>NC_134234.1:110673227-111284477 GCF_965152275.1 Natator depressus
TCTACACTATACATTTTGCATCTCAGTCTCTCTTGCCCCAATGTAGAACACAAAGATCCAAAATAAAGGTCACAAGAAAAATATTAAGTGTAGAAATCTTAAAATTATGTGGGCTAGTATTAAGTAATTTGAGAGGACAAATTCTAGGAAAATCAATAGGCCTTGTGCTCCTAAATCAGTAAGGCACTTTTGAAAGTCACACCTATTATCTATAATCTCAAGAGCTAAACGACTGAATATTTCCAATGTAAATGTTTCACATTTAAAATCAAGACTGAATGTTTTTCTAAAAGCTATACTGCAGGAATTTTGAAGTTTGATGGCATATGTTATACAAGGGGTCAGACTAGACGATCATAATGATCCCTTCTGGCCTTAGAATCTATGAATATAATAACAGGAGAAGTTTACTTTAGAATTCACTACCTAACTCTGATTCCATCACTGACTTACACGTTAAATATACTTATGCAGCCCCCTCCACCCAGTTTTCTTTTTTTTAACTATAAGGTGACCAGAAATTTATTTTGCGGGGAAGGAAATCCCTTTTTCCTCAGAGTACACACATGCCTCAGTTTGAGTGATCATGGGTTAATTTGGTGTAAACTAAATGGAAGGATAAGCAAAAATATGTCTGCTACAAAGGTCCTTGATTTCAAAAAGACAAACTTTAAAAAAAATTCATGGAATTGGTTAGGGAGTTGAACTGGACTGAAGAATTCAAGGATCTGAATGGAGAGGAGGCTTGGAATTACTTTAATTCAAAGTTTTAAAAACTGTCTGAAGCCTGCATCTCAAGGAAAAGGGAAAAAATTGTAGAGAAGGGTTGTAGACTAATCTGGATGAACAAGAGTCTCAAATGTTATTAAAAGAAAGCAGAAGGCCTATAAGGAATGGAAGAAGGGCTGGATGAGCAAGGAAAGCTACCTCTTAGAGGTCAGAAAACATAGGAAAAAAAAGCCAAAAAGCCATTAAAACCATTAGTAAAAGGTTTTTTAGACAAATAAAAAGGAAACATGGAAAGAAGTAGTGAGACTGCTAAATGCTGAGCATGGGGTAGAAATTAAAGATAATCTAGGTATGATCCAACACCTAAACAAATACTTTGCCTCAGTTTTTAATATGGATAATGAGGAGGCTTGGAGAGAGTAGCAGGATGGCTAATGTGAACAAAGATATGAAAGAAGAAATTACCACATCCAGGATGGAAGCTAAACTCAATTATCTTACTGGTACCTAAATTGGGAGGACTGGATAATGTCCGCCCTAAAACATTAAAGGAACTAGCACGTGAAATTACAAGCACAATAGCAAGGATTTTTAATGAATCTGTAAACTTGAGGGTCATACTTATGACTGGAGAACTGCAAATACAGTATCTATATTTAAGAAAGATTAAAAAGTGATCCAGGAAACTACAGGCCCATTAGTTGACCTCAGTTGTATGCAAGGTCTTAGAAAATATTTTGAAAGAGAGAGTAAAGGACATAGAAGTAAATGGTAATTGTGATTAAAACAAAACAAAACAAAAACATGGTTTTACAAAAGGTAGATCATGCAAGACCAATATGATCTCTTTCTTTGAGAAGATAACATTTTCTAGGAAATGCAGTAGATCTAATCTACCTAGATTTCAGTAAAGCATTTGATACAGTTCCACATGGGAAATTATTTGCTGAACTGGAGAAGATGAGAATTCATACAAGAATCAAAAAGTAGGTAAAGAATTGGTTACAGGGGAGACTATAACAGGTCATACTGAAAGGTGAACTGTCAGACCGGAAGGAGGTTACTAGTGGAGTTCCTCAAGGACTGGTCTTGGGACCAATCTTATTTAACATTTTCTTTAATGACCTTGTCACAAAAAGTAGGATTGTGCTAATAAAATTTGAAGATGACAAAGTTGGGAGGTATTGGGGAGGACTGGAATATCATACTAGAAGATGTGGAGGACTTTGAAAACTGGCATAATAGGAACATGATTAAATTTAAGAGGGTAAAGGTCAAGATCATGCACTGAGGGACTAACAACAAGAATTTCTGCTACAAGCAAAAGCGACAGAAATGACAGAAGAGGAGAAAGACCTAGGTGTATTGGTTGATCACAGGATGACTGCGAGCCACCAGTGTGATGCAGCTATGAAAAAGGCTAATGCAGTCCTAATGTGCATAAGCAAGGTATTTCCAGTAGAGATAGGAAGTGTTATTACCAAATACAAGGCACTGGTGAGACCTCATCTGGAATACTGTGTGCAATTCTGGTCTGTCATGTTCTAGAAAAATCAATTCAAACAGAAACAGGTGCAGAGACGGGCTATGACTATGATCAGAGGAATGGAAAACCTACTTACATGAACAGACTTAAGGAGCTTGGCTTGTTTAACTTATCAAAACGAAGGCTCAAGGCATATATAATTGGTCTCTGTGAATATATCAGAGGGATAAACACCATGGAGGAGAGGAGTTATTTAAGTTAGGGGCCAATGTTGGCACAAGAACAAGTGGATATAAACTGGCCATCCATAAGTTTAGGCTTGAAATTAGACCAAGGTTTCTAATGATCAGAGGAGTGAAGTTCTGGAACAGCCTTCCAAGGGGAAGGGCTAAAAACCTAACTTGCTTCAAGACTGAGCTTCATAAATTTATGGAGGACTAGGTATGATAAGATTGCCTACAATGGCATATGGCCCATCCATGAATGCGATCAGCAAATATCTCCAATAGGTGGATAAGGGATAACAAATGGGGAATGCTCTGAGTTATTACAGAGAATTCTTTCTTAAGTTTTTGGCTGGTGGGTTTCGCCCACATGCTCAGGGTCTAACTCATTGCCATATTTGGGGTCAGAAGGACTTTTCCCCCAGGTCAGAATGGCAGAGACCCTGGAGGGGGCGGGAGGGGTCTCCTTCCTCTGCAGTATGAGGCACAGGTTACTTGTTGGTTTGAACTAGAGTAAATTGTGGATTCTACATAATTTTAAGTTTTTAAATCATGATTTGAGGACTTGAGTAACTCAGCCAGAGGTTATGGGCCTATTACTGGAATGGGTGGGTATAGCCTATGATGTGCAGGAGGTCAAACTAGATGATCATGATGGTCCCTTCTGGCCTTAAAGGCTGAGAGTCTGTGCCCTTAACTTGTTCTCTCTATATTTTAGACATTTTTGGGCCCCAACAGAAGTTCCACTCCTTGCTGTGAATCTGTACCTATTTCATTCCAATCTACCATTTTACTCCTGCCTAATTTAGTCATATACTACACCAGTGGTTCTCAAATTTTTGTACTGGTGACCCTTTCCATATAGCAAGCCTCTGAATGCAACCTTCCTTAAAAATTAAAATCATTTTTTTAATATATTTAACACCATCATAAATGCTGGAGGCAAAGCAGGGTTTGGGTTGGAGGCTGACAGCTCACGACCCCCATGTAATAAACTCGTGGCCCCCTAAGGGTCCTGACTCCCAGTTTGAGAACCCCTGTACTACACCTATCACACGGTACAGGAGCACCTTAGAAGCCATTTCTCCCAAATTCCAAGCCTGTGTTTTAGGGATTGCCTATGTTGGGGATTTGTCCCAAAGTCAGCCATCACTGTAGCTGCATTGATGCAAATTCCTAGTGTGGACAGCCTATTGGCACTGGTCTCTCAAACTGGTGGTGAATTAAACCATGGCAAACTGCCCCAGTGCAAATAGCTGTTTTGTCTGTCTACACTACAGGCAAGCACCAGTGCAGCTATAATCTGATAGCTACAGTTGATTCAGATGTTGAAGGTAGACAAGACTTTAGCCACAAGATCATAGGTCATTAACAGTGGGCATAATAAGGAGCACTATCACCAAGGAGGCCAGTAAAGTGCCTGGAGAAAGAGGACAACTAGAATCTAATAAGGGGTCAGCATCCTAGGATGTGTCACTGGGGGAAAGATTCCACACCTTCCCCCCAGGAGAAAGCGAACAAGCAAGTAGGGAAGGCAGAGAAAAAAAGCTGACTTCTGAAACCCCTTTTCGCTCATGCTTTGTCTGAATACCCAAGAGATCTGGTAGTTTCAGAGTGGCTGGAGGAGAAGGAAACACTCCCATTCACCACCAACTGCCTCTCAAAAGAGCAAAGCTGGCCAGCTGCAGGAGAGAGGGATCTCGGAAAACTTAGCACAGTACCTGCCATCTCAGGATTTCACTGAAACGGCTTTTCCCTTTCTTGTAATCTAGTTTCCCTCTCCCCCACTTTTGCACCTCCAAGAATGTGCAGAACAAAACCCCACTGTGGTTTTCAGCTCTGATATAGCAGCAGTTATGATAACAGTATAAAGGAAAAATCCCTGACAGTTGGATTAAATGGCACAGTTAAACTGACAGCTAAAAAGCATAAAGGAAGTTCAAAAGCAAGCATCCCAGGGAGCTGCATTAACTGTAACCTCCTTGGAAATGAATTATGTACTTTCTCTCAGGACAAGAGCCTCTTCACACATAAATGATAAAAACATATAGTTAGATGCCAGTCCACGATGTCCAAAATAATGCTATTATTATAGTCCTACAATTTTAAAAAAATCAGCTATGTTCTTCTCCATCCCACCAAAGGATCTATTTGGAATACTATGGAAATATAATATAAATAGAAATGTTCTAGGGTGCTAAAAGAACTGACTGAATACATCTGCACACAAGAAATATTTGTTACCATAGTGATTTCTCCACTATTTTGGTCCTGAAAACCTCCTCCTGGTCCAGGTTTACAGTACAGTAGCAATCTCTCATCTTGTTTGGCCCCGGATACGTAGGAAGATTTTTGGCTTCTCCTAAAGAAAAAAAAATTCAAAAGCAAACTTTAAATATGAGCAGATATTGATGGTATATCAACAGTTATATTAAAACTTATACACAACTTTTTTATTTGGCTGTACAATGCTTCCTACCAGGTCTTTATTTAGAAGACTATTTTCAGTCCTCTGACAGGAGCAATGCTCATGTAGAATGGCAGGCAGTGTGCTGCAATATGGCAATAGTAAGGGAAAAAAATTCAAAAGAACCTAAGTCACTTATGAAAATACAACTTTGCACCTTAAATCCCATTGACTTTCAATGAAGCTTAGACACCTAAGTCATTTTTGATAAAACAGAGTTTGGGATAAAATTTTCAAACCGCAAGAGACTGCAAATAAGGATTTTATCTACAGCTCTGCTACTCTCCAAGGTGTTAGCATGAAAAGTCACTTAAATGAGGCACCAGAACATGGAGTGTAATAACACTTATCTCATAAGGTGCTCTGAAGTTTAATTAATGCTTGTAAACCCCCTAAGATCTTTGGACAGAGGCACTGTTTAAGTGCCAGGCATTAAAATTAATTTGTTAGACAATATGCATTTGCTTATTTCAAAACTGCAACAAGAAACAATTACATATCATGCATCTAAAAGAATAGGGCTGGAGAATGGAGGATAGACAAAGACAAAGCAGTATAAAATTCAGATTTTTTTTTTTTTAAACCCCAGGAAATGAGACTGGAATAGCAGTCTCTCCCTCTACTGGTCCATCAACAAGCAAAATTGCAAACTAAGATTGCTTGGCACAGTGACAGTCCAAACAAAAGCCTAGGAAAAGAAATCAGATAACTCTCCCCACAGCTTCATTGAAACACCTTAGCACCACTTGGCAAGTGTTTTGACTTCAAGGCCAAGCCCTAACTCCTCTGAGAGCTTAAGGAAGCCTTCACTCTGCATGTGCTCTTGTTTGCACTTCACTTCTATGGCACCTACAGATTGTTATCAGATGTCACATTCACTAACTAGAGCTTGCTCTACTGATAAGATATAAGGGAAAAAGCAAGATCAGAGAGCAAAGCTTATTTTTGAACATAGATAGAAGAGAGGAGTGAAATCTAAACAACAGGAACAAGTGTAGCGTGTTTATCAGACATCTGCAGTTCAGTGTAAGCCAGTTTCAGTCCCCAGTTCCTGCATAGCTTCACTAACAGGACCAATTTCATTTCATCCCAATCTCATCTTGAGTCACACAATCTCTACAGGCTTTGGGCGACATTCAGAGGTGACCTAAATGGTCGTGTAAATGAATCAGCAAATAGATGCAACTTCCATGCTGATGTTGGAATAGATGAGTTGTAGCAATAAAAGCAATTCACGGGAAAAGAAGATTAAGGAGGCTCCCATCTTCTACTTTAACAGGAAGGCAAAAGGTGGTTCAGGATGTAACATCTTTCTTGACCACAGCACAACCTGTGTCCCCCCCCTTGGGATGTAATTTACGCTCATTTACCATTTAACTTGAATCACAGCATCTCTGCATTTGACCATTAGAGTAAGAAAGCCACACAAAATTATATGCATTTGATCACCAAGACTAACACCTGAAGACTAAAATTTGTGATGTTAAATAATTTTCTACACTTAAAAGCTAGAATGTACAAAGTATGGAGTTTGACAGACTTTTAACCCGTTATTTTTATAGCTGAAAGATGATAAACACAATTTGAAGTGTTACAATGTGGCCAATAAAGCTATATTTCAAGTTTGTTTTATTTTATTTTTCTTTTTTTAAATTAAAAAAACGTTAACTTCTCTAAGACTGAGCTGATGCCACAAGGTAATGCCTCAGTGCGCTCTTCCACTTAGAGAAAAAAAGTCAGGAGACAAGTTGCATTGGGTCTGTACAATTTACTACATCACAGACTATGTTCAAGGAAACTTTTTTTTCCTCTCTGCCTTAGCCTCGCCTCCTGCGAGTCCCAGAGAGGACTTTCCTTTCTAGTTTCACTTTTAATCGTACGCTGGGCCAACGCCTGTCTGGCTGAAGCTCCCTCCAGAGGGCATCAACAGGAAGCATTGTAGCAGGGTAATGAGGAAACCTCCCTTGTGGGGGCTGAGCATATTATGAGGAAACTTTTCAAATTTCAAGTTAGAAACATTTTTTTAAAAGGAAAAAAATGTAGACTAAGTTTGTGAATTTTCTGCTCCCCTAAAATGACCTCTTTTCAGAAACTCTTGATTTTTGAATAGTTTTCTGAGACAGAAATGTCCTCTCTAGTACTGTAACCCACTGAAATTCTAAAATAGCTAACTTTAATTTGAAGCCCATTTTGTTGCTTTTTAATATAAGAATTACAGTATAAAGATAAGGAGAATGCAGAAGTAGTGATGTATTTGGATTCTAATAAAAACAGGGGTTACTGGGTCTCTGAAAGTTTTATTTGAGAAGGAAGACTCATCGGGACTGAAAAGTGCTGTTTATCATTGCCCTTCAGGGAAAGCATCCGAGTTAGAGGCACAGAGGAAGAAAAGAGGGAACTTGTGATTTTTCTTCTTCCACTTCGAAGACCTTGACAAACCATGGAGGCTATAAAGAAGGGACTAACTGATCATTCCCACTTACCAATTATGTTACTGACTTAACTAAAGAGAGTCAACACAGAAATAGTGTGGTGTAGGGTTTAACTGAGACATATACCAATGACTATTTAGGGTCTTATATAAGAACAATAGTCTGAATTGTTTAGTGAGCAGTCAGAAAAATCAAGCATCCAAGGAACACCTAAAGACTCTTAGCCCTCAAGCCAGACATTCAATGTCAACAAAACAAGCCCCCATAGAATTTCAGCTGGTGTATAGTGTCATTTAAACAAAATGTTCCTTCTTTGGGGTTATTTCACTATTGTCACAGGAGCTGACCAATTCTGTTTGCATTTGTTGGTCTGAAACAAAAGCACTGATTAACTCACTATGTTCGAGAGACAAAGTGGGGGAGATGATATCTTTCATTGGACCAACTTCTGTTGATGAGAGAGAAGTTTTTGAGCTACACAGAGCTCTTCCTCAGGTCTGGGAAAGTGACACTCAATACTTTCCCCAGTTTCTTCTATTCCAGCTGCTGTAGACCCATTGCATTATGTATAGGTCTGGTCTAAAGGCCACTGAAGTCAATGAGAGTCAGTACTAGCAAAGCAAACTAATTATTCACATCCAAAATTAAGACATTTTGGACTGGCTCTGACACAGAGCGGACTGCAGTATTTGTGATGCTGACTTCCCCTGCTGATATGGAGTGTAATTACAGCTTAAGCAAGAACTGCCCTCTCCAGGCAGCATAGAGAAAGTGGTGGTGTACGAAGAGATATCAGAACAGAGAAACACAATAACCTAGAATGAAGAGGGAGGAATGTGTCTTCCCAACTCTCACTCAGCTTCCCTCCTCACTCCAAAATTCATGAGTCCCTTCCTTGCTTAGGAAGAGGGATGAAGCAAGGCGAGGGATAAGGGCTCCATGGCAGATGGTGCATGAGGTGAAAGAGAATATTGCTTAGGTGCCTAGGGAGATGCAGCTGCTAAAACAGAATGAGAAGCAAAATAAGATTTTAATTTTTCTTTTTGTAGGTGTGGGAAGAGACTCCTAAGCAAACATCCAAAAGAAAAAAAAAGCTTAAAAATAATTTTCGATGTTTTGAGTCATCTAACATTTATCTGTTGAACAAAAACATATTTTGCACTATTTCCTTCCCTCCCTCCCCCCTTTGCAATATTACCTATGTTGTCAGATACCAATGCATTCACATTTTAACCTTCAAGATTACACACACATACACACCACATTGCACGGGTCTGGAATTCACATGGAGGGAAGGAAGGGAGATTGTGAAAACAATACAGCTACCAACCTGCCCAGTGCCTCCCGGGAGGCTCTGGGGAGCAACTACCACTCCCCAAGAGGCCATGATACTGCTGCTGAAATGGAGTAATGCTAACAAGGATCCTGGAGAGTTGGAGGGATCTGGTCCTATGTGGCTCTGCCAGGTTTGGGTGTAGATATTATGGACACTTCCATTGGGATGGGGGGGAGGGGCGCGTTACATGTAAACCAGGCCTCTGAAATCTGGCATATTGGGGGGAGCTTTTCTTGACCTGCTGCTCACAAACAGGGAAGAATTAGTGGGGGAAGCAAAAGTGGACAGGAATCTGGGAGGCAGTGACCATGAGTTGGTTGAGTTCAGGATCCTGACGCAGGGAAGAAAGGTAAGCAGCAGGATATGGACCCTGGACTTCAGGAAAGCAGACTTTGACTCCCTCAGGGAACCGATGGGCAAGATCCCCTGGGAGAATAACATAAGGGGGAAAGGAGTCCAGGAGAGCTGGCTGTATTTCAAGGAATCCCTGTTGAGGTTACAGGGACAAACCATCCCGATGAGTCGAAAGAATAGTAAATATGGCAGGCGACCAGCTTGGCTTAACGGTGAAATCCTAGCAGATCTTAAACATAAAAAAGAAGCTTACAAGAAGTGGAAGGTTGGACATATGACCAGGGAAGAGTATAAAAATATTGCTCGGGCATGTAGGAATGAAATCAGGAGGGCCAAATCGCACCTGGAGCTGCAGCTAGCAAGAGATGTCAAGAGTAACAAGAAGGGTTTCTTCAGGTATGTTGGCAACAAGAAGAAAGCCAAGGAAAGTGTGGGCCCCTTACTGAATGAGGGAGGCAACCTAGTGACAGAGGATGTGGAAAAAGCGAATGTGCTCAATGCTTTTTTTGCCTCTGTCTTCACTAACAAGGACAGCTCCCAGACTGCTGCGCTGGGCATCACAACATGGGGAGTAGATGGCCAGCCCTCTGTGGAGAAAGAGGTGGTTAGGGACTATTTAGAAAAGCTGGACGTGCACAAGTCTATGGGGCCGGACGAGTTGCATCCGAGAGTGCTAAAGGAATTGGCGGATGTGATTGCAAAGCCATTGGCCATTATCTTTGAAAACTCGTGGCGAACGGGGGAAGTCCCAGATGACTGGAAAAAGGCTAATGTAGTGCCAATCTTTAAAAAAGGGAAGGAGGAGGATCCTGGGAACTACAGGCCAGTCAGCCTCACCACAGTCCCCGGAAAAATCATGGAGCAGGTCCTCAAGGAATCAATCCTGAAGCACTTACATGAGAGGAAAGTGATCAGGAACAGTCAGCATGGATTCACCAAGGGTAGGTCATGCCTGACTAATCTAATAGCCTTCTATGATGAGATTACTGATTCTGTGGATGAAGGGAAAGCAGTGGATGTATTGTTTCTTGACTTTAGCAAAGCTTTTGACACGGTCTCCCACAGTATTCTTGTCAGCAAGTTAAAGAAGTATGGGCTGGATGAATGCACTATAAGGTGGGTAGAAAGTTGGCTAGATTGTCGGGCTCAACGGGTAGTGATCAATGGCTCCATGTCTAGTTGGCAGCCGGTGTCAAGTGGAGTGCCCCAAGGGTCGGTCCTGGGGCCGGTTTTGTTCAATATCTTCATAAATGATCTGGAGGATGGTTTGGATTGCACTCTCAGCAAATTTGCAGATGATACTAAACTGGGAGGAGTGGTAGATACGCTGGAGGGCAGGGATAGGATACAGAGGGACCTAGACAAATTGGAGGATTGGGCCAAAAGAAACCTGATGCGGTTCAATAAGGATAAGTGCAGGGTCCTGCACTTAGGACGGAAGAACCCAATGCACAGCTACAGACTAGGGACCGAATGGCTAGGCAGCAGTTCTGCGGAAAAGGACCTAGGGGTTACAGTGGACGAGAAGCTGGATATGAGTCAGCAGTGTGCCCTTGTTGCCAAGAAGGCCAATGGCATTTTGGGATGTATAAGTAGGGGCATAGCGAGCAGATCGAGGGACGTGATCGTTCCCCTCTATTCGACGTTGGTGAGGCCTCATCTGGAGTACTGTGTCCAGTTTTGGGCCCCACACTACAAGAAGGACGTGGATAAATTGGAGAGAGTCCAGCGAAGGGCAACAAAAATGATTAGGGGTCTGGAACACATGACTTATGAGGAGAGGCTGAGGGAACTGGGATTGTTTAGTCTGCGGAAGAGAAGAATGAGGGGGGATTTGATTGCTTTCAACTACCTGAGAGGTGGTTCCAGAGAGGATGGTTCTAGACTATTCTCAGTGGTAGAAGAGGACAGGACAAGGGGTAATGGTCTCAAGTTGCAGTGGGGGAGGTTTAGGTTGGATATTAGGAAAAACTTTTTCACTAAGAGGGTGGGGAAACACTGGAATGCGTTACCTAGGGAGGTGGTAGAATCTCCTTCCTTGGAGGTTTTTAAGGTCAGGCTTGACAAAGCCTTGGCTGGGATGATTTGATTGGGGATTGGTCCTGCTTTGAGCAGGGGGTTGGACTAGATGACCTCCTGAGGTCCCTTCCAACCCTGATATTCTATCATTCTATGATTCTATATTTCATTCCACAAGGCTAGAAAAGTACAATCTTTGCACAACTAAATAGCATATGAGCGTGTAATGGGTATCTTATATTAAGGGCAATAGCACTTATAACACTACACCCATTAAGGTAAATTTAGTTATGTATCCCACCAGATTTATGTTGTGAGATCATCCAGCACTAAGAAATAACTTATATTGGATACATTTGATTTATTGAGTGGGTGAAGGGGAAATCAGTCCCCTGAGAGAAACAAAATCAGTGAAAAAAAAACAGCTGAGCTTTCTACACCCTGGCATTCAATTTCATGCAGTGGGCAGAGAAACTCAAGGACAGAAACAAAAACTCTGAAAAGGGCAATATATACAAGCTATCATCAACAATGATTCACTTCGCTTCTATTGTACTCAGTACATATCCTCTGAACAATCTCACTTGCAAGCATGTCAAGAATAAAACAAAATGATGGTGTAAGCTAAACCCCCTCAAACACACAGTTCTATCATTACCATAAATTCTAACTTCTACTTTGAAGTTTCGAACAAAACACCTTTCAAGCTTTTATTTTCATTCCCCATAAAATGTGCATAAATCAGCAATGAGTCCAAAATGTAATGGCAGATTGATATATTTTCATCATCATTTATGCTGAAAGTATTCTTCATGTTTAGAACCCCTTGTCTGAGTAACTCAGGATGAGATGATCAGATGCTAACAAATCTGCAAATAGGACACAACGTAAGGTTAAACACCACGAAGATGTAAACCATTTTTTCCTTATTTTAGTATTCCATGTAGCCAGGCTTGCAATAATGTAGAAAAATGCTCAGGTGTGCAATGATATTTCTGAAATGTGCTGACTTAGGAATATATGTATATTGATCACCGGAGGCTGATGGTGCACATCATCCCTTTATTGTATGTGGCAACTTCTTTTGCTATTTTAGGCATTGGAAAAGATTAGTAAATCAATATGCATTGATGAAATATATACTTCTCTGGACTATTAAAACGGACAATCAACTCACATCTGTCTGAATTTTAACCATCTTTAGTTACAAAGCAATATCCAAAACTAATGTAACAAATTTTGGAAAAAAAAAGTCTGTTTTTAAAATGTATTTACTTTGTGCATTTAACAGCGCTTTGTCCAACTGACTTTGTATAAGGCATATGGTGTAGCTGACCATGCACGGATGCATTGTGTAGGTCTTTCACAAAGATGAAAGGAAGAGAGAAACATTTTAAAATAGGAAATTGATTAAAACCACAAAATGGGTAGGCGTACTCAAGGACGATTATACTATTGCACCTCATTTATAATATCCTAAACGCAAGGTATTATTGTTTTTCCTACCTTCTTCCTTTATGTAACAATGCCTTTAGGGTCACTGCAATTTTCTTTTATGTTGAAGGTAAATCACAAATCCAATGTTATCTAATCAAGCAATATGTAAAAATGAAATCTATTTAAAAAGCCAGTTGTGATTATAAATATTCAATTTCCTTGAATAGGTTTATCTTTGTTGCTTTAATGCTTTAGCTGGATATTAAAGAGAGCAAAAATCCATAGCATGCACGCACGCACCCACACATGCTCACCGGTTCAACAACAAAAAGGCAGACTATTAGATTTCTAAATCAGGTCACAAATAGCCATCTGTGAAGTGATTCCACAGTCTGGAGAACCAGATTTTTAGCTGATCTGCTCTTAATGCAAGTCATTGCCTGCCAGCATGTTATATGATAGAATAAATTATTTGTTTCGTTATGAGGATCAGGTTAAAAATATAATTTGTCACATCAAAACAAATTTGTTTCAACCACCACATTTATGTGCGCAGTTCCCCAAACTCCCCATACTTCTCCCATTCTGTCTTGTCAGCTCCAACGGTGTCTCAGACAAACATCTCCTCTTGAATATTCCTTTGCCTTCACAAACTCCATCTCTTCAAAACTGGAATGCTTCTTCAATTATTTGTCTGTATTGGTTACCATGTGCCTTGTGCACACAAGATCAGAATCTCTGAACTGCTGCGGCCATCTGGCTGCGGCTACATTCTGTATGTCCTTCTGGCCCCAACCCAGAGGGCATAAAAGGTAGACCTGTCATAACTGTCCCTCAGTTCCCTCCTACCGCATATGGCAGGAGAATGGAACCATACATAGCCTTAGCTTAGGTAAGTCAGGGCTTGATTTCTACTAACAATTCTCTCCTTTCCCTTTTGTTTTTATTTCCACAACCCCCCAAAGACTTTATGAATTCCATTTGGTGCCTCATGACACTACCATCCATAATGGCAGATCCAAAACCATCATGCTTTAAGCCCTGCCTATATTCTAACAGTTTAATTCTCCTTGACAGCTGCTGTCTATTTTACCCTGTTGAGAGCCATGTGCCTAATCATTGCTCGATCTGCCAATCGTTTTCCACAAAGACAAGAAAATATAGGGACACCAGTCTGAAACAGTATCTTCCAGAGCAATCCATGAAGAGCACATTAGATCCTTGGGACTGAAGACTGTGCTACAAGATGGGATTTTTCCACAAAGAAAATCAGTCTATCAGCACTCTAACCAGCAGGCAGATCAGTGGTGAGCTGGAGCCAGTTCCCACCGGTTCACTAGAACTGGTTGTTAAATTTAGAAGCCCTTTTAGAACCGGTTGTTCCGCGCGGGGCCCAGGGAGACGGAGGTGAGCTGGGGGGGGGGGGGGGGCGTGAGGAGGGCCACCCGCGCCACAGCAGGTAACCCGGGGGGTGGGGGGGGAGAACGTGCAGGGGAACCGCTCCCCACCCCAGCTCACCTCCGCCACCCTCGGCCTGCTTCTCAGCCCTACAGCTGAACCACGGGAAGCCAGGGGAGGGGGCGGAGAAGCAGAGCAGGGCGGCGCGTTCAGGGGAGGAGGCGGAGGCGGAGCAGAGGTGAGCTGGGGCCGGGGGCGGGGCCGGGAGCTGCCAAATTCTCCCTGTGGGTTCTCCAGCCCTGGAGCACCCAGGGAGTCGGCACCTAAGGCGCCACTTTTGATGTGATCAGTGGGGGAGTGGCTGCTCCCCCTGCTCCCCCCCAGCTATGCTCCCCCATCCCTAGGAGCCAGAGGGACCTGCCAGATGCTTCCTGGGAGCTGCCCCAGGTAAGCACCTCCAGGACTCCCCACCTCGCCCCCCGGCAGGTGCCTCTGGCTCTTAGGGGTTGGGTAGGCACCCACTACGGTGGCCCACAAGACCCTCCTTTCCAGTTCTGGGGGCAGACAGGGGAGGGGGTGGATGGGGCTGGGGGGGGGCGGCAACGACCCCCTCATGGGGTGAAGAGGGAACCGTTAAGATTTTGGCAGCTCATCACTGAGGCAGATGATGCCCAAGCCAGTAAGGAGTATGGCCCTGGCCCTGACAAAGCCAGGGCCAAAGCAATCAAAGACCAATTTGGTACCAAGAGCTCCTCTGGGACCAAAGGCTGGTACCACAACAGCAACTCAGATCAGTGCATTGCACTCAACATAACTCTCGACATCAATATTCTCCCAAGACAAGAAAAGTAGAAAACTGAAAAAAAACCACTTGCTTTCCCTCTCCCCCCAGGGGCATAACACAATGCATGCTCACAGTATATGGGCAAATGTCACATGTCAACCTCTGGTTTGGCACCAAAGGATTTTGAGACAACTGTGGTATCTACATCCAGCACAGACATCTCAATTCCAAAACCACCAGAGCTAGCACCAGAAGTGGAAGCGCTAATGGTCCCGGTTGATCTACTGCTGATGGAAGGAACCATACCTGCAGTACTGAAATAATCTTTTTGGCACCATCCACTACATCACAGCTCATGTTACCAAGGTCTCCCCAAATATCAGCAACACCAATGGAGGAGATATTTCCTTCTCCACCTTTTCTGACCACTAATACTTCTGCACCTCCCAGCCAGGAACACTCCCCATGATCGGGAGAGTGTCCACCCTCTGAGGCATATACACTAATCGCAAGACATCAGCCACTTAGCCAAGTCAATATATTACTCAGATCTTACTCAATGATCACATTGATGCCAATCCTTTAGTTACTAAAAACTAAAGTTTTAATAATAAAAAGGAAAGAAGAGGAGTTAATAATGGTTAATAATAGGTTTTTATATATATATACACACATACATACACATATACACATACATACACATATACACAAATAATTGCAAAGTCTTTATATCATGTTTGTAGCAGTGATGGAATAGACTGCTGGCTTGTGAAGTCTCTCTGGAAGATCCTCAGTCCATAGTTTTAAATTGTAAATCCACAGTCAAGAGAACCAGGGCAGGAAAGAGGCAAAACGAAGATCTTAAGAGTCTTTCTTTCCTCTGCCATGTGCCTGGAAATTTACTGTCTCTTTATGGAAAAGTTACTGACCTAAGTAGGAGTCCACTGTCACATGAGCATATTCTTAATGCCCTGATGACTCACAGGGGCAGCCATATCCTTGCTGTGCAGTCCACAGGAAGAGCAATTTGGGTGAAATGAGTTTCTTCTATGGCCCATTGTGAGAGCTAAGTATTCTTGATGGGCCATCAATATACAGTTGTCTGGCTTTAATGTAAATTTCACCTTGCGGGTGTGACCCAGGAATAGAACATATGTATGTGACCCAACATATGTATGTTGCTAGTATATAGCCAATATTCCTAACTTCAGATACAAAATCATACATGCATATAAACAGAATCATCATACTTAGCAAATCATAACGTTTCCATTAACACCTTACATGACATACTTCATAAAAGATTTGTTGCAATTGTATAACAGTGGCAATATCAAGGATATAAATGGCCATTCAATCATACAGCATTACAACAACTCCAGAGGCCAAAAAAATCACTGAATATGGAGAGAGATGCTACTAAACTCTGGATTTTTGTACAACAGATGTTCTAGCACTCTCTGTGAGACTCTACCCAAGATTACTGTAAGACTGTTTTTGTGCTAGCTGCTGGGTAACAGAATTACTGTCTACCCCTCAGAGATGAGTTCCTATCATTTGGACCATTAAAAGCCATTGCACTGCCAGGCTTCTACACTCTTTCAGGCTGTGACAACTGGAAAGTTGGTTGGAAAGACCAAATTATCTTACTGGAAGGCATTTGATTCAACCTGTGAAGACTCTCTCCTTGTTCTGAAAGTGCTCGGAATGGCTGAGAGAGAGAGAGAGAGCGACAGACAGACAGACAGACAGACAGACAGGGTCATAAATGCACTGGAGATGCTCATACACAGAGTATACCATTTGAAGACCAACATTATGACACTTGCAGAGCTACGTTGGTGAATGTTTCCCAAGAAGCAGAAAAACATAGGAGAAATTGCCATCAACAAGGGATGCATTAATACCTGGTATCAAGAGGGCAAATTATGAAGCAATGGAATGCCTCTGGGATGATCAAATGCATCCAAAACTACCCTCCTCTATTGGGCCTGAATAGGTCTTGAAGGATGGCTAATCATACCAGTTATGCACTCTCAAATCAATCCTTCAGCTAATCAAATGCTCATGTGCAAAGATCAGATGCTCACCACCCTTCAAATGTTTAGCTAATAGTCTGCCTTGTATGGAGATGTGCAAGTGTGACAGAGACAAGGATTAGTGTGACAATGTGTCTAGTGATGCCCTAGACAGAGACTACATTGGTGATGACTTTGATGAATAAATGTTTTCAGCCCTACATGTCAAGGCTAACTTCCCTAGGATTACCAAAGATCAATGTCTTTTTTATGTAAACAATGCATCCCTGTGTTAAAGTATAATGAAAAAAATGTTGATTTTTAAACATTTTCTTGCATATAACTACATAACTGTTCTAGGTTTGTTGTGTTTGCTACCACTGCATTCCTAGGAGAAAGGGCCTTCAAGTGATACTGAATTATCAAAATTTCCATTAATGGATCACCTAGTGATGGGAGTGGGGGAGGGACGAGGTCATCGAGTGCCCCCTGCCTGCCACACCACAGAGGGTGACGCCATTGGAATTATGATTCTGTAGATTTTGTGGACTCGGATGACACCTCCCTTACCATTCCATCACTAACTTGACCTCAGAATGAGATTTTACTTTATTCTTCTCCCAGACCATATGGTACGTTACATTCTTGCAATGATTCAAAATGATCATCAGCTGGACACACTTCAGTCACATCAAGTAATTTCCTCTCAAGAGCCAGGCTAAAACATATAAGGACTCTTTTCCCTGATACATTCTAGCCAACCATAAGAAAAACAACAGGGGTTGGGAAGTAATTTTACCTTGTACAGTTTGTTTTGATACATACACTAACATATGAACATTATGTTCATGAGATGTCTTCTACGCGCTCTACTGTAATCTGTATTGTGGCAGACATTCTCTTCTTTTTCCACACAAATTTAAATGCATTTGACTATTCATGTTGATCTCAATATGCACAGTATCTTCCAGACTGTGATATCATTTGCTATTACAATTAGATGTTCTTGTTAAAAGTCTCTGGAACACATTTCTGGCAACACTATTTAAGTAGAATGTGTTAATCAATTGTATTGCGTGATGTCTTGGTACATTCATTTCTATCTTAGGGTTTTATAGAATGTGCATCACCATGATAAACACTTCACAGGTAAATTAAATCTGCATAGTCCACAGTGTACTTAATAGAATTTTCTGTTCTTCTCCCTTCTTTCTTGGGCAGCGTGGGTATGTGTGTTAGGGGACTTCCTTGTTTGAAGGTGTGACGACCAAAGCCTTACATCCATTGTCAGTTTGTCTTGGGTACTTATAGGGCTCCTATCACCATAATATCTGAGCACCTTGCAGTCTTTAATAAATTTATCCTCGCAACCCCTCTGTGAGGTAGGGAAGTGCTATTCCCCCAGTATGACAGATGGAGAACTGTAGCACAGAGAAACTAAGAGACTTGACAAGGTTACACAGGACATCTACATCAGAGCTGGAAAATGAACCCTAAGTCTCAGGTTAGTGCCCTCCTCCTTTGTATTGAAATTCTGGAGTGATGTACTCATGGCAGCCCATCCTGTTGAAGTGGACATTCAATTCCAGGTGCAGTGAATTGCAGTACTTCCATCCGGAAGTGGCAACATATGGATAACCATGGCCAGATCCTCATCTGAAAGGAAGGATTACAGATTCCTAGCAAGATATGGGAGGAACAAGGCTGTCTACCAATGATACCTAATTATCTAGGGTTAGTGATGGGTCAGACAGGACCCCCAAACTTTGCACCAGTCTGATGAACGAATGAGTACAAAGGGTAGGCAGAGGCCTTTGATGGAAGAGAATGTAAACCTTTCTAGTTCTTCAAAGAATTTCCCTTCCAACTAGCATCAACTTAGTTTGAACGAGTTTTTAAATAGTCTATTTCTTCCTCTGTTTGCTTTACAACAAATTGTGTGGTCTGAAGAAAATAATTTACATTAACAAATCTATGTAACATCTGAAGTCACTGGTTTTGACTACTGAGTGAAACTGAATTTCAAAACCACTTGGGGGGGAGGAGGGGTTAAAAAAAGTGGCTTTCTAATAAAAGTGAAGCCATTTTGTATGCAAAGGCACTTTGCAGTGATCTTTTAAAACCAGAGACTGCCTAGTAAGGGTGATGTCTTAAGCAGGTTTCACTACAGTTAGCCAGTTTCCCAGTTGCATTCTGGGACAGTAAGCTTTCTGGGTTCCTTTGATCTGATTTTTATTTCTGATTAGTGGAAGACTTCTTAACAAGTAATAGCACAGTTTGGCTAACTAGTTAGCTTTTAAAATTACTTTTCAGCTGGACTTGTATTTGAAGAATGTTTTTTTGAATTGAGATGTCTCTCGTGACTTTCAAGCTGCATGCGCAAGAGATCTTGAGACTTTTTTTCCTAATGTTTTTAGCAGTGCAGACTGGCTGTAGGTTTTTTTGCACTCCTTAAAACTGATAAATTGTGACCCTGTTTAAAGCATTTGGTTTGTGCAGTTCCTTTCCTTTTAAAATATTTTTGTAAGTGAATTAAGGCCACTTAGAGTCTGAAAGAAAGTGTCGACACAGGATTTAATGTAGTTTAACTAATCCACTTTAAATTCACACATTTACTTAGTTCAGATTAGCTTTCCTGAGTATCCCCATATAAACATGCTCTCAGAAAATATTTTCTCCCAACACAAACTGAAAGTTTTGAAATCACTAAACATCTGTAGAGGGAGGGAGAGTATTAAAGCTGAAGGATGAGTAAAGCGGCCAAGAGGAAGTAACTTTAAGATGTTTTTCCATGTGCTGGGCAAACAGTTAATGATTTAACCTATTTTTGAGGAATCATAAAACAGAAAATACAAGTAATTAATGTTAAGTGTCCATAAATGTGACCAAAATCCTATATTGAGTCAGCTGCTGTCTTTTAAGTGTTTCTGAATACCATCATATTTCAAACAGCTCCTCACATGACTGTGGTGTTCGGAAATCTGGTCAGCATCCATGGCCAACATGTGTAATGTCCTTGTACATATCTGTAGCATGACCAGGAATAGTTTTCTGAACAGGAAGCAATCTCTGTAAATATTCTATATAAATGAAATTAAATTTACAAATTACAAAGTATTCACCAAGCAGCCTGATACTCATTTAGTTAATTTGTTTCCAGACTATTTCATTGTGTTCAAGGAGCCACAACTGTGTGGAAACAAGACAAAAAGGGTAAAGGAATAATGCTATTGTCACTTTCCTGTTTTAGGGCATTAATCATCCAAATCACCATAAAAAACAACACTGAGACCACTTACTTTAATAGGAAAAGTTAGAATCTCAGAACATTTGTAAGGTTTCATTTACAGAATAAAACCAAATGTGTGATTACAAATGTCATAATTGCCTAGGAGTTGAAGCATTGCCAGCGGAAGAAGAAACTAACTATAACTAGTCTTCAATAATTCAGTTGCCCATAATTGCCTTTCCTTTAAGACTACTAAATCAGAAATATCAATGTTAACCAAAAACTAACCACTCCATTAGTCAAGTTTTAGTCCAAGTTCAGACAGAACCAAGTTTTCAATTGCCTGGCCTTACTCAAAAAGGCAGCCTAAATACTTAAACAGGACCAATGGTGTTATTCATATTCAAGGTAACCTTCAAAGCCAAGCTAACTGATGAACATTTCTCCTTCCAAAAACAAGACCTCCCACAACAGCTTCACTATTCTGTTCTCAGGTTTAAGACTCATGAGGGCTGGAAGTTTTTCTTGGCACCTCTTTCCTGTCCCTATGCAAGACTCATCTCTTTGCCTTAGGTTACCCTGAACAATGCAAAGTTTTTTGAAAGCCAAAACCTAACACACATTCCGCTCTATCTTGGGGGTTGGAAGAGGTAAAAGTAGGGAGACATCAAGCTACCCAGCAGTGAAACTATGGTACTCTTGTGCAAGGCAATCTAGACTGCTGATCATCTTAGATACTAGTGTTCTATTGGTATATTTATTCCTTAGGGGTTTAGCTGGTAAACATTTGCCTGTTAAAGGAAATGAAGGAATGTTAAAACCTAGACTTGGGCCTGTCTGAAATGAAGTCCTTTCTTAAGGAGAGATCCTTGCTCATGAATTATGCTTTCTTCATTATATCAATTATTTACCACAGGAGATTTCTCTTCAAGGAACTCAGCATGGAACAAGGAACCAGAATGTTATTTCCCTGACAATGATTGGCTTGAATTTAATCATTGAATCATTGAATTTAAGTTATTCAGCAAAACACAGGCTACACAGAGATTTACCCTTCAGAGTTCTGTAAGGCTTGAGATAGCTCTCAAGCCTTACAGAAGGCCTGCTCATAAACTGCTTTGTATGTAATAGCTCAATCAGCTTCCTCTACCTTCTGGGAGCACTTACCAATGTACACATTTTAGCTGGATCAAAAACTAGATGTATGTTGACATCTGCCTCCCTATTTATTCTGCTTTTGTCTTGCTAAGTGAACAAGATCCTTACGTCCATGAGCTCTGATGTGGATGTGCATGGGTAGGCGTGGGAGCCTTTTGCATCACTGACTAGAATGCCAATTTTCCATGGGACACTTTCAGGCCGAGCTCAAACTACTATCGAAACCCTTACCTTGAGCTTCAGGACAATACAAAAATGAGTCATGAAATCTGGGTTTGTTTGTTTTAAAAGTCTCCCGTATAGCTTTCTCTGAGCAGGGCATTTATAAAACTTTGCTTTTGAAATGAAAAGGCAAATACAGACTCAAAGCCAGGGCTGCATACACACACACACACACACACACACACACGTTTTCTGAGGGCTCTTCAATTATTTGCATTATCATAATGCCTAGGATCCCCAGTCGTGGACCAGGGCCCCATTAATTTCATTCTGTTTGAACAGAGCCAAAGTACCTGAGAGCGTCTAAAATCCAAGAATAAGAAAAGACTCAACTGATCGATACAGACAGACCAATATGGAGTACAAGGAAACTAAGAGACAATATTGGTCAGCATGATCAGTGCGCTTTGAGCATACCAGCAGCCTAACCATTGTCAACATTTTTGTACGCATTCTGGCAGAGAAGCCTTTAAAGAGGGATTTGAAGGAGAATAATAAGTTAGTTTTACAGATATTTATGGGGAGGTCCTACCAAGTCTCAGGGGCAGCATGGCAGAAAGCACAAAAGTGCCCATTAGAAGTTTTAACACGTGAGTGGATGGAAGATGACATCAAGGGCTGATCAGAGGCAGAAGTCAACCTTTCAATACAGAATGAGGGATGATAGCGGATGGGGATAGTCTGTGAAGGGTCTTAAAAGTGAAGTGAAGGCAAACAGCTTATGTTTGATATGACAGAAAAGGGGGAGCCAGTGGAGGGATGCAAAGAAGGGTGACATGGTCAAAACAATGGGCAATGAAAATGATCTTTGGCAGGAAAACCTTTCATCCAACAGTACCGCCTACTGGGGAAAACAGACTGTTAGATTTATTTCACTTGAGTCTACAGTCATTGGATTTTTATTTTATTAATTTTTTTACACTATACATGTAATTTCCTGTCATATGTTCCAACAAACTATTTGTATCCCACCCCTCTCATTATATTAAACACACACTATGCATCCTACTTGAGCATTCTCATGGTTGTTACACGATACATTGTATAAGAGACTTTACAAGTGACTTTACTCCAACTTGGAGTGTTTTTAAATGTTGTTGTAAATTCAATAAAAGATTCACTTCATTGCTTAACAGATTATACTGTGCAAACACATGTACGTTAAAGGCATACAGAAAGACGACTTGTTATTACTAATTAATGCTTGCTAGCCTGCAGTGCCATAAAACCACACAGACAGTAGTAGTTTCTCCACTTTGCAGCAAAGACATTTCAAGATCTAACAAGTTCTATAGTGAGGTCTAATTACTATAGCATGAAGTATTTAAAATGCACTTGCTTTTTAAAAAGTTTGCTCATTTGCCATATTCTGTGATTTATGTATCTTGTAGTCACAAGCATAAATTACTGCGGCTCTACTGCAAATCATTTGTCTGCAGACCAATCAACTGTTCGGTGAAGAAAAAACAGTATGATGTTCCTCTAGAGTAGGGGTTCCTAAACTGTCGGCCTCTGGCGCAACCACGGGCAGAGTTTGGGGAGTAGATCTGACAACCCTCCAGGATTGTCCTGGAGTCTCCAGGAATTTAAAGATTAATCTTTAATTAAAGATTGTCATGTGATTAAAACCTCCATGAATACATCCAGCCAAAATTGGCAACCCTACTAGGGAGTGGGCAACTTGGTGGTGATGCCCCCCAAATTGTATACATTGAAAGTGGGGGGGCCACAGTTTAAAGGTTCAACCACTCCCCGAACAGTTCGAGTCACGCCCCCCCAGGCCCACCCCCCAGGAAGGCCCCCTCCCACCGGCAGGGCACCCAGTGACAAGGAATCCTGTGCCAGAAGCTGGTTGCCAGGGCCCCACCCCAGCTAGCAGAGTGGCAGCCAGCGATGGCCCCTGTCCAGACCTGAGGGAGCCCAGCACCCGCAGCAGAGGGCAAAGCGGAGCTGCCAGGCAGTGAGTGAGGAGAAGGGGCAGGCCCCACGAGGCAGCAGTTGCCAGGACTGCTGGAGGAGGTTGGAGGGTTCATGGCTGTTCTCACTCCAAGCCATCCACGGCTGTTGAGTCCCCTGGTGTATCGGCCCTGCAACCCCCCAGGACCAGAGCTCAGTGGTGCCTCTCTGTTTCCACCTGGACAACGCAGTGATTGGAACGGTCATAGGTAACGGCCAGGAGACCCTGAGCCCTTTCTTCATGCCCAGGCTGGGGGTGCCTGTGAGGCGCATCATGGTGCTGGGTGTGCAACTGGGGCAGGGATGCCAGGTGACGAGCTCAAGGCACACAGAGGGTTGCTGAGGTGGAGGGTGTTGGCAGGGGCTGGCGGTGGCACCTGCCTGGCCCTTCACCTTCTTGCTGCCCCTGGTCCCTGCTCAGACAAGGGGCTGCATACGCCTCATGGTGCCCCTCAACCTAAATATAATTCTAATTTAGAAAATTAACAACAATTTGGAGACAGACCCAAAAATGCCGGGGGGAGGGGGGAGAAAGAGGGTTCAGCCTCCACTTATATATCCACAACCTATCAGGACCAGATACTACATGGAGATCCACTAGCACAGACTTGTGGAGTTCCACTGAATTTGACAGGACTCAGCAGGGTCTCTGGATAGTGAATCCTGATGCAGGATTGTTGGCACAGGTTAAAAAAATGCACCAGAACAAGAGCTCATCTAATGGCCAATGGAACGTAATTTACTCCTTGAATCTGCAGTGGCCCCACATAACCATACCTAGCAGTTTTGAGTTTGCTTTGTCTTATTTACAGAAAAATACAGGATGTAACAAAAGCCAGATAAAAGTATAATCTACACTGATTTTAAACAACTGACATACTTCAGCGCTGATTTAATTTTTCATCTTCCTGTTCCTCATAAAATGAAATATAGCTCCATATCTAGGGAAACTCTGCCATCCAACCAAAAAACAAAGAATACAACATACACAACTAGACTTAACATTTTTAAGGTTTATTTTCGAATTCCAATTCAGCACTTTAAGGGGGCTTTATTCAAAGTGTAACTGGAAATATTTTATTCCCAACATTATCTACAGATAACAGAAAATCATTATTTTTAACCTCTTATCAGCTTAAATATTCATCATCTTAATGCTAATCCTCAGTACCAATGGGTGAGGGACAGCTGTGATGTTAAGGAAAAGAAAAAATACAGAATACTCAGTGTTCACACATAACACATATTAAACAAACCATTAATGGTAACAACTGAATAAAAAGAATGAATATTAAGTTATTCATATTTAGCTCTTAGATATCTGAGATCTTTAAGAATCAATCATCATCATCATCTTCTTCTCCTCCTTTCCATACATGGGAGAAAAGTACAAAGTGGAATTCCAGTGGTTAGGGTGTTAGTCTGGGACATGGGCATAAATGCTGGAATACACCCCCTAACTTGAAGTGGTTTCCATCATATACAGGGTTTACAGTTTGATTCAATGGCTCTCAGCACCGCCACTATACAAATTGCTCCAGCACCTCTTGATATGTGAGACCTAAGGTCAATTCCCCAGTCAGTCACTGATTTTAAATGACTGGCCAGACAGGGTGTGTCTGCCTCCATTCCCCATCTGCAAAATGGGGATAGCACTTCCCTACTTCAGAGGTGTTGTGAGGACAAATACATTAAGACTGTAAGAAGCTCAGAAACTACAGTAACAGGGGCCCTGTAACTAAGATAGACTGGTGAAGTGATTTGCCCAAGCTCACACAACAGGGCAGTGGCTCAGACAAGAACAGAAGCCAGATTTCCTGACTTCCAGTTCAGTGGCCTATCCATTGGACCAGCGGTTCTCAATGGGGGCTGCAGGAAGGGCGGCAAGCACATCTCAGCCCGCGCCGCTTCCAGCAGCCCCCATTGGCCTGGAGTGGCAAACCGTGGCCAACGGGAGCCGCAATCGGCCAAACCCGCGCACGCAGCAGGTAAACAAACCGGCCCGGCCCCCATGGGCTTTCCCTGAACAAGCGGCAGCCCTAGTTTGAGAACCACTGTAATGGACTACACTGAATGTCTTGTGAAGAAAAGATATGCTCTGTGCACTGAAGTTGTTTTTACCTCTCAATGTTTTATTTTTCATACAAACATTTTGTCTTTTAATTAGTTTGCACAAAAGTTACAAGAATTCATCTTTCAATGAAGCCAAAACAATAAATTTGTTTGCTAAGAGACTTATACTTTCACACAAGTTCAGTAACTCTTCACAGTATCAGTTTCATAAAAAAATCCCTCCTCCCTTCGTATGTATCAGTAGTCATTATAATCATTAGGCACTTGGATTAAGGGACTACCATCCAAATAGAAAAACAGACTTTTCCAAATTACAGAATCAAATCCAAGTTATGATCCTGGTTACTAAGGGTATGAGATGTTTTAAATAAATAGTATATGTTCATGATATTACCTTTCTAAAGTAGACAAAATTTGGGCCCTAAAAATATTGAATGTCTCTTTAAACAACATCCAGGGTACACACATCCAAAAAAGAAACCAACTAGTTTTCAGTACAAATGATGGGCTGTCTTACCAGAATTACAAATATGCACATGATTCCTGTTTGGGGACTGTGGAAACTCTGATACTGCTTGTGGCAAAAATGCAGATCGCATAAGCAAAAGAGGATCCCCATATTTGCCATGCTAATCAGCATGTTGGCCAAAATTCTTTCAGATCACAGTTATTTCACACCTGGGCTAAGTAATTTGAAGTTTTCAACTTGGGGGCCTACAAGGGATTGAATAAGATTTTTATTTTTTTAAAAATTATACTACCAAATACAGTACCAAAGAGGCAATATATTAGTTGCTAAATGATCCAATTGTTTCCAGCTCAGCGGCAGTCTGAGCCTGTTGATTCAAGCTTGTGAGCAGTCTTATGATTGCAACAGAGCACAGCAATTTCAAAATCATGATTAAGAGGAATAGAATTGTTCTGCCTTGCACAGCCATAGGGCTCAGTTTTGGAATTTTCTTCCCAAAATACATAACTGAACATCAAGCAAGTGATAGAATTAAAAAGCAAATGAGCCTTTCCCTAGGCTTATAGATCAGCCACAAAAAAAAGTCTATTTTGTCTTGTACGTGGTACCCATCTATCTTGAAGTGTGTTAATGAGATTTCCTCTTCAAAGTTTTCAGTTTTGCCACTGGCATAATAGTTTGACTGATATGAGAAACCAAAGCCAATGTAATATCTCTGATCATGAACTCCTGATTTGGTGAATGACACTTGGCAAGAATTTGATTTAAGAGAAATGTTTCTGATGCACAGCCAGGGAAACCACCACCAGGAGAACAGTCATCATTAAATAAGATATTGTAGTATTGTGATAGTCTCCTATTATATGGTCTCATATTCTACCAAGAACCCTGCCTTATGGGATGGGTTGTGCTCAAGGTATCCAGGCCCAGGATGTAGCCAATGTCTCCACTTCCTCTCCAAACTTCCAGTGCTGTTTTCCCCCCCGTATCGGTTAGTATCAAGAGGTCACCAATCCTGCAGTCATCTCCTTCCATATTAAAGAAAATGATTTACAGAGCTCATCATGACATCATTCTCAATCGACATCAAAAGCCCTCCCACCTAACCCTGTCTGCCTTCATCTGGCCCTCGCTCCAAAGATCACATCACTTCAAGCGAGTAGCCTCTTGGCTAGGATACTTTATTGGCTATGGCTACATTACAGCATAAGTGAATTAGCCACCCCCGAGTGACAGAATTTATGCCACTTTAAGCACCAGTATGGACAGTGCTACGTTGGCGGGAAAGCTTCTCCCACTGACATAGCTACCACAATTCGCGGGGGGGGGGAATAATTAAGCCAATGGGAGAGCTCTCTCCTGTCGGTTTAGAGTAGCTACACTAGAGAGTTAGCAGCACAGCTGCACCGCTGCAAGCTCTCTAGTGTAATCATATAGTGTATGTAACAAGACTATCGCAATTCCTTCCTCTCCTCTTCGTATCTGGCTCAAGTATCATCAAAAGAAAGGGAGATACACGCTACTACTACGGATTCTACCGCTAGTAGCATTTACCTGTCCCTTTTTGTAACAAAGCACTGCCCAAAAATGATCACTATTTTCTCTTCCATGGTACAGGGGACACCTGTTTAAAAATAATCACATTCAGAGTTACCATGTGTTAATTGTTACACTGACACATTGCTTCACTTAAAAAAAAACACTCACAAAATAAAAATACTAATCATCACTACAATGATTGTTTTCAGACTGTGTTACTTTTAAATATTTTGATGAATAAACTCAATGTTAAAGCTAGTAATGGAACCACAGGGTTTGGTACCAGACAAGACATCTAATTTAAAACTATAAAAATTGGGTAAAATGTCTTGACAGTACAAAAAACCCAAAAAACCCGATCTTGTCCACCCTTCATTTTAACGGGACTACATGCATGGGTAATAATTAGCAGGATTAGGTTCCAATTTTTTTTTTCATAAATGGATGCTATGGAACTGAAACAGTTGGCAGAAGAGAGAATCAAAATAAATGGTAAGTAAAGCATCAGTAACCTGCGGTGTGATTTCTTTCTTAAATAAGGTTTCAAACAGTGACTAATTTGATCTCCCTGAGAGAGAGAACATCACATGAATCCTGGCCTAAGGAACAAGCTTAACCAAGGAAGAATGACTCATCTTATTGTGCATGCAACGTGACAAGAGCCAAATGTTACACTATCCTACTTCACAACCGTTCTACCAATTATCTAAAAGAAAAAAAATGTTTACTCTCCCCTCCTCAACCTCTAATGTAGATTACACAAACCAGGGCACATCAGTCTAGAAAGAACCAAAAAGATAGAGTCCTCTGATCGCAAGCATTTCATATAAATGCAAATATTAAGGTTTCAATTAGTGCAAATAGCACAGGATTGGTAATTGGTTAGTCTGGAATAATGTGTTTAAAAAAATACTTAAAGTATCACTGATATAACAGTAAGGCTAAGATTTCAGTAAGACTGTGATTTTAGGTCCAAAATTTAAGTTTTTAATTACTTCCAGAAACACATCCTTGTCTCTTTCCATGAGAAAAAATATTCAGACATTTCCTTGTCGTGTTTGCAATCCACCTGTCGCAGCACTGTTTTTTGTGCACAAAAACCTAAAGTGTAAAAACGCATAAACAAACGTGAATTTGCCCAATTTGGAATAAGAAAAGATTTAAGTGTTTATGTAGAAAAGCTATGTAAATGTTAAAGTTATTAAAACTAAATTTTTTAAAAAATCTAACTTTTTTTCATTTTATTAGTAACATGTATGGAACATTATTTAATTAATGTTTATACAGCTCTTTGGAGATGTAAAACTGTACATATGCTTATATTACTAGTGACATGTCAGGGAATTCAAAGATATTCATGAGAGGAGCAATTTGCAATTGCTGTGAAAGCCATATGTAGCGTTTTCAAATTAATGTATTTATTTTGTATGTACATATATACCTCAGTAGAGAACTTCATACAATAGGGGTCTTTGGTTTATATTGCAATAGCAGCAGGCCTACTGCATAAGAAGAATCCCTGCATAGAAAAGGTTATGCCTGCACAAAAGTCCATATGCATGCAGCTGACTGCAGGATTAGGGCCTAAAAGGCAAGGCAAATGACGGGTGTTTGATGGGAACAAACATACAAGCACAGAGGTCAGAATGATGATGGGGGGATTAAAATGACAAGCCTTTTTAAAAGAAGTGAACTTTAATTTTAGTGAGTTTTAATGTTAGACCTTTACTATTGAAATATATTTTAGCATGCCTATTTCCATTAACAAACATTTTCCTTTTAGTACTGGTTGTTTATATTTAACCCAGTCCTTCCTCCCCTTACTGATTCAAGACAGTCTACAATCCACAACTCTTATAGCTGTAGCGTGTCAAGTGTGCAAGTTAAAAAGTGATGCAAGTAGCCCAGACACAATGTGAAAGGTTGTTTAACTATGAAAAGAGTGATTTTTTTTAAACAAAGGACAACATGAGTCATGTTTTTCCTCTCAGATTTCCATATCAAGTGTGCTCAGGTTTACAACAATTTTATTATTATTATTTTACAATAGTCAACCCTGCAAATTGACTCTGGGATTAGAAAGTCAAGCTGGATGCTGCCACCGCATGCACCTCAGTAGCAAAAGTTATTTAGGCTAAAAGAGGCCCTTAATTACACTTGTGCATCCCCCAATTGCCTTCAAATTATTTCCTGAGACACTGGTGTGAATTCACTGTTTGCAGAGGATTTGCACAGATGTAGCAGACTGGGAAACAATTCTGTCAAATCACACAAGTTGCAACAGAATCACACAGCTCATAGACTCTTAGCTGTTCTTGCTCTGATGTATCAGAGTAAGAAGCAGTAAAACCTGACACCAGTAAATGGGACTTTGAATATACACGGAGAAAAAATTTGAGTAAGAAGGTGCCGTTTTTACAGTAGATTCCATTAAGTTTTAAACACCAGATTCAAATAAATCTGCATGTTTTAGTTAGTTAAAAAGTACCTGTGGGAAAAACAGCTGTGGGACTGGCAGAAAAGGATATATAATGTCTTTGTTGGAAGATAATCAGGATGGCTGGCCATTCAGCCTCATCATCAATTAGCTCCTAGCTACTCCATTCTACGCACTATGGAGTTTTTAAAAAAAGGTCATCAAAAAGGATTTTTTTTAATTAAACTATGTACTTAAGCTCTAGGGTGACCAGACAGCAAATGTGAAAAATCGGGACGGGGGTGGACGGCAATAGGAGCCTATATAAGAAAAAGACCCAAAAATGGGGACTGTTCCTATAAAATCGGGACACCAGGTCACCCTATTAAGCTCTTACATTTAAAAGAACTGCTTTGGCTTCTTGTCTCCCTATGCCAGAAGATGGCTCTTTTAGTTAAAGGTGTAGGTTCCATTCCCAGCTCTGGCACAGACTTCAGCTGTCATTGCACATAACAAGACACTTAATTTCTGTGCCTCAGTTTCCCAAAGGAATGCTGTGAGAATGTTTGGAAAGTGTTTTCAATTCTTTCAATGACAAGCATGATTGACGTATTGTCATTATGTGCTCGAGTTTCTAATACCACTGCTCCATCAGGTGCAGCAGGCTTGATGGGGCAAAGCTTGCAACTGAAGAGTAGCTGCAGGGAGTCTCCCATAGGTGCAGTCATTCTGACCCATACTGTGTGACTGGATCCACTGCCATGAAGACCATGCAGATCAGCACTCCCTTTGCTTGGTCTTGGGGTTGGGGATGGAACAGTAATCAAAGCAACACCTAACTGCACTGGAGGCTAGAGGAAGAGAAAACTGAAGAAAATAAGCCATCCAGGATCCATACAGACACCATGGAATAAAAGAAGATGGGAAATCCCCAACACTTGTAACAAAGAGGGGTAGGGAAGAGGGCCCATTCTCCTCAGCAAGTAGGAGGGAGGGGCTCAGAGCTAAGTATAAATAGTGCCATAAACATATACCGCTATTACTTAACATATTTTAGAAAAAGGCCAGGATTGCTACCCCCAAAGCCTTTTACCATAAATAACATCACTTCACTGACTGTCACTGCACTTTCTTGTGCCCAAAGAAGTCAGCATAAGGTGGCTTCATGAAGGGTGTTCATTTTAAGGACGAAAGTAAGGGCATTGTGTATGGGAAGTAGGAGGCTGCCTCAAGCACATGGCAGCAAGCTACATGGAGAGAGGACAAGCCAAGGAGAAAACTGAGCAAACAGCTGGGGGGAAAATATGGAGGCACCTAGGACTGGAGGTGCAGGATGAAATGAGAGCAGAGAAGCTGATGGCATTTTCCTGCTCCATCTGGTGCTCTCATCAGCAGAAGCGGGGGATTTAAAACATGAAACAGCTGATCCCACTTCTATCAGCCACGGTGGGGCTACTTTCTTTGGCAGATTAATACTTAATAGATTACATTTTAGAAGTTTTAGAATTTGGGAGAGTTCAATAAGCTACAGATTTAAGATGCTGTCCAGCACGTGTGTGTCAGCAAGCCAGCATACCATAAGCTCACCTCTGATGTGCCAAGGCACTGCTTACTACACTCCATGCCTCACTGTACACTGTCTGCACATACCGGTCAATAAGAATTCTACGGCAAAGTGTATTTTATTAGATCAGAATTCAGACATTAGATCCAAAACAACGAGCTATTTGGGATTCAAATATTAAATGTTCAGCTAGGGAAACTTCTTCCCTTCTGACTTTTCTTTATAATTACAGTATCTCATTACTAAACTTTTTTTGGTTTAAGCAAAAAAGGGCTTTGTTTCTTCTTAGTCCCTTCTTTTTAAATTCCAGGGTTACTCAATCCTGTAGCGAATATACTTGTGTCTTGAATTTAGAAGTGGAACATAGGATATTTGATTTAATGTGGGGAAACAGAACTCAGAGGCCTCTGTTTAGCTGAAGGGATTTTCTAGAAGGCAGGCAAAAATAGCTTTCAGAAAAAGGGACATCAACTTACAAGCCAAATGTGTTTTTGTTTTTTTTCAACCCACTATTATAGTTATCTCAGGATTTTCTTCTCTCTGCATTTAGCAGTAACTTGTGCATAGTCTAACTCTCTTAACCCATGGAACAATTTGCAAAATTGGGTTCTTGGTGGGTGTGGGCTTTTGCTGACACAAAGAAGAAATATTCTTTTAAATAGGAAAATGTGATTGTGAAATCACAAACATTGGCAGGGGTCTCAGGGCAGGTACTGGTCAAGAAACTAGTTTGTTTTTTAAAAAATTGACTAGATTTCAAATTGATGTCTTAAAATAATTCAAAAATGTAACACCCACCCCATTCCAGACTACATAAATCAGAAAGGGAGGGTTTTTAGTAAGCAACAGTGAACTCCTTGCTATTTTCTAGTAAGATGTATAATTCAAACTGTAAATTAGTAACAAATTTATGACATGCACACCCAAAGAGATTGCAATTTAGCTTCTTTAAAGAGGCTCACTAAATATGGGTTCAGACAGCAAAGTCTCTGATCTATATATGTTACACAGAAATGAAAAGCCACTTTAGTCACCACAAATTTCACCCTGGTACCATCTGATCATATGAAATATCCTGGAAAACGAAGTCCACAATCAACCCTTTGTCATTCCAGAGCACTAAAAATGGAAAATGAATTCCAAATATGCCTTCATAGATGTGGCAATACATGCTAAACATGAAATTACCAACATAGTGTCTGTGATGTGATGCCATTGTTGAATTTATTCTACGGGCATGAATATACTGTAGTTTCTATACATTCACTAGAAACATAGGCATCTCTCAAGGGAGGATTCACTCACTAACACATATGTGAGCTCAAGATACACTAACCTGTTCAGCTTTATTAAAATACTAGATTGGGATTATTTACAACAGCTGTCGACAGTCTTCAGACTAGAAGGAAACAGATGGTAGCGTAATAAGATAGCCAAATTTCAAAAACCTGAAACCCAGAATACAAAGCTAGCACCACCAGACTTATACAATGTCTTTCTTGTCATGCATCTCAAAATGGGGTACTATAAAGCGTTTTTACAACATACTTTTCCAGAAGAGTATGCAACAACTCAATATGATAACTCCTAAAGAGAGAAAGCACCACCTGTAGAAAAAAAAGCATGCATATCAAAGTTGCATTGTATACGTAAAGAATCCTCAACTATAGCAATCTGTGCAGAATCCTAATTAAAAAAAAAAAAAATCACAGTGAAGGTGTTACAATAGAGGCAATCCTGGATGTACTTAGAACATAGATCACCTCTGTGTCATACAGGTAATAGGAGTGAAATCTGGGAGTGTTTTCAGAAGTGGCAGGAAGATCATTTAGCCACAGATGTTAAGAACTTTGGTGCAATTTTGACTCATCAGCATCTTCAAAGATACAAACTGTGTATTCTTTGCTACTTCAGTAATCAAGATTACAGACATATGACACAGCAGCAGGAAACCAATTTTTAATTATACCCCAAAATAGTGACTCCTAAATTATGGATTCATTCCCCTTGCCATAGCTATGGTGTTACATATCAACAACAAAATCCTTTTAATTAGGGAAATGTTTTATGCACATTCTATTCTTAAAAACAAACTTTATAAAGAAAAATATTTAAGTTCACTAATTGTCTCCTTTAAATATTATTAAAAACAAACGCTGCCTGTTGAAATTCTTAAATTAAACAACACACAATGTTACACAAACTTCTCGGCAAGATGACAATATGCCTATAAAAGGAACAGCCTAAATTAGAGTAAGCAGAAATTTTAGAACAAGAATGCAAGCCATGTGTACAACCACACACTTCAAAGATAGAAAGGAAACCACTGATTTGCCCTAAATTTCAGTCTGCCATTTGCACATAGTGCTTATAGAAGTATGCCACACACTGACCCTCTGCTAATCCAGAGTTCAGGTCTCACCAATGCATCTCATAGTACTGTATCAAGTTTAGACTGGAAAGGAAATTGAGTTTTTGCCATTTCCCCAGACTCTTTATGTATAGTCAGTGTACATTACAATGTAACTGTCCCAAATCCTAGTGAGTGCCCTGTGCTGGCCACCCACCAGGGCTGCTATGAGGGAAATCCAAGCCTCTGTGCTCTGGATCTGCAGTGCATTTCAAGCTCCTGGAGCCTGAACAGAGTCCAGCTACCACCCCAATCTCTGGATTCCTAGAAAGTACACCTATCTGGCACCCTCGTCCAAATGTTGGAACCTGCTGTCCAGCCGCCTTGCCTCTCTGGGCACAGCATTGACCCTTCAGACTCCCTCTTCCAGAACTGCACCCCAGAGATGGGAAGCTTCTGGTTACAGTTTACCTCTCTCAGGGGTACACAGCAGTTGTGGAGCAGTCAACTCACAAATACTTTGTACAATCTAACACCTTTATGCTCTTTTATAGTTAATCACATCGAGTACAGGAGAGTACAGATCACACACAACAATTCCCAAACATAACTCCCTCACTAGCTCACCTTCCTTTGTGAGTCCTTATGGGATCATATGTTCTGGCAGGCAGACAGGCAGGCAAGGTCCTCTGTCTCCTGGCCTACTCTGCCCCTGCAGTAGCCCCCCTCTTCTTAATCTGATGCAAAGTGGCTCTCTCCCCAGTTCCCCACCACGTGTCCCTTTATAGACTCCTGGCCTAGTCGCCTTCTCCTTTTCTTCTCCTCCTGGTAACTTTCTATACTCTCAAACCTCACTCCTTTCAGATGGGAGGAGTAAGTCTTCTCCCTGCTAGAGCAAACCCATTGCCCTCACATGATCCTTGAGTGCTGATCACTCACCATTGTTTCTGGCCTGCATGACACAACACTGCTAACTCACTCATGGTGGATCCACATACATACAGGCTCTCTCTGACAGTAATTTCATGATACAATTTCATAATTATCCACAATTCAGAAATGGTACAGAGGGAACACCCAATTTGTCATAGTACCTACTGACTTTTCAAGTGAATTCTTGTAAGCATGAGGACAGAAAGGGGCACAAATAAAGAGTTAACATCTTTTGAAATTGCATGCTACCTCAGTTTTTACATTTTACATTGGCCGTTGTACCATTTTAAAAAAAAATCTAAATTGTATAATCAGGCTAGAGGCCAGTTTTATTTATCAGGCACAGAAAAAAAACCGCAAAAACAAAAGAAAGAGCTATGCATTTGTGCCAATTCATTCTTTATACTCCCCAACACACACACCAGCCATGCCAAATGATCGTACTCCGTCACATTTAGAGAGATACCAGAGGCAACCCCCTGAGTTCATTTTCTTGATGGTACCTAGATATGTAGTCTTGAGGGCTCTATCACTAAAACTTAAGTCATTTAAAGTGAAAGCTAAAATTATTATTTCCTGCTATTTCCCTAGAGGCAAAAATATATGTTTGTGCTGTGGGGAGAGGGAGGATGCACAGGTGAAAGTGTTCACTCCAGAACTTTTCCTGCTTGAAATCCATTTATGATCTTGCTCCCCACAACCAAAACAAAAAAAACTTTCATAAATGTGAGAGCAGGAGGATCTCGGTCTTTTAATTGATCACAGCAGTGTGCAGCCATTCAAATAATATACACTGAAACACACATCATTCTCTTGCAGCTGTAACTAATTAAAAATTGTAAAGGGGGCCACAACTGAGGATGGACCATTTACACACACAGTCTCTCTCTTCCCCCTCCCCCACAAAAAAGGAAATTAAATCATTTAACTTAAGAAAAACAAAGTCATACAACAAAAACACAACTGAAAATTACATTCATCAGGTTTGTAAAAGCCAAAAACCACTCACAGCTCCATGTCATCTCTTATGACACCTAATGCTTCATCCACTATAATTACATATTCTCCTCCTGAGAGTAGAGTAACAGTGTATTAATCACAAAAAAGCTGTTTTATCAGTGCCCAATACTGAAATGTTCGTTCCCCAATTAATAAGCGAAACTGCATATCTCTACAGTACGTTGAAAAAACATTCAGGTTTTTCTCTATACAAAAATACTAATTGTTAAATAATTGTCTCCTCTATTATGCAACTCAATATATAAATTATAAATGTCTGCCACCAAACAATGTATATGTCCTGCCATATTAAGCACTTGGCCCAATCCAGTCCACGGATTAATAGCTGTACTGAACTCAGAGTAGTTAAAATTCCCATCTGGAATTTTCTGTCAGTACAGTTACCTTTAAATAGCATGCTCTCAGCTTATTTTAAAATTCCTCTAAAAAGCCTTTATAAAGAGAGATTCCCTGCTGCCCAGTTAATGTTTAAAAGGGCACCAGAGAAAAATTATAACAGGTACCAAATTTTCAGACACGTGATTTCCAATTTGACAGGGCACCCAAAGGGATAGTATCTCTCTGCTGTTTATATTGCTGGTTACCTTTAGAATTCAGGTGCAGATAAAAAGATTGTTATCCTTTTCAATAGTGCACTCAACAAATTTGTTTCAGTGCTAATCCTTCAAAGTATAATACAAAAATAAAGTAAAATTTAAAGAGTCTAGAATAGCATCCATGTTTTATTCATAGTAAATTATGTGCTTCACAACAGTTTAAATTTTGATCTTTGAATAGTTTGTTCAACAATTACTAACCCATTTCTAGGATTAATAAATGGTGAAAAAATGTACAGATAATGAAGAAAAAAATACCACAGAACCAAAATATTCTTCCCGAGCCACCCCTATCACATCATTCAGATCTCCATTCCAGTAGCAGAGTGCTATTGGATTGTGTGACCTAGCAGTCACTTTGTGCAATGCATTCACAACCTCAAGCAAGCCAACAGAGTGTCAGAGATACTCATGCCTTTCTGGCTGTGCGTCAAGGAGGACTACATGAATCACCACTTCCTCTGTTTATGGCAAGTGAACATTAAAGTAACTCAAGTATTCCAATACATCATCCACAGGCTTCACTCCCAAATACAAGAAATATCTTCTGCTCTTGCCACACGTCTGCCATTGTGGCCAAGTTGCCTAAGTCTTGCTGTGGTGATAACTATAGTGCAGACATGAGGGCACATGACAGAAAAATATACCATGAAGATAACGACAGCTATCTTGCTAACCACAGTAAAACCAAGTAGACAATTGTGCTTTTCTGCTGATCAAAAATATTTTAGGCCAATTCTTCAAAGAAGAGCTCTGTGCAAGTGTGACAGCTTGTCTCTTTCACCAACAGAAGTTGATCCAATCAGAGATATTACCTCACCCACCTGGTCTCTCCTAGGGCACCTCTCACATTAGTACTAGTTCAGAGGTTCTCAAACTTCATTGAACCGCAAGCCCCTTCTGACAACAAAAATTACTACACAACCCCAGGACAGGGGACCAAAGCCTGAGCCCACCCCCCTGAGCTCTACCACCTCGGTTGCGGGGTGGGCAGGTGGGGGTGGGGGGCACAAAGCTCAAGGGCTTCAGCCTGTAACCTGAGTCCTGTCACCCAGGGCTGAAGCCCTCAGGCTTGGTCCCGAACCCCAACAAGTCTAACGCCGGTCTTGGCAACTCCATTAAAACAGGATCACAACCCACTCTGGGGTCCTGACCCACAGTTTGAGAACTGCTGCACTAGTTTAACAGTGCCTTTCGTTTTAGTTTATACAGTCAATAGGAGTACTAATTTATATATTGAGAAAAGGGATAAACCTTTCTCCTTTTCATTTAGTGAGTTTACTTTCCCCAATGCCCAGAGGAAATCACATTAATAGCTGTCAGGTTTAAATTAACCATCTACAGAAAATGACCCTTACAAAATAATTAGCTAAAAAATAATCTGATTCTTGTATTCATTGACAGATGTGTGTGCGTTATTTTTACACAAACAGATGTTTGCAGAAAGGATAAGGATGGGTAGGAAGTAGTAGAATGCAAAAGTCGCCTCTTCCCCAACTCCCATACACCTCTTGTCAAATAATTCCATTCTTTTGTAAAGCCTTTTTCTTGACCACAATGATATATCTAATGTATCTAAAATGAAGCTGTTTGTTAGCATCAGAAGGCATAAACTATAAGCACACATAAAAGATTTATATTGAATAAATATTACAACATAACAAAATAGAAGATATTGGGAAGGAAAGAGCCACTTCGCCAGATAAACATGTCCTTTAAGCTTCTCTCCACTTCCTCCTTGTTGCAGTATCTTTCAGTCCAAACAAAGGTTTTTAATCTAATTCATTTATGCTGCAGTGCTGTGTCTCTAGCAGTATCTGAAGTGGTTAGTAGAAGAAACCTTTCCGAACAACAGAAATGTTTTCTGGAATTGATATTCAGAATCTTAGTTTGCACCCCTAAGTAGCCTAGTTTCATGCCAGGTTCTCTGCCACTTTCTTGAAGTGTTTTAGGGTAATTGCTTTTATTCCTTATGTCTCTACTTAATCTCACTGCTTATTAGCCTGTGATCTCAGAGAAGCAAGCACATTCACATCACCCCCAATATCCTGCAACACTTGCTGCTGTGCAATAGGGATCTACAGCACACATGCCACAGATTTTTTTTTGTAAAATGCACATAATCGATTGTGGTAGAAGCTTTCATCAGAACGTAGCCATTATTCAGAACAAACTACAGATCCTTCAGTATTTCCCATTTTTCTGGGGCTGGATCTTCCAAGTTACTCAATTCAGACCAGAATTTTTAAAACAGTTTGTACTATTAAGTTACATGTCACCCTACCCAAACCACAAATATTATATTGTTAACAACTGTTTCCTCTAGCTTTTTCCCTAATGAGGATTTAAGGATATAACATTATGATGAGTAAATTCTAGCTGTGTTCCCTCAAATTAAATCCCATTTGCCATGCTTCATTAACTTTTTAGGCTTAAACATCGGTTTTGTCTATTCAGATCTCTCTACCATTCTTTCATTTTAAAATGACATATTACCAGTCATTTTTATAAATTTCATGCATGCACTATTGTACATATGGAGAGAAGGAGAGGGAGTGCTTTCAAATTTGGGAGTGGTAGATTATTTTGGAGCATTTTCTTCTTCAAATTCTGAACTACCATTAATTACATTAATAGCTTGGAGGCAGTATGGTCCATGTAAAAGGATACAAGTCAGGAGCTCTGGTTCCCAGCTCTGTCCAAGATTGTGTACCTGCTACAGGTCACTTCTCCATGCCTCCACTATCCCATCTAAACAAAGATCATTATACCTACCTTCCTCTGGGGAAGAAGTAATGGTGCTCAGAACTGTTATGTGAGCGTGTCCTTGCTTCTCAAAGAGGCAAGAAACCCCAAAATGATCAGGTTTCTTTCACCCCTCTTCTGGGTCTTAAGACCCACTGGTTGCACACGGGGGTTAATCTCTAGCATAAGATCATGGACATTCTATGCATCCCCCTCTCCATACACTGGTAAAATTCCCCTCCTGTGCTGCTCCCATAGAGACAACAGAGAGAAACTTGCACAATCTTACCAGTTTCACTCTGCTGAGAAAGAGAGAGACTTTGCATTACTCTAACAACTTCCTCTTGCTGGCCAGAGCAGCAGTACTGGCATACTGGGGAGAGAGGACAGCTGAGAGGGGAAGAAGAATATGGGCATCATATACACCAAAAAATGAAGATTTGCAAATCACAAAAAGGAGGTAATAAAATAATTCATTAAAATATGTTGCTGCATGAAAACTAGACACCAGAAGAACTAAGTGGAGGGGGTGAAAGAAAACCACACAGAATGCAAGAAGAAAAAAAGAGATGGAGAAAGACAAAACAGCGGAAAGGGTTAAATGCTTATATTTAAGGGAGAGTTTTCTTCTAACTCTCTCAACAGCCCAGTTAACCATCACCATAAAATTAGGTAACTAAAAGCAAATCACAAGTGCTATCTATTGCCCCACTCCCTCCCGCCCCACAATTAAAAAAAAAAAAAAACAACTTCTGAAATTGCGCATCCTCTCAACTAAGAGTAACTACAGAAGATGAAATAAATCACTCCCCACAAAAAAGTGAAATTTAGCTGCTGTAACATACCACAGGATGTGTTTTATTGCCACAGTTACTGTGTTACACAACACTGTAGCAATATTCCCCACGACTGTAACTACACTTCCTTTTTCCATAGAATCATAGAAATGTAGGGCTGGGAGGGACCTAGGGAGGCCATCAAGTACAGCCCCCTGCACTGAGGAAGGACCAAGTAAACAGACCATTCCTGACAGGGGTGCTGGAACAATTTTTATAATGGGGGTGCTCAGAGCTATTTTTGGTCAAAAATCCCCTGGGTCCCCTTTTCAAAGATCGATACTATGATTGCCCTTCTCCAGTCCTCCTGAACCTTACCCATCCTCCCTGAAGTCTTGCAGATAATTGCTAACTGTTCTGAGATTGAGGAACTACCTGAAGAAAGTACGCTAGGATGAATTTCATCAGGCCCTGAAGATTTGAATACATATAACTTACTGAAATATTCTTTAACCTGTTCTTTCCCTATTTTGGCTTGTATTCCTCCCAACTTCTTGCTAATATTAATTGTGTTGAATATCTAGTCACCACTAACCTTTTCAGTGAAGACCAAAGCAAAATAGGCATTAAACCCCTCAACCTTATTGATGTCATCAGTTATGATCTCTCCTTCTCTGCTAAGTAGAGGACCTACACTTTCCTTCATCTTTCCCTTGCTCCTAATGTATTTAAAGAACCTCTTCTTATTGCCTTTCATATCCCTTGCTAAACATAATTCATTTTGTACCTTATCCTTTCTGATTTTGTCCCTACACTCTTGTGCTGTTCTTTTGTATGCCTCCTTAGTGATTCATCCACGTTTGCATTTTTTGTAGGATTCTTTTTACATGTTCAGTTCATTAAATAGCTCCTGGATAGAAAGAATAGTAAGAGGCCCATATGGTGCATGCTCTCCTTCACAGGAGGATAATTTGCAGTTATGCCTTTAGACTGTCTCCTTGAGAAACTGCCTGCTCTGCCAAACTCCTTTTCTCCGTTAGATTTTCTTCCCATAGGACTGTACTATCAGTTCTGAGTTTTTATAGTCTCCTTTTTTGAAGTCCATTCTCCTGATTCTGCTTCTCTCACTCCTTCCTTTGAATCATAATGTTTATCATTCATGATCACATTCATCCAAATTGCCTCCCACTTTCAGATTTGCTACCTATTCCTCCCTGTTGGTCAGAATCAAGTCTAAAATGGCCATCCTCTGGTTACTTCCTCTATCTTCTGAAAGATTTCTACCATTGCTGCCAGCAGCGGAGTTGCGTCAGCACAAAGTTTTCGGAGAGAAAAGCTACTGTAAACAAGAGGTTAATGAAGAGACAGTGAGAAGCATGCTCTTGGAGCTCCAGCTATATTCAATTCCTAGCTCCATCACAGGCTTCTCACAAGACCTGGAGAAGACGACATTTAATCTCTGTGCCTCAGTTCCACTATAAAACTAGGATAATACCTCCTTAAACAACATTACTGTGGGGAGGTACTCAAATACTATTTGGTCCTTGTGATCATAAGTATCTAGATCTAGTGGAGCACAGGATCAGGTCCAAGAGGTGAATATAGCTGGACCACTTGGTAATAGTGACCATAATATAATTAAATTTAACATCACTGTGGTGGGGAAAACACCACAGTGGTCCAACACTGTAGCATTCAATTTCAGAAAGGGGAACTACACAAACATGAGGAGGTTAGTTAAAACAGAAATTAAAAAGGTACAGTGCAAAAAGTAAAATCCCTGCAAGCTGCATGGAATCTTTTTAAAGACACCATAATAGAGAGGCTCAACTTAAATATATACCTCAAATTTAAAAACATGGTAAGAGAACCATAAAAGAGCCACCATGGGGCTCTGATAAATGAAGGGGGGTGGGGTAGCTCTCTTTTATGGACAGCCAGCTAGCTATAAAGTTCCTCTTGGTAGTTGTTCTCTACTTGCTTTACCTGTAAAGGGTTAAAAAGTCTCCCTGCACAGGTAAAAGGAATGGAGTGGGCACCTGACCAAAAGAGACAATGGGAAGGCTAGAACTTTTAAAAATTTGGAAAAAAAACTTCCCCTTTTTCTGTCTGTCAGTTGTTCTCCTGGAGAGCAGAGACAGGGCTGGAACTATGCTGTGAGAGCTTGGACCAGGTATGAAAAATCATCAGATCATACCTAGAAACTATTCATTTGGAACCCCAGATATGTAAGTAGATCAGGAAATGTCTAGGAAGACACAACTGGGTTTATCTCTTATTTCTTTATGGCTTGTGGACTCCTCTGTGCTAACTCCAGGTGCTTTTGTTTTGCTTGTAACCTTTAAACTGGACCTCAAGGAAGCTATTTTTGCTTCTTAACTTTTGTATTTGATCTTTTTAAATCTAGCAATAGCCTGAGGTTTGTGCCCATGTTGTTTAATTAGCTGGTGGCAACAGCTGATTTCCTTGGTTTTCTTTCTCAACTCTTCCCTGGGGTAAGAGGGGGTGAAAGGGCTTGAGGGTATCCCAGAGGAAGGGATTCTCAAGTGAACCTTCCTGGGTTCTCAAAGGGGTTTTTTGCATTTGGGTGGTGGCAGCATGTACCCATCCAAGGTCAGAGAAAAGCTGTAACCTTGGAAGTTTAATACAAGCCTGGAGTGGCCAGTATTAATTTTTAGAATCCTTGCGGGCCCCTACCTTCTACACTTGAAGTGCCAGAGTGGGGAATCAGCCTTGACAGTGGCTAACCAAACAAAGTAAAAGAAGCAGTGAGAGGCAAAAAGGCATCCTTTAAAAAGCAGAAGTTAAATCCTAATGACCGAAATAGAAAGGAGCATAAACTCTAGCAAACGAAGTGTAAAAATATAATTGGGAAGGCCAAAAAAGAATTTGAAGAATAGCTAGCCAAAGACTCAAAAAGTAATACCAAAAAATGTTTTAAGTACATCAGAAGCAGGAAGCCTGCTAAACAACCAGTGGGGCCACTGGATGATTGAGATGATAAAAGAGCACTCCAGGATGATAAAGCCATCGCGGAGATACTAAATGAATTATTTGCATTGGTCTTCACGGCTGAGTATGTGAGGGAGATTTCCAAACCTGAGCCATTCTTTTTAGGTGACAAATCTGAGGAACTATCCCAGATTCAGGTGTCATTAGAGAAGGTTTTGGAACAAATCGATAAACTAAACAGTAATAAGTCACCAGGACCAGATGGTATTCACTCAAGAGTTCTGAAGGAACTTAAATGTAAAATTGCAGGACTACTAACTGTCGTCTGTAACCTATCATTTAAATCAGCTTCTGTACCAAATGACTGGAGAATAGCTAATGTGATGCCAACTTTTACAAAGAGCTCCAGAGGAGACCCTGGCAATTACAGGCTGGTAAGCCTGACTTCAGTACTGGGCCAAGTGCTTGAAACTACAGCAAAGACCAAAATTGTCAGACCCAGATGTACATAATTTGTTGGGGAAATAGTCAACATGTTTTTTGTAAAGGGAAATCATGCCTCACCAATCTACTAGAATTCTTTGAGGGGGTCAAAAAGCATGTGGACAAGGGGGAAACCAGTGGATAAAGTGCACTTAGATTTTCAGAAAGCTTCTGACAAGGTCCCTCACCAACGACTCTTAAGCAAAGTAAGCAGTCATGGGATAAGAAGGAAGGTCCTCTCATGGATCAGTAACTGGTTAAAAGATAGGAAACAAAGGGTAGGAATACAGGGCCAGTTTTCAGAATGGAGAGAGGTAAATAGTGGTGTCCCCCAGGGGTCTGTACTGGGCCAAGTCCTATTCAACAAATGATCTGGAAAAAGGGGTAAACAGTGAGGTGGCAAAATTTGCAGATGATACAAAACTACTCAAGATAGTTAAGTCCCAGGCAGACTGCGAAGAGCTACAAAAGGATCTCTCGAAACTGGGTGACTGGGCAACAAAATGGCAAATGAAATTCAATGTTGATAAATGTAAAGTAATGCACATTGGAAAACATAATCCCAACTATACATATAAAATGAGGGGGTCTAAATTAGCTGTTACCATTCAAGAAAGAGATCTTGGGGAATCATTGTGGATAGTTTTCTGAAAACATCCACTGCAAGTGCAATGGCAGTCAAAAAAGTGAACAGAATGTTGGGTATTATTAAGAACGGGTTAGACAATAAGACAGAAAATATATTGCCTCTATATAAATCCATGGTACACCCACATCTTGAATACTGCGTGTGGATGTGGTCGCCCCATCTCAAAAAAGATATATTGGAATTGGAAAAGGTTCAGAAAAGGGCAACAAAAATGATTAGGGGTATGGAACATCTGCTGTATGAGGAGAGATTAAAAAGACTGGAACTTTTCAGCTTGGAAAAGAGACGACTGGGGGTGGGGGGGAAGAATATGATAGAGGTCTATCAAATCATGACTGGTGTGGAGAAAGTAAATAAGGAAGTGTTATTTACTCCTTCTCATAACACAAGAACTAGGAGCCACCAAATGAAATTAATAGGTAGCAGATTTAAAACAAACAAAAAGGAAGTATTTTTTCACACAATGCACAGTCAACCTGTGGAACTCCTTGACAGAGGCTGTTGTGAAGGCCAAGACTACAACAGGGTTCAAAAAAGAACTAGATAAATTCATGGAGGATAGGTCCATCAATGGCTATTAGACAGGATGGCAGGGATGGTGTCTCTAGCCTCTGTTTGCTAGAAGCTTGGAATGGGCAACAGGGGATGGATCACTTGATGACTCCTGTTCTGTTCATTCCCTCTGGGGAAACTGGCATTGGCCACTGTCGGAAGACAGGCTACTGGGCTAGATGGATCTTTGGTCTGACCCGCTATGGCCATTCTTATGTAGATAGACACGGAGAAAATATTTCAAAGGAGTTGCATGTACCAAGGCTAAGCAAAAGCTTACATTTCAAATATAAATGACCCAGAACTCTTTGGTAAGGTGACTGGCTGAGCCTGTAATGTTATTACATTTATGAAACCTAGAATGCTGCTTCACTACATTGGTAGATTGGAAAGTGAGACAGGACTGTCCTTATTATGTGTGCTTACTTCACCAAGCACAATAAACCTGATCTCTAACTGGAGTCTGTAGGTGTTACTGCAATAGTAAAAGGACCAAATATTGTCAGTTTGAAGAAGTGAGGGAATGGATGTTGCAACGTGCAGCGATGCGAGAACACTCCATAAAAAAGTAAGTCAGCAGAGAATTGAAATTTGGTAGAGTGGCCTTTTTGTCGAAGATCTGTCTTTCAGCATCCTCATGAAAATATGCCCAAATCTGGCCAAGTTATAAGCCTTTGGGGGGAAAAAAATTAGTTTGTACATACTCAGCAGACACTTGTTAGAGCTTTGCATCTTAATTTCCCAAAGAGCTTGTCCATGGTTCTCCAGCCTGGGAGTAAGCAGGACTTTCCTTGCAATTGCAGTTCCTGGTTGCTCTGAGTCAGGAGCATTGGATGAAGATGCTGCCTGAACCGAATGGAGAACAAAAAGCCAGGAAAGTGGGGGAGAGAAGAGAGAGAGACTGGGCCAGGAAACATCATCAAATGCTATTTTATTCCCTTCATCACTCAGGGCACCGAATGGATGTGCTTTGGGGATTAATCAGGGTTGTGTACTATAGGAGACTTGTCTGTAGGACCTCTGCCTAATTTGTTGTGAAGGTGTGTAGTGAATGAGGCAGGGGGATGGTAGGAAGAGAAAACTGTCTCCTGGTTAAAGCAGTTGAATGCTATCCTGGAGAACTGGATTTTATCCTTTCCCCTGGTACAGAGTTCTGTGTGACACTGGGCAAGTCACTTAACTTTTTACAGGTAGTCACTAATGGGGTGTTCCTCATTTTCTAAATTCCTGACTTGAGACCCTGGAACCTGATTTGCAGAAGAACTAACCAATCGCAGGCATAGCTGAAGTCAATGGGAGCTGTGCTTTGAACATATGAAGTGCTATGTACTCTGACAAATCAGGTCCTAGATACATCAAGTTGGGGACATAAAATTAGTGGATTTTTTTTTTAAATCAATCCCTGTGGCTCATCCTTGTTTTATAATGGGGAACTAACACTCCCTCATCTCACAGGGATATTCTGAAAATAAAGTAATGTTTATGAACACTTAGATAGCATAGAGATAAACACCATGGAAAATCCCCAGAAAAAGTTATAATTCTGTGCCCAGAACAGGGTTTGGACAGTGTACAGTAAATAAGGCCTGGGGCTACACATTGAACACTGAGGAGAAAACAAAATATTGAATAGGTTCTCATTAAATGAGCACTGCCCATGCTGTGCACTGATTGAGGTAGAGGTCCTGTTGGGGGTGGGGGAATAAGTACATTTAATTACACAATCCCATACTATCATAATGCATAAAAAGAAAGGGCCCAAATTAAGGCTGCACAGGCAACCTTCATTTTGGCATTCCTGGCTTTTGAGTGCTTGACTTTGCAATCTTAATGATGGTCTTTTAACAGGGTTTTTTTTGTTTTTTTAAGAGGGTGTGTGTATACACATTTATAATTTCTAAATATCCGTTCTAGGTTTGCCAGTAAACTTAGCAATGTAGGCTGAAAATGATCATGAATATAAATAAGATAGCATTAGAGGAAAGATTTAATACAAATATTCAAGGGGTCATTAGGCAGACTAATGCCATAATGTCCAGTCATATTTCTCAATCTGGAAAAACTCATTTAGCACTGAAATTAGACAATTAATGAATCGAGAAAAGCGACACCTGAAAAGCATGACCTGGCCCACTTAGTTCATTTTACAAACTATTATTATTTAATACCTTGCAATGGTACGAGACTGCACCATCCCATCTGGATTATCTAAAGAGTACAGACTGAGAGCAATAAGATTAAGCTGTCTATGGCTAAGTCTATAAACCCCTGATCAGTTCCTGGAGCCCACAATAAAGCTGAGTAAAAGGTTGTTTTGGCACCTAGATCAATGTGGAAGACCTAGAGTAGCCCCCAAAGTATCAGCATCTTCCTTTCCAGAAAGCAGTTTACACCTCCAGCAATAGTCCTTTAACTAAATACCTTCTTCCTGCACAAAAAGAACTACAGCACAGAGCCCACCCCAGGGACTTGAACTTGGGTCTCCAACATCCAAGGTGAGTGCTCTGGGCTATTTATTCTGGGGTGAAGGACTGCGGCTTCCTCTTCCCCTTGGTTGGTCTGAAACCTCAAAATCTTTTGCAATATTTTTTATGCAATGTTCCACTCTTAGACACTGGACAGTTGAGAGACCATATTATCCACTAGAAAGCAGTGCACATATACATGTACAGTAGAGCCATGTATCCATCCTTATCATATTGGCATGGCAGTCAGCTTCTTCTCACAATCTCCCCACAGGATCAGCTGCATCACATCAGCTGATGGTAAAGCAGCATTAATATATTTTCACCTTTGAGCTGTTTGTGATTATAGGCAATTACTGAAGCAAGTGCCATCTCCACACCATACCCAGTTCACATGATCATTGTCCCTATGTCATTTTGATCAGGGCTTTTATTGTTGTTTAAGTGAAAGAATAGTGTACCAACAGTAACCTTTACCCATACACCCCCACCCAATAACCGAAGAATGTCACTTACCTATTTAAGATTCTGATATTGCATAGCTAAATAACTTCTTTTGCATACGTTGCAAAAGAAAATATTTTCTATACCTCAAAGGATTGCATACTGTAGCAGGGTAGTCACCCTGCTCCAGCCCTGAAAGGGTTAAATCTCGCCCTAGGAGAGGGCTGAGGCTGCAAGAAAAGGTTAGGTTGATTGGGAAGTCAGCCACAGCTGGCCCTATAAGAGGCCAGCGAGCCAGGAGCCGGCAGAGTTTCTCTCTAGCTATAGGGAGAGAAGGACCTGGCTGCCTGGGAGCTGAGCAGGGCACCTAGAGTGGAGCAGGGCTGGGGGAAGGCCAGAGGAGCTGGGGAGCTCCAGCCTGGAAAACCCCCCAGGCTGCAGGCCTTGCTAAAGGCCAGGAAGGGTACTGGGGCTACAGAGGGGTAGCCTGGGAATAGGCAGAGGCAGCTGGACCAACCCTCTTGCCGATGAGTGGTTTACAGGCTGTAATTTGCCCCAGTGAGCGGGGGCTAGATGGTGACTGGCTGTAGCCACTGTGGCAAGGTGGGGATAGAGGGTTGGGGGTTCCCTGGGGAGGGGGAGACCCAGAGTGTGGGGGCACTTCCAGGGGGCAACACCCCAAGGTAAAGGGGCATGGGAGGGACACAAGGGCCAGCGGCAGGCGAGACACCAGCCTGCAGAGGGCGCGCCGGGCTGGAAGAGCTAATTCCCAGGATGACCAGCAGGAGGTGCCGCACCGGTGAATCACCACATTGCGAAAATACATTAACACTAAGTATAATGTGACTGGTGTATTTGCCTTTTAATGTAACCAACCAGTGACATACGATTGCTGTTAAAATACATTAAAATTCATAGAGAGAGATATAAAGTTAAAAAAAAGTCAGCTGGAGTCAGCAGTTCTCCAAATGTGGTCTGTGGAGAGCTGGCAGTACCGGCTCCCATCCTCATTTCTATTTGCTAAATTGCATTAAAAGGGACTTCTAAAAATAAAAGAAATACTTCCCTAATATTGAGTTCTCTGTGCAAGCACTGGATGTAGTTCTCACAGAGATATTACACAATTTGAAACGGAAGAGAAGGAGCTCTACTCTGTGCAGAAATGAATAGGCAGGGAACTGTTCACAAGGCACCTGCTATTAAAATGTAGACCACACTGTGAAACAGTGTGTGACCCCGTTACCAATCAATATTCAGAGTCAGAATCTGAGAATGTAAGTATTCATAAGGGAAGCATATTGTTCTTTATTAGATGTTTTGCCAGCAAAACCTAAAAGAATTACTAAAAATAAAGACTACATTCTGTCAATCAAAACAATTGCAGTCCCAAGGCTCTTTTGTGGGTGTTAGTTCTGTAACAATATAATTTACACCTTTGCATTCACTTTTCTAAACTGAACATTGTTTTTGGATCACTCAGACTCACACAACTTAAGCCTTCAGTCATGCTCTCAAAAGAACAGTTAATTTTTAAACACACTCAAGGCTCTACTCATGTTATTCTATGGCAGTTACAGTCTTTCCAAATTGGAACCCAAAAAAGCAACAGTAATAAGTAACACTCCATACTTCCTACACAATAGGTTGAATTTTATCACACACACACACAGGTGATTGTTCTATGGTTAGAGAGACATTTAGAAAGGCAGCGTTCATGACGTGTAGCAGATTCTGTTTTCCCTTTTCTGCCTCCCTCCTCCAACACTCTGTAGTAGGCTGAACTAGTGCCAGAGACTCAGGGAGGCCAACTTTGACTGGAATTCTCAAACAGCACATTTTAGAAGTTTAGCAGTACAGTCAATCTATACTGTAAAATACACAAAAAACTTGACCATCACTAAAAAGTCAGTAAATGCTAGAAGAATACACCTTATAAGCCTAGAGAAATAGACTTTCAGAACCCCACACTACAGCACTGAATGAAGCAGGAAATGATGAACAAAGAAAGGAATTTCATAGATTCCAGATGTACTTCAACACCAGCTGGGAAATACAAGCAAGAAATCTAACTAAAGCCTTGTGAAGGCCACCACTCTGTTTTCTTCTGGGAGTTTTTGATTAAAAGTAAAATAAGCTATAAGTCACTTGTAAATATAAATGTTTTCAGAAATACTGTTATGTAGTAGTAAATCAGTCTTCCCATCCTATGCCAAAGAGTTACTTTAACACCCATAAGTCAGAGTCATTGCACCAGGGGCAGAATTAAGGTTGCAAAAGAAACCATGACTTTGGCATTTCCTAATTTTCTACTGTTTGACATTGCAACCAAAGCAGCATTTTTAATATTGGTTTTTGTATGTAAATGTTATATAAAATTGTCATAGCAAGATGCACATTTGAGAACATAGTATTGCAAACTGCCAACTTTTCTACATTTGGAAAATTAAAACTAAAATTACTTCCTACTAATGCAAATTACAAACATATGAGTACAAAAATATACTGAAGATGATGGTTACCATTATTTTCTTTAAAGACTGATGGAGAAAAATTGAGTTTAATGAGAGCTTGAGAAGTAACAACTTGCTAATATACACAAAACCAGTCCCTCATGAACTGTCACTGACAGAATAACCCACTTGTGTGTAGTACTCAAAAGGAGGTTAGGAAGAGAACTCTTTCATGAGTTCCTGAAGCTCTGCCTGCTATTTATATAACCTAATGCCTTGACTTTTGCAAGTTCACTTTTTGAAACAGGAACACACAAATATGCTATCAGCCCTTCGAAGGCAGACTGTCCTTCCAGACGAATTTTGAAATCTTCTTGAGTAGCAGTACAGTGACAGAAGCCCAAGTATAGCCTTGACTTCAGGAGGAAATAAATCCATGCTAAAACATGACAGAAGAAGCTTATGTTCCATAAGAGGTGGTGTTGATACAAGAAGATTTAGAAATTGGTCTATTCTGCCTTTAAAAAAAAATAAAATAAAAAACATAGGATATTTTTGGAATACAAAGTTATTTTCTCCCCAGTTGTTTAGCTCAAGTGAACATCAAAAGTTAAGAAAAAAAAAATCAAGAAATTTTGCCAAACTTCAGGTTTCAGAGTAACAGCTGTATTAGTCTGTATTCGCAAAAAGAAAAGGAGTACTTGTGGCACCTTAGAGACTAACCAATTTATTTGAGCATGAGCTTTCGTGAGCTACAGGCTCACTTGATGAAGTGAGCCTGTAGCTCACGAAAGCTCATGCTCAAATAAATTGGTTAGTCTCTAAGGTGCCACAAGTACTCCTTTTCTTTTTGCCAAACTTCAGATATTTAAAAAAATGCTATATGAACTTTCTAGTATGTATGAAAGGAGTTACATATAAATTCTACATATTTTAAGCAAAGTAGGATTTCACTACACCATGACTGCTTAAATCCATCAGTAACACCCCCACCCTGCCCAGGAATATATTCTTAACAACACCTTCCCTCCCAGTCCACTCATACGCCTCCATCCACCAAAAGACTCCTCCGTCTTGCTACAATCCTTGGCTGCTCTTCTCCTCCTCCTCTCCTGCTGCTTAGCTCTCCTCCTCTCAGCAAATGGGTTTCAAGGAACTGCTGCTTCTGGTCCTATGCAGAGACCTTCCCCTTCTCTTCCCTCTGTCCACATCTGACTTGGGAAGATGAGAAAAGGGAGAAAGCTGGCAGACGAGGTCTCAAATTCAGCCTAATTAGCCTGATATGAAAACAAGAGACACTTAAGGTTTGAAAACTGGAACCTCCACCCAACAGTTGGAGGTTAGATAAGTCTAGTGTAGAATATCTTTTTAACATCCCCACTCCCTAAAGCAGCACAGGAACAAATCTACACTGACACACCCCTAGAGCTCCGACCACGGGTATTCTATCTGCTACCCAAAATCCATAAACCTGGGAATCCTGGGTGCCCCATCATCGCAAGCATTAAAACCCTGACAGCATGATTATCTGGCTATGTAGACTCTCTCCTCAGGCCTTACGCTACAAGCGCTCCCAGCTATCTTCGAGACACCAGTGACTTCATGAGGAAACTACAATCCTTTGGTGATCTTCCAGAAATCATCATCCTAGCCGCTATGGATGTAAAAGCTCTCTACTCGAACATTCCACACAAAGATGGACTACAAGCCGTCAGGAATAGCATCCCCGATACCATCACAGCAAACCTGGTGGCTGAACTTTGTGACTTTATCCTCACCCACAACTATTTCAGATTTGGAAACAATTTATACTTTCAAGTCCGTGGGTCCGCTATGGGTACCCACATGGCCCCACAGTATGCCAACATTTTTATGGCTGACTTAGGACAACGCTTCCTCAGCTCTCGTCCCCTTACAGCCCTACTCTACTTGCGCTACATTGATGACAATCATCTGGACCCATGGGAAGGAGGCCCTTGAGGAATTCCACCAAGATTTCAATAAATTTCCACCCCACCATCAACCTCAGCCTGGACCAGTCCACACAAGAAGTCCACTTCCAAGACACTATAGTGCTAATAAGCAATGGTCACATAACCACCACCCTATACTGGAAACCTACTGACCGCTATACTTACCTACATGCCTCCAGCTTTCATCCAGACCACATCACACAATCCATTGTCTACAGCCAAGCTCTAAGATACAACCGCATTTGCTCCAATCCCTCAGACAGAGACAAATACCTACAGGATCTCTATCAACCGTTCTTAAAACTACAATACCTACCTGGTGAAGTGAAGAAACAGATTGACAGAGCCAGAAGGGTACCCAGAAGCCACCTACTACAAGACAGGCTGAACAAAGAAAGTAACAGAACGCCACTAGCAGTCACCTACAGCCCCCAACTAAAACCTCTCCAGTACATTATCAAGGATCTAAACGTATCGTGAAGGACTATCCCTCACTCTCACAGACCTTGGGGGACAAGTCAATCCTAGCTTACAGACAGCCCCCCAATCTGAAGCAAATACTCACCAGCCACTACACACCACACAACAGAAACACCAACCCAGGAACCAAACCCTGCAACAAACCTCATTGCCAACTCTGTCCACATATCTATCTATTCAAGGGACACAATCATAGGACCTAACCACATCAGCCACACCATCAGGGGCTCGTTCACCTGCACATCTACCAATGTGATATATGCCATCATGTGCCAGCAATGCCCCTCTGCCATGTACAGTGGCCAAACCGGACAGTGTCTATGCAAAAGAATAAATGGACACAAATCTGACATCAGGAATCATAAAATTCAAAAACCAGTAGGAGAACACTTCAATCTCCCTTGTCACTCAATAACAGACCTAAAAGTGGCAATTCTTCAACAAAAAAACTTCAGAAACCGACTCCAACGTGAAACTGCAGAACTGGAATTAATTTGGAAATTGGACACCATCAGATAAGGCCTGAATAAAGACTGGGAGTGGTTGGGTCATTATAAAACCTAATGTCCCCCGACTGTTACTCTCACCTTCTTGTCAACGGTCTGAAACGGGCCACTCATTACCACTTCAAAAGTTATTTTTCCTCCCTTGGTATCCTGCTGTCAATTGAATTGTCTCATTAGACTAACCTCACACTTGGTAATGCAATGCACATCTTTTCATGTATTTATACCTGCTCCTGTATCTTCCACTCCATATATCTGATGTAGTGGGTTCTAGCCCATGAAAGCTTATGCCCAAATAAGTGTGTTAGTCTCTAAGGTGCCACAAGGACTCCTCGTTGTTTTTATTAACCACACTATCTTCTTCCAAAAACTGCATAAATACTAAACGACATTTTTCTTTGAAGAAAAAACACTTTAGGGACCTCAAGTTTCTAGGCCAAGCCATTTTGAAGATCAGATGAACCACAAACAGAAATATCCAAGACTGAACGACAGGAATTACCAGACCACCATAACTTTATAAGTCTTAGGCTCTTCCAAAATTCCCCAAAAAACTTCTGCCATTGGAAGATGTGGCATATGAAATTTCAGGGATATTATTTTTGGGCGGGGGTGGGTGGGAAGGGGAATTAGGTGTGGGCTGAAAATAAATCACGCTTATAACTGGAGCCTAAAAATCAATCCCCACTCCATAATGTTCAATTAAAGGCATTATTAAAGAACTGATGACGAAGTTGTTTTTTAAAATGCACTAAGGTCACGTAAATTGCTAGTATTGTACAAAGCAGAAAAAGTTAAGAAAACTATTCAGAATGTACAAGTTTCTCATCAACTTCAGTCATACAAAATACAGCCTACTGTCATAATGAAAGCACATCCTAAGCCAGTGATTCTCAAACTGTGGGTCAGGACCCCAAAGTCGGTTGCAACTCCATTTTAATGGGATCGCCAGGGCTGGTGTTAGACTTGCTGGGGTGTGGGGCCCAAGCCCCACTGCCTTGGGCTTCAGCCCTGGGTGGTGGGGCTCAGGTTACAGGCCCCTCACCAGAGGCTGAAGCCCTCGGGCTTCAGCTTTGGCCCACCTGCACAAGATGATGGGACTTGGGCTTTGTGTCCTGGGCAGGACAAAAGTTTTGGTCCACCCTCCTGGGATCGTGTAGTAATTTTTGTTGTCAGAAGGGGATCGTGGTGCAATGAAGTTTGAAAACCACTGTAAGCTTCTCCTTGATTACCAGCACAAAATGGATGAAAGTAGATTTAAAATATAGCATTAAGACATAATACCACATGGTATAGTGATTCGTTAACATATGTCTAGAATGTCTTACCTCCCTGAGACATTAAACAGATCACTAATACATACCCTATCATGTCTTAATATTGTAATATTGCCATTTGAGTTTTAGGAGTCCGAAGTCATTATCATAGAATCATAGGGCTGGAAGGGACCTTGAGAGGTCATCTAGTCCAATCCCCTGCACTCATGGCAGGGTTAAATATTATTTAGGTCAGTAGTTGTCAAACATTTTTTTCTTCTCCCCTCAGACCACTTGAAAATTGCTGAGGGTCTTGGCAGACCACTTAATGATCTTTCTAAATGTTGTTTGTACTGTTAGCGAACTATTGTAAAGCACTTTGGATTTGCACATCCCAAATTCCCACCACCCCCTCCCACCTATCCCCTATTCCCCCCCCAAGGCAAGCACCTCACCTTACATGTGGGTCTTCTCCAGGGTGCAGGCACCTAATTAGCGGAGCCACGCCTGCGCGGCTCGGCTAATTAGGTGGGTGCCCCTTCATTCTCTCGTGTGCGGCTGCCAAGGCACACACCTTAGAGGGAACTATCCGCAGATCACCTGAATGGAGCTCGTGGACCACAGGTGGTCCATGGACCACAGTTTGAGAACCTCTGATCTTGGTCATCCCTGACAGGTGTTTGTCTACCCTGCTCTTAAAAATCTCCAATGATGGAAATTCCACAACTTCCCCTAAGCAATTTATTCAAGTGCTTAACCACTCTGACAGGAATTTTTTCCTAATGTCCAACATAAATCTCCCTTGCTGCAATTTAAGCCCATTGCTTCTTAAGCTCTGAGGATAGGACAAGAAGAACAATTCTTCTCCCTCCTCTCTGTAACAACCTTTTATGTACTTGAAAACTGTTATGTGTGTGTCCCCCCAATCTTCTCTTTTCCAGACTAAACAAACCCAAATTTTTTTTTTCAGTCTTCCCTCATAGGTCATGTTTTTTAGACTTTTAGTCATTTTTTTTGTTCTTCTCTGGACTTTCTCCAATTTGTCCACATCTTTCCTGAAATGTGGCGCCCAGAACTGGACACAATACTCCAGCTGAAGCCTAATCAGCACGGAGTGGAGCGGAAGAATTACTTCACATGTCTTGCTTAAAACACTCCTGCTAATATATCCCAGAATGATGTTCGCCTTTTTTGCAACAGTGTTACACTGTTGACTCATATTTAGCTTGTGATCCACTATGATCCCCAGATCCCTTTGAACAATGTAAGTGTTTGATATCTTGATTTTCCCTCCCTTCCCCAAGAGCTCTCCTAGAATTTGAGCACGGGTAATATGCCTCTCCCTTCATTCCAGGACTTCTACTTCCACCACCTCTGCTACTTGCCCTCATGTTGGGAAATATCACCGTCTTGCAGCTACAGTGTCATACAGCATGTGGGAAGCTTTCCACGAGGGAATGGAAGATAGAGTAAGGGTGTCATACTAAGCACCAATCTTCTTCCTTCCTTTTAAGACAGTGATACTCAAACCTCAGTGGTTCAGGAGACAAATTAGCGATCAACATTACCCAGGAGAGCCACAAAAGTGTGAATTCATTATTTTATTTACTGTAGTACTATATTTTCATATTTCAACAATATGATGGGGAAATATTTATTTAGTCACACACACCGCCCCCCCCCAAAATGACTGACCAAGTATTATTTTATCAACTACAATTGGTTAACATAATAAAAGCTTCCTGATTGGTTGATAATTAAATCACACCGTGTTTAATATCATGTGCTGCAAAGAGCTGTAGGAGACGTATTAAAGAGCCAGTTACAGCTCAAGAGCCTCAGTCTGAATATCACTGGTTTGAGAGAGCAAATGCTGTAATCATCAATTCACCAAAGACCATTCAGATCTCACACCAGTGTTAACTATTGACTTCTATTGGTTTATTCCCAACTTACAATAGTAAATGAGATCAGAGTGAGACCTCCAATCCTTCATTTACCTGAGAATTAGAGGGGAGGGAGAAGTCTTAAGGCCGCTTCAGGATTCTATAATGCCATTTTGTTTTCATCTGTAACATCTAGGACAGGGGTAGGCAACCTATGGCATGCAAGCTGATTTTCAGTGGCACTCACACTGCCTGGGTTCTGACCATCAGTCCAGGGGGCTCTGCATTTTAATTTAATTTTAAATGAAGCTTTTTAAACATTTTAAAAACCTTATTTACTTTACATACAACAATCGTTTAGTTATATATTATAGACTTCTAGAAAGAGACCTTCTAAAAATGTTAAAATGTATTACTGGCATACGAAACCTTAAATCAGAGTGAATAAATGAAGACTCGGCACACCACTTCTGAAAGGCTGCTGACCCCTGGTCTAGGAGATTTGCCTGTTTACGCTGCTGTTAGCAATATAGCACATCAATGGGTACTTTTAGGGTTTTTTTTTTTTTTAATTGTATGTCTTTCTATTTTTGCTGTAGGGTCAGGACTAAGTCAAAAGATGACAGTTTTTAGTAATATTTTTTAAAAGTTTTGGCTCTCTCTCCATTCCTTGTTATTGTGATAAGTACTTTGCTGTTGCTTGTAAAATGCCAACCATATTTGAAAACCCCTTAAAAATGTTTATTTCCCTGTTTCAGACTTCTGCCCAGATCTCTCTCTCAGGCATTTAAATGGGATGGGGAGGAGTGTACATCAACAAATTGCTGTATCCATCATCATCATGAAATATCTAATTAGGAGAAGGCAGTTAACAGAGAAACATCGTTTATATAGCCTAGTGGGCAATGCTGGGCCAGAGTGAGGAAGAAAAAAGCCCCATGACCCCACCATTGAATAATAAAAGTTAATTTAATGTACCTACCTCACACCATAAAATCATTTATTTTCGCCAAAGGAATTTATCTTCTAATGTGGCATAGTTGCAGCCTTAACCATGAAGTTGCTTTTACATGAGAAACATCACTTAACATGTGAAGTCTGAGAATGCAAATTCTTTTGTTAGCATGACAAAGTTATAACCAAAGTTACACCATTTACTTCTGGGGTTTTTTTGCACTTGGTAATAGTAATCAACCAACCATTTGGGAACAGTAATCCAATAGACAGTTGTCATAGGTCCTATATCTCAGCATGATATATAAGGAATTATCTAATACAAATATGGCCCTAGAGACTATGTCCTGCCTGCGCTGTTTGTAGGATTTTTAATCCTCTTGTGTAGCCTCAGAATAATGTTAATACATATGTTACACAGCAGCTGATTTCAAGTCCTTATCTGTCCATCCTTAGCTGTCACACAGGAAATGTAAACTTCCAAGAGGATGTGGCCAGGATGAATAGTCTATTAATCTGGGTGCAGCAGCTAGGAGAGAAGCCCCCATGTTAGCACATGAAACTTGAGGGAGATTTGCATTACTATGTCTGATACTAAAACAGACCATTGTAGGCACACAGTAAGTACTAACAGGAGCTAATATTGTGGCTGAATATAACCCCAGCTATCCTAAAAAGTTATTTCAGTACAGTGATAAAATTGACAAATGCATTTTCTGGAATATGATCACGGATTAGGATATCAAGTACCATATCATGGAGCTCTTGCCATCGGAGGTGCTCTGACCTCCAGATGAAGTCACCTAGCTATATTTCTGAAGACTCAAGGAGAATCACTATTAGTTAACCATGACCATGGGATCAAAGGATAGCATGTCTGCTAATTCCAGAAGAAAAAAACTGGCAAGTTATGTTCAGACTCCCTACTGTCCTGAATTAATCCGTTTTCTTAACCTAGTAACCTTGGCTATTAGGAATTCACCCTCCAGAAACTGAACCATATTTGGTTTTGTTCCCATGTGCAGGATCTGTATAATTTTACAAAATGTGATTAAGTTAATTTAGAAATCATGAAAGGTACAAGACGGACGGCCTCGAAGACTATCATCTTCTGCTATTCTTATAGCAAGGACAAAAACCCACGGGAGTAAAGTCTTTACCATGCTGCCTGAATAATTTACTTCGATCCTCAGGTGCTGAGGCCATCCTTAAGGGTCAGATGGTAGTTTGTTCTCCATATCCATTCAACCCTTGTACCATCTTATGGATCTGTCAGAACAGCCTATTGTATGTAGTGCTCTCTTCACATGGGAAAGGGCTGACCACCATTCCTTTCACACAGCACGCTGAATAACAAGTTAGCAACCAAATGTGGTGGCTACCAAGCTGAACAAGGTTTGAATCAGTGAGTTAGAGATGGAAAAAGTCTGTCTACTATGAATCCCCTTAAATAAACTACTAACATACCAAACAACAAGCAATGCTGTTTAAATTACCACTCCACCCCCCCCCCTTCCCAACACACCATCAGTAATACTTAACATTTTAGTGTGGTTCTGATCTTGTGAATTCTTAATATCTGGGGACAGGCAATTAACTTCACCTAGTTTCATCATTTGCTGCTCTACTGATTTTGAAACAGCTTATCAATAAATCATTCTTCTCCCCCACCCCATGACATATTTTACAGTATGTATTTCTCACAGTAATCATTTTTAAAGCATAGATTAAGGAAAAAAGTGACTCGCTGAGAAAATGTTTAATCCAATGTTTCTGCACTCATTGTATCACTGCTCTGTTTACAGATTTAGTTGATTTCCACAATTACCCATTTCATACATAAAGTACTACATAATGCATAATTTCTAAAATGCTACTTCCCTTCTCCATTTCTACAGTATGAGTGCATTACAGTATTCCTGACAATTGCTAATATAAAGTCAGGCATGGTATGAGCACTATAACATTCTTTGGTTTCAGTTCTAACTCCCTACCGAGCTGGATATATCATCTATACCAAGTTACACAATGAAATCACCCACGTGAGTTATGTTCTGAAACCAGTCTTATTTCACTCATAACTTCCAAATGACTCCCAATCCATCCGCCCTCTCACAAGAGATTGATATCTGTGGGGCTGTTTCTAGAAGTACTGCAGGACTAATCTCAACATCTGAACCTACAGATAAAAGGATAGTCAACTAAGAACTCCATTTTATTACGCATGATTTTTGAACACTCACTCAAAAGCACTAAGTTTTATGCTATCAAGAGAATAGCATACATTTTACATTCCTGGATACAACAGTGCAAGATTTAAGGTATTTTACTAAATCCAAAGTTAATAGATTTTAAGGCCAAAAGGGTCCACTATGATTGTGTAATCTAACTTCCATCATAACACAGCTCTGTAATTCCTGCAGTGTAGGATTTGTTCTTTCCCATTACCCAGGTTATAGCTTTCCATTGTAGAAATGCTGAATATGCTAAATATGTACTTTGCTTTTATTTCTGTAATTGAAAGTTTAAACTCGTTAAGTAGTAAAATGACACGAGTCAAAGGAGAGAAAAGGGTAGCAATTAAGTAGAGCATAAGTATTATTAACAGTAACTATGTTGCCAAGCAGAAGCACTCTCTTTGTAGTTTTTCCAGCCAATCGTCTGCCACAAGTCTTATGTTGTTTCCTTTCAGGTTCTGAAACCCTGACTCATGGAAATATCAGAGCAGCACACTTCCTCAAAGTAGCAATCTTACAGGAAGCATTTGTTTAGTCTTACAAGACACATTGTTTTGTTTATGTATGAGAGATTCCTGTAAAAAAAAAAAAATTTTCAATGAAGAAAGATGGACAATGTGAAAATACAGTTTCTGTAAAAAGTAGCCAAATAACTCCAAACACAATCTGACCTTGAAGGGAAATATTTAGCAAAGGCGATGAATGCCCTTTTATTTCTGTCCATATGCTGCTTTCTTGTAAAAATGATTTTATTCTAATCATGGGGGAACCATGAGCAAAAGCAGACAGGCACTGAGTTCTTCCAATGGAGAGGACCACAAAAAGGAGAGTTAGTGCAGTGATAGCTCCTCTTTCCCAAAAGCTCTCACCCATAGTTTCGCAAAGGAATCCACCTCATTGTATCTCCTCTTCAATATCTACAGGATATCATCTGTAGAATCAGCTGCACTGCTCATGATATGCCAGCCATGGAAACAGAAGAAAATCATTCTCAACAGATGCAAACAATGCAATCACAAGAATGTCACAAAGTCCACACAAGATTAAGTCCTAAAGAGAGAGGAACTGGCTCAAGCTGAATCAAGACAAGACCAGCATGATCCTCTTAAGAATAGGGAAACATTGTAAAGAACTACGACATCACACCCCACTTGGCTTGAAGTGGTCCTGTTCATTAAACTCAATCATTGATCCTGGACAATCAGCTGACATTTTGTGCCACTAATGCTTTCTTCCATCTGCAGCTTCCTAGGGAACGTGACTTCTTCCTCCCGGACAAGATCTGCCCATGGTGATTCACAAGCACCCAACCTCGAGTCCATCTCACAATCCACTTCCATTGCTACTTCAAGGTATTCAGTGACCTCAGCAGGTCAGGACCCTGCTGTATGTGACCATTTCTCCATCCATGACATGACAGGACAGAAGTGCTTCTCTGGGACAATACAACTCACCAAACCAAGTACTAAGTGATTTGGTCAAAGAAATTTGGCTTAGGAATGAATTTCCAAAGAAGATTAAAGGTGATCAGACTCTGGATCAGTTCTAGAGCATGACGACAGAGCTTTTCTCACCATGAATTATTTTTTTATATATATCCAAAAAAATGTAAACAAATCCAACCAGGGAAAGGCAAACAGAAGTCCACTTGGATACTAGTGATGAGCACAAAAACCTCATGATGGATAGATATGAAGAGATTTCCACTCCTAAAAGCTGATAGAAGTGGATTGTGGCTACTTGCCTCTCATTTCCTCTTTCATGTCTACCTCTAGCTTGTAGATATCTGAAAAAAATTCCAAGCCTTCATGAAGACTGAGTGCAATGCAGGTACTACTTATTATTTCTTCTGGGTGCACATAAGGACTATTTGTTCCACTTTTGAGATGGAAAGTAGGAACTCTAAAGCATCTAGGCAAAATTATGCAGGTCACAACCACTTCACAAGACCTACTAAACAGAACTGAGACAACATCAACATGCCAATTTTTTTCAGTCAGTTCAGAAACTGCAATTATCCTGCCACCTCTGTTTTGCTGACATGACTTTCACCTCTGTGAGAACACACTTAAGTCCCAGAAGTGTTTAACATTTAAACAAAACCTGTTATACAAGCATTTCTTTAGAAACTCTTGCCATGAAAGCTGATTAATATGATTTCAAATACATTACTACTACTACTAAATGACAGAAGGAACAAATTGGCTCCTGCATACATTTACCATTGCCCTCTACTGGATTAAAAGTCAAATCTCATGTGCATACCAATCCGCTCTGCTACCTGAACTATTGGAGTTACTCTTACCACATCAGATAAAAGAACTTTATTTTAGGAACAAAAGGTTAGGCATTCTAGTGTCAATGACACAGATACAGTTTTCTCACTGTAGTATGACTGTACATAAGTGGCCACAAATCACTACTCTAGTATTGAGTATCAATCAAAAATTACTCTAATAAGGGTTTGGATATTAAATTCTGAAAGGGGATTAATTTTAGCAGATGTTTTGGTCAGATTAATCTCAAACCTTTTGCTGTTGTTGCTAAATTATATCTTCTCTGTCACTCAGACATATTTCAATTATGTCAGTCCATTACTTATGACACCATCACATTACTCCCTTCAGTGAATGCCAGTCAATGCTACACTACTTGCAGTGGTTTTTATTACATGCAAAATGGTAGATAGAAATTCTTCTGTTACTACTACTACTTTAGTTACAACAAATTGCTATTCCATGAATTCCTCCTTTAATACACCTACCACAACAAGGCATTAAACAGCTGATTTTTTCTCTCTCTCCTTCAAGGGAACTTGAAAGCCAGTCTCACCCTGCCATACTATATAGACCCATTGATAAGCTTTTCTGGATGGAGTCACATACATAATGTAAATAACTTCTAATTCATGTTACCGTAACATTTTATTTCAGTGGTGCCAATTTTTTTTTATTTTCTAAGCTCCTGCGTAACTGGATTAATGAGGGAAGGATCCTAACAGCACATTAACATGTTGCCATCTCCTTGAAACACCACTGTGTTACCTGAGTAATGAGATTTACTCTCTAACTTGTTTTACTTTATCCTGCATTACAGTTGGTAGGCACGAAGTTGCTTTTAGGAGTATCAACATGTCAGTGATTTTCAAAAGCACAAAAAGGAGCTAAGCATCCAACTCTCTTAGCCCTCAGTGGGAGTTAGGCACCTTAGCTTCCTTTCAAACTCCCAACTGCCCCAAATAGCAGGGGGGAAAAGCAAAACAAAGTGTTCCCCTTCAAAATGAAGTGGGTTTATTCTGTTAAGGAAACAAGGGATTTCCCAACAGCCCTGCACACTCAAAACACTACCAGAGAGAGTTTTAATCTACAAACACAGTGACATCTGTCGCTAACTTTCTAATAATGTGGTCTGGAAACCACTCAGCAGCTAAAATAGTAATGCATCTCTAAAACAAAGTGAGCTACCTTCTGCAACAACCACATAGCAATAGCTTAGTTTCCAGTACATGAGACTGTAGCAATATTAGATGCATGAAAATCTTATTAAAATTGAACCTACTGCGAATAATTTTATGTCCTTCTATTTTTCCACATCGGTTTTAGCAAACGATGCACAAAACTGATGAGTGGCTTTGTTAGTCTTCAAATCTCTCCAGTGTAATTTAGCAAAAATCAAGTCCTGGGGCTCACGCAGATAATGACCCAGGTTGTTCTTCCATCCTATTACATAATCTGTCACCAATACTAATGGGACTAGGAATCTAAAAGAAACAGAGATTTGCAACCTCCATGCCCAATGCGTTCACACGCGAGGGGTGGGGAAGAGCACATTTGAAAGACAAGTCCAAGGATAGGCTATTTAGTTTCTAACTGTAACTGGCAAAGATGCTACTGCAGCTGGTCAGTTTCTAGTCGGGATGTTTTTGCACGATCTTAAGGAACAACCCAACCCATTTCAGGCAGGACAGACCCCTAGCGTCCTCCTCAGCATCCATCGCCCCTCTGAGGCAGAGACTTTGCGAAGAAACTTCAGGAGGGACAAGCAGCAGCCAGGGCAGCTGGTGGGCAGGCTGAAGAGCGCTCTACGTGCAGAGCTGTCCCGGCTAGGAGGGATGAGGCAGCGCAGCTGCTGTAAAAGGCAACGGGACCCCACAGTGCCTAGCTAGGCGGCTGCTGCCTCCTCAGCAGTCGCTTTAGAGGGAGAGAGGCGGGCGGCCGGGCTACGGGGCTGGGGTGAGGGCAGACGAGCCCCACTGCACTATCGTTCCCAGGGCAAGGAGGTACCTGCACTTCGGCTGCAGACGCGCCGGGCTGCAGCCCCGCGGCCCCAGAGCCCACGCCAAGGCTGCAGGGAGCCCCCCTCGCGCCCTTTGTTGGCGGCCGGGGACGCTCCAGTCTCCTGCTCTTACCTATTTTAATCCTGACGCTCTGGAACACCCGGAGCCCCTCTTCCTCCACGGCCATGGTGCCGCCGAGCCTGGCTCCCAGCAGCGCTCAAGCTCCTCCACCGCGGAGAAGGCACAGACGGGAGGAGGGCGGGCAGCGCCTGCCGCGGTGGGTCGGAGGCTGGCTGTGCGGCTCCGGCGGGCGAGCACACTGCGCAGCCCCCGCCCGCGGCCGCTGCTGCTGCTGCTGGCTCGGCTCGCGGACACCAGCACCGCCCCCGCAGCCGCCGCCCCATTGGTTAGCGGAGCGCCCGGCCGCGCCGCTCATTGGGCCTCCTCGGGCGGGCCGCTCCCTATTGGGCGAGAACGAGAGACAGCGAGAGTGTTACAGCCCCGAACAGCTGGCGAGCGGGGCCGGGCCGGGGCCGCCCGGGCTAGGAGAAGGGCGCCGCTACCAGCCGGGAGACCCTACCCCAGCCCCCCGGGGCACTGCCGCCACGATCTCGGCCCTAAGCAAGGTGAGCGTAGTACCCCAGCTGTGAAAAGGAGCCACCGATGTGAGGGGGGACTGGACAGCTCGGGAGGGCACCCAAAGTTTGTTACTCTTCCCAAATGCACGCCAGGTAGGAATCTCCCCACTGGGTCTGACCAGCGGTCCATCTAACACAGGATCCTCCCTCCCATAGTGCCCAGTACTACATAATACAGAGCAGTTGTTCTCAATCTTCATCCCCCGCTACAATAGAAAAAAAAGCATTCAGGATCTCTCGCCCATCTAGCCATAAAGAAAGGCAGGGTGACCTGACTGTGAAACCCCTCCACGGCCTGTTCACAGATCCCAGGTTAAAACCCAGCCTTCAAACAAAGGCGGAGGAACCCCCATCCTATCTCATTAACCAGATCACAGTCACGCCCACCTGCAAGCTACCACACATTGTTTCTTTGCTCAGTTTGGTCCTCAGCAAATCCCACTCTGCCTGACCGCATGGGTACAGCAGGAAGCTCAAGCTTCAATGCTCGCATGATCATGAGTGAAACGAGACCAAGAAACACAACCCACATCAGTGCTCGAAGCTAAGCGTTGGGCTTCATAAAGCCAACAGCTGCAGCATCTCTCTTGGATTTAGAGAAAGAAGTATAAAAGATTTAATAGAAAAGTTTCTAGTCCTTTTCAGTGCAAATGTTGCCTTTCAAAGTATAATCTAATTGCCAGAGCTGAAGGGAACAACTCAACCAGCTGGGTTCCACTTCTGTGGCAGCCGCCTGGAGCAACCTAAAGATTACACACACACACACACTTTTAAATGTAAAATGAATGAGTTCAATTTATTGCAATTGTATTGCAAAAAAAAATCCTCACTAACCTTCCAAGAGCCTTAGGCAGAGTGGTGTGATCTTGGTGGATAGGAGTCAGCTACATTTGCGAAGGGCAGCAAAATGCTGTTGTGTAGGCCTTCCCCCAAAACGCCAAAGCTGGCTCTGTTGATGCTAAGCTCCTCATTCTAGCCATACGCTTCAGAAGTGAGGGGAAAAAAGAGGTAGGGAAGAAAAAACTGGTGAACGAGGAGAGCCTGAGCACACATAAAGAAGCTAGTGGATAGGTGGGAGACTACAGAAGGATAGCAGGAAGAAAGCAAGAGAAAAATCCCAAAGGCAGTCACTCTCACTTGAGGCAGGAAGCTTGTGGAGGAGGAACAACAATAGTTCAAACAGGCTGTGAAAAACATGGTGAGTCAGTCCCATCAAGTGCTTGAGGTCTTATTGGAAAAATATATTCATTTTCTTGTTTTTTAAAAATATGTATTAGAGGTCAATATTTTTAAATGGCAAGTAGAAACAGTCAGGAGCTGTAACAGGAGTAGAGGGGCAGGTAAGAGGAAAAATCTTTTTAGCAGGTATGATGCAGATTCCAAGAGGAAATTGACAAGTTCAGAGACTGAAAAAAGAGGTAAAGATTATTTTAGGGAATTGTTGGCTGACTGATTCAGCTCTTGTTGTCTGTGCAGCCAAGTGACACCTGTCACTTAGTGATATAATCATTTACATTTATCTAGCACCTTTTGTCCTTAAGAATCCCAATGGTGCTTTACAAAATCCTCCCTTTAGAACTTAAAAAGGCTTAAACTTGCAATGCATTAATCATTTTAGTCCCATGGACTCAAAGGGGAACACACAGTTTGGAGCAGCTGTTTGCCTAACTCCCTTATCTCTCTACTTCAAGCATATTATAGCACAAAATACTTTTAGCAACACTGAAATGCAGCCACTTCTCCAATCAATAGTGGCAACCAATTGGTACACAGCATTCTGTGAAAGAGAGACATGTGGAAATTTTGACCACAAGCAAATAGACACACTTCTCCTCTTATCCAAAGTGCTATGAGATTTTTAACATTCACACCAAGCAGAAAGGACCTTGGGTTTTTAAATCTCATACAAAAGACACTCTTGTTACCTTTGCATGGTTATTTATTAGCAATAGGGGAAATTCCCTCTATATCCCAGTAAAAGGTACTATAGAAAACACCAAGTTAAAGAACCCTGTTTCCTTGCTGTATAAATTAAATAATATTCCAGCCTCAAAGAATGTATTATACCTCTCCCTCTCTCTTTCGTTCTGTGGTTGGCATACTACTACTTGAAAATAGTGTCATAATATATTTAGCCTCACTTCATAGTTTTGATACATCTCCCACATCTAGGAATTTCACAAAATAAATAATCGCCTTTGCAGGCCTAGGCCTTAAGTCTGGTTTAGAATGCTAATTCTTGTGATGGAAAAATGAGTTGTTTTGGATTCACTCCTCTAGTATTTCCTGTGTTTCTCTGTTGTGCCAGAAAGGGCCAGAGGTGTCAGTAATGCCACTACAGTTCAATTCATATATGCTTTGTTTTGCTTAGCATTACTCTGTTCTTACATAGAGTTATGGGGCCAAATTCTGCTGTCATTTTCATCCATGCAACCCCATTGAAGTGAAATGAGTTACACAGGATAACTGAGGGAATGACTTGGCCCCGAGCTTTTGTGCCACAACAAGTTTGTACCCACCTGTGGTCTTCTGTGAAATACAGAGAAAAGAAAAGCTACTTGCAGTTATTAGTAGTCAAAATACTGAACACCATCATCTATTTGCCAGTTTATACTAGCTCCCACTAGAGCTGGAATGCTTAAAATAAAGCTCTACTGCACAGTCAGCAAACTATTAAAAATTGGAGGGAACAAACAGGCCTCCTTTATCCTCTGCCACACCACAGGAGTTTTGGGGCTGCTTGAGCCTTACATGGAACAGTCTGCTTGGTATATTGCAAAGACATTTCCCCTTCCAAAGTGCTATCAATGCTTGATGTTCTGTAGTCAGAACATAAACATTACAAACATGCATGCAGAAAACCCACTTTTTTCCATAGAAATATTTTAAAACATTAATATTCTGAATGCTAACTATACTACTCCACCCCTATTTAAGATTATGATCTAACTGTGATGAGTGTCTCTACTTCTGCTAGGGCCTTCTCTATCCCAAAGAATCCATGAGTTTCCAAACCACACAGCCAGCTAAAGGCCATGGACGTTGGCTCTACAGCAGGCAGAGCTGTTCTTGAATATAATCAGCCTGTTGCAGAGAATGCAATATAATCAACTAACCCCTGTATAATCAGCCATATCCCCCAGCCTTCTCAAACATTAAGAGTCCAAAGCCACCCTCTTCCTGGATTTGATTTTGTTACCATATACATTAACAATAAGATAACTAAGTTCAGCTCAAATCTTCTCAAACATTGGCTGTCCCTAGGGTCCCACTCCTCAGACAGCTCACCCTGTAGCTACCTTTTATTATTTTTGTAGACAGTCACTACTACTCCTACCTCCTTCATTTCCAGGTGTGGTAAGAAGCTACCTGCCAACAACGGCTGTGACTTTTCTGTAAAAGCATACCTTTTTTACATCAGCCCCACTAGGAGTGTAGGGTGACCTCCGCTAACTGCACTGAGTCTGGTTTCCACTAGGATTTTACATCAGAAGAGCCATCTCAAGCTATCTGAGACTTCACAGCAAAAAAAAACAAAACCCCAAAACACAAAAAAACCCTGTTTTTTTTTTTTTTTTTTTTTTTTTTTTTACACTGAGATAGTGAGTCATCAGAACTCACTTAACATTTCCAAGAGGATCAGTGTAACTGCTAACAGGGTGGGTGTTTTGGGCAAATACTGCCAGCCTGTTACACCGTGCCAAAAATTAATCCCTAGTCACAACAACAGAACAAAAAAATAATGCTCAGGAGATGAAGTTACTGCTTAGAGGGAGGGACAACACATGCAGTCCCTCTACAGCAAATTTATCCTCAGTGCTCTTGTGAGGTAGGGAAGTATTTGTCCCCGTGTTTATAACGTTAAAAGGAGATTATTCAGACACCTTAAGGCCAATATCCACAAAGGGGCTTTTGCGTGGCAACACTGTTACAATGCCTAACTTTAGAAAAATCACAAAACAACATTGCGATCCACAAAGTCTGAGTTAGGTGCCTTGGCTTCCTGTGGGGGAAAGATAGTCACCTGGGAATGGGATTGACAAGAGCCAGGACACTAGGTGGCTGCCCACCTAAACTAGTCAATGGGAGATGCCAACAAGAGGGGTGTGTCCTAAACCCCACTGCCTCAGGGAGTTGGGCTTCTAAGTCTGGTCTGCAGGCAAGTACCTATCTCAGCCAGTGATCCCCAAACAGGAACCAGTCTCGTGGAGTCACATGGCCTATGTTGTTTCTCATGAGAATGAGTTAGACACCTGCCTGACTGTACACAAAATGAGAGAAGGTGGTGCTGGTGCCACCTTAGAATTTTTTAGCTAGGCTTGGCGGGATTTGCTTTTAATCAGTAACTGCTGATATATGTTGATTTTGGTGTGTCTGCTGAAATTGATGGGGAAAAAAGGGATCAGTTGGTAACAGTCAGCTTGTCTGCAGGGATCAGGTATCACTAGCTCTGAGGCAGCATAGGGAGACCTCTGCAGACCACTCTCATGGGAGTGAGGCAGCAGGTCCGTGACAGCGAAGCTGCAGAAGGCTCTCTGCACTGCCTCAGGGCTGGTGCCACCTCATCCCTGCAGGCACAACATGCAGGGAAAGCTGTGGTCCTGGCCCAGCAGAACAGAAACCCCTGTTCAGGCTGCAAAGAGGAGGGGAAGTAGTGCAGCAGCGGCAGGAGCCATTCAGCTTCAAGGTGGCCTCCCCTTCTCCTAGCCCTGGCCAGGAGTCTGTGCTCTGCTGGGCCAGGACCACAGCCTTCCCCACACCTTGTGCCCGCAGGGATCAGGAGTCATTGACCCTGCAGTTGTGCAGGGAGCCCTCTGCAGCTCACTGTAACAATCCTGCTTGCTCACTCACCAGCCAGGAGCATGGGCGCTGTCCCCAGGCAGGAACTGTTAAGGCAGCAAGGTCCCATTCTTTGTGATGAATGTCCATGTCACACAAAATAACTCAACAACTGGAACAAACAGCCTCTCTTCTTGATGGTCTCAGCTGATTGTCCAGGGTCTGGATGGATACAGGGACTGAACTTTGCACAAAATACACCTGATTGTGACAGACCTCAATTGTTTTTTCTTCTAAGAATCAAGGAGAATTGGGGGATAGTGCGTCCATCTAGTACTGAGCAGTACTTTCAGCAGCTGGTCACGGAGAGGGATGTTAGTGAAGGCTATAAATATCATACATGGACATTCTGGGAATGGGATAGAGATAAGATGGAGAGGAACGTCCTCTGGTCCCACCTGATCTCGCTGATTTTCTTCTATATTGTTGTCTTCATTCAGATTATAACAGCTTCCCAAACTAGGAAGGTGGGTGAGAATTTAAGTAAAGATTTCTAAAGCCTTCCTTTCCTCCTCTCAGTGCCCAAACTCAAATATAATTTAAATAGGTTATAAATACATTGTAAAAAAAACACCCAAAGTACGTATGTTGCTCTTTTAAGGTCACCGGGAGAAGAAGACCAAAGCCCTGAGGTAAGTGGGATACCGGGAGGAAGCACGAGCAGGAGAGCGCAAGAGGGGAGGACTCCTGCCTCATACTGAGAAAGTGGGACGATCAGCGAGTTATCTTAAGTGCCTATACACAAATGCGAGAAGCCTGGGAAACAAGCAGGGAGAACTGGAAGTCCTGGCACAGTCAAGGAATTATGGTGTGATTGGAATAACAGAGACTTGGTGGGATAACTCACATGACTGGAGAACTGTCATGGATGGATATAAACTGTTCAGGAAGGACAGGCAGGGCAGAAAAGGTCGGGGAGTTGCATTGTATGTAAGAGAGCAGTATGACTGCTCTGAGCTCCAGTATGAAACTGCAGAAAAATCTGAGAGTCTCTGGATTAAGTTTAGAAGTGTGAACAACAAAGGTGATGTCATGGTGGGAGTCTGCTATAGACCACCGGGCCAGGGGGATGAGGTGGACAAGGCTTTCTTCAACTCACAGAAGTTACTAGATCGCAGGCCGTGGTTCTCATGGGAGACTTCAATCACCCTGATATTGAAGGCTGGGAGAGCAATACAGCGGTGCACAGAGAATCCAGGAAGTTTTTGGAAAGTGTAGGGGACAATTTCCTGGTGCAAGTCTTGGAGGAACCAACTGGGGCAGAGCTCTTCTTGACCTGCTGCTCACAAACAGGGAAGAATTAGTAGGGGAAGCAAAAGTGGATGGGAACCTGGGAGGCAGTGACCATGAGATGGTCGAGTTCAGGATCCTGACACAAGGAAGAAAGGAGAGCAGCAGAATACGGTCCCTGGACTTCAGAAAAGCAGATTTTGACTCCCTCAGGGAGCTGATGGGCAGGATCCCCTGGGAGAATAACATGAGGGGGAAAGGAGTCCAGGAGAGCTGGCTGTATTTTAAAGAATCCTTATTGAGGTTACAGGAACAAACCATCCTGATGTGTAGAAAGAATAGTAAATATGGCAGGCGACCAGCTTGGCTTAAAGATGAAATCCTTGCTGATCATAAACACAAAAAAGAAGCTTACAAGAAGTGGAAGATTGGACAAACGACCAGGGAGTATAAAAATATTGCTCAGGCATGCAGGAGTGAAATCAGGAAGGCCAAATCACACCTGGAGTTGCAGCTAGCAAGAGATGTTAAGAGTAACAAAAAGGGTTTCTTCAGGTATGTTAGCAACAAGAAGAAAGTCAAGGAAGGTGTGGGCCCCTTACTGAATGAGGGAGGCAACCTAGTGACAGAGGACGTGGAAAAAGCTCAAGTACTCAATGCTTTTTTTGCCTCAGTCTTCACGAACAAGGTCAGCCCCCAGACTACTGCACTGGGCAGCACAGCATGGGAAGAAGGCGACCAGCCCTCTGTGGAGAAAGAAGTGGTTTGGGACTATTTAGAAAAACTGGACGAGCACAAGTCAATGGGGCCGAATATGCTGCATCCAAGAGTGCCAAAGGAGTTGGCGGATGTGATTGCAGAGCCATTGGCCATTATCTTTGAAAACTCATGGCGATTGGGGGAGGTCCTGGATGACTGGAAAAAAGGCTAATGAAGTGCCCATCTTTAAAAAAGGAAAGGAGGAGGATCCGGGGAACAACAGGCCAGTCAGCCTCACCTCAGTCCCTGGAAAAATCATGGAGCAGGTCTTCAAAGAATCAATTCTGAAGCACTAAAAGGAGAGGAAAGTGATCAGGAACAGTCAGCATGGATTCACCAAGGGCAAGTCATGCCTGACTCATCTAATTGCCTTCTATGACGAGATAACTGGCTCTGTGGATGAGGGGAAAGCAGTGGACGTGTTATTCCTTGACTTTAGCAAAGCTTTGATATGGTGTCCCACAGTATTCTTGCCAGCAAGTTAAAGTACTATGGGCTGGATGAATGGACTATAAGGTGGATAGAAAGCTGGCTAGATCATTGGGCTCAATGGGTAGTGATCAATGGCTCCATGTCTAGTTGGCAGCCGGTATCAAGTGGAGTGCCCAAGGGTCGGTCCTGGGGCCGGTTTTGTTCAATAACTTCATTAATGATCTGGAGGATGGCGTGGACTGCACCCTCAGCAAGTTTGCAGATGACACTAAAATGGGAGGAGTGGTAGATACACTGGAGGGTAGGGATAGGATTCAGAGGGACCTAGACAAATTAGAGGATTGGACCAAAAGAAATCTGATGAGGTTCAACAAGGACAAGTGCAGAGTCCTGCACGTAGGACGGAAGAATCCCATGCACCGCTACAGACTAGGGAGCGAATGGCTCGGCAGCAGTTCTGCAGAAAAGGACCTAGGGGTTACAGTGGACGAGAAGCTAGATATGAGTCAACAGTGTGCCCTTGTTGCCAAGAAGGCTAACGGCATTTTGGGCTGTATAAGTAGGGGCATTGCCAGCAGATCGAGGGACATGATCATTCCTCTCTATTCGATATTGGTGAGGCCTCATCTGGAGTACTGTGTCCAGTTTTGGGCCCCACACTACAAGAAGGATGTGAAAAAATTGGAAAGTGTCCAGTGGAGGGCAACAAAAATGGTTAGGGGACTGGAACACATGACTTATGAGGAGAGGTTGAGGGAACTGGGATTGTTTAGTCTGTGGAAGAGAAGAATGAGGGGGGATTTGATAGCTGCTTTCAACTACCTGAAAGGGGGTTCCAAAGAGGATGGATCTAGACTGTTCTCAGTGGTAGCAGATGACAGAACAAGGAGTAATGGTCTGAAGTTGCAGTGGGGGAGGTTTAGGTTGGATATTAGGAAAAACTTTTTCACTAGGAGGGTGGTGAAGCACTGGAATGCGTTACCTAGGGAGGTGGTGGAATCTCCTTCCTTTGAGGTTTTTAAGGTCAGGCTTGACAAAGCCCTGGCTGGCTGGAATGATTTAGTTGGGGAGGGGAGTTGGACTAGATGACCTCCTGAGGTCCTGTCCATCCCTGATATTCTATGATTCGATGTCTCCATTGTGGAACTGTAAAAGTGAACTGCGGTGGTCTATTACATATATACAGATAGCAGATATCAGCAGTCTGAGCAAAAAATCCAGGGAAAGTGGAATGCTACTTTTTGGCTGTGGATATCTCTGTTAATGACAATATATTTCAGTGCTTCTCTTCATTGAAAACATATGGGTTTGTATATCAGCTCTGCAGAGGATTCTTGGGACTAAATTAGACTACGCAGAAGGTCATTTTCTGTGACTCATTTGTGCCAGGCAAGGAAATCACTTTCTTTCAATGATCTAGATGATAGCTTTCGCTTGGGAGGAAACAGAATTATGAAATGTTCTAATCTACTTTAACATATTCTAAGAAGCTAACAAAACAAGTAGCTACTAGGTGCTGTGTACCAAAAAATTGCTATTATATATTTACTCATCCTGAATATTTTTGTAGATCCTTCTCATCACCAGTAAAAGAGAAGTTCCTACCAAGTCACTTCATTTTACACAATAAAAAAAAAAAAGAATTAAATACAAATAGTACATCACTTGGATAAGTGTATGAATTGACAGTGGCAACCAATATGTCTTCTGCAGTGGAAGTTATGTCTTTCTACATGTTACATTGTTCTTTGGAAAAGTTAAGAAAGAAGTAAAATGACTGCTAGTAATAATATACTAGGATGTTTCAAAAAAGCTGTTGATTAGATAAGTCCCTCACAGCAATAAGAAAATATTAAGGGAAATCATTATTATAGTGTGGTATCTTGAGAGAGGCATGGTCAAGCGTCTTGAAAATATAACTGGGAATAGAAACATCTGAGTTTTACTCCCATGTTTCACAAACTTGTTCTGAGGCCTTGAACAATTTGTTTAACTTCTCTGCCTCTCTCCTCATCTGTAAAATGGAAGTAATATGTATCTACCTTAGAGGTAGTTTGTGAAGGCTAAATAGATGTCTGTAAAGTGCTTTGAACATGGAAAGTGCTTACAGTATAAAGGCCAAGGCCTAAAGATAGATTTAGGAACCTATCATTAGGCACCTAGGTTTGAAAAGTTTTGCTTAAATATTATTATTGATGCTGCATTGCAATGTTTGCCTTGTAACATTGCATCAACATACAACTGAATTGGGTTATAGCAACAAAATATGGTAGAGGACCTGGGATTTCCATACATAACCAGCATCAGAGGCTGGATATCACAGGGGACTCTTTAAGGAGTGCACAGACTCAGGGAGGGGGTAAACTGCTTGTTAACCTGCCAGGCAAAAACAGGGCTGGCATAGCCTGGAGGAGAGTGGCTGGTGGTATTAGGAAGCTAACACCCAGTTACCACAGGCAAGACTCCTCCTCACCGGAGGCAGGCAGTAACAAGGTGGCTCACAGTCCTGAGTGCCCTGAGAACCATCACAGCAATATAATGACAGATATTGGAAGAGTGTAAAGTAATGCACTTGACTGATGGGATCTGAACTTGCAAGATCTTCTGAAGAAGAGACTTAGGCCTGGTCTACACTGGGGGGTGGGGGGGCATCCATCTAAAAGTTACACAACTTCAGCTACGTGAATAACGTAGCTTAAGTTGACGTACTTAGATCTACTCACCGCGGTGTCTTCACTGCGGTGAGTCAACTGCTGACACTCCCCCTCGACTCTGCCTGCGCCTCTCATTCCGGTGGAGTACTGGAGTCAACAGGAGAGCCCTCGGGGGGAGATCACTGCCTGCCGCTCTGGCGGGTAGTATAGACATACCCTTAGACCCCAGTTCTGCAAGCACTTATGCATATGCTTAACTTTAATTTGCCCCCATGACTTCACTGGAACTATTCACAGTAAAATTAAGCACATGCATAAATGCTTTGCAGAATCAGAGCCTTTGGAATATATTATTCAGGGTGGTAAAAACTGACAATTCATTAAAGAATAGGTGTCTACAATTAAGGAAAACAAACAAACAAACAGTGCTTTGTTTACATTAAAATACACATAAAACAATGCCCCCAAATCATGCAATATCAAATGACAGATAATCCACCAGTTTCTTTTGTAATGTGTTCTGTTACAGTTGTCTGCCCTTAAAAAAGACAGAGCAGAAATTGAAAAGTTGTTGTGCAGGGAAATGAAGATAGAGAATTGTATGTGGGATGTACATATGATGAGAGATTGTAAAAGCTTGCTTGGAAAGAAGTCCTAGAGAGAACCTGACTGAGGTAGATGACATGATGAAGCATGTAGTGAATATTGCTCAGTGCCTCCTTTGTATCCTGTCTCGTGATGTGAGAACAAAGGGGACACTCGATATTAAGGGGGCAATAGATTTGGAACAAATATAAGAAAATAATACTTTAATTGAGAATCAGTGCCTGGATTGATAATTGAGTCAAATGTGGCTGGATTTTAAAATGAGCTGGATAATTTTATGAGCACTAATAACATTTGTAGCTCTAATTTGCCAGCCAAGATAATAGGAGTAGTCAAATCTTATGCTTCAGGCCATAAACTCATCAGCTGTAGGGGTCAGGAAAGAGTCCAATTCCCACACCTAATCTCCATGTGCAATTTCACACAATTGGCTACACACATTGTGAACTGAAGTCATTCATTCATTCAGAATGCATAAAGGTGCCCATCCTGAGTGCTGAGTGTTTTTACATAGTTAGTGTTCACATTAATATAAAAATGGACTGTTCATCCTACCATCAAATCAATATACAGCAAACAAACCCGGAAAATGAGATCCCTACATTGCAGACAGTAATTAAGCACCTCCAAACTTCAGCCCACCTCCTCTCTAAATGGCTGGGAAAATAGATGGATTTTGCAGCATGCCTAAAAAGGTCATTTATTTGGGCTATTTTAGACCAAAAAGGGGGGAGTGACTTTAAAAGCTGGCAACCCTCATGAAGAGCTCTTTGACAGCAGCTCCCTTATGTATTTCCTGGAGGGACTCCAACTTGTGTGATTCCAATGCCCACAACTGCAGCAGTATGGTATGGTGAGAAATATGTTTCCCTCTGGTAAATAGGCCCCAAACCATTCTGTACTGGGGGTTGCTTTCCTTAGAAAAGCATCAGTTGCTTACCACCACCAGAGGCAGGATAACAGGCAGCATGGATGAATCATGTTATCCAAGGTTTATCACTATCCATTGAGAATCATTTATATGGTATTTTTAATTTGCCTGGTACTTCATAAACAGTAAAACATATTTCTTACATCAAAGAATATTACTGTCTGAAGGTTTGTCTTCACGGCCCCACAATGTAGACTATGGCAGTGTGAAGTGCAGTGTGTGTTAGCGTTAGTAGTGCTGTAACTCCCTCGCGGTTGCGAACGAAAAGGTACCTAGTTCATGTTAACTTAGTCCTGTTTAAAGAAGACTGTGTTAATGAGATTTGTCTTGAAAGACAAGACAAATACAACACAAGACAACAGTTAATGGAAGAGAGAACAAGGAGAGGTTATTGGTGATGGGAGAGAATTGACGTATTCCTGGCAGGATGTAGGTTTTATGGAGGGATTTGAAGGATGAGAAAGAAGCGATAGGGGGTACAGGTTTAGGGGACAGTATGGCAAAAAGGTGCAAAGCCAAAACAAAGGGAGCAGTAAGGAGGAGCATTGGGAGAAGCATTGGGAGCCAGTCTGTGTTGTGCAGGGTGGAAGAAATTAAAGATGGGGATAGGGATGAGATTATGTACAATGGTGAAGGTTAGGAGCTTGAATGTGATTTTATAAGAGATGAGTTAAGGGATTCAGAGAGAGAGATTGTACAGTTAGAACATTTTGAACACACTGCCGTTGAGAAGAGGCAAGGTCAGAAAGAAGAGTTAACGTAATCAAGGTGAGAGGTGACCAAGACATGGACAAGGGATTTACTAACAATGACAGCGAGGAAAGGGCAGCTTTTGGCGATAATAAAGAAGAAATGACAAGATTTAATGGGAGAAGACTAGATACCATTGTGATGAGCATGATAGAAATGCACATATAGGCCAGATCAGATAGATGGATTGGAAGAGAGGAAAGAACAGTTGAAGACTGCACTGCAGTTGGAAGCCTGGGAGACAGGAAGGGTATTAGATGGTTCTTGGCACAGGAAGAATAGGCTTCCTCAGCTAACTTCTAAATATAATTTCCAAGTTAAAATCTAATACTTAAGTAAGCTATGGTAACTGGTCTTAACCACTTTGCTGGGCGTTACAGGATTTAGTTCTAGATGAAGTACACCTTCACTAAACATTTACTCGTTAAACTGGTAAAGTATTGTCCTCTGGCTCATATCTGCACTAATGTCAATAACCTTTGCTCTCCCATTAAGGAACAAACTTCTCTGTCTTTCCAAAGAAAGATTATACTTACTATAATTATACTATGATCTTACTGGAGAGAATAGCAGCAATAACCATGTACAATATGAAAAACAGTTAATTTTATTACAGCATAATAAGTATATACTGCTATATCCATCCCAGTCTCTCCCTCATTAGCCTTTTGAGTAATGGGTATAATTAGGCATAAACATAGGAAAAAATTGGAGAAAGCTGAAATTCCTAGTGCCATTCATATTGTTTTTTTTAAATAGGTGGTCATGAAAACCATCATAAAATTGCTTGTATTTCACAAATGATATATATAAGCAACCATTATCTAAATGGTCTTCATATCCTACGGCTTGCATGTCACTAATTCAGCTGCAGTCTGCCTATTCATTCTGAGCTGGTGACTACTTTGACATCACAGGCCTTCACCCTCACTCCTCCTCATGTAGCTGGAGTACCACTTCTGGAGACAGTAGGGAGCACATGCGGGGTAATTTCTTCCAGACAACAGCAACAGGGAAAGGGAGGAACCCTAAATACAGTGGAAACTCACTGAGCGGAGTGCAGGGGAAGGCTGCACAAACCAGAGAGCACAATCTCAAAGGCTCCCCCCGCCCCCAAACACCCATAAGATAAAACCCCACTGTCTCAAAAATCACTTCCTAACTTCATGGCATAAACAAAATTAAGTGACAGATGGTATAAAGTTTATATTGACTTAATTGGGAAGGCCTGCATTACTCATCCATAAACTCCACCACTATAACACAGCCATCCCACACATGTGGCAATAAATATTTTATGGAACCTTTCATGCAATCATGCATTTTCTATGGGTCAGATCCTGCAGACTTTTACTTGACCCAAAACCCCATTGAAATCAATGTCTGAGGGTTAGGTTGTGAACCCATTACTCTCCTTGGTGAGTATTTGCCACTGAACTCACGATGGTTACTCATGTGAGTAACTACTCACTAATGAGGGTAAAGAGATCACAACCTGGCTCTCAGAAAGGACTGCTTATCTGGGCTTCATGGGCCAGATTCTGTCATTCTTACTCTTGTTGAGAAATATCTTTCTCTGACAGTAGTACCACTGAAGTCAGTGGGAAAACTCATGGAGTAAGGTACTACTCCACGAAAGTAAGTGTGACAGAATCTGGACCCATATTTTTAACATTTAATTATTTAAGTCAGAGCCCATATTGCTTATTTTCCAGACACTGCTGTGCAATGAAATGATCTTCAATCGTAGCACATGTGCAAAGACACCATTATACTAGGAAGCACAATTAGCCAGATGGTTATTTGGAGATTTTCGGAATATCAGCAGTTTCTTTGATCCATGAGATTGTTTTTTCCATTTAGCTTTGGCTTTTAAATTTCATCCTATACTTGATTCCTAAGTATTTAATTACATATTAGCACTGGTAACTACTAATCTGTGCCAATTATGCAATCTTATTTTATCACTAATGATTACACAGTTTATAATGTAATATATAATGTGTACATTTAAATAAGTTTAAGTAAACAATCTGGAAAACACACCATTTGTACCCAGATTTCATTACAAGCACGATCATCTGCCACCTGCTGGAAATAGTTGGGATATTTCAACTTAGTTCTAAAGACAGAAGTTTGGTCTCTGGTCAAATAAGCACAAATGTCATGGAGCAAAACATGCTGTCGTTTATCTCACACCCACTTAATAAACATTATTTGCATGTGAGGGGACTTGCACATTCTTATTAAACACATCGTATAAAATGTTTAACAACCAGACATTGACATACAGAATGTAGTGGAGAATCATTCTATGGTATTGCAGCCAATCAGAAAGGAAGATACCTTTTAAAAACCCAATTTATCGCAGCCCATACTATGTCAGCACTTGAATATTTTTGGTGATAGACACTTGAGAAATAACAGAAATAATAGGTAGGCAGCTCCCCCCACAACTGTGTCAGTTACAACTACGTGTTCCACTACATTGTCAAAAAATAAAATAAAATAAAAATAAAATAAAAAAATCAATGGGAAAATCTTAGTTACCACTCAGTCAAGGAAAGACAGAATCTAAAGATTTTGTGACAAATGTTCAAACTTGGGTGCCTAACTCACTCAGGCAGAATTCAGCAGCCCACTTGCTATGCAGTGTTTCTTTTCACATTAAACCCTTGCTCTGCAATCTGCACTGGCTGCCTGTTGGCTTCCAGATTGATTTTTAAAGGTTGGTTTTCATTTATAAAAAACCCAAATGGTCTGGGACCTACCTATCCCTCTCACTCTGACATCCTGCCACAATTGCAGTCAGTGAGTTAAACTGAGACCTACTTGGTATGAGAAAAAGGGGGTGGCTGACAGTGGGCCCAGAACTTTGGAACCGACTTCTTCTGTAGGTCCTGAACAGCCTGAGTTTGTAAGTCTTCAGGAAGCACTTCAGGAAGTATTGCAAAACCAACCTTTTCTCTCTTGCCCATGAGGAAGTGGGTGTTGGGTACAGCTGGGTAGCAATGAACTGAGACTCTGGAGGGGACAGTCAATAGGGGTTCTTGCTGGATTTATGCTGTTGCTGGATTATTGGATTTGATCCAGAGTAACAGATAGGTCTGTTTGTTTACTGGAGTTTTTTTTAAAAAATGATCCAGGGTGCCTAGAGAACTGGATGGACACTTATTGTAGAGTGCACAAATACAAATAAATGACATTGCTTTAGAGATGCTTCTGTTTGCTAATCTCATATCCATGTTGAACACACTCATGCAGCTGATCTCAGTGTGCCCAATAGGTTCATATTCTGATATTTGTATTCAGGGAAATGCAGCGTCTCTCTTTGACATTCATTTTTTTTTTTTAAAGAGATAAACAGTGAGAGTTGGAAGGTGATGCCAGACCACAGATTGCTGCTGAAAGGTCATCCAGTTTCATGGGATGGAGTGGAAAGGAATTATGAAGGAGACTGATGGGTCCAGGAAGCTAATAAAATTAGATAAAAGTAACAAAGTAAAATCCTCATTTTCTCCTCTACAATTTTTCAACATCTTTCTAAACCATTACATATTTTTGTATTAGATGGTGTTGTGTAATAAGCCCCACAAACTGTTTTTAACATATGAAGCCATATTAAATTAGCAGTAAACAATATTAGGCTATACATTCCCATACTTTCTGAGTGGTAGAAAATACAATGCCTGGGGCGTGTCTCGACAGGCAAGGAATGCACATCCTATTGCATTATATTGCTTCATTATTGCAAAGTGCTTCAAATGCAGCATTAGAGTTCTTAAAATGAATATTAACCTCAGCCCACTTCTGTGCACACATGTATGTATCATTGTACAAACACCTATACAAGCCTGTCTGGGTTTTGTTTTTAGCTATAAGCCTTTGTAGGGTTCCAGCATACTTTTCTGTTCTTGCATGAAATCAGATCGGGCTACACTTCAGGCCTTTGGAAGTTTTCTGCCCTGTGCTGCTCTTCGGGAGCTATCCTGTCTCTTCCTGCAACTTACGCCTTGCCTACATTGACAATCTGTCCCTGTTCTGGCCATCAGTGTAGCTGTATCAGTGCAACCAACACATATAGACAAGTAAGCTGAAGTTTGCAATGGTAAAGCTTAACGTGATTTCAGCTCTACCAATGAAAATCTCAGCATTTTTTGTCTTACATTTTGTACTTCTGCTGACATGTTAGTGGCTGGAATGGGAGAAAATTCCGGGTAGACAAGGCCTTACTGATAAACTGTAGCACACCACCGCCAAATATTTTTCAACTCTGCCTTTTTACTGCGGGTTGGTGGGAGCTTTGATTTTGCAAAAGGTTCTTTAAAAGCTTTTCTTTAAATACAAAAACAAAGTGTATCCCATATACTTTTCATAGTGCTTTTCTTTCACCCTCAATTACTTAAACAATGGGTGGGAAACAAACTACTTTTTCTAACTAAAAGTTAGTTCTGATGATTTCTTTTAATGGGGCCATGGATTAAAGAAGCATCCAGCAATAGTGCTTACAATCAGATCCTATACTTAACAATTGCCAGCTATTGATGTGCACAGAGAGAACTGGTCCTAATCGCTCACTCCAGCCGCTATTCAACCTGCTTTTTTAATCCCACTGACCATGGATGGATTCTTCAATTACTAGGGAGGGTGTTTTGCTTATGAGTTACTTGATAAGGGTGTGAATACGAAGGGTCTGGGTCAGATCTCTGGATCATATCAAACAACAGTTTGAACTGACAAAAAGTGGTTTATTTCAATCTCTCCTAGTGACCATCCAAGAAAATGCAATATAGAAGCATAGAATATCAGGGTTGGAAGGGACCGCAGGAGGTCATCTAGTCCAACCCACTGCTCAAAGCAGGACCAATCCCCAACTAAATCATCCCAGCCAGGACTTTGGCAAGCCTGACCTTAAATACCTCGAAGGAAGGAGATTCCACCACCTCTCTTCCAGTGCTTCACCACCCTCCTAGTGGAAAAGTTTTTCCCTAATATCCAACCTAAACCTTCCCTACTACAACTTGAGACCATTACTCCTTGTTTTGTCATCTGGTACCACTGAGAACAGTCTAGATCCATCCTCTTTGGAACCCCCTTTCAGGTAGTTGAAAGCAGCTATCAAATGCCCCCTCATTCTTCTCTTCTGCAGACTAAATAATCCCAGTTCCCGCAGCCTCTCCCACATAAGTCATGTGCTCCAGCCCCTAATCATTTTTGTTGCCCTCTGCTGGACTCTTTCCAATTTTTCCACATGCTCCTTGTAAGTGCGGGTCCCAAAACTGGACACAGTACTCCAGATGAGGCCTCACCAATGCCGAGTAGAGGGGAACGATCACGTCCCTTGATCTGTTGGCATGCTCCTACTTATACGGCCCAAAATGCTGTTAGCCTTCTTGGCAACAAGGGCACACTGTGGACTCATATCCAGCTTCTCGTCCACTGTAACCCCTAGGTCCTTTTCTGCAGAACTGCTGCCAAGCCACTCGGTCCCTAGTCTGTAGCGGTGCATGGAAATCTTCCATTCTAAGTGCAAGACTCTGTACTTGTCCTTGTTGAACCTCATCAGATTTCTTTGGGCCTAATCCTCTAATTTGTCTAGGTCCCTCTGTATCCTATCTACCACTCCGCCCAGTTTAGTGTCATCTGCAAACTTGCTGAGAGTGCAATCCACACCATCCTTCAGATCATTAATGAAGATATTGAACAAAACTGGCCCCAGGACCCACCCCTGGGGCACTCTGCTTGATACCAGCTGCCAACTAGACATGGTGCCATTGATCACTACCCGTTGAGCCCGATGATCTAGCCAGCTTTCTATCCACCTTATAGTCCATTCATCCAGTCCATACTTCTTTAACTTGCTAGCAAGAATATACTCAGGGACCAAGGGCCTGATCCTGCAAAAAAAACCACACACACGAGTTACTTTAGTCATGGGACTCAACGTGTTTAAAGCGAGGCACATGCTTAAATACTTTGCAGAATCAGGGCCTGAAGTATAATCACTTTGAGATGATCTGTTCTAGTTTTCTGTTCTACATAGGTTTTTCTATCGCGGTCATCACCACAGTATTTAGAAAAAAGTCATCGAAAACTGAGACTTAATTTGTTTTTAATGTAGTTTTCTATAGAATTAGTTAGAGGAAGCTTTTAAAGTTTTAAAATAAGCATTTTTAATCTCTCACTTTTTTCAAAGTGTGTGCACAAATTACAAACCAAAAGCAAATAGGAAATAAGGCACTTCTCGTGGTGAACATTATCGCCACAAGACACATGATCTACACCTTCCAAAAGCATCTTTCTTAACTTAAAGAAACATTCCATAGCTGAGCCCAGCACAAGCAACACAAGCAGCTGCTGGAACTGGCAGCTTGTGAGCCAAACTGATCTCTCCTTCTGGCATGGAGACCGCGGGAGGATGGGGTAGCAACTCACTGGCCTGCAACACGACCAGATGGGAGGTAACTCGAGACCCATTTACCATCACCAGCACCACTCTGTGGCAGCTCAAGCTATGCAGGGCTCCAAGCTCTTTGAGTCTATCACTAAAAGGGCAGCCCTGCTCAGAAATCAGGTCCAAACTGAAAATAAGACAAAAACTGTAAATCAATAACAGTTTAGAGTGTTCAGCCCCTCAGAAGAAGCACTCAGCACATATCAAGATTGAGCCTTTAACAGATTCTACATTGCTCCATGAATAGAGCAATGTAGAACTAAAATATAGGTAGGTTCACCTTCATCATCTTACTTTTATGCCAAAGAAAACAAGCATATAGAAAATTCTATTTGAGTTGCACGGAAGTTTGTATGCGCCTGAAGCGTGCTATAAACTAGGGAATAAACTTTTTGCAAATCTTCATGTTATATTTAATTTTGTTTTTAATTATTTTTCCTCAGTATGTATCTCTTGCAATTAAGGAATGACAGATAAGTCCTTATATGCATAATGTTGCATGTGGAAGTTCCCATAGCTGCTATACAAACATTGTGTAACCTACTGGCTTAATGTACTGTAAATGTCTGTGTTACATTGCAGAGATAGCAGGCCAGATATTCTGGTCTATTAAAGATACTTTCTGCCCTCCACAATCCCAGAAACCAACCTTAAAGCCAACTTAACTGACCAGGATTGATTCATAGATTCCAAGGCCATAAGGGGCCATTGTGATCATACAGGAGGCCAGACTAGAAGGAGTTCTCAGGACAAATTTTTTGGTGGCCCTTGAATGCAGCCTCCAACTCTTGCCGGTGGCTGCTCTGACAATTTTTCCTCAAATACTTACTTAATTTTAGGGGGGGGGGGGGGAAATATGCACATATACATGTCCAAATCAGTGTAATTTATTTATTGCCAGATAATATCACTTTCCACAAGAGACTTACTAACAAATATACAAGTATCACCTTCCACAGCAGCCTTACTTAGCCCTGGCAATCCTGGGGAGAAACTAAGCCCTGGATGGGGGAGGCAGTGGGGACCAGGAGCAAGTCAGTGGGGGATTGGTGAGGGGCAGGGGAGGCAATGGGGATGGCTGGAGCCTGAAGCCCCATGGCCAGAGCCTGCCATCGCATTAACCCAGGGCTGAAGCCCAAAGCCTGAGCCTGCCACCTGCTCCTCCAGCATTGTGCCCCAGCAGTCTTAAGGAAACAGGGCCCAACCCCTGTTGGTGGCCCCAGCAATCAACACCAAGGTGGTGCATCCTGGAGCAACAGGGAGAGGAGGGGCCACTATTTTGCCCCCAACCCTCCGATCACTGCCCAGGAGGCTGTGGCCACAAGAAAAGCCTTTGGTGGCCACATTTGAGAAACGTTGGACTAGATAACACAGGCCGTAGAACTGCCCCAAAATAATTCCTAGAGCATATCTTTTAGAAAGAAATCCAATCTTGATTTAAAAATGTTAACTGATGGAGAATCCACCATGAACCTTGGTAAATTGTGCCAATGGTTAAATACCCTTACTGTTAAAAATTTACACCTTATTTCCAGTCTGAATTTTTCTTGCTTCAACTTCCAGCCATTGGATCATGTTGTACCTTTCCCTGCTAGATTGAAGAGCCCATTAGTAAATATACTTGTTCCCCATGTAGTACTTATAGACTATAATCAAGTCAGCCCTTAACCTTCTCTTTGTTAAGCTAAATAGTTTGCGCTCTGGAGTCTATCACTATAAGGCAGGTTTTCTAATCCTTTAATCATTCTTATGGCTCTTCTCAGAACCAAGGTCATTAACATCCTTCTTGAATTGTGGGCACCAGAATGGGACACAATATTCCAAGAGTGATTGCAGAAGTGTCCAATATAAAGTAAAATAACCTGTCTATTCCTATTTGAGATTCCCTTTTTTATGCATTCCAGGATTGCATTAGCTCTTTTGGTCAGAATGTCACACTAGGTGCTCATGTTCAGGTGATTATCCATCCCCCTTCCCCCAGTCTTTTTCAGAGTCACTGCTTCCAAGGATAGTCTCTCCCATCCTATAAGTATGGCCTACATTCTTTCTTCCTAGGTTTATATATTTACATTTAGCTGTATTAAAATGCTTGTACCCAGTTTACCAAGCAATCCAGACTGCTCTGTATCAGTGACCTGTCCTCTTTATTACTAACTGCTTCCCCAATTTTTGGGTTATCTGTAAACTTCAATTGTGGTGATTTTATGTTTTCCTCCAAGTCACTGATAAAAGTGTTAAATAGCGTAGGGCCAAAAAACCTACTGGAAACATACTGCTTCGTGACAATTCTGCATTTACAATTACTTTTTGAGACCTATCACTCAGTTTTTAATCCATTTAATGTGTGCCATGTTAATTTTATATCATTCTAGTTACTTAATGAAAATGTCATGCGTTAACAAGTGGAAGATACTCCCAGCAGAGGGAATCATGTGGGAGTATATGGCCACCAGTAGTGTTGCCTAAACTACACTCCTCCTAGCCCTCAGCACAGAAGGTATGCCTGGGGAAGGGGGTGCAGCTGCTGGAACAGCCCCTTGGGCCCAGAGGTAGCTAGGCATTAAAGGTGAGCAGCCTTGAACCTTCTCTACTTTTTTTTTTTTTTTTAAATACACACAAGATTGGATCAGCATCCTGGATGTCCCCAGCAATGTAGGACACGGCCACAGAGATGGCTTATAGTCACTTCTCCTCCTTCTCCCTTACTTCCCAAAACATAAATTCAGGTGGAGCAGAAAATCTGGGCCAATTCTGGATCTGCCATGTTTCCACCATCCATTTTCCCTCATTTCCCCAGAGCCTGATCCAAAGTTCACTGAACTCAGTGGAAAGCTTCCCATTGATTTTAATGGGCTTTGGATCAGGCCATAATAGATTATTACATTCACAGCACTTAAGATGACTTATTATGCAAAACACATTAAGGCCTCAATTCCACAAAGCAAATCAGGGCCTCACTAAAAATATTTGAGCAATGCTGATTGTTCAAGGGAAAAAAAAAAAGCACAATATTGTAATGTTGTCTGATTTTCATGAATTAGTGCATACATGTAGACCTTAGCATGAACTAAGTGAAAGGCTTTATTTGAACTTTACAGCTTTTGTATTCTTTATTAATTTTACAGACAGACATTCTCCAGATATTTGTTATATTAATGAAAAATGATTGGAGCTCTCCAGTGGCCAAAATCATACTTCTCAATTCCCTTAACTGTTTGTGAGAGAGTGGAAAATGTCTACTTCACAGACCAAAATTAGTATGTGCAAAGGTTCTATTTTTACTACTGTCATAAATATCAAGGGAAGGGTAACCACCTTTCTGTATACAGTGCTATAAAATCCCTCCTGGCCAGAGGCAACATCCTGTTACCTGTAAAGGGTTAAGAAGCTCAGTTAACCTGGCTTGGCACTTGACCCAAAGGACCAATAAGGGGACAAGATACTTTCAAATCTTGGGGGCAGGGGGAAAGGCTTTTGTTGTGTCTTTGTTTACGTGGTTGTTCTCTCTTGGGACTGAGAGAGGCCAGATAGAAATCCATCTTCTCCAACCCATCCTAATCCAAGTCTCCAATATTGCAACCAGCATAGGTAAGCCAGGCAAGGCAGATTAGTTTATCTTTTGTTTTATGTGAATTTTCCCTGTGTTAAGAGGGAGGTTTATTCCTGTTTTCTGTAACTAAGGTTTTGCCCAGAGGGGGATTCTCTGTGTTTTGAATCTGACTACCCTATGAAGTATTTTCCATCCTGATTTTACAGAGATGATTTTTACCTCTCTTTTTAGAGGTACAAACAAACAAAAAAAACAAACCTTCTTTTAAGAACCTGACTGATTTTTCCATTTTCCCAAGATTCGGGGGTTTGGGTCTTTGATGATTTTGTAACCAATTGGTTAGGATATTATTTTCAAGCCTCCCCAGGAAAGCAGGGGTGTAGGGCTTGGGGGGAAGACGTCTCCAAGTGGTCTCTTTCCCTGTTCTTCATTTAAAACACTTGGTGGTGGCAGCATACTGTTCAAGGACAAGGCAAAGTTTGTATCTTGGGGAAGTTTTTAACCTAAGCTGGTAAGAATAAGCTTAGGGGGTCTTTCATGCGGGTCCCCACATCTGTACCCTAGAGTTCAGAGTGGGGAAGGAACCCTGACATGGTGGCAAAGCGGTGGGATCATTTTCAACCAGAGATCATTTTGAACCAAAAGCACAGACCTGAAGAGGTTTGTTTTTTAAGCTGAGAGCAGCTAGAGGGTTTTCTGTCTGTCTATTTGCCTGGAGACAGAGGTGTTAGTTTTTTTACAAAGGGATTTTTCTTTTTTGAGCTAGAGTTTTCTCTACCTAAAGGCAGGGTAGTTAATCTCCTGCAGGGAAATTCACAAGTTTTTTTTTTTTCCTAACTCTCGGGTATAGCTAGAGTTACGCACAAGAAAGCAGGAAAATGACTAACAGTGAAGCAGCTAATAAACTAGAGCTGGCCAGATTCGAAGCTGAAGGGAAACAAAAAGAGCATGATAGATAGATGGCCTTAAGGCGCTTGGAGATGGAGGCAGAAAAAGCCAGGGTGGAGGCAGAGGAAGCTGCCCACAAGAGAGCTGTGGAGGCAGAAGAAGCTGCCCACAAGAGAGCTGTGGAGGAGAAAGAAAAAGAGAGGAAGCATGCACTGGAGGTGGAGAAGGCAAGGGCTCAGCAGAATATACCAACCAACCCAAGCAATCCTTCTCCAGGTACCGCTTCCCATCCCAGAAAGTTCCCCACCTACAAGGCAGGCGATGATACCGAGGCCTTCTTAGAAAACTTCGAAAGGGCCTGCCTTGGGTACAGCATCTCTACAGACCAGTACATGGTAGAGCTGAGGCCGCAGCTCAGTGGACCCTTAGCAGAGGTGGTGGCTGAAATGCCCAAGGAACACATGAACAGTTACGAACTTTTTAAAACCCAGGCGAGAGTCAGAATGGGGCTAACACCCAAGCATTCCCCTCGGCGGTTCAGAGCCCTAAGGTGGAAACCAGACGTGTCATTTACCCGACATGCCTACCACATTGTGAAACATTGGGATGCCTGGATATCAGGCGCAAGTGTTAAATCTCCAGAAGAGTTGCCCTTCCTAATGCAAATGGAGCAGTTCTTAGAGGGCGTTCCTGAGGAAATAGAAAGATACATCCTAGATGGGAAGCCCAAAACTGTAATTGAGGTGGGGCAGATTGGAGCCAAATGGGTGGAGGTGGCAGAAAAGAAAAAAAAATGGTAGCAGTGGGGGGGAGTATATGAGAGGGGGAAACCCAAAACAAAACCCTATCACTGGGGGCAACCCAAGGCCCCACCTACATCCCAAGGAAAACCCCAGACACCTTATCATCCCACCACACCATTCTCCAGCAACCCACCCTGCCCCAGGGACAAGTCAGCTGGGCGATGTTTTAAATGTAATGAACTGGGGCATGTGAAGGCCAACTGCCCCAAGAACCCCAACAGATTACAGTGCATTGCACTGGGGTCACACCAAAGGTCCTCAGGCCCAGATGCCTCCCAGATACCCTTAGAGCGAAGGGGAACAGAGTGTCGGAGGAAAGAAGGTTACAGTGTGGAAAGACACTGGAGCGCAGGTGTCAGCTATCCATCAGTCCTTAGTGGACCCCAGCTTAATCAACCCAGAGGCCCAAGTGATGATTCAACCCTTCAAGTCCAACTCTTTCGATTTACCTACAGCCAAGTTGCCTGTCCAGTACAAGGACTGGTCAGGAATGTGGACTTTTGCAGTCTATGATGATTATCCCATTCCCATGCTGCTGGGGGAAGACTTAGCCAACCAGGTAAAGCTGGCCAAGAGGGTGGGAATGGTCACCCGCAACCAGACTAAACAAACTTCCACACCTATTCCTGTTTCTGAGCCTTCCACCAGGGCCCTGTCTCTGTTACCAGAGACCCAGATGGAGGTGGTGGAACCAGATCCCCTGCCAACGACTGCAACGCCATAGTGGATCCAGTCCCAGAGACACAGCCAAAGCCAGTCCCCGAACCAAAACTGGCAAAGCAACCAGCACCAGAACCATTGCCAGCACTGAGTCCAGGGCTTGCAACTCCGTCTACAGCTCCAACACCAGAGGGCACCACTGAGCCTGCACTGGCAGCAGCAGCAGATGACCCTACACAAGAGGCTCAGCCAGAGCCTGAAATACCCCATAGTGCACCAGCGGAGAGCTGTTCACCATCAACAGAAACAGCCCCCATCACCTGCATCACTTCCAGAGGGACAAAGCCCAGGTCCACAATCCAGTGAGGAACTGATGTCTCCAGCATCAAGGGAACAGTTCCAGGCCGAACAGGAAGTAGATGAAAGCCTCCAGAGAGCTTGGACAGAGGCACGGAGCAACCCACCACCTCTCAACTCTTCTAATCGATCCCGGTTTGTTGTAGAAAGAGGACTTTTATACAAGGAAATACTTTATGGGGGACCAGGAAAACTGGCATCCTCAGAGACAGTTGGTAGTTCCAACTAAGTACCGGGAAAAGCTCTTGAGCTTAGCCCACGATCATCCTAGTGGCCCTGGTGGGGTGAATAGAACCAAAGACGGTTTGGGGAGGTCATTCCACTGGGAGGAAATGGGCAAGGATGTTTCTGCCTATGTCCAATCTTGTGAGGTATGCCAAAGAGTAGGAAAACCCCAAGACCAGGTCAAAACCCCTCTCTACCCACTCCCCATCATTGAAGTTCCATTTCAATGAATAGCTATGGACATTCTGGGTCCTTTTCCAAAAAAAAAAAAGACACCCAGAGGAAAGCAGTACATACTGACTTTCATGGATTTTGCCACCCAATGGCTAGAAGCAGTAGCTCTAAGCAACACCAGGGCTGAAAGTGTGTGCCAGGCACTAGCAGACATTTTTGCCAGGGTAGGTTGGCCCTCTGACATCCTCACAGATGCAGGAATTAATTTCCTGGCAGGAACTATGGAAAGCCTTTGGGAAGCTCAGGGGGTGAATCACTTGGTTGCCACCCCTTACCATCATCAAATAAATGGCCTGGTGGAGAAATTTAATGGGACTTCGGGGGCCATGATACGTAAGTTCGTAAATGAGCACTCCAATGATTCGGACCTAGTGTTGCAGCAGTTGCTCTTTGCCTACAGAGCTGTACCACATCCCTGTTTAGGGTTTTCACCATTTGAACTTGTATATGGCCACGAGGTTAAGGGGCCTGTCATAAATATAAAGGGAAGAGTAAACACCTTTAAATACCTCCTGGCCAGAGGAAAAACCCTTTCCCCTGTAAAGGGTTAAGAAGCTAGGATAACCTCACTGGCACCTGACCAAAATGACCAATGAGGAGACAAGATACTTTCAAAGCTGGAGTGGGGGAGAAACAAAGGTTCTCTCTGTGTGTTGCTTTTGCCGGGACCAGATCAGGAATGCAGGTCAGAACTCCTGTAAAGGGCTAATAAGCAATCTAGTTAGATATGCGTTAGATTCTGTTTTGTTTAAATGGCTGATAAAATAAGTTGTGCTGAATGGAACGTATATTCCGGTTTTTGTGTCTTTTCGTAACTTAAGGTTTTGCCTAGAGGGATTCTCTATGTTTTGAATCTGATTACCCTGTAAGGTATTTACCGATTTTACAGAGGTGATTCTTTCACTTTTTCTTCAATTAAAATTCTTCTTTTAAGAACCTGATTGCTTTTTTCTTGTTCTTAAGATCTAAGGGTTTGGGTCTGTGTTCACCTATGCAAATTGGTGAGGATTTTTATCAAGCCTTTCCCAGGAAAGGGGTTGCAGGGTTTGGAAGGATTCTGGGGGGGAAAGACGTTTCCAAGCAGGCTCTTTCCCTGTTATATATTTGTTAAACGCTTGGTGGTGGCAGCAATAAAATCCAGGGGCAAAAGGTAAAATAGTTTGTACCTTGGGGAAGTTTTAACCTAAGCTGGTAAAAATAAGCTTAGGGGGTTTTCCATCTGTACCCTAGAGTTCAGAGTGGGGAAGGAACCTTGACAGGGACATTACAGTTGGTGAAGCAGCAATGGGAGAGGTTTACACCTTCTCCAGGAACTAACATTCTGGACTTTGTAACCAACCTACAAACCACCCTCTGAACCTCTTTAGCCCTTGCGAAAGAAAACCTAAAAGATACTCAAAAAGAGCAAAAAGCCTGGTATGATAAACATGCCAGAGAGCGGCCCTTCAAAGTAGGGAACCAGGTCATGGTCTTAAAGGTGCTCCAGGCCCATAAAATAGAAGCGTCATGGGAAGGGCCATTCAAGGTCCAAGAGTGCCTGGGAGCTGTTAATTATCTCATAGCATTCCCCACCTCAAACTGAAAGCCTAAGGTGTATCATATTAATTGTCTAAAGCCCTTTTATTCCAGAGAATTAAAGGTTTGTCAGTTTACAGCCCAGGGAAGAGATGACGCTGAGTAGCCTGAAGGTGTTTACTATGAAGGGAAAAGTGATGGTGGCATGGAAGAGGTGAACCTCTCCATGACCCTTTGACATATGCAGCGACAGCAGATCAAGGAGCTGTGCACTAGCTACGCGCCGACGTTCTCAGCCACACCAGGACTGACTGAACTGGCATACCACGCCATTCACACAAGTAATGCTCACCCAATTAGAGCCCAACCTTACCGAGTGTCTCCTCAAGCTAAAACTGCTATAGAACGGGAGATCCAGGATATGCTACAGATGGGTGTAATCCTCCCCTCCCGCAAGGCATGGGCATCTCCAATGGTTCTAGTTCCCAAACCAGATGCGGAGATACGTTTTTGTGTGGACTATTGTAAGCTAAATGCTGTAACTCGCCCAGACAACTATCTAATGCCACGCACAGATTATCTGTTGGAGAAACTGGGACGGACCAGTTCATCTCTACCTTGGACTTAACCAAGGAGTACTGGCAGGTACTGCTAGGTGAATCCGCCAAGAAAAGGTCAGCCTTCATCACACATCAGGCGGTATGAATTTAATGTGCTCCCTTTCGGGCTGCGGAATGCACCCATCACCTTCCAAAAACTTGTAGATGGTCTCCTAGCGGGATTGGGAGAATATGCAGTCGCCTACCTTGACGATGTGGCCATATTTTCAAATTCCTGGGCAGAACACCTGGAACACCTACAAAAAGTCTTCGAGCGCATAAGGGAGGCAGGACTAACTGTTAAGGCTAAAAAGTGTCAAATAGGCCTAAACAGAGTGACCTACCTTGGACACCAGGTGAGTCAAGGAACTATCAACCCCCTACAGGCCAAAGTGGATGCTATCCAAAAGTGGCCTGTCCCAAAGTCAAAGAAACAGGTCCAATCCTTCTTAGGCTTGGCCGGATATTACAGGCGATTTGTACTGCAATACAGCCAAATCGCCGCCCCACTGACAGACCTAACCAAAAAGAAACAGCCAAATGCCATTCAGTGGACTGAAGAGTGTCAGAAGGCCTTTAACCAGCTTAAAGCGACACTCATGTCTGACCCTGTGCTAAGGGCCCCAGACTTTGACAAACCGTTCCTAGTAACCACAGATGCATCCGAGCGTGGTGTGGGAGCAGTCTTAATGCAGGAAGGACCAAATCAAAAGTTCCATCCTGTTGTGTTTCTCAGCAAAAAGCTGTCTGAGAGGGAAAGCCACTGGTCAATCAGTAAAAAGGAATGTTACGCCATTGTCTACGCTCTGGAAAAGCTACGCCCATATGTTTGGGGACAGCGTTTCCACCTGCAAACCGACCATGCTGCGCTACAGTGGCTTCATGCCGCCACGGTAAATAACAAAAAACTTATTCGGTGGAGTTTAGCTCTCCAAGACTTTAATTTTGACATACAACACATTTCAGAAGCTTCTAACAAAGTGGCTGATGCACTCTCCCTTGAAAGTTTCCCAGAATCAACGGGTCCAAATCGTCCTTAAGATGTGGGAAATATTGTTAGTCTTTATACAGTTAGTAGTATATTTAGAGATGCATGTGTCTTATTAACTCTGTTTTCTCCTAGAGCTCCAGGAAGAAATCACAGCCAGTGTTTCACCCTATCTGTGATTTGCAGGGGGGGGTGTTATAAATATCAAGGGAAGGGTAACTACCTTTCTGTATACAGTGCTATAAAATCCCTCCTGGCCAGGGGCAACATCCTGTTACCTGTAAAGGGTTAAGAAGCTCAGTTAACCTGGCTGGCACCTGACCCAAAGGACCAATAAAGGGACAAGATACTTTCAAATCTTGGGGGTGGGGCGGAAAGGCTTTTGTTGTGCTCTTCATTTACGTGGTTGTTCTCTCTTGGGACTGAGAGAGGCCAGATAGAAATCCATCTTCTCCAACCCATCCTAATCCAAGTCTCCAATATTGCAACCAGTATAGGTAAGCCAGGCAAGGCGGATTAGTTTATTTTTTGTTTTATGTGAATTTTCCCTGTGTTAAGAGGGAGGTTTATTCCTGTTTTCTGTAACTAAGGTTTTGCCCAGAGGGGGATTCTTTGTGTTTTGAATCTGACTACCCTGTGAAGTATTTTCCATCCTGATTTTACAGAGATGATTTTTACCTTTCTTTAAAAAAAAAAAAAAAAGAAAGAAAGAAAAAATCCTTCTTTTAAGAACCTGACTGATTTTTCCATTTTTCCAAGATCCAGGGGTTTGGGTCTTTGAGGATTTTGTAACCAATTGGTTAGGATATTATTCTCAAGCCTCCCTAGGAAAGCAGGGGTGTAGGGCTTGGGGGGATATTTTGGGGGGAAGACTTCTCCAAGTGGTCTCTTTCCCTGTTCTTTGTTTAAAACGCTTGGTGGTGGCAGCATACGGTTCAAGGACAAGGCAAAGTTTGTACCTTGGGGAAGTTTTTAACCTAAGCTGGTAAGAATAAGCTTAGGGGGTCTTTCATGCGGGTCCCCACATCTGTACCCTAGAGTTCAGAGTGGGGAAGGAACCCTGACAGCTACTGTTTTTGTTTGTTGGGGCATCATTTCATACAGCTTTTTCTAAAGGAGAAAAAAACCCCTTCTGATCTAAAATAAAATTAATTGAAATATAAAAGCCAAGTTAGATGGTAAATGGTCAAGTTAAACAAGACACAGATCTGTTAACAACTGGTTTGTGCAAACTCCTGCAAGCTTCCTCTAGTTCACCAGTGATCAGATGGTATTACGACAAACCAAGATTACTGGGCTATTATCAAATCAAAGCGTGTTGGTATTAATGTATATTTAATGTGGCTTTAAAAAAAAAGGTAGATACTTAGCAGCGAAGAAATATTTTAACACGCTAATGCATTTCTAAAGACTGCATCCCACACTATGGGTTTACTTTGTATTGTGGTGATGCATACCTTTAAACTGTAAGCTTGACAAATGTTAACTGTTATACAGACTCTTCTACATCTGTGGTGCTACATAAAGTATTAATAATAGCATACTGAGACACTGTCTTTCCTTAATCACTGCAGAGCTAAGCATGACCAGTGAAGTATAATTGCTAAGCTGTTTAATATATTGAGATAATACCCTTTGGAATCTTTTGCTAAGATGTTCAGCTCTTATTTACTATGCTCTAAAAACATATGGTTTAAAATGCTACCACTGACTATTCAATTTTTTCTTAGCAGTGATACCATGACAACCACCACATGACCTGCAACAAACATACCCAGTCTCCAGGGCTTTGCTTAAGAAGGCTCAGAGTGAATCACTCATTCTTTAGAACAGCATCAGTTATAGAGACGCTTTATGTTATTTAAGATGCATAGAGCCTACCAGCCAAGTTTACCTTGTGGCAACAAATATCTTCAGCAAAAATGGGACAAAGCAAACTATGAAGAGCACAAGAAAAGGGTAGGTACAACTCTGTAGTACAGTGAGTAAATTTATTTCAGTGAGTAAATAGGCAAGTCAAATTTGTTAGTGCAAATGCTTATGTATTCTTTAACATTAGTCTGAAAGTATTCCTTAGAGATCAGGGTTGACCTACCATATAAAAAGAAGTTTTTTTAATAATAGCGTGCATTGTATGCAGGTTGCTAATGGGTTGCCACCAGTTTAAAGTATGATAATGATGTCCACGAATTTAAAGACAGAAAAGATCTGGTCAATCATGCAGTCCCTCTCAGTGGCAATGTGGGATTGTTCCCTTCAGGCCTTTCCTCAGTGCTTTGTATAGTCCAAGTGTTAGATCATATTAAAGAAGTTCTGTATTAAAATCACAAATGAGTTTGATTCCCCATAGTTTAAATTCCAGGGTATTACTAATTAAGAGGTCTCTTGGTTTTTGGTACTGTTTCTCTCCCTCTATGTGTGAAACTTGCAAGCTGCTAATTGCGTTAGTACATTCTAAGACAGTCTGTTCTCAAAGCAATTCACAGAGAGAGAGACTCAAAGCAATACTCTGTAACAACAGAAACAGCACCCAGAGACTCCCCGCCCTTTTGTTGTATTAACAATTGTAATTAAAATAGAGATAGAGGATGTATGTGGATGGATGCTTGGTGTGGATAATAACTGAATGATCAGGGAGGTGCCAGCCTAAGAATCCAGTGTCCATTGGCTGAAGAAGGCGTCAAGTGGAAATAACCAGAGGACCCCCGGAGGGCAGACTGGAATCCACCCAACAGCCTCAAGAATGGGAGAACCAAAGAACAAGATAACATCTAGCAGCACGGAGCCATCAGGAATGTGCTATCTGCTGACTGATTCCGCAACAGCATGATGAAGCAATTCCCATAGACTGGCATAGGAAGAAATTCCTATAAAAATAGACTCTAGAAAGTGAGAACTTTGGGGTCTGATTCTGCAAACCAACTTCCAGGAGCATCAGACAAGGCCCTGCTCCCTCCTCATGTCCAGGCCACCTGGCCAGTGGCTTGGCATGAGCAACTCTAAGGCTGGTAACTATGATAACAACCTTGCAGAACCTGTGTGTGTGTGTGAATAAATATGAGATTGAATGGAATGTTATAGCTATAACTAACTGCTTACTATGATTAGTTCTGTATTCACAATAAATGTGGTATTTTGCCTTTTTCCCTTTAATAAGATCCTGCTGGTTTTTATTTTATTGGTATAACACAAGTCTGAATAACTCCTGTGAGAAGGATTAAACTGCATTGCTTCCTTAAGAAGATATCACAGTGTCATTGACCTTACTGTAAGGAAATATTTCTTCATTATGTACAGATAGGGTGACCAGATGTCCCGATTTTATAGGGACAGTCCCAATTTTGGGGTCTTTTTCTTATAGAGGCTCCTATTACCCCCCACCCCATGTCCCGATTTTTCACATTTGCTGTCTAGTCACCCTATTTTCAGATATGGTCAGTTTCATATGCTGTTACCATATAAAATACACCCTTCTTTCCATGTTCTGTTCCACTGGTTTGACTAATGGCTGGGGAGAATTTAAAAATGAAATATAAAATCAAGCATTTTGTCTCTAACCAAAATGGCAAGATCAAAAGTTTTTTAAAAAGTTTTTTTTTTTTTTAAATTAACCTCCGACATGCCATGCCATTGTATATGACTGGGGCTATTTACAAGTGGTCTGATGCTGGAGGGCTGACATAGTGTACATCCATTGTGGACATACAGCTACCCCTTAGAAAGTAGGACACTTCATATTCATCCCAAGGAATTCAAACCTTAAAACTAGAGCTAGTCGGGAAATGGATTTTCTGTCCCGTGAAAAACTTTGGGATGTTAAAAAAAAGGCCCAAATCATGAATGAAAGCCAAAATTTCTAAATTTTTTGCTAAGTGAAAATTTAAAAATGGTCATTTTGGATCAATCAAAACATTTTATTTTGATAAACTGAAAATGTTTTGTTTCCATTTTGACCATTTTTCAATTTATTTTTTTTATGTAAAATAAAATATAAATGTTGAAACAAAAAGTCATTTCAAAATGAAAAATCAAAACTTTCTATTCCAAAACCCATCAAAACAGGATGATATTAAAATGATATTTCACACACAAAAAATGGTTTAGTTGACATGGCATTTTTGATAGAAAATTGTTTTGACAAAAAAATTTAGCCCTGCTATCCAATAATAAACTGCCTTTTAATTGAGATCCAATCCTGTTATGCTAAGCACTCTCCACTCCCATGGAAATCAATGACAGTTGAGGGCACCCAGCATCTTGCAGGATCGGGCCTTCTATTAGAATCTGCAACAAAAGGAAGCCGAACATATTACCAGCACTTAGGCAGCTTGAGTAAATAGATATTGTGTAATTTCAGCTCAAGTATTGCAGCTCCAAACATCACTGCAATGAATCTAATGAATGACTATTGCCTTTTTATATAGTCTTGAGATTGACCTGATAGTTTATCGAAGTTTTCATCAATTCTGAAGTCATCAGGGAGTCAGGCTTTTGTCCCTGACTCATGAAGCTCTGTGCTGTGCCATGCTACATTTGGAGCTTTGGAAGGCTACATGTGGACTCCAGGCAATGCTTTATGGAATGTACTTTTCTGTGCTGTTACCATGTAAATTGCACTTACTTGAAAACCCCTTTTGCTTAGTGTGTAAATGTTCTACACTTATTTACACATCACATGGGTAAGCAACTCTTGAAAGGCAGAGTCAATCAAAGAGGGCATAGTTCAAATAATTATTCATATTATATACACACATACTCTATTGTTATATTTATATATAACGTATTAATGAGCTGAGCAGTGTTTATCCCATACTATTAACTAAAGCAACAAAATCATGCATCCCATTAATGTATTCTCACCTCCACAGGGTTCCTCCGAGTCTCACAGAGTGGTCTCTTCCACTTTCTCTTTCTTCCCCTCCTCCTCAGTTTTCACCTCCAGAGACTCCTTGACCCAAGACTATTCATATGACCTACCATTTGCAGTGATCTTCCTGTCAGACCTGACCTGAATATTCATGTGATGTGTTGGGGGAAGGAGATTTTAACTGTGCCGCTGACAAACTCTATTCGGTGATTATATCAGTAGTTTTGCATTGGAGGATACATATTAAAGCATTGCTATAACAGTGAGGTCATGGAAATTCCCTGAACACAAGAAGCCCTCTGCAGGAGTTGCATGGCTCCCCACACCCAGATCCATACCTCCTCAGGAGGCCCTAAGTCAGGGACATTTCCAGGGTACACTGGGGTGAGGGGAGGGAGTAGCTAAGTCATTCTTACATTCCAGCGATTCTGCATCCCTGCAACAGTCCAAAGCATCTATTGCTCCAGGGACACATGTTAGGAAGCCTGTGCCTGGGGCCAGACTAGACCTCAGAACTCCTAGGTAAAGGAGGCATAAGCAGTCCTGGCACCAGTATGTATTTTTTCTTTTTTCTGGGAGGAAAGGTTTGAGTTTTATTGGTGATGGAAAACAATTGTCCCTTGTATCTTCATTTCCCACTACCTCCCTGGGGAGGTTTGGCATTGCTGACATTATGAATATGTCAGCTATGATATTACTGCTAACAATACAGTGGACAAACAATTTAAACATTTCCCATAACAGTTTGAGGATTTGATTTTCAAGAAAATTGGATAATGATTATTTTTGTTCTGCTGCAGATCCAGACAGCCAAACCTGTAGTGGACACCACTACTCCTTTAACATATGGCCATCTTCACTTGAAGTTAAAGAAGCTAAAGGTATCTTTTTGGTTATGTCACTTAAGTAGGTTAGCATTGAATAGGAATGCATATGCCAGTGCCCACCATAGTGTTCCCCGCACTTCACCCCCAACAAAGTAAGACAGGCAGATCAACAGGGGTATAAGAAGATTAAATGGTCAAAGTTTTAGTTTCACTTCCAGACCATGCTTTGCCTAACTGGGCCAGTGGATATTGCCCTCCCAGTCCCACATCAAATAAACTAACTTGATGCATCAAATTCCCTCTAATTGCCAGGTCCAGATCCTGCCTAAAATCTGTTCCTGCCCATCAAAAAGAAAAAAAAAATCTACAGTAACTGAAACAATAATAACCAGAATGTTATCACAGGGCAATCTTATGACATGTTGGCATACAAAAAACATGAGAAATGTAACAAGGGATAGTTTTTATTGGTAATTTTCATTCAAAATCTTTATCCCTCTATGATTAAAATGGCAAGTGTTTGTTTATAAAAAGAAAATGACAATGGAAAAATGAACTCTATTCTCCTAGAATAATGGTCTCTGTCCACTTTAAAAAAAACCTATATACAGTCTCCCTCAGGCAAAGGGAGTGTTGCCTGAATAAGGACTTCAGGATTTGGCCTCTTTAAAATGTTTATCATCTCATCCTACTTTATAGCAACCCCCAGAGAGCTTGAAACTATTTTGCTATCAAAACAATTAATTTCTCCCCTAAGAATACACATTTATATACTATTGTAAGATTTGGCATCTGTGCTGGTTGTTGCCACTTCCCCCCCACCCCCTTTCTTTACTGTAAAAGAGCAATGAAGAATTTCCTTTGGGAAAAATCATATATATGTATGGAGTTTGCCGATGCATATTTAAAAAGAAAGTCAAATCTGAAGCTGCCAATCTTGGGTATGTCCCGTTATGCTACTGGAACCCTGACACTTTTGGGTGGCATTAAGTCCCCCATCCAGCTGTAACATGATTCTTTTAGAGGTGCTATGTAAATACAGAGAGACTCTCTCTAATCTTGCCAGTAAGTTTATCTTCCTGTAACCACATTCTTTTCTCCTTTGTAGTCACTATCCTCTGGGTTTTTAAGAGCCTGATGGGATTACTTAACAGCACCATTTTTAGGTACATACATAATACAATTTGAGCTACATCTGACCTGTTTTGGTTATAAAGCCAAGCAAACAAAAAAGATGAATTAAGAGCCCCGCCAGTAGTTCACTACAGTAACATTAGCTATTGAGGGTTATCAAAGCAGCATGTGCCAATATTTCATATTTATCTTATTTAGGCCATGCAAGCCTTAAGAGTGCTAGAAACAAACAGCAAAAGAGGCAGGGGAAGGGGGCGAATCAGTAGGCACAAAATATGTTTTTCAATGACACTCGGGGAGGAGAGGCACTTGGAAGCAAGTTGTTTTAAGTTTTAGTTCTGAAGGTAATGGTGGAATTATTACTCTGCCTATTATAGAGTCCCTGCTTCTCTGGTTCCTTTCAAACCACCCCTGCTAGACATGGCATCCTTGGGGCACAGAAACATACTTCTGAAGAGCACTTCTTAGGGGGAGCAGGAAGGGGAGGGGCTTTTGGAATGGATTAGATTTCACCAAAGGGCAGCTGTTCACAAACATTTCTCACAGGTCTGGCTAGCTCCAGGCTCACTACAAGGTCTTCCCATCCCATCTCGTTCTTCTATTTAGGTTCTTACATTGCTCCCATCACCATGGTATCTTTTCACATTACACAAATGAATCTCTATGTTGTACTGGGTTTACTGATATCATTAATATACTCCATGTTTAGATCTTAAAACTAATTTTAAAAAATGACTTAAAACTAGCTAAATGTGCACATAACTAGTCTATGAAGCTACATGTTTCTATCACCGTTACTCTCATCCTCCTTCTGCAGCTCCTTCCATTTGCCTATTAAACCCACTTGTTGCTTCCCACCTTAAATCAGATTGTAACCCCACCAGGGACAGGGATGGCCTGTTCCTGGACCTGATCCAAAGCCCACTGAAGTCAGGGGAAAGTGGTGCTTACTACTGAGGGTCCCCCAAAAGCACTGTTTGCTACTTAAACCCTAACTTATGTGGATCTTATGTGGTGAAGAGGTTCTTCTGCAGGACCTCTGCACTGGGGGTGAATTTTTACCCTACCAGTTTTTGTCTCAGTCTGCGTGTGGAACCAAAGTTGGAGCCTCTTGTTAAGTATCCACAGCACTCTGCCGCTGTTTTGATTGGACCATAACAGATATTTCTCTGCCTCTTTTGTGCATGAAGCTTGAGAAGGAACAGCTTTCAGTCATCGAAAGAGACAATCATTTGCTGCTGGAGAAGATATCTTGCATCATGAGGACGAAAGGGCGAATTGATAACAAAAATTACTGTCAGGCCAAAAGGTAACATCAGCAGTAGAACTTGTATAGGGTTATCAAGTTACTGTGACAGTGATAAACATAGCAATGGATAATCTGCTCAGTAAGGACATGTATTTAAAGGAGGCCTCAGGAGTGCTAATATTTTAGATATTCATTGTTCTGCCCTGTTATGGGGATTCCAACTCCTTCGAGGTTCATCCTTCTAGTCTCTGTAGAAAAACAGATACCAGCTTCTGGATTAATTTCTTCAGTTTAATAACTGAGGGATAGAGACAGTGATTGTTGACCTAGTTTAGAGGAAATAAATGAAACAAACATATTATCATGTCCCAACTAATCTGTTGTTGCTGACTGAGTTACTGCCACTTGCTTTGCCAGTCATTCCCACAGACATCACTGGAAAGACGTAGGTCCAAAGCATGGAAATGAAATAAGAACAACAAAGTGAACAGTGTACAGTAACCATATTGAGTAAGTAAATCAGGACTTTAGTCATTGCTCAAGGGAGAAAGAGTAAGCACTCTCAGACAATTCTCACAGGAGAGTAGCTGTTTGTACCATTTTAACTCCAAGAGAATGTCATACTCAGAGTACAGCAGAACAATGCATGATCACTAGTAAGAAGAGAATTAAGAAGTGAAGCGAGGACACCAGAATCTGCCATGGGAATGTTTGGTGCAAGTCAAGTGTCATTTGTTAACCTTCATGATTCATTTACAGACAGACTGGTTGATGAGGGAATGATAGCTCATCAGGCCCCAACATGTCTCTAGACAGAAGGGTGCAGTTCAGTAGTTCAGGTAATCCAGGTGGAGTCCAGAACAGCAATTGCTGTGTAACAGGGAATTTCCAACTTCAGCATGGTCCCATTAGATATTAAAAATATATGAGGAATAATTTGAAACACCATTGAAACTGAGCTAATGGATGTACATATCCTCATGAGCATTATATTATATTACACACACACACACACACACACACACACACACGCATAAGCATTTACTGAAGATTAACCTTTGCTGCTGTGTAGCGTACATATCATTGTAGCTCCCTTGACATCATAGAATCATAGAACTGGAAGGGACTTTGAGAGGTCATCTAGTCCAGTCCCCTGCACTCGTGGCAGGACTAATTATCTAGACCAGTGGTTCTCAAAGCCAGTCCGCCTCTTGTTCAGGGAAAGCCCCTGGAGTGCCAGACTGGTTTGTTTACCTGCCGCGTCCGGAGGTTCGGCCGATCGCGGCTCCCACTGGCTGCGGTTCGCCACTCCAGGCCAATGTGGGCTGCGGGAAGGGCGGCCAGCACGTCCCTTGGCCCACACCGCTTCCCGCACTGGCCTGGAGCAGCGAACCACGGCCAGTGGGAGCCGCGATCGGCCAAACCTGCAGACGCTGCAGGTAAACAAACCAGCCCGGCCTGCAGGGGCTTTCCCTGAACAAGCGGCGGACCGGCTTTGAGAACCACTGATCTAGACCATTCCTGACTGGTTTGTCTAACCTGCTCTTAAAGATCTCCAATGATGGAGATTCCAGAACCTCCCTAGACAATTTATTCCAGTTCTTAACAACCCTGACAGTTAGGAAGTTTTTCCTAATGTCCAACCTAAACCTCCCTTGGTGCAATTTAAGACCATTTCTTCTTGTCCTATCCTCAGAGGTTAAGAAAAGCAATTTTTCTTCCTCCTCCTTGTAACAACCTTTTATATATTAGAAAATTGTTATGTCCCCTCTCAGTCTTCTCTTTTCCAGACTAAACAAACCCAATTTTTTCAATCTTCCCTCACAGGTCATGTTTTCTAGACCTTTAATCATTTTTGTTGCTCTTCTCCGGACTCTCTCCATTTTGTCCACATCCTTCCTGAAATGTGGAGCCCAGAACCGGACACAGTACTCCAGTTGAGGCCTAATCAGAGCGGAGTACAGTGGAAGAATTACTTCTCATGTCTTGCTTACAACACTCCTGCTAATACATCCCTGAATGAGGTTCGCTTTTTTTGCGACAGTGTTACGCTGTTGACTCATATTTAGCTTGGAGTCCACTATGACCTCCAGATCCCTTTCCGCACTACTCCTTCCTAGGCAGTGATTTACCATTCTGTATGTGTGCAACTGATTGTTCCTTCCTAAATGTAATACTTTGCATTTGTCCTTATTAAATTTCATCCTATTAACGTCAGACCATTTCTCCAGTTAGTCCAGATCATTTTGAATTTTAATGTTATTCTCCAAAGCATTTGCAACCTCTCCCAGCTTGGTATTGTCCACAAACTTTACAAGTGCACTCTCTATGCCACTATCTCAATCATTGATAAAGATATTGAACAGAACCGAATGTCATTTAACTCTGGCACTAACCAGTCATGAAATATTTGTGAAGAACTTTTGACCAGACACTTCTCTGCACCTTCTCTCAAAACCAGTTGATCTGGTTAATATCTGAAATTTGGGCGAGACATTTTCCTTCAACAATTGGAAAACAGAGCACTAACGCCAGATGCCTAAAATGATTGTTTATTAACACCTCAGCAGCCAGGCATGCCATCTCCCTCAACATAGCAACAAAAATAATTCAGGGCTGGAGAATTGGTTTTAGGACAAGATTAGGGCTGGGATCTTACAAAAAGTGCCAAGGAATCTTTAGTATCTACAGAGAACAGACAGAATCTCAATTTTGAAGGTCTAATCTGAGAGGCAGAGTGTAAAACTTCTTCAAACAAAACGTATTTCCTTCAGAAGGTCAAAGGGCTGAGTTGCGAAGGCTTATTAATAAGGAGAAGAAACTCCTCTTAGGAGAAGTATAATAGCTTCAGAGAATTTCTCTCTCAGGTTCCAGCTTTGACCCACAAATTCTTCAAGCACATTCGTAACTGGGCAGAAGCTTGATTTTCCTTTGTATGTGTTTCCCTCTCTAGTTTAAACAGGGAAAAGCGAGAGAAGGAACTACTGAGAGTGAGCCAAGAGAACCAGGCCATTCTGGATAGGATTACAAAGTGTGAGCCTCAGTATCAAGTTCAGAGGTGGCATGAAGACTGGCAAAGGGCGGAAAAATACATGGACAGCATTGCAAGATATCCTCGTGGGTGGTGTAAATTGCAGAATCGAAAGGTAACCTGGATTTCTGGGGGGGGGGGTGGTTTCTTAACTATTACAGATTTGACTTGTCCATTTTGTGTTTTGCTGCATATTTATTCTAGAGAGCACATCATTACAACTGGCAGGCAGCTACAGAATAAGTGATCTTACATTTATGCAGCACTATTCATCAAAATGGATCCCAAGGACTCTTCAAACTTCATTAAGTGACTGTAGAAATTACAGCATTTAGGAATTACTTTGTCCACCACTGAAATGCAACACCCTCTGAGGTGGAAAAAGGCACCAATTTAATAGTACCACTACAGAGATACCCAAATGCTACAATAAAATTTTTAAAAGGACTAAATATTGAAAGATTTTGAGGTTACAGAAATATATCATGGTTGGCTTCCACAGAATATCTGCTGTTTAAAGTAGCCAGCATCTTATTTTCTTTGATAAAATGCACAGCTGTAAATCAGCAGCAAGAGGTATTAGACAGTTAGGTCTCTGCATTCAACATCATTGAGGCTTGGCTTATAGCTACTGAGCATGTATAAAAGGAGATTTTTAGGGGTTAACAACTCAGCCAAATCTGGGTGGATTTTCCTGGAACAGCAAAAGGCATATTTCTGGCCCCAGGACCATCCTTCTGCCAAGTTTCAAGTCTCTGCTGCACACCTATGGAATACTAGAACTCTTAAAAGAAAGAGGAGGAAAAATTGGTTAGAAAAAGGAAAAATTGGTTGTCGGGGGGAGGGGGGAGGAGGAGGGGGGGGATCTTTTTCTCCAAGCCCTATTCTTGTAAACAGCTGTACCATTTTTGCTGAAACTTTCAAGAAATATTCAGCCTGAGGCAGAAAGCAAGCATGAAAAGTTTCAGCCCAAGAATTTTTTAAGTCTGTCAGAGTAATAATCAATTAAAAGAAGGGCTTGCAAAGGAAAGAGGTAAGCAACCTGAACTACTGTAAATATATATTACACACAAAATACTATGTTAAAACCACATTATTAAGGTTGCTAACGTAGTCAAACACTCAAAAGTTAGGAAATGCCAGAATTAAGGTTGCCTCTACAACCTTAATTCACCCCTTTTGTGCATGTTTTATGGTAGTCTTAATTATATGATCAAACTTTTTTCCCCCACAGGACCACTCCCTCATTCAGTGCACAGAATGGATGGTGCTTACTAAATGAGCAACAAATCTGTACTGAGTTTTATCTTCATTGTTCAACGTGTGGCCCCAAGCCTTATTAACTGCACTCTATTCAAACCCTGATTTAAAGCCAGTGTTATTAATTTTCACTTGGGATTTTCTATGGCACTCATCACTACAGTAGTGACATTGAGTGTTTCACAAATGTTAATTTATCTCACTAACATTCTCATTAAGTAACTGAGTATTATTATCCCCAATTTACAGAGGAGGAATGAAGGTACAGAAATTAAGATATAAAGTATCCCCTAATTTTGGGTATCCAATTTGAAATACCTATAACCTGATTTTTCAAAGTAAAGCTCCTTCTTTATCACAAGTTACACTTGTTTTGGTCAGCCTTTCCTCTCTCCTTCCCCCTCTTTGACTGCTCACCTCTTTCTGGTGGAGCATACCAATGCCACCAAGAGGAGACAGAATTTTCCTCCCCTTCTATATCAGGGTCATCTTTACTGATTCCAGCAAATTCCCTCATTGCTGAGCTCTCTCAAATCAACCTAGCCATTGGCGTACCTTAATGGAACTTGCTCCATTCCTGACAGCCAAAACAATTCTAAAGAGCAAAAGGATAAGTTCCCTTCCCTTGGTCCAGAGAAATATTTCAGCCCTCACCCCACCCAATGCTCTATCACACACACTTTCCTGTGAGCAGTGCATGGCTGAGGGATCACTTTTAGAATAACCGCAAAACTCAAGATATTGAAATGTTCTTTATTTTCGATATTTTTGTAATTTTTCACTTCTCTTTCAGGAACAAAAATTAAACAAGAAAGCATCAAAACAAGAGAGAGAGAAAAGAGATAAGCAACAGAATGATGAAGATGTGAAAAGCAAGACAGAGGGAGAAAAAGGGGACATCCAAAGTGGAGAGGAAAAAGATCACCAAGAGAGAGAGACTGTTTTAGAAATGGTGTAATTCCAACCAGTCCCCTATCAATACAGTTCAAGCAATTTACAGAACTAAACATGAGATGGGGTATGTGGGAGAGGCAGCTGCAAGAGTTTATATAGATACTATCATTTTAAAGAAGTTACTGTAAGTGTAGGTATTAGGCACATGTCTTTATTAACATATATAAATTTCTTTATAGTTGCCAGCAAACTATAACTCTGCATAATGTTTCATGAACGCAAATGAAGTGGGAGCAAAGCTGGGAAAATGAATTGACTTTATCACAGGTAATTAATCCAGCTGATTAAAACCAGCTTGTTAAAAATAATTATATTTTAATTCTCACATTAGCATCCATTGGAGATTCCCCAGTGAAGGCTGACTTAGATGACAGCAAATAGTTTAGAGCAGTGTTTTTTTTAAATGTGTTCATAGGCTGGATCCCCTCTTAATAGAGAGATGGCTGGGTGAACCACCTCCCTTCCTGTTCATGATCTCATGTCAGCTTTGTGTCAGCTACAGCAATTGCATACATGGAGAAGTAATATCAATAGTACATTAAGTATTTTCCTAGTTTCTTTTCCTAAAATTTAGAAGCTGGAAACAGAGAGGAGAAACAACATTCTATGATCAGCCAACCAATGCTTAATTTGTGCCGGGGCTTGACAGCGTTGAGCCCAGCACCTCTAAGCTTGGCAGTTCATAGCCCCAGCACCTCTGGGCTTGCGGCATCAGTTATGAAAGTAAAATATTTGCTTGAGCCCCAGCACTTCTTTCATTATAAATTAAGCCCTGGAGCCAGCTCTCTGTGTACCACCAGCAAGTGCTCTCCAGGCCACCACTAGTCCACAGCCTATAAGATGAGAACTCCTGGTCTAGAGGATGCGTCCCCCTGCCTTTTTATTTTTAAATGTGATACTTCATGGAAAACACCTACTGAACCCACAAAATAGTCTAAGCATACAAAGCCAGTCAAGTGAAACTTCACTCCTCTTGGAGAATATAAAATCTGAAGCCAAATAACAGGGTGTATTAAGAAGTATTGGCTTTTGTTTTGTTGGAAATAAAAGTTACAAACATGACTTAATGACTCATATGAATTGTCAGTCATGGAGGCTGGCTACTTTTTTCAGAGACATTCTCCTAGTAATATTTTACAGGTCACAGAGACATTTTCCTTTCTCATTTGGAATGTTTCGAGCATTGATGAGATGAGAACTTCAGTTTCTTAATTGTATAAATCCTCAGATATTTATCCTTATTGTAACAGAACTGTGGTACAAATGTAACCCTTCTACCAGATGCAGCCAGCAGCAACCAGGGCCAGGTTTAATATCTAGGGGTTCCTTTCCATCGATACAACACAGAACCGGCTCGATCCCTCCCACCCCGTAACTTGGAAAAATTACACACCACCCCTAGAGGCCTCTGAGAGGCAATATTTCCCCACTCGCAAGCTCTGAGTCCGAGTGTAGAAAAGAAACTTTTAATAAAAGGAGGGAAGTAACTCAGAGTTAATTTGGGAAAACACCGCAAACAAGGTTCATAACATAAACCATGAGTAAAAGACCCCCCCCACCCCCAAGTAGGTTGGGCCATGCCCTTTCCCCCTCAGGTTCTTAAGTCCAGCAACCCAAAAGTCACTTTCACATGCCCAACCCTTTTCTGCACCCCACTCACAGTTGCTGTCCTTGGTCAGTGCAGACCCAGAGTTCAGAGGTACATCTGCAGAGTTCACCTCCCACCCTGGTGCAGGGTAAAGAGGCACCTTACTCGCTCTGCTGGCCGCTCACTGCTCATCACACCTCTCCGGTGCCGTCTGCTGGCCGCTCATTGCGCCTCTCTCTACTGCCACCCTGCTGGTCACTCATTTGCCAGCTGACTGTCAGTCACCTTCTGCCTCTCTACTGTGACCTCTGCACATCAGTCTCTCAGTGATTTTCAACTCTTTTGCAGACTGGGCAGAAACACTGCCCTATCTCAAGTGATTTCAGCTCTCAGCAGACAGGGCAAAAACATAGTCCTACCGCAACTGGTTTTAGCTCTGATTAAGCAATTAAAACAACAAGCTTATTTAGCTCTATTCTTTGATTAGTGGAAAAGAACAGGTTAAGCCAGTCTAGAGAGAACTCAGGAGGGCAAAGCCTCCTAACTAGAACTCCTGTCCCTACCCCTCTGACTTTCACAGGGCTTTGGCAGTCAAGCCCCTGGCTCACCAAGGTCCTCTCTGCTAAGGGTGACCCGCCCCCATCTGGAAAAGGTTAAACAGAGTCCTGCTTCCCTGCGTTCCCACAATAATCACAACATTGATAACAGCATTTCACTACCCCTGCATTCAGTACTAATGTGATATGTGACGCAACACCAGCCAAGTGGATTACAATGAGCAAAACATCTGCTGCATATCTAAACAAATCTAAACAAAACAGGAGCAAACAGCAGGAGCAAACTGTATTTACATAACCACACCCACAGTCTCTCCCCCTCCCAGCTAGCTGTCAGGAAAGCATTCATTCAGACTCTGCTTAGACAAATAATAGACACCATAGTCACCAGCTAAACTGTACCCATGTGGCATCAGTCATATAACTTGGAAGCTGGGACCATTGCTTCCAGGAAACCCACAAACCCCTAATAGGGTCTGGTCCAAAGCCTACTGAAGTCAAAAGAAAAACTACCATTGGTTTCAATGGACTTTGGATCCTTGCCCAAAAGCCAGAAGACCCTGGTTAGACAGTAGCAGTATTAGGACTTGCTGTATCTTGTATGAGACAGCCACTTAAGGGCAATATAATCACAAACACTTGAACAGGTCTGCTCCAGCTCCAATAGCAAACAACATTACTCACACATGCCAGGACATTGCAATACTCCCAACAGTTAGGCAATGCTTATTCTCAAACATCCTGCATTCACAGGAGTTCATATCCAACAGCTGAGTGCCAATCCATAATGGATCCATTGTTTGTTGTTACATATTTGTTACAGTAAGCATGTGAGATAAATTCAAGATTGCAAAGTTTGGTTCAGAATTATTTCATTCCTACTTAGATGGCTGATGATATGATTTGAAGAAACATCTAAAAGCTATAATCTAATTAATCCCAAATTCCCTTGATACCAGACAAAACAAACTCTGGGGACAAAATTAAAATTAGAAACACAGGAGTTTCTGCACTGGTTGTATTACTCGGTTCATGGAAAAAACTTACATTTTTAAAGTGTAAATGAAACTGCCATAGAGGTTGCAGTTTGCTGAATCACAGTGCTACACAATCCAGGAATTACATGTGTTAAAGCGTATTGAGTCAAGTTCTCTGCTGGCATAATTCCACTGATCTCAGTTTCTTTATGCCAGTAGAGAATCTGGCTCATTTTCAGGAAACAGACAATCACTTCCTGACCACCCTATTTGTTTGTTCTTCTTTCTCTGTTTGTTCTGGCTTTTATAGACTTTGAGCTCTTAGTGGCAGGGGCCTGCCGTCTTGTGGATTCATACTGCACCTAGCACATTGTAGATACTCCCAGAAACTTATACTAAATAGCAATAGAGAATTTGCAAGATACCATTTTATTGACAGTTTTATTTGCCCTCCCCACCTTCACTGCACTTCAATGTAACAGAAGCACACAAAGCATTACTGAAATGACAGCTTCATTAGAGAGCCTAAATGGCACAGCTTCTTTCCAGTCTGGGCTAGGCTCCTCCTTAAGCTTTAATTTGAACAGTTTACCATGTGTTAAAATATACACTGTCTTGTCTGTGCTAGACTTTTAGAAGGTGTTAGTTAGCAGGTGTTCTCTAACACATTCTAACACCACGTCTTCAAATCCTAGTTCAGCAAAGTCTTACTGATGGAATTAATCATAAATAACATGCTAAAAGACAAGGTGGCAGAGCCAGACAGACACAGATGATGAAATAATGAGCTAGATTGTATCCTAGTGTAATTATACTGAAGTCAATGGATTACATCAAGAGTGAGGTGACCACTATTTGTTTTTTTCTGATTTTCTGTTTGGATCAGGAAAACTAAGCTAAGTTTACCCAATCCCCATTCCAAAAAAATCAAGTAAAATGGCTTTTGCAATCCCTTGAGGACATGTGGTTGAGCCATCTATGTAAAAGGAATATAGCACCCAAAATTCAACAGTGATAAACTATTTGGAATAACTGCAAATCTACAGATACACCTAAAAAGGTCCATACCCATCTTTGATGGAAAGTTCAGACCCAAACCAAAATTCCAGCAAACCAACGCCAGCACATAAAGCCTGTCTGAACTTGAACCAAGACTGATTTCAACTGTTAGAGGTTTGAGTTGAATTTTCTGCTGAACTGTGTGTGTTTCAGGCTTTGATTTTGTGATTTGGACAGGAGAGTCTATTTTCTTTATGCTGAGTGCAACTAATAACAGGTGTAAAGTGGTGCTGGCTGCCTGTCAGGGCATAATATTTTTGTCCTCTGACCATTCTAGGAGAAGAAGCAAGCTTAGAGTATACACAAACTTTCACATTTTTTCCACAGTATAGGATATTATAGTGATGCAATTAATATTACACAAGCATAATTTTAGTTTTGATCATCTTTTCTGAGAATGATGAACAGTTTCCATGGTCACTAATTACTAGACAAGTACATTTTAAATTCATATTTAGTCTTATCTGACTTGTAGTGAGCTCTCACTATCAAATTTTATGTTGAATTTAGGGTGATCAGATAGCAAGCACGAAAAATAGGGACGGGGTGGGAGTGTGGGGTAATAGGAGCCTATAGAAGACAAAGCCCCAAATATTGGGACTGTCACTATAAAATCAGGACACTTGGTCCCCCTAGTTGAATTCTACAATATCTCTGGCCTGAGTTTGTTATACTTGATCTCCAAATTTCATTAAGTTAACTTGCGTTATCATTCTCTCTGCAACATACAGGGCCATATTATAACCCCACATGAGAGTTTGGGAACAGAAGTCAACCTTAAACTTGGAACTAAAGTTAGGCTGTAAATAAAATATCTGATTTTCAGAATGTAGTTGTTTGAAAATCAAGCACATTTAATGTAGATGCCTAAATACAGATCTGTAAGTGCCTAACTTTAGAGAGTCCAGCTGGAAATTTTGGCCTCAGTTTCCATACATGGCCTTTGTCCCATTGGAGGGGGAGTTTCATTCACACACACGGAGATGGCGGAAGGTACAACCCACTAAATCCAAGAAAATCCTAGTGCCACAAAGACCTTGGAATACAGGGGGCCTAGTCCTCTAAGACCTTGCATACAAAAACTCCCACTGACTTCAGGATTGAGTGCTTAGAGGGGTCGGAACTTTTGCATGGAGACCCAAGACTGCCACTGTTCCAACGGCTTCCCTCTTCCCCATGCTAAAGGAGCTATGTTCCCATGTAGCACCTGCTGGCAGCAGTTGTCCAAAATAAACCCAAGCAAACGTATGGGGCAGGGGATGTATTTGCAGTCATACAATGTTCTAGTCATATAGAGTATAGTCCTTGTTGGTGTGACCAACTGTAACTTGTGGGAAATCCGCTTGCACCTAAAGGGAGAATGCTGTGTCCCACTAATGCTCCCATGGACCTACCCTTTAAACTGTAGAATTCCATCCCTCACCCTGTGGGGCCTGTATGTGAGAACATGCACACATCACCTGGGCCTCCTGTGAAGATTCTCTCCATCTGCACAAACCCTAGCCCAGCCACAATCACATTGGCCTCACAAGTTCTCCAAAAGGATGTAGAAAGGAACATTTGTTTACACCATTCCATAAATATGCCTATACCCCCTGGAAATAAGTGGAAGTGGAGACTACATCAGGTGGAAAAGCGATTTCATTCGTTATCTGGAATAACTAATATGTTGGCTATATCATAGACACTGGGCAAATAGAATGCATGTTACAAATGGATCTGCAAACGTAAAGGTCACAAAACATATGATAGTAAACAAAAACATAAAGCTAGCTCAGGACGCTACCAAAAGAACAGGTTTATCAAGATCCCCAGAACAATCAGGTTGGCAGTTAATGAAAGATGTAATTCTCAGATTTCATGTCAGGCCATCTGAAATGCCACCCACATCCCTAATACTAGCATTCAGAAATAACAAAATAATCATATTTCATAAGGAAAAATGTTTAAAACACTTGTTATTGTCCCTGACAAAACACAGGCCTCAGCGGGTATGTCTACACAGCAAAAACAAAAATCTGGGGCAGCAAGTCTTAGAGTCCCAGTCAGCTGACTTGGGCTCACAGGACTCAAGCCATGGGGCTAAAAAAAGCAGTGTAGACATTTGGGCTTGGGCTGGAGACCAGGCTTCAAGATCCTTACCCATTGCAGTTTTACAGAGTCTGAGCTCCAGCCTAAGGGTCTACACAGCTATTTTTAGCCCCACAGCTTGAACTCAGTGAGCCTGAGGCCTGGTCTACACTACAGAATTAGATCAACCTAACTCTGTAAGCATCTACACTAAACTGTAGCTCCCACAGATGTAACTCATCCACTACACCAACTTAATAACTCCACCTCCATGAGAGGCGCAGTGCTTAGGTCAACGTAGTTATGTTGACGCAGCGTCAGTATAGACACTGCATTGCTTACGCTGACTGTTGCTGCCTTTCAGAAGCCATCCCACAATGCTCCACACTGACAGTTAAATCAGTGCAAGAGTTCCTGGTGAGGACATGCAATGCCGACACAAGGAGTGTAATGTGGACACCCAAAAGCGATTTAATTACTGCAGTGGCTGTATGTCTAAGTAACTTAGGTTGATTTAATTTTGTAGAGCAGACTTACCTTTTAGTCAGTTGACCCAGGCTCTGGGACTCACTGCCACAGGGTTTGGGGTTTTTGTTTTGTCTGGGTAGAGGCTCCAAATAGGGAAAATGGTCTTTTAGCTGTTGAACACCATCTCTGAAGGAACATTATTTAAATCCAGATTTCACCCATAATGTTTGATTCCTGACGTATTTTTGGCAAATGAGGCACATGGCAGGGAAAGGAGAGGAATACACCAAATTATTTCTGATTGTCTCATATAATTTAGTTAAGGTGTAGCAGGCTATAGCCTGATAGCATATCACAAACACACAGGGAGGTGAGCTTCACTGCATGTTTAACATACCACAAAATGTGGCAGGAATCAAACATTATGGGTGAAATCTGGAGTATTGGGGGACAGCACCAGCACAAGGCCTGTGAATTACAGAAGCCCTATTTGAGGAGATACGTGGGGCTTAAATTGTGGCTAGGCCTTGTGCTGGCCATTGGCAGAGGTGAGAATTTCACCTTTAATACAAATCATTTGATTTTGGGTGTGAGCAACACAACATACTGGGTTTCCTCACCCAACCTGTTTGCCAGGCCACCAGCTCCTCTTCATTCAAAACTCTTCTAAAGCTCACTTCTCCTGTGTCTCCTACAAGCAATGAGTTAATTAACCACATTCAAAAAATTATTTGCTGTAAGGTGTAGTACATTTTGTTGTTTCTTTTAGACTGAGCTTACACCAGGGGTTCTTTGCATCCTTCCACTCTCCTGCACAAGGTCCTGGTGTACCACCACCTTCCCATCCCCTTCTATTTCAGGGACTTACCAATACCCCTTTTCCTCAACAACCACCTCCTTCATGCCAGGGGTTCTGTGTGTATCCCATTCGCCTCTTACCACAAGCTCTGATTGCTCCTCCTATACCAGGGATTCTGTGTGCGTCTCCATTCCTCCCCTTTCCCTGCAATGGTCTCATTCCCCTCATCTCCCCGTGCCAGCGACTGTGTGTCCCCTCCCCCAAGCTCACACTGCTTTTATAGCACAGGTTAGCATCAGTTATAATGCCTGAACTAGAGGTGTTATGAATTCACATTTTGGGGATTTGATGGGTAACAAATGCTAGCTGGTTGTTTCCACAGAGAACTGATAGGGACACCATTAGAGACATTTTAGAGTATGCAGCCTGGCTAACAGGAAAGAGAGAAAGGGGTCCATGCCAGCAGACAGGAGCAGATGTGCAGAGGGACATCTAAGATCAGGAATAGGACAAAGAGGAGAACAGGATCAAAGAATAGGAATAGGATCAAAGAGGAGAATCTGTGGGAACTAGTAAGGTTGATTGCTCCCAATTTATACATTGTGACCCACATTTCTGAAGTTCTTGAGCAGTTTTTATTTAGACAGTTTTTATGTTGACTTCACTGATATCAGAACTTTGATTCAAGCACTTTACGAACATTAGTTAATTAAGCCTTATAACAGCTCCATTCACTTAACCACTAAACTCCAGCACACTCTCGGTTGAAATATGCTAATTGTTCAACAGTACACAGCAGGACTATGCAATGGTTTAGATCAGGAAGCCTGAAGTGCTTCCTCCTTGTTATCTCCCTACTTTGTCTGTTCTAAGAGGTATCCTAAATACACACACTCCATGTGATTCCTCATCATCATAATCCTGATACCATTAGAAAACAAAACAAAAACAATCAACAGCCAGCTTTATGAGGAAACACATTTACAGAGGAAAAATAAAACCAAAAGAAGACAGCATAAAATCTATTTGAGACCATTTTCTACAAGAGACATTAGACAGTAGATCCCAACAATCACGATATTTCTTTCACAAAATCCACTTAAGTGTTTTGTTTATATGCATATACTCAAACTAGTGTTATTAAGAGTAAAATGCTGGTTTTGCAGGAGCCTCTTTGTCAGGCACTTACCTCAACATAAAAGCCTGTAGTGATAAAAAAAATACAAACAAGTGGCTAATTCAGGGTCTGAACCTGCAAGGTGCTGAGCACCTCAGTTCTTCTACAGAAACAAGCTGAGACCCTATTCCACTGATATCAGTGGGAGTTGAGGTTGCTCAGCACATGGCAGGAGATGCTCAGCACTGTACAGACTTGGCTTTTGAGGCATACGTCCCCTACTGCAGCTTCATTTCCCCTCATTATTTCAGCAAGGCACCCACTCTCAGACTTTCAGCTCCCCAGTTGCTAGGTTATTTATCCAAAAATCCTTTCTTTGTCTGTTGATCCCTAGAGAATCCAGTTTGAACTAGTTAGTGTGTAGCTCTCTGGGAGGTGCAGGGGCTTCGAAGTGCTGATAACCAAAGGAATTATATTAGCATCCCCCTCCTCTCCGGGAAGTTACATTAGGGTTGTCACTCACGGATTCCCAAAATACCAGACATTCTGGTACTTGCAGGAATGGTGTGTCCCACCCCCACTGGTGTGACCTCACACATAATGTGCGTACAAGCTCACACTGGACGGAGGACACTATTTGGAAGATCACACTGCTCTGCCTCCATTGGCATGAACTCACACACACAGTGCATGTGAGGTCACACTGGCAGGAGCAGCAGGAGCGGCATGTTTTTCAAAATGGCATCCCCTGTCTGATACTAGACAAAACCACATATTGTTTTGTCTCAGTACTAGGTGGGGGACAAAGCACCGAAGACGAGGACTGTCCGGTTTAAAATTGAATGAATGGCCTGCCTAAGTTACATACAATTCCACAATAACACATGCACAATTGCATTCTTAATACAATGGACCCTCAAAGCTTTAAACCTAATTCAGTAAGGTTTAACTTAATTCAGTAAAGTTCATATTGCAGGAAATGGTCAGTCTGCCACAGCTTTTACCCTTGATGCTACACCTCGGCAATAAGTAATAACTATTTTATCCTGTGTTGTGCGTTCTCTCTTCAGCAGGTCACATATGACATGAAAAAATTACATTTTGGAGAAACAGTGTGTAGATGCTGGTTTTCTTTTACTTGTTTTTATGCAGATGACAGAATAAAGGAACAGGATGTAAAGAGGTTTCTGTCTCACTTCCTGTAGCATAGCCTTTCTGTCTCCTTTGTTGTAATAGGATTATGCCCAACAACATTCTAAGCAATACAAGTTTTGCATATATGCATCTTATGTTTTCTTTAACATCATTCTCATAGATCTGCTAAAAGAGGAGTATGAAAATTATAATTAAAAAAGTAAAAGATGGCAAATAGAAATATGCATGGAGCAATTGTGAGCTGGGATCCAATATAATCTATGGAAGATTGATTTGCATTGCCTTAATGCCATACTGCTTATTAACTGGGAACTCTTCTTTCGAGATTTTGTTCCAGATTTTGTCTGCATGTTTGAAATGTAAGTTCTTTATAATACATAGGTCACATATGTATACTTGAAATAAATTATGGAAATGATTAGCTATAATTGAATACCACAGACATGCTCCTGGAATGCAAAAAGGTACAATTAATTTAGACCAAAATGTTAGTAATTAAATAATATACCTTATAATTGGAACCTTCTGTTGCTATATTTCATCTTTCAGAAATCAAAGAAATCCTAAAGCATTAGCAGAATGGCTTTCTCCTAGTCTAATAATGTTAAAAGGATTATTCTACAATAATGGAAGGACATGGAAAATTTATCTACAATAACCTGAAAGACCTTGCAACAACACTCTCATACAAAAATATATTGTATTTGGAATAAAAGTTAAACTGAATTACTTTAATGCAATATAGAATCCATTTCTAAATTTCATAGGGAAAAATCTACAGATATGGAGAAGTACAGATAGTTGTTTTATAGTGCTATGTGTGAAATGTATACATGAACATACAGATCAATACAATGTAACATGCATGGGCCTGTTTGCTGGGTGGGAGTATTTTTATTTATTTCTACATTTGCATAGTTGTACTTTCTTGTTACATGTTGTACTGTGGGCCAAAGATTATTTTCCTTATGTGGTTGTTCATATAAACTAGACAAGCAGGACTGGTCCTGTATGCACCTTTAAGGATTGAGTACATGTTTTATATTTCGTGCATTCTTTTTTGAGAAGAGATTAGTTTTTATGTTCTTAGTTGTTTGATTATAACATGTCCCTTCTGTAAAATAAATAAACATTTTATAAATGAAGCCATTTATCAAAAATAGAAGGTAAAACTACTCCTGAATAATGAATAAAAACAATGTCCAAGTCAAGAAAAAATCCCAGTGAAAAAGATAGCACCCTCACTGTTGGGACATTTGGGGTGAAATCCTACTTCAATAGGGCTGGGATTTTACCATGGGTTCCTGCACTCTCAGAAACTATTAAATTATATCTTCTTATGTAAAAGGGCTTCTTGCAGCAGCCTGTGTCAAATGGAATCCTTTCTGCCTACATTTGGGAGAATAACAGAGATTAAGATTATAAATGTCCGTGGCTCTTGCAGGAAGTTTCAGTATTCACTCCTAAAGTCTTGTTCAGAAGAGTTCTCCATGGATTATAAATTTCAATCAAGAGTCTAAGTTTGTCGCTGATATAACTATTCACCATAATGGGGACACATTAGGAATGAACTTGGCCCAACATGCCTTCTCACTCTGCATTCTCAGACTTGATGACTGCAATGGTTTAGACTTCAGATTATGAAGCTTTGCAAAATTGTATCTATATGATTTTCAGCTATTTTTAGAAACACTTTATTATACATGATCACATAGCCAAGTTGTATTTGGTAAACAGGGGAATGGCTCAGGGGCTTGATAATGAAATATGAAGCTTTTCACCTGTAGGTCTCAGATTCAAATTTGGAGTAGGTCATTAGTGCCTGATAGTCATTGTTATCCGACTACTGTTTGATGGTCTATGTGAAAAGCATTAGAGGTATCCATATCTGGGGGAGCATGGTCTACGTCAGTGGTCTCCAACCTCTTTACGCACAAGATCACTTTTTGAATTTAAGATCAACCCAGGATCTACCCTGTCCCTTCCCCAAGGCCCCGCCCCGCTCATTCCCCCCTCCCTCCGTTGCTCGCTCTCTCCCACCCTCATTCACCTTCATTGGGCTGGGGCAGGGGGTTGGGATATAGGAGGGGGTGCAGGCTCTGGGCTGGGGCCGATGGGTTCAGAGTGTGGGAGGGGGCGCAGGAGTGAGGTGCGCAAGCTCTGGGAGGGAGTTTGGGTGTAGAGGTCATATGGTCACACAGCACCTAATCTCATAGAATCCACTGAACATTTCGTGAGTTTCACTTTTTATTAGTGTCATTTGTGGTTTATAGATCCAAAATTCTGCAGGGATTGTCACAAATTAGTGTAACATTCTCAACTGTGGGGTGTGCATTGGCTGAGCCTGGGGCAGAGGGTTGGGGTGCAGGAGTGAGGGGTGCAAGCTTTGGGAGGCAGTTTGAGTGTAGGAGGGGGCTCTGGAGTGGGGCTGGGGATTGGGGTGCAGGAGGCGCTGCAAGGTGCAGGCTGTGGCCGGGAGGTGCTTACTACAGGCAGCTCCCAGTCAGCGGCGCAGCAGGGCTCAGGCAAGCTGCCTGCCTGCCCTGGCCCCACACCGCTCTGGAAGCATCTACCTGCTAGCACGTCTCTGGGGCCCCTGGAGGTGAGGGGGGCAGTGGGTCTCCGTGCGCTGCCCGTGCCTGCAAGCACCCCCCCTGTAGGGACGGTGCTGGGGGTCTGGGTAGCACACAGAGCTGCCTCTGCCCCTCCCCCTCCCCCCCCGGGGCCACAGAGACATGCCAGCAGCTTCCGGAGCAGTGTGGGGCAGCCTGCCTGAGCCCTGCTGCGCCACCGGCTTTTAGCGGCCAGAGATCATGATCGACTGACAGAGGATCCAGGATCGACCAGTTGATCGTGATCGACCTGTTGGTGACCACTGGTCTACATAATAACTAACCACCCACACAAAATAGCACCATCAGCAAAAACACCAAGGAGCAAGTAGACATAAGAACAGCCACTACATGGTCAGATCAATGAATCCCTGTTTTAAATATGAGTTTTGGGTACAGAATACCTCAACCCCTCCTTTTAGTCATTTAGATGTACTTAAAATACACGTATCCTCTTGCACCTTTTACATCAGTCTGGTGTCTATGCTGCATATCATTGCTAGCATTTTTATTGACTCAGATTGTGAGACATATGGAAATTCATAATACAAATACACCAATTAGAATCACAGGCTTCCAAAAAAGAAAAAAGAGAGACAAATTAAAACACATCAGTCAGTGGTGAGTTGTATCTCTCTTTTCCACCTCCAGCTTGTCGATAGTGAATGACCAGATCACAATTAATCCTCTGGTGTAATTTTCCGCTACGAACTAATACTTTGTCTAAGTTTCTAATAATCACTAGTGCCCAGAGAGCCAGCAGGGTAAGAAAAACGTGATGTTAATTAATCAACTGATGCAAGACTGGAAAGTGTTCTGAAAACCAGGCAAAACACTGCACAGCAGCTGACAAGCTCTTGAACACTAGAGGGCAGGAGATCATCTTTTAAAATCTCAAATCTGATTCAACAGTAGCTCTTTAATTGGATCAACAGTTCTACAGAGTAGGAAAAATGCCTGTTCAGTCTTGGTAAATGTCAGGATTTTAAGTCCCCAACTTTGGCCTAGATCATTTCTCCAGCCCTAGATCATGTCTATTTAATTAACAAAATATCCTTTTACTAATACTCCCCAATTTTGAACTATATCCTCTCTTCTACTATAAAAAGAACAGGAGTACTTGTGGCACCCTAGAGACTTACAAATTTATTAGAGCATAAGCTTTCATGGGCTACAGCCCACTTCATCGGATGCATAGAATGGAACATATAGTAAGAAGATATATGTGTGTGTGTGTGTAGCTCACGAAAGCTTATGCTCAAATAAATTTGCTAGTCTCTAAGGTGCCACAAGTCCTCCTTTTCTTTTTGCGAATACAGACTAACACGGCTGCTACTCTGAAACCAGTAATAATATTACGTTGTTAGAGAGGCTAGCTATGTGCAGAACTCGATAGATTTTGTTGAGCCCTTCCTCACGCTGGTAAGCACTTACTTGGGTACTTCCATTGGCATAAATCACCATCTGGCCTTTAATGACTGATCTGTTATCACTGTTTTTCTGTTATGTTATAGGACAAATTAAATTTCTACTGCAGAATAGTATAAAATAGGTTTCTTAACAATATTGTTATAACAGTATTAGTATGGTTTAGACATCAGAAAATTATTATATCATTAGATGTTTTGAAAATAACCCAGCGTTTATTTTCTCTTAGTTTTTACAATTTAATTTATTCATAACTATTTACTATTTGCTTTTGTGAATGTTATTTACATTTTTAAACTAGCCCCCATAAATGCACTTGCCAGTTGACACTTTGACACTCAGGATAGATTGGTCACCTTCACTTTCTGACTCTCATGCATAGTACAGCATGCTTATTCCTTGGGTTCAAAGAACTGTAGGATGATGTTCAAATTTTAACAAACCTGCTTTCAGATTTTTTTTTTAAATAATGCAAACATTTCTGTTCAATGTAAGTTTTGTAAACACTCATTACTCTTTGAACATATATAAATTTGGCTCTCCAACAAGTAAACGGACTGTCCCCAGGAATCTCTCTTTTTCTGTATCCTTTAATTTTAAACAGGAGTCTTCAAACATCATTCAAAACGTAATTCAGTATATTTTCCTTTTTTAAAAAAAAATCTTTTTTTGTTTTACTGATGTGCTTTATTGAAGAATCTTTTGATGTTCTATAAGCTGATAGATTTGCCAGCTGCAGTTCAGTTGTTGAAACTGGCCCCTGGAGTGCCTTATCTCAGGATTTTATTACCCAAAACATCTGAAAATCAACCAAATGTTTCCCAGAAAACACTCAAAACCAAGATGCCCAGTCAGGTTAGATAAGAACAGTGTTACACATGATCTCTTTTATAAAAGTTTCACATTAATCTCCCAAAAGAGAGAACAAGTCAAGGAAGACAAACAGTCCTACAGAGCTCACTTTCCTATCACCTGGGTCACGGGTGCTATACTGGGAACTGAATCCCCAAAATAAAAACAAACAATATTTACATTAATTCCAACATAAATGTATAATCCTAGAGGCCAGATTCCCTTCTCCAGATGATGCTGAAGAGTCAGAGCCTAGTCACAGCTGAGAATTTCCTCAGCAGATGGGAGGATTGAGAATGGCTTTGAGCTCAGCCTGAACCAGCACAGTAGTTCCAGCATCCACCACCCTTCACTTTGGAGAGGGGGTGTCTCAGAATGAGGACAGCAGCCCTCTGCTGGTTCTGAAGTGGCAAATTATATGGTTTCTACAGAGACATGCTCAGGTGGTGTAAAAGAACCATTGGGCTGCTGTAACTCATGCCATGGCTGCCACAGAATCAAACAGCTATACCAGCTTCCTGGCCCCCTCTTCCTACCCCCGCCTGAACAGAGCAGATTAAGTATAGAGAAGAATCTACCCATGTGCATATTAATACATATTTAAACACTGAAATGCTTTATATGCATGGTTTAATTCTTTAATAATGAAACTGAGAAAGTAAATAAAGTGGTATGTAATTAAATAATTTTGAAGAAATTATAGAAAGTAACCCAATCAATACCTCATTATCTCATGCGATTATGTGAAAGTTAACAATACTTTGATTTACTGATACAAAATTTGTCTGTTGTTCAAGGACAAATTTTATAAAGTAACTGCAAGAAGAAACGCCTATAAAGACAAAAGCCAACTACATATTTATCCTTTTTAAAGATAAGAAGAGTTAGTTTTCCCATTTAAAAGTTTTAAAATATATGCAGAGAGATTTTGCCCTCTCTAACTGGTACAGCTATGGGTTTGTTTTCAAAACTATGGTTATGTTTAAAATGTTACAGTGAGTGGCTTCCCCCACCCCCTTTTATAAGTGATAATAAGAAAAAATGAGTATTTACTTTTCAGTTTGTTCTTTCATATTTTGTATGCTTTTACTTTTCTATGGTTTGATATTAACATTTGGATAGAATAAGAATTCATTTAATGTATTCTGAAACATTTTAGTGATTTTTAAGATTTTTGTTTTTTGAAAGGGTTAGAATGTGAAAGATTTATATCCTGTTTAGCTTTAAATATTGACTCAAATTAATTAGGCTTTATTAATAATGTATGATTTAATTATTTATTATGAAGTATAGAAGAAATTTCTTAAACTTTGATCTTAAAATTAGGGAATAAATAGATTTTGTGCAAACCTGGATGTCCCAAACATAGACATTTTTAAAATGTACTTTAATTATTCAGGAATTTAAGAATATGAACTATTGACATGTATCTAGCTCTAATGTATTTAAAGTTTCAGGACAGCAGATCCCTGAATTGACAGTATCATTTGAGAACAAACGCCACCTGCCACCAAACTTAATTTAGACACACCTTTTTCAGGCAGTTAGTCAAAGTCTTATCAACTTTATTGGTATATGCATATTTGTATATGTATATTAATTATATTATATTATATATTATTATGTATATTTATTATTTTTTGTATATGTATATTCAAAAAATGTGCAGCCAAAACTGTAAGAAATTCCTCAGGCAACTGAACCCAGAAGAGGGCTGATCTATAATATCATACAAATCAGTGAAAGACAGACATAACAAAGGTCTGATCTCTGCAAAACTTATTGTATACCTGCCCCAAATTAAAACAGCATGGAGTTATGACTTCAGGGCTACATAATCCCTCAGAAACCTGTAGAATACCAAAGATATACAACAAATGAGAACAGTTACTTAAATTTGTCATGCACAAATGTTGCATTAAAAATAATTAATTTAGAACTTGAGTTATCTAACTTTACTTGCTGAAACATGTTCTGCTCGCATCTAACTCTGAGACTATTTGTGCTTGCAAGAGTTTAGTTGCTCCCTTTTCAACAGATTTCACTGGATGTTTCTGTTATGGTGTATGCAGTTCAATGCCTTGGTCTTCCACTTATAACACTTGAATTAACTCCTTCTCTAGGTTTTTCTACACTTTTAATAACCCCCAGATTTTCAATATTAACAATTTATTTTATTTTATTTGTTAGACCAAATGTTTGGGGAAGGGTTTGGAGGATGGATAGACAGAGTTACCGATTGTTTTATCTTAAAATAGTATCCTCCTTCCAGATAACCCAAGCACTGAAAGACATCTGAGAACTTTACTAGTATGCAGTCTGTGCTCTCCGTTTGCATTTCGGTGGCTAGCATATAGATCAAACATTTAATTCATTGCATGATTAAGTAGATTTTTAGATGTAGCACAAGTAGTACATCTGCATTTACTATGTATTAAGTCATACTGGTTTTAAAAACACATTGTTGGTCACTTACACTACTATTTTATTTAGAATATGAAACAAGCTTTGCTTTGTATTTCTGCACCTTTTCCTTAGCTACTGTACTATATATTACAAAAAAAAAAAAAACCCCAAAAAACAAACAAACCAACATGGAATTGTACTCCAACATCCAATCTGAAGACTATAATTCTGCCATTAGGGTTTACCAATATTTGCACATCTACAACATTTTACTCTGCAGTCACTACAAGGAAATTTGCATCATGGTCTTACTGTTTTCCAGTCTTGGCCTTAATACTATGACATTCTTTTAAAAAATTATTTTCCCCATCACGTTTATGGCACACTTGACCTAATGCCAAGAAAATATTTTACTTCATATTCCTAACCATAGCTAGCCACTTGCTACCTGGACTAACTGCTCTTTCAGTGTTGGGTCCCTTGTGAGCCCAAATCTGCCTGTCCAATTTCACTGCCTCCGGACATCCATAATTAGTATTTCAGGTTAAATAATAACAGCACAGGTGGAGCTAGTCTACTCATTCGTACCTAATGCACAGCAGGTAGTAGTGCAAGTGTGCTATGGCTGGGGAAGGATTTCAGCCCTCATTCAGCAGTCCCTGGACCTTTTAAACTGAGTGGCACTTGGCTCAGTGTGGCAGCCCAGTCCTGCTCACACCTGGGGGTAACAGAGAGGGAAGAGGGACCTCTGCTAATAATGTCTTGTAAGGTGCTGAGTCGTGCCAACCCCCCGTCAGGCCTTTAAAGAAATCACAGGATTAAATACACAATAATACCACTTTGGGAGCTTTCTATTTCTCTTCATTTGCCTAAGCCTTTAGGATGCCGCGGGTCACGGGTTCCCGGGGGCTCTGGGGACATTCCTTGTAATGAACGGGGAAGCTCTGGCCAAATAACAGGACTCCAGGACCTGGAGGCTTCACAGAAACGGCGGAAACATCACAAACTCTGGCAGCGCTGGGTCACAGTCCCCCTTCCACCCGCGGGCTCTGCCCCAGGAAGAGCTGGACAGCGTAGAGCAGCCCCAGTCGCCCGCCCCGCCCCGCTCTAGCGCCACAGCTCGACTCTGCGCGCGCTCTAGGAACCATCCGCGCGGGGCGGTGTTTCTGTGGGGAGTGATTTCGGGCGTGACACCGGAAGTGGGGACGTTACCGCGAGGCACGCCGAGAGAAGGCGGCCGGCGGAGAGTGCGGGATTCCCGGGCTGCGCGCTTGACGCGTGACAGTGAGACCGTTACCTGAGCGAGCGGCGCGTGCGGAGCATCCTGAGGTCACCCGGCTCGCGCGCGTAGGGAGATGAACCTGGAGCGGCTGAGGAAGCGGGTCCGGCAGTACATAGACCAGGTGAGGGGACAGCAGCCCGCGCAGCCTCTTTCTCCGCTCAGGTCCTAACCCTAACCCGGCCCTGACGCCCCCTAGCCCTCTGAGTGGTTGCGGGGCCCGTCGCGGGGAGGCGCGTCTCCGCCCCTGTTTCGTCGGGGCCCCTGACAGCGGAGCGTGGCCCAGCAGGCGGGTGCGAGAGCCGGGAGCGTAACGGTCTGCTCCGGAGGGAGCCCCGGGCCTCACGCGTGTGTTCGTGGGAAGGTCCCGCGTGCGTCGCGTTAAGTAACGTCACGCACCGAGCAGCGCCGGGCCGTTCCTGCCGTGTCGGGGGCGAGGAGAGGCCTCGTGCACGGCACGGGGCGGCCCCGCTCCCCCCGGGCTGGGCAGTGACTGCGGCGTGGTGTGGCGGGACGCTGCCTCGCCTGCCGCAGCCCTGGAAGGGGTGCGGACAACGAGGAGAGAGGGTGGCAGGATGGTCTCATGGTGAAGGCCGGTAAATGTTGCCCTGGGGAACTGGATCCTATGGCTGCCTCCGCCACAGCGTTTGTGGGCAAGTGACTTACACCAGCCTTTTCACAGGTGGCCGTTAACAGCCTGTCCCGCTTTCTCTGGGTGCTTGAGACACCTGGGGTCTGATGTGCAGCAGCGCTGCCCACTCACAGCTGCAGCTGAAGTCAATGGGACGGAGTAGTGCTTGGAACAGATAAAGTGCCATATCATCCGAAGGCCTTTGAAAAATCAGGTCTGATCTGTTTCAAATTGAACAGCGGAATGAGTGGGCAACTAATCTTAGACACTTTGTGCTTCAGTTTGCTGTCTGTAAAATGGGGTCATACGACTCACTTGCTTCACAGGAGTGTTATGAAGATCAGTTAAATCATAGAAACGTGGGACTGAAAGGAATCTCGGCAAGTCATCTAGTTCAGTCCCCTGGCTCTGAGGCAGGACTAAATATTACCTAGTAGTCCATTCCTGGCAGGTGTTATCTAACCTGCTATTAAAAATCTCCAGTGATGGAGAGTTATAAATTTTCTAGAAGAAAAGGAGTACTTGTGGCACCTTAGAGACTAACATATTTATATGCTCAAATAAATTTGTTAGTCTCTAAGGTGCCACAAGTACTCCTTTTCTTTTTGTGAATACAGACTAACACGGCTGCTACTCTGAAACCTATAAATTCTCTAGGTAATTTGTTCTAGTACTTAACTCCTTTCCATTTAGGAAATCTTTCTTAATGTCTAACCTAAATCTCCCTTGCTGCAATTTAATCCCATTACTACTTATCCTGTTCTCAGTGGTTAAGGAGAGCAATTTATTACCATCCTCTTTACAACAACCTTTTATGCCCTTGAAGACAGTTATCACTTCCCCCTCAGTCTTCTTTTTGCCAGACTAAAGAACCCCACTTTTTAAATTTTCCTTGTTGGTCAAGTTTTCTAGACCTTTAATCATTTTTGTAACTCTCTGGATTTTCTTCAAGTTGTCCACATCTTTCCCAAAGTGTGGTACCCAAAAATGGACACTGTACTCCAGTTGAGGTCTTATCAGTGCTAGTAGAGTGGAAGAATTACTTCTTGTGTCTTGGTTACAACACTGCTGCTAATACATCCCAGAGTGATTTTTTTAATTATTATTTTGCAGTAGTTTTATTTTGTTGATGCATTCTTAATTTGTGATCCGCTATCATCTCCAGATCCTTTTTTGGAGTACTTCTTCATAGACAGTCAGTTCTCATTTTGTATTTGTGCATTGATTATTCCTTCCTAAGTGTAGTACTTTACATTTACCTTTATTGAATTTCATCCTATTTATTTCAGAGCATTCCCCCAGTTTGTCAAGATCATTTTGAATTCTAACCCTGTCCTCCAAAGCACTTGCAACACCTCTGAGTTTGGTATCATATGAGTGTATTCTATATGGCATTATCCAAATAATTTATAAAGATATTGAATAAAATCAGGACAGATCCCTGTGGACCCACTCAATAGGCCCTTTGAATTTTACTGTGATCCATTGATAACTATTCTCTGAATATGGTTTTCCAACCACTTGTTGCACCCACCTTATAGTCGGTTTGTTCAGACTATATTTCCCTAGTTTGCTTATGAGAAGGTCATGTGAGATACTATCAAGAGCCTTACTAAAGTTGAGATATATCAGCTTTACTGCTTCCCCCCCATCCACATGTTGACTGTTAAGTATCACCTTATCTTCTAGTTTCTTACAAATTGATTATTTGCTCCATTATTTTTCTGAGTACCAAAGTTAAGCTGACTGGTTTACACATTCCCTGGCTTGTCCTTATTCCCCTTTTTATAGATAGATACTATATTTCCCCTCTTCCAGTCCTCTAGGATCTCTCCTGTCCTTCACAAGTTCTCAAAGATAATCACTAATGGCAAGAGATCTCTTCAGCCAATTCCTTAAGTATTCTAGGATGTATTTCCTCAGGCCCTGCTAACCTGAAGACCTCTAACTTATCGAGATAATTCGTAACCTGTTCTTTTCCTATTTTAGTCTCAGATCCTACTGTATTTACACTGATGTTCACTATGTTAGTCATCCAATTACTGCCAACTTTTTAGGTGAAAACTGAAATGAAAAAGGCATTTAAAACTTCAGCCAGTCCCGTATTTTCTGTTATTGCCTTTCCCTTCTGATTGAGTAATGGGCCAACCCTGTCCTTGGTCTTCCTCTTGCATCTAATGTATTTGTAAAATGTTTTCTTGTTACCCTTTCTGTCCCTACCTAGTTTAATCTCATTTTGTGCTTGGTCTTTCTAATTTGTCCCTACACGCTTATGTTGCTTTTAGTGTTTGAAGCACAGTAATTCTATGATAGAGGCCATAGAAAAGCCAATGAGGAAATTAGTAATTTTCTTCAGAGAAGGGTTTGAATAGTGTACAGTAAATAAGGCTTAGGGCCACGCATTGAACAAGGAGGTGAAAACAGAATATTGCTGCTCATCATGAGCACTGGAAAAAAGCTCACTAGAGTATTTGTTTTAATTGCAAATTAAAAAATGTTTTTAATAACCTTGTTTTTAGAGACCGCTTTAAGAAATAGGCTGAAGCAGATAACCCATATGGAAAATCTTGGCCCAAATGGTTAAAGTTTGATGAAGTTGTAAGCAATTGAAATCAGGGCCTTATAGTGGGATGTGTTGGACAGCCTTAATAATAGGCTCTGCTATTAGCCCTGCCTATATCTGACATTTATATAGCATCTTTCTTCTTGAAGGTTCTTAAAGCACTTTATACACTTTAGCCTTAGAAATTTCATGCAGTCCCTTCCAAGATGGAGGGCCACAACAAATGGTATAGGACGTGCAGTCTGAAAAAATTCCCATACATTGTGAATATTGCTTCATTCAGATCCCAAATTCTTGTTTAGTTACTGACAATACCATTAATGCAGAGTTAAGATTACCTGGTTGTATCTTGTGCTGTTCCAAAACATCAATTTCAGAAAAACTCAAACTTCTGAAAACCAGGAAATAAAGAGTTAAGTACATGCCCACTCAACCTTAACTCTGACCCCTGGACCAGCAGTAGCCACTGAGAATTATCTGTGTGCAGTGCAGCTGCATTTACTGTGTTAAGTGCAGCTGTATTAAATATTGGATGGATTAATTGGAGCAGTTTGTCAGAACTGTGATACAGTGACTTCTTGGGGAGTTGTGCCCTCCCCCCGGAGGATTAGCTCCTCTCCCTGACCCCTGGTATGTATAATCAAAGGCAAGATGTGCAGGTGTATCTTGGGAGATCCAGTATGCCTTATTTCAGCACTAGGTTTTGTCAGTTGTGGGGCATATGGGTCTAGCCTTGGGAATTGTCAGCAGTTAGGTGAGAGATGAGTGTGGATCACTGTTCCCTCTAAGCTGTGTACGTGTGTCCGTGCACACAGATCCTAAACCCCATGCACACGGTGAAACACTGCGTGCACAAAAAATTAAATACTACATCGGAGCCAGGCCGAAATATCATTTACGGGCGACTTTTGACATTGTTCATCCGCCATCTATCAACACAGTCAGATTCTGCTAGCTGGCAAGGCGGGGAAAGGGAAAGGAGGTTAAATTTCCTTTTTCTAAGTATTTAAAAATGACATTTATAGAATAACATAATGTAAAACTATTATCACAAATTGCAAATTAAAAGTTTTTAAATGTATAAGCATTTTACTCGCTTGGGCGCATTTGCCTCATGGAGCACAAATTTGAACTCTGCTTCAAAAATTTGCACAGAAGAAATTTTTTGCGCACACGGCCTGTCAAAAATTAGAGGGAACATTGGTGTGGCCTGTGAGTTTAATGATAGGTAAGTGAAAATATAGTGTTTGGCATTATGTGCATAAGGGTAAAGTGATTGTAAAAAGGGTTTTAAGTTTTAGCAGACGTGGTGTTTCCTGTGGAGTAGAATAAGTGTCAGAGGAGAATCTGGGGCTGAGAGACACCCTCTGCCCCAATGCCTCCCACATGCCATGCCAGCCACCTCCATATCACCCACCTCCTCCTCCACTTCTTCTGTTTCCAGGATCACTCCAGAAGGAGAAATGGCAGTTACTGAGATGTCATTTCTCCTTCTGGAGTGGGGAAACCATGTCAGAAGTATCAGAATGCTGTTCCTACTCCCCCAACAAATGCCAAAACAGTATTCAAGCATGGCTCAAACCCTCATTCCTCCTCCTTTCCTAGCAAGCATTGGACTGTATCATTTTTTTAAAAATAGTTTGAATGTGTTCTGAATTTTCAGCAGTACTCTGATTAAGTTCTCCTCTCCCCCAAACAATACCCTGTGACAGAGCATGTCTAAATTTCATTTTCAGACTTCTGCTAGAGTTGGGTTTGAATTTATAGTGCCTGGGTGTTGCTCACATTCAGTGGCCATAGCATGTCTTCTTGAGTTACACGGGTCTTGAGTGTCATGTCTGGTTTACAGTCTCTCAGGCACTCTGCACATGCATGGACAAATCCATTTGGTGCATGAGCATTAGGCTTGCACCTGACTGTAGAACCAGACTCTTTGTTGAATAGTGTTTCCAATATTGCTTCCCCAAAGTGCCCTACGCTAACTGCGTCAATGTTAAGTGATTGAGACCCATGGTTTGACCGAGGTGTGCACAGAAAGCACTGGTAGAATCTGTCAACCCTAAGAAAAGCTTTGTTGTTTGGGGAACTATATCTCAAACTGCTTGGTAAAAGACCCCAAATTTGGATCATTAACCCAACCCTCTGCCCCATAAGACACACCAAATTTGAAGGCAATATGAATAACCATGCAGATTTTTGGGCATGTTGAAGAGTTTCCCTTTAAATAGAAAGCAACCCTTAATCTTATCTGTAGCAGAGCTGGCTCTCCATTATAATCAAATGCTATTCTTCCATCTCTGCTATTCCCAGGATTCACAGTAAAGCCCCCTGCCTCAATTTAGGGCAAATCATAAATGTTTGGGGAGTGCCCTAAGAAGTCTTTACAAACATGTTAACTACTTTGACTTATTTGGCAATCAGTTAACTCAAGGTTTTTGTTTTTGTTTTTTTTTTAAGGTAGCTTAGGTAGTCACCAATGAAGATTCTGGAGTTATGCTCCACCTTTAGTAATAGCAAGACATATCAAGCTAAATAATATATTTAAATAAACAAACCCTAACATTTCTAACATTCTTTTCCAGCAACAGTATCAAAGTGCCTTGTTTTGGGCAGACAAAGTTGCTTCACTGTCTCATGGTAAGTAATCGTTACGTTTTATTTCACATAATTTAAAATATTAGTTTCATGAAAACTTTTACCTGCGATAATTTATTCAGCTTCTTGTATATTGTTGAGGTTCCATTTTATATTTAATATTGTTGTGAGCCTCTCTGCAATACATCTACCCAAGCAGAGCATTAGATTTTTGATCTGCTAGAATAGATAGTGTGCAGTTCAGCATTCATGCACGTCTGACACCTGTGCTTGAAAAGTGTACTCTAACTGCTAGTGCAGGAACAAAGCCTCTTACCCAGGCTGAAAAACATTCTGTCCTTCAGGGCTTGGAAATGCAGCGAGCGTCAACGCCTTCCACTGGGAGAAATCTCTATTACTTGCAAGAACCATTTTGCAGATACATAAACACTGAAATTAAAAATAATTAATTTTTATAATTTAGTCCAGTCCACTGCCAATGCAAGATTGTTTCCTGCAGTACCTTTTCTAGTGCTTAGTCTATTTCAGTGGAGGCCAAACTTACTGACCCTCCGAGCCACGTATGACAGTCTTCAGAAGGCTGAAGCCCCAAGCTCCAGCAGGCACACCCCATGGAGAGACCCCCATCTACACTGGGCAGACGCAAGAGGAGATGTGTGGGGAGGGTACATGGGGTCACATGACCCCCAGATTTTTGCCAGGGTTTGCTGGTCCTGCTCTGTCACATGGGACCCTTCTTGCATGGCAGCTGCTGGAGTCTGCAAGCTGGGAGCTGCAACCGTGGGGAGAGGCAGTGGCAAACAGCTGGGAGAAGCAGGGAGAGCTACTGCTTTTGCTGCTGCCTCTCCCCGTGGAGCTAAAGTAGTGACCCCTCCCTGCAGCTCCCACCTGTTTGCCACTGCCTCTCCCTGCAAAGCTAACACCTGGGAGCTGCAGGGAGGAGCCACTGAGGGTAAGAGGGCGGTATGACTCAAGCTGTTGTGGGGGGTGGGCTTTAAATCTTGTCCCCTCCCCCACTCTCAGCAGGCACCAGTCGTCTCTGGCAGAGGCCCCTAGCCCATCATGCGGCTGCAGGGCAGAAGCCCTGAGCTCCTCCCCAGCCTGGTAGGCGGAGAATGGGGGGTGGAGTGGGGGGCTTCGGGAGCCACACTTTAACTGTAAAAGAGCCACAAGTGGCTCATGAGCCACAGTTTGGCCACACCTCGTCTATTGGATTTATGGGGTAGTAATGGATAGAGTAACTTTTCTTTCCTTTTAAATCATTTTTGCTTTTCTTCAATATTGAAGACTCTCTCAGTGCATCATGACTCTCTTTAAATATAGTTTTCGGTAAGTGCATGTCACCTGGACCAAATTATTTGTCCATGTTTAGATTTTGGAGTATTTCCTTACCTGCTCTTTATATCTTTTTTGCAATGGCCTTATTACTTACTAAGTACCTGATCCTTCAAATGGGATTACTCACAGTGTGTAAAGCTAAGCACATGCATAAGTTTTGGGATCAGGACCTAATTGTCACACTTCTAGAACTTGAAAATAATATTTTGCTTTTGCAGGCACTAATTTCTGCACAAACTTTGAAAGATAAAAAGCTTAAAAGTGTGTTTTCTGCTGTTAGTGCATTCAATGTCTGGAGTCACCTATAGCATACAGATGTTATTTTTCTCTTTTCCACATCAATTTTATTTCCCTCTGTTACTTATGGTATGCAGACTGGTGGTAGATTTTTTTTTTTTACATCCTTGTTTGCTGCTGATAGTGCGTACAGTCTTAGTGTTAGGGTTTGATTTAATTCTTAAAATTTCTTATTTCTGAGATGTCCAAAGAGATGCATTTTATTTTTAGGGTAATTTCTTGAGATGACTAGTTTTGACGAAGAGCAGTATACGGAGATCTTTTTAATGACCTGAAAATGTCTATGCCATACAAAATTATGATAAAAACATGTGTTTTAGGATTGTACTTAATGGGATTATATATATATAAAAATATATATTTTTAGAGGAACCTCAGGACATCTATTGGCTGGCCCAATGTCTCTACCTGACAGCTCAGTATCATAGGGCAGCACATGCCCTTCGATCACGCAAGCTAGATAAGGTAAGTAATTTCAAACAAGAAATAATACTTTATTTAGAACCATAGTGCTATACCTGGTGCTAAATAGCAGGTGAACTGTGCTAAATGCACTATAGGTTCTTTACCTTCAGAGCTAACAATCCAGATTTAAAGGAAGAGTGGTTACGTAAACTGCATAATGTAAGGTCATGGTGAGAGAATGATATATAGAGAAGAGATAAGGGCCAAGGGCTTACATGTGAGGGGACCAATAGATTTAGGGAAGGGACTGTGTGCTGTTCTAGTTCTCCTCCCACTTGAACTAGAATTGTGGAAATCAAAAGAAGAGGAAGTGCCACCAGAGTTGGAGAGGTTCAAATTAATATAGTATAGAAGAAATTTACAAACTGGGATAGAAGGTCATTAGTGATTTTGGTCAGGGAAGTTTTGCTGAGGTGGAAAGGATGAACCACACTGGAGGAGATAAAGGAGAGAGAGCCGAGGGAATCTAGCAGTTTGGATAGATTACATGCCCTATGACTAAAGTCAAAAGATAGGAAGGAAATAGGGTGGTGTACAAGAGTGTGCTTGTAGGGGAAGGGTCATAGGGAAAGAGTATGTCAACATAAGGGAAATGGAGGGGATAAGATAGGGTTAAGGAGACAGGATGATGGGTTGAGGTTTCCCCATTTACTGTCTTTCTCAAGAGTTAGAGACTTGAGAGAATGATTTGGGGTAGTAAGAAAGAAATCTTTAGTCAGAAGAAAAACAGACATTGATGTAGGAATAATAGCTTTTTGCTATTAATACTAGGGAGTTTTGTTTGTAGCTTCCTTGATAAGTATATTTCAAAACCTCTTTATTTCTCTTAGTTGTATGAAGCATGTCGATACCTTGCTGCTAGATGTCATGTAAGTATATATTTTAGTTTATATTGGATAAAATCAAACTAAACAAAGCATGCTACGTAAATACGCAAACCACATATGGCACACTTTACGCTAGAAGGGGAATATTTAGGGGTCTAAATTTGGGGGTTGAAACGCTTATACTCACTGGAACTACAGGTTCAAATCCTGTGAGAGAAGACTTATTCCCTCATCCTTGTAAAATGGGTAAACTGAGTTCCATGCAACATGCTGTGTGTTACTCCTGGGGGAATTCTGCACCACTGTGCAATGCAGAATTTTGCAGAAATTAATATTGTGTATGCAGAATTTCCTTTCTGCCACAGAAATGGGCTGCAGAGCTGCTGACTGCCACTAGGGGACCTGGCAGAGACCAGCTCGCACATAGAAGAGGTTGTTGGGGGGATAGGGAGGGAGCTAGAGGGTTCCCGGCAGCTGCAGTTCCCCGCATGCCCTGAGGGAAGGAGATGGCGGCGCTCAGGAAACTCCACACAAGGCTGGGACCCAGCATCAGGCTGTTTCATCCTCTGGATCCCTGGGCTCTGAGGGGTAGGGGGGCAGGTGTCTGGGCTGGGGGGGGCCAAAGCTGGGCTCTGGGGGGGGGGGAGGGGTGTGGGTGTCTGGGCTGGGGGGGTGCACAGCTGGGCTCTGGGGGGGGTGCAGGTGTCTGGACTAGGGGGGCCCCATGGCTGGCCATTGCGGGGGAGGAGTTGTGGGTGTCTGACCTGCTGGCTGGACTCAGGGTGTGGGGGCAGAGAAACAGAAACTGGGTTGTCATAGGCATTTCTTTTACTGTCTACTCCTGGGGGGAAATTTTTTGTGTCTGTATTGTTACAAACATACTTGCTGACAGGTATTTTGAAATAAATTAACAAAATAATTGAAACTGGTGTGATTATATAGAGTTATTTTGACAAATAAAATTTGAAGAATTTTAAAATATTGTGCGCAGAATTTTAATTTTTTTGGCGTAGAATTCCCCCACTAGTAGCGTGTAGGTCTCTTGAATGAGACCAAAGAACAACAAATTTCTGGCTGCTCAGCAAGGGTGCTATAGATCCCAGGACACTTTCTTTAGAACATGTTGTCCATCCTCCAGAATTTTCCTCCTCCCTAATAATGTATAGTGTGGTTTATTCTGGTTGGTTGCTGAATTCTGCCCCACAGGTAGCTTTGTTTTATTGGTGCTATAAGTATGTAGTTGCAGTATGCTTTCGGTCCCTTCTGGATGGAAAGTGCTATCTAAACAAAGTGCAACCAAAGAAATAAAATTGTCTGGAGGATGAGAAAAATAAATGGAACAGCATGTATTTTGATTGATTGTAACTCGGGCTGTCGATTAATCGCAGTTAACTGGAAAAAATTAATCGTGATTTTAAAAAAATTGCTTTTAATCGCAGTGTTAAACAATAGAATACAAATTGAAATTTATTAACTTTTTCTGATGTTTTTCTACATTTTTCAAATATATTGATTTCAATTACAACACAGTATACGAAGTAGACAGTGCTCATTTTATATTATTGTTTTTTATTACAAATATTCACACTGTAAAGATGGCAAACAAAAGAAATAGTATTTTTCAGTTCACCTCATACAAGTACTGTAGTGCAATCTTTTTATGGTGAAAGTGCAACTTACAAATGTAGATTGTTTTGTTTTTGAGTGCAGTTATTGTAACAAAAAATTGTAAAACTGTAGAGCTTAAAAGTCCACTCAGTCCTACTTCTTGTTCAGCCAATCACTAAGACAAACAAGTTTGTTTACATTTGCAGGAGATAATGCTGCCCGCTTCTTGTTTACAATAACACCTAAAAGTGAGAACAGCTGTTCGCATGGCACTTTTGTAGCTGGCATTGCAAGGTATTTATGTGCCAGATATGCTAAACGTTTGTATGTCCCTTCATGCTTCGGCCACCATTACAGAGGACATGCTTCCATGCTACTGATGCTCGTTAAAAAAATAATGCATTAATTAAATTTGTGACTGAACTCCTTGGAGGAGAATTGTATGTCTCCTACTCTGTTTTACCTGTATTCTGCCATATATTTCATATTATAGCAATCTCTGATGATGACCCAGCACATGTTTGTTTTAAGAACACTTTCACTGTAGATTTGACAAAACGCAAAGAAGGTACCAATGTGAGATTTCTAAAGATAGCTACAGCACTAGACCCAAGGTTTAAGAATCTGAAATGCCATCCAAAATCTCAGAGGGACAAGGTGTAGAGCATGCTTTCAGAAGTCTTAAAAGAGCAACACTCTGATGCGGAAACTACAGAACCCAAACCACCAAAAAAGAAAATCAGCGTTCTGCTGGTGGCATCTGACTAAGATGATGAAAATGAACATGCATCAGTCCGCACTGCTTTGGATGGTTTTGGAGCAGAACCTGCCATCAGCATGGACGCATGTCCCTAGAAATGGTGGCTGAAGCATGACGGGACATATGAATCTTTAGTGCATTTGTACATAATTCTACATTTGTAAGCGCAACTTTCATGATAGAGATTACGCTTCAGTACTTGTATTAGGTGAATTGAAAAATACTATTACTTTTGTTTTTTACAGTGCAAATACTTATAATAAAAAATAAATATAAAGTGAGCACTGTACACTTTGTATTCTGTGTTGTAACTGAAATCAATATATTTGAAAATGTAGAAGATATCCATAACTATTTACATAAATGGTACTCTATTATCGTTTAACAGAACGATTAATCTTTTTAATCGCACAACATTCCTAATTGTAACAAATGATAGAAAATCCTATCTTAATGCATTTTAAGGTAGGTTTGTATACTTCTGTGATCACATAATACTAGGCTGTATGATCATTCTGCAGGTATTTATTTTCCAAATGTTTGGTTGAGCAATACTGAAATATTGTGAATTGTTAGTGTAATTGTAGTTGCATCCGATGAAGTGAGCTGTAGCTCACGAAAGCTCATGCTCAAATAAATTGATTAGTCTCTAAGGTGCCACAAGTACTCCTTTTCTTTTTGCGAATACAGACTAACACGGCTGTTACTCTGAAACCTGTTAGTGTAAGGTAGTCTGTCAGGGAGGGAGACCACGCCCCCTCGCTACAATGCCTTGGGGGTGACTCAGTTCACGGGGGAATTAGCTGACAGTTAGTGGGCCCAAGCCTTTAGGCCAGCCAGCAATTGAGTCTGAGCCTCAGCCAGGGCGTGCAGCCAAAAATTAAGCAGTCTAGGGGGATCAGCTCTCTGGCGGGGCAGACAGAAAACCCGTCTGGCATCCTAGCTCGGGTGAACGTCAGACCTACGCAGGCCTCTTGGCCCAAAGGTGGGGAGGCTGCCACCTCCAAGATTGGGGTGGCAGGGAGGGTAGGGGGACGCAGGTCCACCTGACTCCACTGCATCCCAGCTCAGGGCCTTAACAGTGGCAGAGTGGTCCGCCACTGGGTCAGCGGGGAATCTGTCCGCAACACGCTTGCAGTCAGTTATGCAGCCAAACCCTATTTGGCTTTCCTGGGCTCCTTCCTACACTCCCATTCAGGGAGTACCTGGGTTCTGGGGTCATTCGTCTCACTGAGGTAAGACTAGTGGCAGCCCCAACAGTTCCTCGGTGTCCCTGGTGCCTGGCAGCTCCGGCAGTCCCTCCATGTCTCTGGCGCTGTAGCAGCCTCTGTCGGCTCTGAGCTCCAGCAGTGGGTGTGTGGGGGAGATGTCCTGCTTCTACGGCAGCTCTCCTCCAACTGTGTCGGAAGGCCTGCCTTTTATATTTCTGGTTCCTGTCCTGCCCCTCTGCTTCTGGCCGTGTGGTCTCAGGTTTCCCGGCTCTGCCCACCAGGGGGTGGTTGCAGCTCTCTCCCCGTCAGGGGGGGAGACCAGGCCCTCCCACTACAGTTAGATTATGATGGTAAACTGATATACCTCTAAATAAAGATATGCCGAAATGTGGAGTGGCTTGGCCTACCAACTCTATAATTTTTACTTGCCATAGTCTAATTATTGGTGTTTTAATTTTAAATGCTTAACATCTTACCCTTGTTTTTCTCTGTAGTATGCTGCAAAAGAGCATCAACAGGCTCTTGATATTCTTGACATGGAAGAGCCAATCAACAAAAGACTATTTGAAAAATACTTGAAGGATGAAAGTGGGTTGAAAGACTCTACCAGTGACTGGGAGATGTCACAATCCTCTGTAGGTAGCATTTTCAAAACATGATGTTTTCCTGGTTGAAGAAGAATGTTAATATTATACAGGGATTTATCAGAAAGCAATGTCATTGGCATCTGGGCTTGAAATTGAATGTGTGTTTGACTTTTATTATAGGATAATGAATATTTATTCCAGAAGTATTATGTTTTTTCTCCATTTAGTCAGCAATCTATATTACTAACTGCCTTTATTATTGTCTACATTAAATGATAATCCTGGTTTGTCACTATTACTAGTGTTGTGCAACTGCTTGCTCAGAATTAATAATTGAGAATTTCTAGGGAGTTCTATGTAATCTATTTCAGTTTTAAAATAAATAAATTCTAGGTCTTCCAGATATGATTCGAGCCTTGACAATGTAAACTGTCATCTCTTTCAGTTGGACTGCAGATTCTTGGAGATAAATAACAATAAGGGAATGAATTTCCTCTGCCTTTTAAGTATTGTAATGAGGCGTTAACACTGTGTAACGGATTTGCACTCACCTCTCACGAGCACCCGCTGGCCGAGTGCGTGTGCCTGCACTCTCTCTACCTGTTTGTGGTGGGTCTTCACTGATTGAGCCATCTGGCCAAGTCATACACTGTCTGTCTGTGAGATAAAAGCAAAGCAAACCCCTTTTGGGGTATAAGTCCAACAGGGGCCTCTCTCAGTGCCCTCTGTAATGTCTTTCTGTTTGTCCATGCTCCAGAATAGAGCAGTGCCCCAGGGCTCCTTCCCTGGAGGCAATGTCTTTGCTCTCTCAAGGCCTTTCTGGCCCTAGCTCTTCAGTTGGGCCACTACAGTCCAGTTCCCCCTCTGGGGTGCCTCAATGTTCAGGCCATTTCCCCTAGTGACTAATAGGGGGTTTGGGGGCCTCGGGCCCACTCACTATTCCAGGTCCCAACCCAGGGACCTGTAGATAGCAGCTGTCACTGTGTCCCTTTATCTAAATCACACTGCTGCTGCTGTAATTTCCTGAGCTACTGCCCCATTGTCCTGTGCTGTCTTCACCCTTGTCTCAGGGCCTTTTCCAGATGGAATCCCTGCAACCAGCTCAGGGCTCCTTCTCGCTCTTCCTGGCTTCTGGTAGCAGCCTCAGTTGAGGTCCTGCAGCTCCCTCAGCCAGCCACACACCATCCACACTCCTTCAGCTCTAGCAAGGAACTGAACTCACTCTGGCCCTGCAGCTCTTCTTATACTAGCCTGCTGGGCCCTGATTGGCTACTTCCCACACAGCTGCACTAGGTAGCTTGAAGGACCTCTCTACTGCCCTTTTCTGGGGAGGGGTGTAGCAGGGCCACAAGGTCTCCAGCAGGGGGCCTCAGAGCCTAGTCCACCCCGTCACACACTGGCTGTGTCTTCACTAGGAATGCAGCGGCACAGCTGCAACTGAACTGCTGTAGCACTTCATTGTAGGCACTCACTACAGCAATGGGAGGGTTTCTACCATCACTGTAGTTAATTCACTTCCTTGAGAGGCAATAGCTAGGTATGGACATAGTTGGGGTGGGGGGACAGGCGGTGTGTTGCCCCCCTCCCCATCCCACCCCAAACTGCAAGCTTCAGGCAGGTGCGGAATTTGCCCACCCATGCATGGCCCCATTGGCCTGACTGGAGCTGTCCCCCCAACTATAGAAGTCAAACTATGCTTGTGTAGTTGGGTCAGTGGAGAATTCTTCCATCAACCTAGCACTGTCTACACCAGGGGTTAGATTGACATAACTACATCATGCAAGGGTGGATTTTTCATTACCCCGTGCAACACAGTTATGTTGACCTAACTTTTTACTGTAGACCTGGCCTTCATTGCTTCTGTCAATGGGGCGTTGCTTGACTACACTTGAGTATTAATTTGGATTAAGTTAGCGTGTGCATTTAAAGTGTAAAACTCCAAGTGTAGACAGACCCTTAAATACCAGCATTTGATATCACGTACCTGCTTGCAGTAGCAATTAGGAAGTTGCCCTTGGGGAGCTGGAGTACCATCATGGGCTGAACCATCAACTTCTCTAGGATTTAAGATTTAATTTTAATTGTGGTTTCAGTGATAATCTTTCAGATGTGAACATAGAGCGTGCCATCCTCTTGAGTGACAGACATAGCTCCACTGCTTCTGGTATTACTCATAGGTTTCTCAAGAAACACCAGAGCGAAACTGAAAAGTTAAGACAATTTGGGCTGTAATAAAAGAGGTTATCTTCTGGTTGTGAAACAGTATAGTAAAATTAGTGCTCTCTTTAATAACCCTCAAGGGCTTTTGTTTGAATTATTGCATATTAGTCTACTTATTTTTGTCATGTATTTAACCAATTCTTGTTTGGCTGTAGACAGCTTAATGTAGTATTCATTTTGGTTTTAGATTATTAGTAACAATGTTACATATCAAGGCAGTATTTAAAAACCAGATTCCATCATATATGAAATGCTTTTTACTTTTCAGGTAGTCCATTTCATTTGTGCTCAAAACCAAATTATATACATTGATTCAGTGTCTGACCTCCAGCCCTGCTTTTCCATCACTAGATCAAGAGTTCTATTTGCCTTTTGCGAGGGAAGATCTATGATGCTCTGGATAATAGAACCCTGGCAACGTACAGCTACAAAGAAGCCTTGAAGCTTGATGTTTACTGCTTTGAAGCATTTGACTTTTTAACATCACACCATATGCTAACAGCACAAGAAGGTTTGGATTAGCGGTGTTTGTTTCTCAAATATAAATGAAATCATCTCCAGTTTCACCATACATTTTGTCCAGTAGATGAAAGTTAGAATAATCAGTTTAAAATTATTTTGAGAGAATATTCCATGCCCAAATATTAGCAACTCTTTGCTTATGTTAAATGGGCAAAAACTGTTAATCATTTAAGCTGTAGGTTTCAGGAAAAAATAACCACCAGTGTTTCTCAACCTGTTGGGCACAACCAATGGGTGGGTCATGAGGGTATGACCACTGGGTCTCATAAACTGATAATCAATAAAATCTTCCAGGCGCTAGGAGCAAGATAGCAAGCAGCCCTTCCACCTCCTAACTAGTACCTCCTGCAGCCCCAGTGCTCCCTACTCAGAGTTAGCAGCCTTTTTTTAGGTGATCTCTTTTGAAGCAAAAAAGGATTGTGGGATTTGGGTGGCTTATGGCAAGAAACCACAGTTGGATTTGGCATCGTGGATGCCAAAATGTTGTGAATCCTTGCTTTAGACAACATTTTGCATTTCCGTGAACAACCTTAGCTTACAGCATAAGTATAAAACAGTAGGCTGTGATACTCCATCTTTATGTTAACTTTAATTTAGAATTGTAGAAAAAGAGGGACTGAAAACAAAGAAGATTCAGTCATTTACTTCCATATCTCTCAATATTATCATAGCAGAGTGCAGTCAGTCACGTTTGGTGTATTTATGATGTGCTGTTTTCTTTGTGGTATTGGGGTGGACATCACAAAACTTTTCACAGCCCTTGCGTTCAATGAAAATCAGTTCTTTACAACTTGTTGAATTTTATTTTTTTGTTTACTTCAAACATAGTTTACCCCAGGTTCATATTTTTTAATTTACACAGAAAAAGAGCTTCTTGAATCTCTACCTCTTGGTAAACAGTGTACAGAAGAAGAACAAGAATTGCTTCATTTTCTGTTTGAGAACAAACTGAAAAAGGTAAAAATCTGATTAATCCTATGGAAATCTTGACTTCATATGTAAGTATCATACAAAACTGTTTTTGTCCTTAGCTTCAAAAATATAATTTAAAAAAAAATTTTTTATGGTGTTATGACCTAATTGCCATTATAGCTCTCCATTAATAGAAGTGTGTAACAATTTCATGTACATTTCCTTTAATGTATATTATAGCCTTACTTAATGGAAACATCTAATTCTGGCTAACTTTAAATGCATCGCTTCCAAAATGCTTTTTTCTGGAGATAACATTGTAGCATAGGCCAGCATGGAACAGTTAGTGCTATAAGAAAAGGAGTACTTGTGGCACCTTAGAGACTAACCAATTTATTTGAGCATAAGCTGTAGCTCACGAAAGCTTACTCCTTTTCTTTTTGCGAATACAGACTAACACGGCTGCTACTCTGAAACCAGTTAGTGCTATGACACTCACAGCACTGCGTCCTTTTCGGAGACACTCCTTCAAATTCTGACAGTCAAATATCTTTCATTTTTGGAAGTTGCTTATGCCAAATGTGTCATAAAGAAATGCATTACCTAAAAGTTACAGTTTTATACTCAATATTGGCTTTTTATATGGAGTCAAAATTTGAGGTTCAGAGGTCCTTAAATTATCATTTTCAGAACTAAAAACAAATATTGATAGAACGATGCTTGGGTTTTCCCATTTTATATCATATTTATGTTACAATTATGTTTTTCAGTATAATAAGCCAAGTGAAACAATAATTCCTGAATCTGTAGATGGTCTTCAGGACAATCTGGATGTAGTAGTGTCCTTAGCTGAAAGGCATTATTATAACTGTGACTTCAAAATGTGCTACAAGCTTACTTCTGTGTAAGTACATGAAAAAACTTTGATATTTATTTGAATTTTCATTTTGCTACTTTTCAGATGGCATGCAGAAATAAACTCTGTATAACCACAAGTTCACCCAAATATATTATTGACTCAGTTGTCTAATGTATATTTTGCAAGCTAATATCTCATCTACAGTAAACATGCAGTTGACTCTAGCATTTGGTGTTGTAAAAGTACATTTGTTTTACTGTGTGGCACAAAGCAAAATACTTGAGCTTTATATAATGCTGCCTTATGTTAACCCCTACATTTTCTCCAGGTGAGCCCTCTTAAAATAGTGGTCTTATGAAATGAAGGTTTGAAAGTTTTAACTTTTATTTCAAAATATAGTAAATCTTTTGGTTGACCAAAGCAAGCCAAGACATTGCCATATGGGATACAACCTTGAGTCCAGTACTGGCATGGTTTGGGAATACTGCAGAGGCATAATACTAAGCCCTGTTGGGAAGTGCAGCACCTGGAGTGAAATCATGGCCGCACTGAGGCAAATAGCAAAGCTCCTACTGACTTCAGTGGAGCCAGGATTTCACCCCTTGTGTTCATTTTCTAGCACCCTCTTCCCACCCGTCACACTGCTCAACATGAAGGTGCGTTATGAACTCCACAGGGATTTGTCCAGCTGCCTTTTGTCAGAAGGAGAGTTGTGACAGACTTTTGAGCCTTTGCGGTGGGAGTCTCCTCAGAAGTCTGAATCCTTGCAAAATTTTGGGCTTCCTATAGTGAAAGACTCTGGGACATTTTAGGGCATTAAATGCTCCTCTGGGCAATTCCCATGCTCTCAGATATTTGAAAAAAGGAAACTAAACTGTTGCAGCTTGAAACATGGTTTTGGGGTTTCCCTTTTCAGTGCTTGGAATCTAAAAATAGTGCCTTTGATGTAAGGGGTTCTGTAGAAAGGTGCTGTGCATTCCTGTTCACAAGAGAGATGGTTATGATGCAAGGCCATTTGAGGAGGGCAGAGAGTAAAAGGGAATATATTAAGGTTTCTTATGTTCCAGCCAGAGCTTGTGGGTCCTACAGGATGGATGGACAGAAAACTACATACTCTGCATTCATTTGGTAGCTAAATGTGAAACAAATATAGTGCAAATTGTATTCAGTTTTCCTAATGTCTGTTTCATCTGTCAGAATTTCTCGTTAATTTATCTGTTTAGCTAAATTAGTTCTAACTGTTCTGTTGTGTGGTTAGGCTTTATTATGCTATCAGGGAATGACCACTTGTGAAGAGATCATGATTATTATAGATTGATTTAAAGCGCTAATTGCTCACTATATAACAGTAATTTGTCTCCAACTCAATTAAATGATTTTAACATTTTATTTTATAATAATCCTTGCTGTTTTTGTATTTTTAGAGTAATGGAAAAAGATCCTTTCCATGCCAATTGTTTACCTGTGCACATAGGGACACTCGTGGAGCTGAATAAAGCAAATGGTGAGAAATATTATTGACTAAATTTTTAATATGATCAGAGTCAAATATAGGTTTTTATTTTTAAAGGACACTTAGGTTATTTTCCTGCTGTCTTTAGGGTAGCCTCTAAAAATAAAACCAAGTTTTCTCAACAACTCTTAGACTTGAGCCAGCAGAAAAGATCTGACCCTCTGCATGCAGTTTCCACAGGATGGCCATAAAGAGGGAGGGAAAAGGGAAAAAACCCTCACAACAGGGATTTGGCAAGCTGCACAGGGAAGAGAACTCATGTAAATGGTATTCCTGTACCCTTTATCAGTCTTCTCTGTGTCTTATCCCTTGGGCTGTGCAGCCAATGAATCAGTACTGTGAGCCAACCTGTTATTGCTTAAGTTCTGACATGTGTTCAACAGCCTAACTTTTTTATTTCAAACAATGAAAAAAATGTATTTTAAACAAATATAGGGGGAAATTTTCAAAAGTGGCTACTTGGAACCACAAAATATGTGAGCATATCTATTGTGTATGCCATAAGTTTTCAAACTTTCATAGTGTGAACTTCATCTTAATAGAGAGTGTTTCACAAGCTGGCTCCTGTCCCATTTGCAATCACATATCTCTTTTCCATAAGATGCTGTTCACAAGTACTCAACATCCCTGTGGCAACTACAATAGTGTAGCTTAGACATCTGCTTCTTGTTTCCAGCTGTTTGTACAGTTATCCATGCTCTTTCCAAAGAAGAGCTTGGAGGTCTTTGGAAACAGCTGGAAATGAGACTTTAAAGAATGGAATATTTGAGTTTATATACTAATTTTCAATTTGTAATATGAAATGATTTAGTGCTACTTTAGAAAAGTGTATTGGCCAAAATATGTGTTCGTGTTTGACATGCTTTAATTTTCTTTTTTTTTTCACCCATACAGAGCTATTCTATCTTTCTCATAAATTGGTGGATTTGTACCCAAATAATCCTGTAAGTTGTTATAGGTCACTATAGTGTGTGTTCCTCCAGCTTTGCATAAGTAAAAGCAACAGAAATTGTAATTTAATGATCACTTTGAACAACTAGAATTCAGACTCAGGAAGTGATAGTGTGGAAATAGTTAATTGCTTTCTTTTTTTGTCCTGTACCAAAATTTGATTAAATTTACAATCCGTTTAGAATAAAAATACTTCTTTATATAAAATATATTCAGTTTGTAGAATTTAACACTGATGGAGGTCATGAAAACAGATACTCCAGCTAGATTTAAAAAAAGATAGATCATTTTACAGTTACTAACACTACTATTTTAACTTGAGTAACTTAAAAGATAATGTTGTGCTTCAGAGTATAAAATGATTATCTGCAGCAGGCAGGGAAGAATTTTCCTCCCATATTCAGAAGTACTACATAACTGACATTCCTTCATCATTTTATATTGGTGAGGGTCTTCTGATGCTCCAAAAGATGGTGTTGCTAAGCAGTTTAAAACCCTTTGTGTAAAAAATAATTGATTTAAATCTCTTAAAACTCTATTCCCCCCATTACTGGGGAGATATGTACAGGAAAAACATTTTCCCCACTTCACAGAATTGTTCCCAATGCTTTTTGCATAGATAACTCAAAAGGCATTGTCTTTTAAATGGATAGACTTGGTATCAGTGATTTTTAGGCGTTTGAATAAGTTTGTTTTATAAACGTTCTGGTAGTTTGAAAATTAATGCACTATGCACACAATTCACTGCTTACTACCAACTTTAACAATGCATGGAGGTACAATGTTCCACCTATGTGATGGAATCTACCGATACATGATTGAGCATGTATCTAGGGTACTGTACGTTGAAATAAATACAGCTTCAGGTATTCAGCAAATACTCTTTCAACTAAACACATAACCTGTGCAAATATAAAAACTATTTATATAAACGCAATGTTTGGAGAATGTCCCATCATCACTGGTATCAGTGAATTTAAAATACATTTATTTTATATGTTTCTATGAATCTGAGTTGCATTTGTTTGATTTGTAGGCAGACATTATTTGTTATTGGGTCAAAGTCTGATGGTGAAAGAGACAAGCTTTTAAGCTTACATAGGGCTCTTCTTCAGCTCTGAGTCAGCTTGAAATCTTGTCTTTCACCAACAGACGTTGGTCCAATAACAGATATTACGTCACCAACTGTGTGTCTCTAATATCCGGGGACCAACACAGCAAACAACTTTCTTTGATTGTGTGATTGATCATAGTTTTCTCTTTTTTAGAAAACAAATCTTTAATGTTAAAAAAAACCCACTAATCTAAATTTTAGATTATCTGCTCAGAATTCAAAGTCCTCCTTTAGAGTGAAAGCTGCATAATTCTACATGTGGGATTCAAACTTCCACCCAATGCTATCGAGCTCCAGGAACCTTCTGGCCTTCTGCATGGTGCAGTTGCCCCCCTTGTGGTACTTAATATTTGAGGCTGAGTTTAGAATTTCCTGACTGGCTTTTGTATGGCTAGTTGCAGATGTGTAAGTGTAAGATGTGCACACTTACACTTCAATCTGTGCCTGGAAAATTTTTCTTAGTTTTTAATTGGGGGGGGGGGGGGGTGGCGCAGTCATTTTAGATGGTTAGTCTTTAGGTAACTTCAGCCATTGGAATGCTACTCCCAGAAATAGAAACAGCTTTCTCTGTGGATGGCAGATAACAACCTGTTTCCATATTTTATCCCTATTTCATCTATTATTATGTCTGAAGTCCTTTAGCATCCTCTTGTTGTCAGTGTAAGTGAAGCTGTCTGCCATCTGGGCAGAGTACTCTCCTATTGACAAATCAAAAGTCTTCAGCCATCCCACTCTCACGAATTTCCTCAAAGGGCTGGATAATGCTTTTTCACGAGCTATACCTTTCAAAAAAATCTGTCCAAATATGGGATTTCAACTGAATGCTGACATAGTTAATGGATGCACATTTTGAACCTTTGAGAGACTGTTTTACTATGACTGTCGCTGTACATAACACTTTTAATCACAACTACTTCTGAGAGAAGAGTAAATGAGCCGAAGGCTTTGTTGGCTGATCCTTCATTTACTGTATCTCCTGGGACAATATTGCATTTTGTGCTCCTTCATAATTCTTGTCTAAAATAATGTCCGATTTCCAGCTAAATCAGACTATTAATCTTTTGTCTTTATTTCAAAAACATTCTCATCCATGGGGAAATTAGTTTGGATGTTCTTGATGTCAGCTTTGAATTTCTGTTTGTCTAGAATCAGCGTATGGAGGAAGCCATCTGAACTTTTTGTAGCTTTGTAAATGGAATGGCATTTCTGCTCAAAACCTGTTGAAAGGGGTTAGATTATGCAATGAGTAAGGCTAAGATTATGTCACAGCAGTCATGGAAGCCACAGATTCTGTGACTTCTAGACATCTCCATGACATTTTCCGCTTCTGTCCCGGGGCAGCGGGGCTGAAGCTGTCAGCTGGTAGGGCCCTGCAGCTCCCAGCCGCTAGCCCTGCAGCTCCCAGCCACAGCAGGGGTCCCCCTACAGCTCCCAGCCGCCATGGGCAGCAGAGGGCCCCCAGAGCACAGCAGCAGTGCGTGCTGGACCCCCCACCTTCCCATTTTGTCCCAGTTGTTTTTAGTAAAAGTCGGGCAGGCCATGGGCTTCCGTGAAGTTTTGTTAATGGCCTGTGACCTGCCTGTGACTTACTAAAAATAACCGTGACAAAATCTTAACCTTCGCAATGAGACATGTTATGGTGGGGTGACAGTACTTAAAAGTCTTAGGGCTCACTCTCCTGGGGCTAAGCTAGATGACCTGATTCCATAACAGAAAACTGCAGTGCTGCTATTTGCAATTATGTTCAGATCTATGCAGCACTACTCTCTTTGACTTGGAGCATAGATCTGATGCTTGCTTTGGAAGGACTACTTTGCAGTCCTTGTTTAATCATTATTTCTCAGCCAACATTAATGGGGAAATAGTATTGCTAGCTAGACTTCCTCCAATGAGAGTATGCAAAGGAAAGTTTGAGGATGGAAGAAAGGGTACTTACTTGTAATTAGTTCTTCAAAAATGTTGATTCTGCATATTCATACTACTTGCTCACCTATCTCCTCTTCCTTGGAATTCTGCTTTCTTAATAATTTGGGGCTTTAGCGGAAGGAACTGAGACAGTAATTGGGACCTCTCTGACTTCTTATAACCTCTGCTTTGAATGTTCAAGGATGCATTCCCAGCAACCATTGCTTTTCTAGAAGATTCCTGAGGCTTGGTGCCAGGGTATATCCCATAACTGAAAACATGAGATGGCACACTTACACTAGTGGTCTTTATGAACACGTTGAATTATAACCTTGAGTTATTACCAAGCCTGGTTCTTGCAGTGACCGTAACTGCCACCACATTTCACGCATCTAAAAAGGTGCTCTTTCTATTCTGTTCGGTTACAGTGTTGATAGAATTGTTACAATTTGCACATTGCATAACACAATTCTGTTGTTGCAACTGAATTGAGGATTCATTGAACCTGTTAAAATATCAATGGATATGTTATGGTTTCATTGTTTTATATACTGCTAACCTCTTAGGTAAGACAGTTCGAATATATACTTGATGTGCACATGCAAAGGCCATTTTTCCAAGTAACTCAGCTGAGATGTTCAAGCGTTAAAAAGAAAAATTTAAATTATAATAAAATGAATTCATGTAATACACTAAGTTCATACAAAATTCCTCCTCTTTCTCCTTTTTTTTTTTTTTTCAAACACTGAGGGATGGTCTACATTGAAAAGTTACATTGACAAAGCTACGTTTCTCAAGGGTGTGACGAATCCACACCCTGGAGAGTCGTAGTTAAACCAACCTAATCCCTGGTGTAGACAATGCTAGGCTGACAGAAGAATTCTTCTTTTGGCCTACCTACCGCCTCTGGGGGAGGTAGATTATATACAGCAATGGGAGAACCCCTCCCATCACTATATAGTGGCAATGTCTACACTACAAACTTTGGTTGATGCAAGTTACACCGGCATAAAGCTGCTGCATTAAGTGTATCATGTGTGCTTGTGCATACTTGGCTCCTTGTATCGGCACTGAATGAACTCACCAGGAGTGCTGATGTCAATGCACAGCACAGTGCACCATGGGTAGGTATCCCAGTATGCAACCACCCTCCAGCGCGCTGTATTTTGGGAAGTTTTGGCGGCGCATGATGTGCAGAAATGAGTTGCACAGGGTGACTGGGAGCAAGGGGTCAACTTACCAGTGTGTAACTGTCTCCATCCCATAATATCATCCATATCTCATAATTTTTCCATCTTTTTTTAAAAATCCCATGAACCCTTGTGGCCTTTCTACTGTCAGAGGATGGCAGACAGAAAACATGGAACCTGCACAGCTCTCTGCATTATTGTTATAAGCATTCCAAGCACAGGACACATAATCCTCCAGTATTTCCAGAGCCATAAAAGCAACAGAATCCGCAGGGAACATGACAATTCTTGGAGGACAAATAACTGTGGGACATAGTAAGAACCAATTCAGGGTTGTTGATGGCATTCCCAGAGCAGCTGCTGGTGCTGGAACACTGCTTCTGGCCCAAGAAATAAGCACTGACTGGTGGGATCAAATTGTTATGCAGGCTTGGGATGATGAGCAGTGGCTGCATAACTTTCGAATGCACAAAGCCACATTCCTGAATACTGAGTTCACCCCAGCCCTTCAGCACTGGGATGCAGGATGAGAGCTGCACTGACAGTGGAGAAGCGAGTGGTGATTGCACTGTGGAAATTACAATGCTGGATTGCTACCGGTCAGTGAAAAAACATTTTGGAGTTGGAAAATCCACTGCCTGGCCTGTTGTCATGCACGTGTGCAGGCCCATTAATCATTTCCTCCTACACAGGATTTGTGGCTGTCAGCAATGTGCAGGACATAGTGGATGGATTTGCATCAGTGCAGTTCCTAAACTGCAGTGGCTCAATAGATGGCACACACAATCCTATTTTGGCGCCAGACCATCTTGCCATAGTGTATATCAACAAAAAGGGCTACTTTTCTATGGTTATGCAAGCATTGTTGCATCACTGGGGATGCTTCACTGACATCAGTCTTGTCAGCTCAGGGAAGGTGCATATTGCTCACATCTTTTAAGAACACAAGACTGTTCAGAAACTTACAAGCAGGGACTTTCTTTCCCGACCAGCAGATTACCTTTGGTGGTATTGAACTGTCAGTAGCGATCCTGGGGGGGACTAGCACACCCCTTGCTCCCTTGGCTCATGAAGCTATACACTGTCCACCTTGACAGCATCAAGGAAAGATTCAGCTACCAGCTCAGCAAGAGAAGAATAACAGTTGAATGTGCTTTTGGTAGATTGAAGGGACACTGTTGCTGTTTACTCACAAGATGGGATCTCAGTGGAAAAAAAAAACTTCCAATGGTTATAGCTGCCTGCTGTGCCATGCATAGTATCTGTGAAACAGAGGGGGAGAAGTTGCTGCTGGGTTAGAGGATGGAGTTAGAGCTGCTATCTGCTGAGATTGAACAGCCAAGCACAAGGACTATTAGAAGAGCTCAGCACAGAGCTTTATGGCTCAGGGAGGCTTTTAAAGAGCGCTTCAACATTGAGCCACAGTAATATGTTGTGGTGTACTGTGCTCTACCTGGCCTTGCTATTTTGAGGCCTGTTAGGAATTGTGTGGTGCTTGCTGTATATCTATTAATATAGCGCTGTCAATGCACCTATTAATTTTGCGGTGCTTGTTGTACATTTATTATTATTATTAGACTGTTTGTCATTGATCCTAATGGTTGTCACACTGTACTGTAACAGGCGACTAGGTGCTTTCAGAATTGCTAAGCACTCTGCAGCATATGTTGTGAATTAATAAAGATAAATTATTTTCCAAATAATAGACTTTTATTCAGTAAGAAAACCAGTGCAAAATAAAGTTGATGCAATTTAAAATCCAATTCATTAAAAATGCAATAAATTAATGAACAAAACTTAACAAGGGATTGCTTGTGTGTGTGAAGCTGTGGTTGTCCTTAATGTCCCCCCGGGGTAGAGTGGTAGGAGGAGGGATGCAGCCTCTGATACCATGTGGAATGTTGAGGGGGTGTGAAGGGTGGTGCTGTAATGGAGTTCTCCATGGATTGCTAAGTGAGGCAAGAGTCTGCAGCATCTGTGTTTGGTGCCAGAGAAATCCCATTATGTCCTGGTGTATCTCCCTCTCCTTTTCCTTCTGGGACTCCTAGGCCTTTCTCCTGTGCACTCTCCCCTTCTCCAGGCTGTCTGCAATATTCACCTTCCAGGCCCTTTTGCTAATAGTCTGATAAAGGACTGGCTTGCAGTACCTCATGGAACATGGTATCCAGAGTCCTCTTCGTTCTCCTCCTTATCTGGCTCAGGTGTTCTGTGGGTGTGGAGGAGGAATCCTTGAAGGCCGCAGTGGCAGCAGCTGTAGATAAAACACACGGATATAGTCACAACAGAAAGTGAAAGTTATGATTCAGAACTCCTTTCCCTGGCTCCCCTAAAGTTTTAAACAAGACATGCTTATTGACACTTCTGCTTTGGAGTGCTTGTGCATGCTCACAGCATCAGCCCTGGTGAGTATAGCCTGCCAGCGGTGAGGGAAATAAGGAGGGAATTGCTCTGTTGCATTCAACTGAGTATAGGGCAATGGTACTGAATACTGGTACCATTTTCCACAGGCAGTGGTGATTTTAGCTTACTCTTGAGGGAAACAAAGGCACAGGGAGCACAGCTGCTGCTGGTGTCCTGAAGCTGCCCAGGCACGTATGCTGCTAGCCTGCATGCTGCAGTGGTGCTATTGAATGGTGCTTTCCCACGCCACTGACTGGTGGCTTATTAATAAGGAGAAGAAACTCCTCTTAGGAGAAGTATAATAGCTTCAGAGAATTTCTCTCTCAGGTTCCACCTTTGACCCACAAATTCTTCAAGCACATTCGTAACTGGGCAGAAGCTTGATTCTGGCTCACAGAATAGATGGACCCCCCTGGTTGCATGTCCCCAGTTCTCCTCACTGTTCATGTCAGTGGCCTCTGGCTTGACCTCCTCGGAAGTATCCACAGTGGCGATTGATCTCTGCCAAATATGGCGTGCAGCATTTTGTAAAGGCAGCAGGTCTGCGGCACAGCATTTGAGTGACTGTTGGCCCCCCTGGCTTTCTGATATGCCTGACTCAGATCCTTTTGCGTTCACACACCACTGCTGCTGGTCCCTGTTGTACCGCTTCTCCTGCATCCCCATGCAATCTGCTCATAAATATCCATGTTTCTATGGCTGGTCTATAGCTGTGCTAGCACAATCTCTTCTTCCCACAGGCCCAGAAGATCTAATATCTCCTGTCTGCTCCAAGCTGGAGTGCATCTGGAGCATGAAGCCAGCATGGTTAGCGTGGCAGTTGCACACAACAGCGAGGAGCTGTTAAATGTGCTTGCCAAGCTGGACAATCAGGAAAAGACATTACAAAAAATTGCAGGGCTTTAAAGGGGAGGCGGGCCTTCTAGTCTTTGTGACCCCTGGGCAGTGGAATTCACAATTGAGACCAGAGTGGTCAGTATCTGGCATTGTGGGACAGCTGCTGGAAGACTGTTAGGGTCAACATAAATATTGCAGTATCTGCACTCTCACTGCATCGACCTGAGTACATGGCTCAGTGCTGCTTGGGGAGGTGGTGTTACTGTGTTGCTGTAACAGGGCACTTGTGTAGGTAGGAGGCAAATTTAAGCATAGATACATGCACAACTGGGTCAGCACAAGGTGGCTTATGTCGAACTAACTTTGTAGTGTAGACCAAGCCTAAGCATCTACACTGAAGTGTTACAGCTAAATGTAGTCATAGCCTAAGAGGGTATTCAAAGACATCAGTGGCAAATGACTGTTGGTGTTAGTTAAGTGCTTAATACTCATTGAAAGTAATTTGCAATTGGTTCCTTTGAGTACCACCCTTTAAATCTTTGACCAAGTTATAAAAGTTGAGAGAAAAATAGAATACATTCAGGATTTTTTTTCCTTCCTTTCCATTTTTTCTAAGAGCTAGTCTGCACTTGAAGTTTTCCTTTTAACTCCATGTGTGGGCCCTCTTATTCTGTGTATAAACATAATGTCTTAACTAATTTTGAGCCCTATTTTAGGTGAGGCTTTAAATGGATGAGTTACAAATCACTCAAAACTGTTTATAGTGGAAACGGGTCTAGCTGTGCTAGTAGATGCTGCTATAATAATTTGAAACTCTGAGAGTGATGACTTCAAGCAAAATATTGTAACTTCTCTAAATGCTACCTGTTTCCTGTCCTGTATCGTTATTTGTAGATGTATCATTTTCGTCATCTGCTGTAGTCTTAGTATTGTTCTTTTGACATTGATGTTTAGGTCTCATGGTTTGCGGTAGGATGCTATTATCTCATGGTCGGTCACAAAAATGAACATGCCAGAAGATATCTCAGGTAAAAGCTTAACTTCATATCCAATAATATTAGATTTATTATTGTGTTGTTTATGACTTGTTAGGTCAGTATTATTCAGGATTTAATTTTCAAATAAAGAATAGTTAACTATAAAAGTATTACACAAGAGCTGTTCATTATAAATAAATGTAATTACAGAAACCCAGTAATCCTGGCTGCTGTACGTCCCCTGTGTTTACCCTTTCTTTGCTATGGCAATCCTTTGATACTGCAATCAATCAAAAATGTTTTGTTACAAACTGGTCTCATATGGGGGATATAGTCACCCTGCCATTCGACGTGAACCCAGTCGCTGGGTCCCATGTGCTTCCAACTGATTCTAATTCTAGAGATGCTCTGGAACTGTAGAGCATACTTTCAAGCTTAGACATCTTGTCTGATGCCGTTCCTTGGGTTGTGGGATACTGTCATCCACGCAGACTCCCTCAGAGTTCCACCTGGGCTGTGGGCATTCTGGGCTTCTAATTAACCCCTTTGGAAACACAGTGGCAAGAAAACAAGGAACACAGACTTAGCAAAGGTGTTTCTTAACCACAGTGAATTTATTCTTAAAGCGCTTGAGTGTTACAGATTTTTTTAAATAACAAAAGTCCTGAGATGCACCTTCCCCATCTCTGATGTCATCTCTTCTGTGAGTCTGAAATTTGTCAGTGTTTCAGGCTGGACAGAGTCCCTCCAGCCCCCTCTCTCCTTCATGTCTGTCTGGTGGTGATGGTTGGCTCCCTTCACAGAGTCTCTGCTCTTAAATAGGGCCTCAGTTTCTGGAGCTTCTCAATTTCAGCACATGGCACAGACACTCCAGTCATGCTTGCCCCCTTCTTGTGGGCTCTTGTGTATGGACACTATTGTTCCTTGGCTATAGGTCAGTATTTGGCAGATGATCAACGTTTTTGACCCTAAATTGCAGTTTTGATGGCTTTTTGGTGACAGTCCTTCAAAGAGGTGTCAAACACTTTCTTTCCCAGGCAGGGCAGCTGTCTGGAATGGAGAACAATAGGCTTGCCTTAGGCAAGCCCAGACTTTTGCAGTCACATTAGCAATATTTCCACCCACAGACTATGTCTACACTTACAAGCTTACAGAGGCACAGCTCTCCCGTCGACATAATAAAACCAGCTTAATGAGTGGCGGTTGCTATGTCTGTGGGAGAGTGTCTCCCGCCAACATAGTGCTGGCGCATGTGAGCACTTATACCAGCAAAACTTATGTTACTCAAGGGTGGTTTCAAATGCCTGAGCGACAAAAGTTTTGCCAACATAAGTGCTAGTGTAGACATGGCCTAAGTACAACATAGAAACTTCATAATTTGACATTACCATTTTCCACTTTCACATGTTTAACATTGTTTACACTGCATGAATAGAGATGGATTTTCTAATGTAATTGTTTTTCTGTTTGCTTTTTGTTGGTGTCTCTAAGATTTATGTGTAGATATAAAAACCATATACCTCTTCTGCATGCATTCATTCTGTTAAATTTAGTTTACCTTTGGTGTTTCACTATGCACGCTTAACACTATCTAAATAATATAGTTTAGAAATTTGCTAAAATCAGTTTAGAAAATGAGAATAATACATTCTATTAAAGTGTCAAATAATGTGTGTCAAAAGGTAAGCTTTCACCAGTATGATGATTGTTTAGAGACAAACTTCTTTATTAAACACTCATTAGTTTACTGCAAATTTATTAAATATATACGTGAGTACACAGACTATTTATACTTGAGCAGGCTTACTGTTTAAGTGTTCCAATAAAATGAATATAATGAATTTCAGATGTAATTATAATGTGTTGGTCTGATTTCTTGTGTGTGTGTGTGTGTGTGTTAGCAAAGCCACTACACTTGAGAGAACCTACGGACCAGCTTGGATAGCATATGGACATTCGTTTGCAGTTGAGAGTGAGCATGACCAAGCAATGGCTGCTTACTTCACAGCAGCACAGCTGATGAAAGGGTATGTCAAAAGTAGACAATGCCATTTTATATAGAATGAAATTCTGAAAGGCTTAAAAAACTATCGACTTATGAATATTCATTTATTAACCTACATTACTTTTTTCATTAATAAAAATATACTTAAGGCAATAACTCAAATGGAAGCTTCAGTACCAGGCAAACTAGTTGAAACTATAGTAAAGAACAGAATTATCAGACACATAGATGAATATGATTTGTTGGGGAAGAGCTGACATGGTTTTTGTAAAGGGAAATCGTGCCTCATCAATCTACTATAATTCTTTGAGGGAGTCAATAAGCATGTGGACACGGGTGATCCAGTAGATACAGTGTACTTAGATTTTCAGAAAGCCTTTGACAAGGTTCCTCACCAAAGGCGCTTAAGCAAAGTAAGCTGTCATAGGATAAGATGGAAGGTCCTATCATGGATCAGTAACTTGTCAAAAGCTAGGTAACAAAGAGTGTGAATAAATGGTCCGTTTTCAGAATGGAGAGAGGTAAATAGTGGTGTCCCCCAGGTGTTTGTACTGGGACCAGTACTGTTCAGCATATTCATAAATGATCTGGAAAAAGTGGTAAACAGTGAGGTGACAAAATTTGAGGATGGTACAAAACTACTCAAGATAGTTATGTCCAAAGCAGACTGTGAAGAGTTACAAAGGGATCTTGCAAAACTGGGTGACTGGGCAACAAAATGGCAGATGAAATTCAGTGCTAATAAATGCAAAGTAATGCACATTGGAAAACATAATCCCAACTATAAATATAAAATGGTGGGGTCTAAATTAACTGTTACTACTCAAGAAAGAGATTTTGGAATCATTGTGGATAATTCTCTGAAAACATCCACTCAATGTGCAGCAGCAGAGAAAACAGCTAACAGAATGTTGGGAATCGTTAAGGGATCGATAATAAGACAGAAAATATAATATTGCCTCTCTGTAAATCCATGGTACACCCACATCTTGAATACTGCGTGCAGATGTGGTCTCCCCATCTCAAAAAAGATATTGAAATTGGAAAAGGTTCAAAAAGGGGCAACAAAAATTACTAGGGGTATGGAACGGCTTCCGTATGAGGAGAGATTAATAAGACTGGGACTTTTCAGTTTAGAAAAGAGATGACTAAGGGGGTGGGATATGATAGAGGTCTATAAAATCATGACTGGTGTGGAGAAAGTAAATAAGGAAGTGTTTTATACACCTCATAACGCAAGAATTAGGGGTCACCAAATGAAATTAATAGGCAGCAGGATTAAAACAAAAGGAAGTATTTTCACACAATGCACAGTCAACCTGTGGAATTTCTTGCCATAGGATGTGGTGAAGGCCAAGGCTATATAACAGGGATCAAAAAAGAAGTAGATGAATTCATAGAGGATAGGGTCCATCAATGGCTATTAGCCAGGATGGGCAGGGATGGTGTCCTTAGCCTCTGTCAGAAGCTGGGAATGGACTGCAGGGGATGGATCACTTGATGATTACCTGTTCTGTTCATTCCCTCTGGGGCACTTGGCATTGGCCACTGGCGTAAAAGACAGGATCCTGGGCTAGATGGACATTTGGTTTGACCCAGTATGGCCGTTCTTATGTTGAAAACAAGGGAGGAAAAAGATTATAAGTAGTGTTCCATAATCCTTCTGCTTGTTGAATACATCATTAGTATTAGATTATTGCTTACAGTTTAAAAGTTTAGATAGCGTTACTACCTAGTGTGTCATTAAAGTCCAGTTATCTTCGTTTTCAGTTTATAGGTGACGAAGCAAACCTGGATTAAACTCAGAATTAACTTGGGGATAGGAAAGGGAAATACATATTTCTAGGCTAAAATACTAGTAAACATTAGAATTAACTTCTTACACTAAATATTTTCCCCTCAAGGTACTCTTCAGATTAGTACTTCATTTGGAATCTATTTAATATAGTGTTACATAATACATATTCTTCCTTGAGTTACTGCACATGTGGATCCCATTTAGTGTCCATGTATCCCAGCATAGGCGTTTGGAACATTTTCACTAGCAGTGTCCAGTAGGGGTGGTCCATGCATCCTGTATGCCTCCCCCCTGCACCCTCACAGGGCATAAACGGCACAGGAACCCCAATCGCTTTAGGCAGTGAGTTGTAACAACATAAGTGTCCCTCTGTAGTAATCTTGTTCCTTAGCATTTAGTCTGATAGTTGGTAGTTAGTTTATTTATAGGTAGTAGGTTAGTGCACTTGTTACTGTTTCAGTTAGCTTGTTTGCAGTGGGTATGGGGAAAAAAGCAATTTATGGCAGAGCCCAAATCTCTGGGCTTCAAGTCAGGTCCCTCTGTAGGGGGGTTGTTCCTGTGACTGACACCTACAACAGGTGCCTTTACTGTCTGGTTGAGCAACATATTGTTGCTAAGTGTGTGATTTGCAAGTCCTTCAAGAAGCACACACAAAAGGAGAGGCACTTCAGCTTTTTCTTATGGAAAGGTCCATGAGAGCTATGTCTGACTCAGAGCATGAACTTGGTACAAAGGCTTCTGTTTTCAAAACTTACCTCGCCAATGCTCCTGTCACCAGAAATGTGACAGCTAAATCAGAAGCATTTAAAAATATGAAATTCAGAAAGGTCAATTAGAGGAGGCAGATACCCCCATTGTTAGAGGACTGAATGACTCTAAAGGACTGGTCTACACCTAAAATGTAAGTCGATCTAGCTATGGTTGCCTAGTGCTGTGAAAAATTTCATGCTCTGAACACCATAGTTAGGTTGTCCTAACCCCTGGTATAGACATGGCTAGGTCAATGGAAGGATTCCTCGGTCAACCTAACTACAGCCTCTCGGAGAGGGGGATTACCCACATGGATGGGAAAACGTCTTCCATCAGTGTAGGAATTGTTTACAGGAAAGTAGCTGCAGTGCTGCTGTAGCAGCAATAGGGTAGACATACCCTTTGCTCTCCGGTGGCAGGAGCAAAGAAGAGCTCTTCAAAGGAGCCACTACAGCTGGTGCCGAGAGAGAAGAGGAACTGTTGAAGAGAGCCATTACTGTCGGTGCAGGAAAGAGTGGGACTGAGACCTGCCATTTTGCACCACATAACAGAGCTGGTACAGAAACCTGCTTCTTCATCTAAAAGATCTCAAGAGAAAAAGAATTCACAGTCATCTGCCGTCTTCCTTTTTGGCACCAGCTTCACCAGCACCATTATTCTCAGCATCAGAGTTAGGACAGTCTTCTACAGTGCTTCTGTTGTCGGCATTTGCATCTTTTAGTTACAGCCAGCAGTTTCAAATGCAAAGGAGGGCTCAAAGCAGAGAGGCATCTACAGCTCCTCACTATAGGGACTCTTACAACTAAATTTGCAGCTCCAAAAGCTTATTTTGTGTTTTTTGCCAGACCTCAGGGTCATTCCAGAACCTGAGTCGCCAGTCCCGGAGGTTTTCCTGATCTTGATACCAGACAGATCCCCTCTTCAAAAAAGAAGCAAGCGTATCTCTAATGAAAATTTATTTGAACCAGCATGGCATTACAATTAAGGATTTGAGTCCCACTCAAATCCTTCAGTCTGCTGTCAAGACTTCTGCATTAGAAGTTTCTTCATCCAAAGACTGACTCCTCTGCAGACTCTGACAGGAGTCCACCACCAAGAAGGAAATCACATGGATGGAAAGAAAATAATTCTAGGGGCTCATATGGAAAAGCACCTCCTAATAGACCTGAGAATGCTAATTCTCACTGTGCTCTTCGGTTGCTTCTGAACTGGCCAAATATCCCTTTCCCATCTGGTCCACATCCATGGCCGTATTGGTTCTCATGGCATTCATATCCACAATTTCAGGGACAGGTTCTCCCACAATATACAGAGTCTGTTTGTGAGTCACCTGCTACAAACTCTTATAATTCTGATCACTCTTCTTATCAAGTTCAAATTGCAGAGGAGCAACAAATTTAAGTGTTAAGTGTTGCTGAAATGTCAGCCCATCAGAACAGTCTGGTCCTATACTTGTTTCTTCTTCCTTACTTGATTAAACCATTTCACAGGCTTACATCACTGTAAGCTGATGATTTAAAAACCTTTCAGGACTTACTGAAGCATCTGGCAAAAACACTAGAAGTTCCTTTGAAGACAGTTCAGGAGAAGGGATATAAACTTTTTGATATTCTACAGTCAGCATCCCAAAACAGGGTTGCACTACCTATTAATGAAGGAATACTGGATCCAACAACAGATCTTTGGTTGAGCCCTGCTTCCATTTTATCTACTGTAAAATGTGCTGATTGTAGATATCAGGTGCCGTCTGAAGGATTTGAGTATTTTTATACACATCTGGCTCCATCATCACCTAAGTTCCCTCTAAAGCTACGTGGCTGCCCAGCAGCCTATCAAGTGCTGCACAGTTCACATGCCCGTCCCCCCACTGCTGTGCAGCTCCTGCCCTCTGCCTTGGGAGTCCCTGGCCAGCTGCTCCCAGGAGCCTCCTGCTTGCTGTACAGAGCGGGGGGCAGGCACACTGATATCAGGGTGTCCCCTCCCACCCCTCTACCGCATCTCCACAGAGTGGCGGGGGCAACATGACAGGGCTCAGGAGTGGGATGTGGGACAGAGCTTGCTGACAGCTGCTGCTAAGTCTGAACAAGGAGGCTTCAGATTGGTGAGTGCCGATCTACTTAAAGGGGCAGCATGTCCGTCTCTCTCTCTCACACACATATACTGTGTCTGTGTGTGTGTCTCTCTTTCTCTCTCTCACACACACATATACTATGTCTCTCACACTCACTCACCTCCCAACACATACTTGTATTGTTGTTGTTACTTCTTGATACTTCCTGCAATGCACATATATTCTCTGTAATTTTATTCTTTTAAAGTGCGACTGGTCTATGCATTTCATAATTTTTATTTCTCTCAACGCTTAAATTTAATTATTTGAGTAGTGAGTTCTAAAATGCTATCCTGGCTGGAGTAATTATCCCTATGGTAACTTTTAAAAATGTGTTATAGCTATTTTAAATTTTAAAAATATGTGTTATTTGTTTCTACTGGTGGTGCACATCCACACATTACCTTGATATTGGTGCTCATAACCAAATTTATTCTGCACATGGATGGAAAAAATTCAAGGGAACATTGATTCATCACTAAATCTGTCTCTAAGGAGAAAGAACCCAAGAGACTTGATCTTTTCAGAAAGAAAATGTACTCTTCAACATCTTTACAGATCAGGAGAGCAAATTATCAATCATATTTAGATAGCATGGCTTATCTGCAATGGTGTAGAGTGTCAGAGTTTAAGGACAATTAAGGACAATCAAAGTGTAGAGTAGCTTAAAGCTACTTGTGAAGAAGGGCAGCTTATTGCCCTTCAAAACCTATTTCAAGCAGTATTAGATGCTGCTGATTCAAGTGCTTGTTCAGTGGTTACAGCTGTCATAATGTGATGCTCATCATGGTTGTCTGCATCAGATTTACAAAAGGAAGTGCAAGCAACTATTGAAGATTTGCCATTTGAAGATCAGAATCTGTTTAGTACCAAGACTGATGAATGTCTGCATTCATTAACAGACTCAAGATCCACACTCAGATCATTGGGTTTGTATGCTCATCCTTTCAAAACAAGACAATTTCGTCCTCAAACTTAATTCTCCGGATATAGGAACACTCAATATCTATTTTGTTCATATTCCCAACACTAGAGGCCTTTTCTGAACAATCTAGAAAGAGATCTAGATATCAGAAGATGGCAGCTCTGCTACCCCCTTCTATAACTACTCAGTTGGTCAGACAGAAAGACATCAAATTTGATGCAACAATCAAGGATCTTGGACTAAATCACAAAGAGGTATAACATTTTACTACACCCTTTGGTTCCCATCTGTTTTATTTCCTGGAGGCGTGGATAGCAATCACCACATTGCAATGGGTCCTTCAAGTAATAAGGGCTGGTTATGCCATTCAGTTTCAGTCTCTGCCTGCTTTCCACCCCTCTTCTTAGTCCCTTTTCAGGGACCATTTTCATGAGCGTGCCATGAGTCAGGCGATAGATGAACTGATCAAACTAAGAGCAATAGAGTTAGTAACTGAGGAGTTTATTGGAAAAGGTTTCAGTTCTCCTTATTTCCTCATACCAAAAAAGAAAGGCAGCTTACTTGCAATTCTAGATTTTGGGACCTCAACAAGTTCATTCAATGTGCCACATTTAGCATGGTAGCTCTCACTTCTGATATCCCTGCTCTGTATCCCATGGATTGGTTCATTGCCCTCTACAGGATGCTTATTTTCATGTGTCAATACACCCCATGCACAGAAAGTGTCTACGTTTTATGGTTCTGGGGGGTCATTACCATCTTTTGAAATTTCTTTAGCACCGTGGATGTGCCTACAAAGTTCCTAGAAGTAATTGTGGCCCATCTATGCAGACAAGGGTTGCATATTTACTAGGCCTGTTGATTAATCGCAGCTAACTCACGCGATCAACTCAAAAAAATTAATCGCAATTATAAAATTAATTGCGATTAATCAGAGTTTTAATCTCACTGTTAAGCAATAGAATACCAATTGAAATGTATTAAATATTTTTGGATGTTTTTCTACATTTTCAAATATATTGATTTTAATTATAACACAGAATACAAAGTGTACAGTGCTCACTTTATATTATTTTTTATTACAAATATTTGCACTGTAAAAAAGATAAACAAAAGAAATAGTATTTTTCAATTCACCTCATACAAGTACTGTAGTGCAATCTCTTTATTGTGAAAGTGCAACTTACAAATGTAGATTTTTTTTGTTACATAACTGCACTCAAAAACAAAACATTGTAAAACTTAAGAGCCTACAAGTCCACTCAATCCTATTTCTTTTTCAGCCAATCGCTAAGAAAAACAAATTTATTTACATTTCCAGGAGATACTGCTGCTTATTTCTTATTTACAGTGTCACCACAAAGTGAGAACAGGCGTTCACATGGGACTTTTGTAGCTAGCATTGGAAGGTATTTGTATGCCAGATATGCTAAACATTCGTATGTCCGTTCATGCTTCAACCACCATTCCAGAGAACATGCTTCCATGCTGATGATGCTCGTTAAAAAAAATGTGTTAAATAAATTTGTGATTGAACTCGTTGTAGGGGAGAATTGTATGTCTCTGGCTCTATTTACCAGCATTCTGCCATATATTTCATGTTATAGTAGTCTCGGATGATGACTCAGCCCATATTGTTCCTTTTAAGAACACTTTCACTGCAGATTTGATAAAACGCAAAGAAGGTACCAGTGTGAGATTTCTAAAGATAGCTACAGCACTCGACCCAAGGTTTAAGAATCTGAAGTACCTTCCAAAATCTGAGAGGGACGAGGTGTGGAGCATGCTTTCAGAAGTCTTAAAAGAGCAACACTCCATTGCAGAAACTACGGAACCCGAACCACCAGAAAAGAAAATCAACCTTCTGCTGGTGGCATCTGACTCAGATGATGAAAATGAATATGTCAGTCCATACTACTTTGGATTGTAATCGAGCAGAACCTGTCATCAGTATGGACGCATGTACTCTGGAATGGTGGTTGAAGCTTGAAGGGACATGTGAATCTTTAGCACATCTGGCACGTAAATATCTTGCAGTGCCGGCTACAACTTGTTTACAATGTTACCTGAAAATGAGAACAGGAAGCGGACAGCATTATCTTTTGCAAATGTAAACAAACTTATTTGTCTGAGTGACTGACTGAACTAGAAGTAGGACTGAGTGGACTTGCAGGCTCTAAAATTTTACATTGTTTTATTTTTGAATGCAGTTTTTTTTTTTACATAATTCTACATTTGTAAGTTCAACTTTCATGATAAACAGATTGCTCTACAGTACTTGTATTTAGGTGTATTGAAAAATACTATTTCTTTTCTTTTTTTACAGTGCAAATACTTGTAATGGAAAAAATATAAAGTGATTACGGTACACTTTGTATTCTGTGTTGTAATTGAAATCAATATATTTGAAGATGTAGAAAACATCCAAAAATATTTAAATAAATGGTATTCTATTATTGTTTAACAGTGCGATTAATCGTGAACAGTTTTTTTAATCGCCTGACAGCCCTAATATTTACCCTTACCTAGACAACTTGCTTCTGTCGGAGAAGTCACAAATGTAGGTTATAGTAGCAGCAAAGAAAGTTATTTATTTATTTTCATCCCTGCATTTGAGGATCAACTTTTAAAAGTTGAATCTGATTCCGTCACAATCCACAGAGTTCATTGGAGCTCTCCTAGACTCAGTAGCAGCAAGAGCGTTCCTCCACCTGAACAGATTTCAAATAATAAAAAAACTGATTCTCCATTTCCATACCTGTCCTCTAATGACAACAAGGATGTGCCTTAAACTTCTGGGCCATATTCACCAGGTTAAGTCTCAGACCATTTCAAGCATGGATAAAGTCTGTTTACCGACACACAATCCATGATATATATCTGTCATACTGTCCTGCAGTGGCTGAAGAGCGTGCATACTAACCTTAGGGCAGACTGTTAAGAAACAGGGCACAAACCCCAGATTGGTTGTGAGTTCTGTACTTTGACTTCACCAACCATTTATCAAGTGTAAACTCCTCAGGCAGTATAACAGGCACTATAACCATCTTTAATCATTTTTGTTGCTATAACCATCTTTCTTTAATCATTTTTGTTGCTCTCATCTGGACTTTCTCCAATTTGTTCACATCTTTCATGAAATGAGGCACACAGAACTGGACACAATACTCTAGCTGAGGCCTTATCAGCATGGAGGAGAGTGGTAGAATTACTACTTATAACACTCCTGCTAACACATTCCAGAATGATGTTTAGGTTTTTTGCAACAGTGTTCCACTAGCTTGTGATCCACTATAACCCCCAGATCCCTTTCTGAAGTACTCCTTCATAGGTAGTCATTTCCCATTTTGTATGTGTGCAAACTTCCTAAATGGAGTACTTTGCATTTGTCCTTGTTGAATTTTATCTTACTTACTTCAGACCATTTCTCCAGTTTGTCCAGATCGTTTTGAATTTTAATCCTGTCCTCCAAAGGGCTTGCAACCCCTCGCAGCTTGATATTGCCCGCAAACTTTATACCTATACTCTCTATGCCATTATCTAAATTGTTTATGAAGATATTCAAAAGAACTGTGGGACCCCAGTTGATATGCCCTTCCAGCTTCAATGTGAACTGCTAGTAACTCCTCTCTAGGAACAGTTTTCTAACCAGTTATGCACCCACCTTATAGTAGTTCCATCTAGGCTATATTTCCCTAGTTTGTTTATGAGAAGGTCATGCAAAACACAATCAAAAGCCTTATTATAGTCCGGGTATACCAAATCTACTGCTTTCCCCCATATCTACAATGCTGGTTACCCTGTCAAAGAAAGCTATTAGAATGGTTTGACGTGATTTGTTCTTGACAAATCCATGTTGACTGTTTTATCACCTTGTTACCTACTAGGTGTTTGCAAATTGATTGCTTGATTATTTGCTCCACTGTCTTTCCGGGTAAGAAGTTAAGATGACTAGTCTATAATTTCATGTCTGTAATTCCATGTCAGTGTTCTATTCCAATAATATTAGATTAACTCTTATCCTTAAAGGACTTGTCACTATCGCTTCAATCAAAGTTCATTTGGCAGCATTCCATTCCATATCTGTATTTCATCCTCCAGTAGAGGGAGGTACAATTTTCTCTCTTCGGTCAGTGAATAGATTTATGGAAGGGCTTGTCCGCATTTTTCTTCCTGTTAGAAAAATCACTCAAATATGGGACTTAAATTCAGTGGTTTTTTTGCTTATGGACACTCCTCCCCACCCTTTTGAACCTCTTATCAAATTATCCAGTTCCTCTGCTATCACTGAAGGTAGCATTTCTGGTGGCAATTACATCAGTTTGTAGAATAAGCGAATTACAAGCCCTAATGATGAATCCGCCATTTACAGTTTTTCACCTGACTAGAGTAATCATGAGACTGCATCCATCTTTTATGCCTAAGGTACTATCAGATTTTCATATCCATTAATTCACCATTTTTCCCCAAAAACCTCATTCTTCACTTGTTGAATCTAAATTATATACTTCAGAATTGAGAAGACTGCTGTTATATTACCTAGATAGAACTAGATCTTTTTGTAAAACTTCAGGACTTTTTGTTGTGTGTGGTAATAAATCAAAAGGGATGACTGTTTCATCATAAAGACTTCCAAAATGGGTATCCAATTGTATTAGAACTGCTTACGATATTAGTAAGAAGAGTTCTCCATCAGAGTGCAAGCTACATCAATAGCATGCTTAAGTCAGGTTCCAATATTGGAAATATGTAGAATGGCTACGTGGTCTTCAGGTCATATGTTTACAAAATGTTATTTGTTAGTCACCACTTCAAGATCTGATGCACATTTTCAAAGAACCTTTGCAATCTCTTTTCAGATAACTCTTAGCCCTAGCCCCCCCCCCTTTAAAAAATGACTGCTAGCTTATCATCATAAGTGGGATCCACATGTCCAGTAGTTCAAAGAAGAAAGAAAGGTAACTTAGCTGATAGAAACTGTTGTTCTTCAAGATGTTCTGTGCACGTGCATCCCACAACCCATCTCTGTAGCTCTGTCTTATGAATGAGGATTTTGGTCAGCAAAGGAACTGAGTGGTGGTTGTTGTCGCTGCCCCCTTTATGCCCTGGAGTCTAAAGGGCATATGCGTGACCCCTACTGGACACTGCTAGTGAAAATGTTTTGAACTCTTGTGCTGGGGCACATGGATACCATAAGTGGGATCCATGTGAGAACATCTCAAAGAACCACAGTTACTATCAGGTAAGTAACTGTTCTTTTAAAGTTTTTTTTTTTATGTAAAGGTTTTTTTATTTAAAGTATACTTATAAAGTATCACACAATTAAATGCTTTTAAGATTTCTGCAAATTATTAAATATTTACATACAAGCAAATAAATATATGAAGCTTCCTTTTTTCCTTGTTTTTTACAGCTGTCATTTGCCGATGCTCTATATTGGACTAGAATATGGTTTGACCAACAATTCAAAATTAGCTGAAAGATTTTTCAGCCAAGCCCTAAGCATTGCACCTGAGGATCCTTTTGTTATGCATGAAGTTGGAGTGGTTGCATTTCAAAATGGAGAGTAAGTTTGCAAAGGGAGATAAAGAAAGACAGTACTACTAGTCTATATTCTTTTCCTAAAAGTAATGTAGTAGCATATATTTTGTTTTTATAAAAGGGCTTATTTTGAGCTACAGAACAAGAAACTGCTTATGATTCTAATTAGTTAGTATTCACCCTAAACTCTTACTTGTCAAATTAGTTTTTTTTTCTAATAGGGTATTTTATCTGGTTTGATGCTTTAAGCATTGAGTCAGGAAAGAATTGATACTTGGGAATTAGGCACAGATAGAACAGCCAGGCATCATATGAGGTATTCATATGTGCAGGAGATTCCATGTGTTGAAATGATTTTGTTTTTGGCAAACCAGGAAGTACCAAGATGATTCCAGAGAGGGGAAACATTTTTAAAAGGTGTATAAGGTTAAGATTTTGATTGTTATCCATAGCCTGGTTATTGGGAGCATTTAACATGTTTCTGGGCTGTACTCCATTTTAATTTTTACTCTGTAGTTTGGCTTTAAGATCATGCACCTTTGTGTGCAAGATATTTGTCACAACTGCTTGTATTTCACCATTTAATTAATGTGAATGAAATTATCTGTGAATAAATAGTGTGAAAAATAACTTTTCTCTCTTTCTAACACAGTTTATTCAGCTTTGTCATTAGGAAGGGACTTTTGAATGGCAACTGTGTGATAGATACTTTGTTGGTAATTCCAGTAATGTTTTTTTCTTATTTTAGTTGGAAAACTGCAGAAAAGTGGTTCCTCGATGCTTTAGAGAAAATTAAAGCTATTGGAAATGAGGTAATTTTTAATTAATGCATACTTAATTTTATGTCAGTGAACTATTTATTAAAACTGCAGGTTCTCATATTATATTGCCTTATGTAATTGGATTGTTAGAATAAATGCAGTAAATTCTGAGACATTGTCCTCCCCAATGATATAGACTGTGACTTAAAACCTTAGCCTAGTATCATTAAGTTCTGCCATCCAGTGTTTTCATATTTTTACATCATGCTTATCAGACATACCTTTTTACCTTTTCCCATAATATACCTTTTCCAAAACAACAAGCCTTCAGCTGAAATTAAAAAGTAACAGATTTAAAATGTATTCTTTTATGTCTGTGGCATAGCTGTTAGCAGAATCCAGATCTGACTCCCAGTTGTGTGCCTTAATTGTTAGACAGTGCTCCGTCCCATATGAATTCTCCAATCACATATGGAACTCAGTGCAGCAAGGTATTAATGCAGATATCTTAGTTTTTAAAAAAACGCTTAAACATGCATAGGAATAAGAATAGAGTTTGTACTTACGGTGTCTGTGGTAAAGTTACAGCACTTCTTCTGATGCTTCAGAGCATAAGCTAAACACCATGACCGGAAAGGAATTTAAGGATTTTCGCAGCTTAGATATTGGCATTGTGTGGCCAGTAAATGGACTAATTATTTCAGAGCAGATAAATTTAGACCATGGAAGAAAAGGGATAAAGCCAAATGGGATATTTAGTATTTGCAATCATTCTGTCAAGATCTAGTTTTACTGAGGGTCACTTCTGCACTGCTTGTTGATGAACCCAACTGTGCTAATAAATAATAAAGGGTTAAGTTTGAAAGTGCAAAGCTGGCATTGAATTTGTAAGGTGAAGATATCATTATTTTTGTGTTTGCCATCTTGTCCAAATAAATGTTATCACTGCAGTTTTTAAGGCTATTTAACTGGGATGGGGGCTGGAAGAACCTGGAAAAGATAACTAAAATGGGGAGGAAGATTCACTTTAATAAGTAAATGGTTTCATTGGACAATGTTTGCTTATTTTACCTAACTGTTTAATGTAAAAGGAATTTTAAATACCTGTCTTCAGGTTTTCATTCTCCATGAATGAACTGCCTTGTTCATTTACATGCTGATTTATCTGTAGTAATTGAACACACAGAATTTAATTAAAAGCTGTTAGGTTGATATCATTAGGTTGGATGTATTATTTTGCAGGTAACAGTTGATAAATGGGAGCCTTTATTGAACAACTTAGGACATGTGTGCAGAAAGCTCAAGTAAGTGGAAAATGTGAAATGTTTTAAAGCTACATTTACCTGGTATGTTACAAAAAAGTTTGTTCTTCTTGGACCCAGTGCTTATTTACAATAAGACTTTACTCTGTCAAAGCAGTGTAAGGCGGTCTTCTTGGAAATCAGAATGAGGCCACCTAAATCTGTTTGTGCACATTCACTTGCAGTGTGTTTACACATGGACATGGTTTACAGAGAGAGGATGCCTCATGTATATGCAATAATTCATATAAAATCTTAAGTCTTAAAATTATTTTATTAGTTGATAAAATTTTAATCATAAGTGCTCAGATCTACATTTTAACTAACTTCTGCATCAATATTGAAGTCCTTGATTATGCCCAGATTCTGCAGAACAATCTGCATCAGTGTAAGAGTCTTCCTGTGCAGACTGTTTTCCTGGATCAGAATGTGACTTATTACTCAAGCAAAATTCTCACTGGCTTCTGTAGGAGTTTTGTCATAAAGACTGTAGAATTACTGTTGAGAATGACAAGTTCAAGGTTTGCAGCCATCTTTCCACCCATCTCCAGAAGCTTTACTACAGATTTGCTGTGAAATAAAATACAAATACTTTTCTGACTGAGTTACAAAATAATGCTTGAAATAGATGTAAAATCCAAGGACAGTTGTAAAACAAAATCTGAGCATATTTTTCTCAACAATACATCAATAACGGCCATCTTTTTAAGATATTTATTTTTAAAAAATGTTCTTTGATGCTAGGACTATTCCATATTTTATTCAGGTTATGACCCTGACAAAATAATGTTACAGTACAAATTACATATGGGAATTATACCTTTGTAGCAGACTAATTATATCAGACTAATATTTTTAATAAAAATTCATTTAATAAAAATGTTTGCAGTTCAGAAATGTATTCATATCTATAAGTTTAAAATCTGATTGTAATAGTTAAATATAATTTTATTTTGTTACATATGAACAGTGCTATAATTCCTTAATTGGTGATGTGGTTTATAGCTATTGTGTTTCAGAATCATTCATGTGAAAGCAATTAGAGTGGAGAGTTACTCTGAAGCTCTACTGTTGCTTTTGGCTTCAGTAGTAATTACACCTTTTACAAGAGCTGCCAACTAGTCTTAATTTTCCTTAGGAAATAAGGACTTCTGTGTAATAGCTGCCCACTTTGCCAAAGCAAACAAAAGGCCATGCTGCTGGGAAACTATTCATTATATTCCTGGTGGAATTCTGCACCAAATAATTAAAAATTCTAGAACAAAAAAATAAAAATTCTGTGCACAATATTTTAAAATTCTGCAAAATTCTGAATATTTTATTTGTCAAAATAACACAGTATAATTACACCAGTTTCAATTATTTTTGGTCATTTATTTCAAAATAGCTGTCAGCAAGTATGTCTTTAACAATACAGACAATAAAAAAGATTCAGGAAATGTTTTTTGACAAATAGATTCTTTATTAGGCATATTAATACAGAACTCAGAGTAATAATTCATTTAAACTGCAATACAGAACTGTATTTCCTGCCCTTCTCGGAAGCAGTGCAAAGGCTTGGGGGAGTCAGGGGTAATGGAGGAGCTGAAACAAGGAGGAGTCGGTGGCACCTTAAAGACTAACAGATTTATTTGAGCATAAGCTTTCGTGGGTAAAAACCCACTTCTTCAGAGGAGCTGAGGGAGAGGGAAGTAAATTGCTGGGAAGGAGCCTGGGTGTGAAGCCTGGGAAGGAGCCTGGGTTGTTGGGAATGGGTGGGAAAAGTATTGAACAGTTCTGTTTTGTTTTTTTGGAGGGGCGCGAGACAGGAAGGGATTGTTAGGGAGTGTCCCCATGCAGATCCTGGCTGACCCCTAGCCTCTCCCATTCAGTCAGGCACATCTGCCCCTGTCCCAATGTGTCTTTGTGTGCCCTCTCCCAACTACTCCCCTGTCCCTATGTAGCTCTGCATGCCCCTCATCACCATGTGGCTCTGCACCTCCCTCCCCCCGTCACCCTGTGCCTTCACTCCCATTCAGCCGCTGCCCCAGTGTGTCCTCCCCCACTAGCCCTTATGAGCCCCTGTCTGAACCCCCCTCCCCGTCCAGCACCTCACAGCCCTTGTCTCCTGACTTGGCCTGATAAGTGCTGCCAAGGCAGTTTTCTCTCTTCCCTGCTGTGGGGCACTGCAACTTTGTTCGAGGACAACAGCGCCCTCTGGTGGGCAAAATGCAGAACTGCAGCAACATTTTGTCAGAAGCTTTTTTTCTGTGCAAAAAATTAGAAATCTGCAGGGCTCATTAAATATGTGCATGTGCAGTAGCACAGAATTCCCCCAGGAGTATCATTGGTATAATTATAGAGGGGTTTTTTCAAAATCCTTGTTTCAGTTAATAACACTTTCGTCTTCTAAAATTTCCTAGAATAAAAAAATTAAAAATAGTTACATCACATTTAGAGCAGCCAATACTGTATTCTTTGTTCATGTGTCCATGTGTTTAAGACATTTTTCTAAATAGTAAAACATTTTTCAGGAAAAAAATCATTTTAATTTAAAATTAAGTTGACAGACTACCATAAAATGCTACGTGCTAGAATAGATATGAATATTGTGTAGTGTGGAAGGCTTGGTTTTACAGCGAACAAATTTTATATTTAATTGTTTTCTAGCATTTCTGACAGCTTTACATGTTGCTATTTGATAGTTTTATATAATAGAAATCTGAGTTAGCCATGAAAACAGATGTAAGAGAAAATGCTATCTAACAGTCCTCTGAGATTTGTGATATCTGTATTTTAATTATAGTAGCTTGAGATTCTTGTAGTAAGGACATCAAGCTGTAAGCGTGTGTGCTTTTGTATGTTTCTTGGGTTCTGGATGAATGATTGCCATACCTTATTTGATTCATGGATGATTTTAATTTCAGGAAAGGCTGTCTGGTATTTGAAGGGAATTATGGGATATACCTAAAATGTTCAGAAGCAAAGTAAAGAATTGCTTATATTTTGTTTCATTTGAAGGTTTTAAAGTATCTTGAAAATCCTCATATGCCCCATAACATCAAAATATGTAATTTGATAAATGCTATGTTCTTGCCTGCCTCTGGAAGGCAGAATTAGAAGCAAAGTGGAGGTAGCAGTAATACTATTTTCTGTGCAGCACCTGAAGCTTTCCATAAAATTCCTGCCACAATCCCAACAATGTCAAACAATCTACAGAGGGTGCTTATTTTCCTTAAGCTTACCAGTTCCTCTCCACCCCAAGCAACAGTGGCAGCATGATTGGCTCAGCTCTGCTGCCATTCACATCTCTAATGTAGCTGTATCCAAGTGGGGAGGGAGATAATGCTGCCTCAAGTAGCATTAAACCTCTACGGTAGTTTGCCACATAAGATAGGATCCTCTTCAATGGGAGGTGACTGCAGGGAGCTACTGCATCTTATATCCACCCCCACGCCTTTGTGGCTGGCTACAAATATGCATATGTAGCAACTTTAAATTAAGCTTATCTTTAATAAGTAGCAATATGTTCTTTCCACACGCAGGATTTAAATCTAAACATAGAATATCATTTTCTTGAAGATTTTTCATACACTTCAATTTTTTTAAATCTTAAATGTGAAGGTATATCCTGGATAAGGGAAAATTTGGTGGTTCTTCGAGGAGTGTCCATGTGGGTGCTCCACTTTAGGTGTCTTGGCGCCCTGCTCTTGTAAACGGAGATTTGTAGTAGCCATCTTATGCCGCTCCAAGTGGTTACATAGCGGAGTGCAGCCAACCATGCCCCAGGTGCTTCTCTACTGCCTTTGGCTTGAGTTGGAGCGACAGCAGCACCCTTTCTTACCTTTGAGAGCTTAATAGTTTGCCGTTGTTCCCGATAGTGTTAGCTTAGTCGTAGTTAGCTACCCTAGCCCTTTGCCCTTTATATCTTATATTTTAGTTTATATTTTTTTAAAAAAAAATTATATATTTTTCTCCCTTTGCCCCAGCCTCTCTGGCAGGTACTCGGCTATTGATTAAAGAAAAAAAAAGAAAGAACAGTAATAACCCCGTTTTTCTTTCTCCAGAGGAATTTCTCTCTCAGGCGTGCCCAGCTCACCTGGCTTTAAACGCTGCCTGACTTGCAGACTTTCCATACCGGTCTCTGATGGTCACGCACAGTGTGTCACACATTACCCAAAAGTGTCCACACTGCAGAAAATTGACTGGTACAGGACAAGGAAGGCTAGGGATCTCCAACTGAAGCTCCTGATGATGGAGAAATCCCTCAGACCAGCGTCCGACCCCGAGTCCAGGACACCTCCTGGTCACCAGTGGCAGCGTCTGACAGGGGATCTACTTCAACAACGGCTGCTACGGAGCCTGCTCCTAGAAAAGCTACCAAAAAGTGGTCTCACACATCCCCACAATGTGAATCACCTAAAAGAAAGTGATCTCCAAATGAAAAATCTGTCCTGGTACCAATGGCACCAAGAGCGCCAGACCATGAGGCACTGGGAACATCCGTACTGAAACATCCTGAGGAGCTAAAGATCCTATGTGGGAAAGCTCTAATGGAGGTGCACACAGTAAAGCCAAACCTCCCAGCTCGGCACCTACGGAGCTGAAGAAAACCTCGGCACCAAGCAGTACAGTGTCACCATCTGCCGTGTACCTATTCAGCACAGCTCCAAGTCATTGGCACGACAGCTTTTACCCTAATTCCCGGTCAGTGCATGATGCCATCCCTGGCACCAAGCCTTATGGTTCCGCAGCAATTCATGAGGCATGCAGACCTGATAGTGGCCTCAACACCTGGAATTCCCCTACTCAGTACCGACAGTACCTCAGCAAGACCAGAACCAAGCTTGGTAACCACTCCCTGTGGATCAGACCCTCCCTTCTCCAGTGATGAGGAAGAAGAGGATGAGGCAGTAATATACACTCCGTATCACTCCTCCCCTAAACCTGGACCCTCTCAGCACCAAACATCTACATACATGCGAGGCTGATATAGTCAACCATGGGCACCGCCACGTATACCCTTCCCACCCAACTGGCCATATTGGGATCCATGGGCAATGTATAGGGCAGAGAACCTTAGGCCCCCTAACCCACTGAGGTCCAAAACAACTCTGTCCCCTTCACCAACTGTCCCAACACCCTCAGAGACACAAGAGGAAGAGATAGAGGAGCCTGATGACACACCTGAAGGTGACACCCTGCTGCCCACCCACATATTGTCTTTGTCGCCAGACAAAACAATAATGCCACTCCCCCCCACACGCTAGGGGGGATGATTTCAAATCTTTTCAAGACCTCTTCAAAAGTGTAGCTGAATCTCTGGACATTTCATTAGCTGAGCTACAAGAGACCCACCACAAGCTCACAGACATATTCCAGGCATCCCGAGCAGCAAAGATAGCGCTGCCAATTAATGATGCCATTATGGACCCTGCAAAAATAATCTGGCACACACCCGCCACAGCCGCTCCCTCCTGTAAGAGGTCTCAAAATAAATATTATGTGCCAGCAAAAGGGGCTGAGTTTCTATTTACCCACCCTGTACCAAACTCGCGGGTGGTGGATGCGGTAAATCAAAGGAGGGAAACAACACCAGTCTAGAACGACCCCATATAATAAGGCCTGGAAAAGGCTAGACCTCTTCGGAGAGAGAGCCTACTCCTGTGCCACACTCTACTTCCATGTAGCCAATTATTCAGCCCTACTGGCAAAATACACACAACCATCCACCTCCAGACAATCATTTTGAAGGTGTGGTTGAGGGCACAAGACATCCACACTCTCTGATTGCAAAACCAGATCCGGTCCCCAGCCCATACGGAGACCATCGGGTAATATGGTGACAGTCTGGAACTGTCAGACAACAGACAAATGGCTTCTGGAGATTATTCAGAAGGGCTACTCCATCCCCTTTATTTCTATCCCACCTACTCACTCCTCTCCCCCATTCATCTTCAGGGAACTCTCTCATGAGCACCTGTTACAACAGGAAATAAACCACCTCATACAATTAGGTGCCGTGGAACCTGTACCATCTCAGCACGGGGAGAGGTTTTTATTCCCATTATTTTCTTACTCAGAAAAAGAATGGCAGGTAGAGACCCATCCTGGATTTATGAAAAGTCAACACATTTTTGAGAATGCAATGTTTCAAAACAGTGACTATATCCACAATAATTCTGGCAGTAGAGAAAGGAGATTGGCTCTCAGCCCTCAACTTCCAGGATGCTTATTTTCATATTACCATATGCCGCACACAGAAGATTCCTGAGATTCACCGTAGGGAATCAGTATTTACAATACAGAGTGCTACCCTTTGGCCTGTCAACTGCCATAAGAGTTTTTTTCCCAAGGTTCTCACGGTCATTGCAACTCACCTCCGCAGACAGGCAGTGATGATTTTTCCATGCTTAGATGACTACTTCCTAAGGGCACCAATGCAGCAAGGAGTGATAAACGGCATGCATACCACGATAACCCTGTTCATGGACGTTGGGTTACAGATAAATGTACAGAAGTCCACCGTGGTCCCTGTCCAACAGTTGGAATTTATAGGACCCTACCTCTACTGTCTCACAGCAACAGCAATGTTACTCCAACAACGCTTCCTCACTCTAGTCAACCTAATTTCAACAGATGGACAGCCCAAAAACATCTGCCAGAATGTGTTTACAACTGTTGGGGCACATGTCGGCAACAACATTTGTCTTAAAATATGCCAAGCTCCACATGAGTTTCTTACAGGCCTGGCTTCGAACAGTGTATATACCACACAGACATTCTCTCAACTGATGCCTCACGATGCCCCTCATGGTAAAAGAAACACTAACATGGTGGACACAACCACAGAACATCTGCTCAGGTGTCCCTTTCCAACAAAAAGTTCCAACCATGACAATCACGACGGATGCCTCTCTAGTTGGTTGGGGGGCACATTTATGCGACAATATGGTCTAGGGCTGCTGGTCTCCAGCAGAGTCTAACTTGCACATAAACTTACTGGAGCTAAGGGCAGTCCGAAACGCATGCAAGCACTTTCTCCCTTTAAATAGGAACAATGCCATCAAGATCCTTATGGACAATATTGCGTGCATGTTCTATATAAATCGCCAAGGGGGAGCATGATCATACCCCCTATGTGCAGAGGCAGTACATCTCTGGAACTGGTGCATCACCAACAACATAGAGATTTCGGCATCCTGTTTGCCGGGATGTCAGAACACAACAGTGGACCACCTAAGCAGCGATTTCTCACAAACACACAAGTGGGAGATGGATCCTGGAATTCTCAAAGCCATATTCAAACTATGGGGGTTCCCCACTATAGACCTATTTGCAACAGCTCAGGACTTCAAGTGCCCACAATATTGCTCCCAGGCCAGATTGGGACACCACTCCCTGGGCAATACTCTCCTCGTAAAATGGGAAGCCCCACTGTTGTATGCATTTCTTGCGATCCCACTACTGATCCGAGTCATTCACAAGATCATGCAGGACAAATCCAGGGTCATTTTCATTGCACCCACATGGCCCAGACAAACATGGTTCCCATTCCTGAGACAGATGCCAGTTAAATCACCTCAAACCCTTCCCTTAGTTCCTCACCTTCTGTCACAGGACATGGGGCGTGTCCGTCACCCCAACCTCGCAGTACTCCACCTCAAGGCCTGATTACTCCATGGCTGATGGGGGTAAAGAAGGACTGTTCTGAAGAAGTGAAAGATATACTGCTGAACAGTCGCAGACTAAGCACAAGAAGGATAGATACACATAAGTGGAAATGATTCTGCACTTGTTGCCAGGACAAACGGATCTTTCCACAATCAGCCCCACAACTTAGAATCCTCGACTATATACTGGGCCTTAAAAAATCTGGGCTATCCACCTGCTCCGTCAGAGTACATCTGGCTGCCATCACCTCCTTCCATGACAAGGTGGATGGAGTCACTATCTTTGCTCACCTGATGACTAAACGCTTCCTTAAGGACATAGAAAACACTTACCCCACACTAAGAAACCCTACTCCCATGTGGGACCTCAACCTTGTTCTACACGGTCTCATGGGAAAACTGTTTGAACCCCTTGCAACTTTCTCTCTGTTATACTTATCAATGAAGGTTGCTTTCCTCATTGCCATCACGTCAGCAAGAAGGGTGGGAGAATTAGTTGCCCTAATGGCAGACTCACCTTATACGACATTCTTTAAGGATAAACTAACCCTATGACCGCACCCCAAGTTCATCCCCAAGGTTGCCTCCCCTTTTCATTTAAATCATGCCATATACTTACCTGTATTTTTCCCGAAGCTCCATACCGACAGCAGGGAGGCCTCACTCCACATGCTAGACATCCACAGAGCACTAGCTTTCTACATAGAAAGAACAAAAGCATTCAGAAAATCATCTCAACTGTCTGTTTCCATAACAGAACATTCGAAGGGCCAAACCATCTCAAAACAAAGACTATCCAAATGGATATCTGGGTGTATCCATTTGTGCTATCAAAACAGCAAGCTGCAACCTCCACCGAGAGTTCGCACGCACCCCATCAGAGCATTATCAACATCTATGGCCTTTCTCAATAATGTACGTATGATGGGTTCCCCCTGGGGTACCACCGAGCCCCCCGACCCACCAGCCTGGGCTCCCTCTCACACTGTGGTGCAGTGATAAGTTGCCAAGCTCTCTCAGCTTGCTCTTTCACCAGCATATACACAGGTAGAACACACCAAGCTGCAGAATTTACAGGCTACTATGATCAGCTCTGCATGGGGAGGCTACAGCTAAGGAACTGTTCAGCTGCTCAAGAACACACGCACCCTTGGCATGTAAACCCAAAATTATACTGGCTTGCGCTGCACAAAGATTGCGCAGTTTAAGCTTATGAAATTCACCTTCTACATTTGTAATAGATACATAGACAATATTCCTAACTTCAGATTCCAAAATGATACATGCGTACAAATAGGATAATCATATTCAGTAAATCATAACCTTTACAATGATCTCTCACATGACCTATCTTGCATTAAAATACATCATAGTTATGCCATAATCATACCATAATATATCTATGAAAAATATGGGATGCAGTGTCACAGTATCTATTACTGACATTTGCAAAGCAGCTACCTGTGCATCTGCCCATACTTTCACTAAACACTATGCTCTAGAACAACAATCAGCAACAGATGCTCAGTTGGACTCACGGTGTTATCCATTGGCAATGAATCAACTCCAAAGCCCCTCTGCACTGAGGGGCATTGCTCAACAGTCACCTAAAGTGGAGTACCCACAGGGACACTCCTCGAAGAAGAGAAGGTTACTCACCTTGTGTGGTAACTGAGGTTCGAGATGGTTGTCCCTTTGGGTGCTCCACTACCCCCCTTCCTCCCCTCTACTTCGGAGTTTCACGCCAATCCTCTGGAGTAGAGAAGGAACCGAGGGACGGTTGGCTGCGCACTGCTAGGTAACAGCTCGGAGCGGCGCAAGACAGCTGCGGCGCGTGGCAGCCAACTGGGCACTGCTACTAATCTCCAATTATAAGTGCAGGGTGCCAAGACACTTAAAGTGGAACACCCACAGGGACAACCATCTCAAAAACCTCTATTACTGCACAAGCCGAGTAATCTTCTCTTTCTGAATTACTGTGTAATAAGATTGTGATTATGTCATGAAGGTTTAGTCCATTCTTTCATCTTGCAAGTATGAAGCAATAAGTTATTATTTAACGTTTATTTTGCAGAGCCACCTAAAGGCCTTAGTAAGGGTAGGTCTCATGTGCTAGTCACATTACAAACACAGTACAATGACAGTACTTGCACGGTAGAACTTACTAATATGCACTCTTTATTTAAACTTAACAGGAAATATGAAGAAGCATTAGAATACCATCGTCAGGCCCTAGTATTGATTCCTCAGAATGCTTCCACATACTCTGCCATTGGATACATACACAGTCTAATGGGCAATTTTGAAAGTGCAATTGACTATTTTCATACGGTATGTATATGGTTTAAATGAGAGAGGTGCTGGTCACAGCTCCATAAGTAGGGTTAAATTTCATTTGTGTACTTAAAACAAATTCATTGCCTTATGTTTGAAAAGTACAATGTAGCCTTCTCAAACTTACAGCACTTACTCTTTGAATATAGAATAAATGTTCTGAGCATTTACAAGGATCCTTTAAGAAATGTTGTATGTGTCAGTCCTTTCTGTGTCCCAGATTATCCTAATAAGTGAACCACATAGACTCTTCAGATTTACCAGATAGTTAGAATTCATTGAAATATGGTATAATTTACATTTCAAGAAATTAGGTTCTAAATTATCTACCTCTTCCCTGTAGTGACACTGAGGGGGGGAAAAATATGAAAAACCTGTGTATTTAAAAATCAGTCTAATCTAGTCTGTGACCACAAACACTAAAGTACCGTAAACATAATTATATGATTATTATATAATATCACTCCTGGGCAGAATGAAGGTTGTTTGCATGTAACGGTTCCACACCTTAACATGTCTGGATTTCTTCTAAGTATAACCTTAACACTGAATTTTCTGAGTTTTTGTAATGCTTGGTTTGGGGATAACATTCCTGCAATGCTTTCACCCCTAAATTAAACTCAACTTCAACTCATATTAATATAATTTTTAGTTTGAGTCTGTATATTCCAATTTACCTGTACAAACACAAACAAACAATAAACTTGCTCAAAGATTCAAAGTGTAGAAGCTGTAAGTATTATATTTTATTAATTCATCATTAATTATATTCCATGAATTCATCTTCCTTCATGGAAGAGGAAAGGTTGCACTGCTGTTTTTGGACAAATTTTAGTATTGGAACAAAGGTGGGTATAGTGTATCTAGTTTTGGTTTTGTTAATCATAGAAGATTAGAGTTGGAAGAGATTTCAGGAGGTCATCCAGTCCAACCCCCCTGCTCAAAGTCAGGACCTCCCAGCTAAATCATCCCAGCCAGGGCTTTGTCAAGCCGGGCCTTAAAAACCTCTAAGGATGGAGATTCCACCACCTCCCTAGGTAACACATTCCAGTGCTTCACCCTCCTAGTGAAAAAGTTTTTCCTAATATCCAACCTAGACCTCCCGCACTGCAACATGAGACCATTGCTCCTTGTTCTGTCATCTGCCACCACTGAGAACAGCCGAGCTCCATCGTCTTTGGAATCCCCCTTCAGGTCGTTGAAGGCTGCTATCAAGTTCCCCCTCACTATTTTCTTCTGCAGACTAAATAACCCCAGTTCCCTCAGCCTCTCCTGATAAGTCATGTGCCCCAGCCCCTAATCATTTTTGTTGCCCTCTGCTGGACTCACTCCAATTTGCCCACGTGCTTTCTGTACTGGGGGGCCCAAAACTGGACTCAGTACTCCAGATGTGGCCTCACCAGTGCCGAATAGAGGAGAATAATCACTTCCCTTGATCTGCTGGCAGTGCTCCTTCTAATGCAGCCCAATATGCTGTTAGCCTTCTTGGCAACAAGGGCATACTGTTGACTCATATCCAGCTTCTCGTTCACTGTAATCCCCAGGTCCTTTTCTGCAGAACTGCCGCTTAGCCAGTCGCTCCCCAGCCTGTAGCAGTGCGTAGGATTCTTCTATCCTAAGTGCAGGGCTCTGCACTTGTCCTTGTTGAACCTCATCAGATTTCTTTTGGCCCAATCCTCCAATTTGTCTAGGTCACTCTGGACCCTATCCCTACCCTCCAGCATGTCTGTCTCTCCCCCCAGCTTATTGTCATCCGTGAACTTGCTGAGGGTGCAATCCATCCCATCGTCCAGATCATTAATGAAGGTGTTGAACAAAACCGGCCCCAGGACCGACCCTTGGGGCACTCCACTTGATACAAACTGCCAGCTAGACATTGAGCTGTTGATCACTACCCGTTGATCCCGACGATCTAGCCAGCTTTCTCTCCACCTTATAGTCCATTCGTCCAATCCATACTTTAACTTGCTGGCAAGACTGCTGTGGGAGACCATACCAAAAGCTTTGCTAAAGTCAAGGTATATCCCATCCACCATTTATCCACAGAGCCAGTTATGTCATCATAGAAGGCAGTCAGGTTGGTCAGGCATGACTTAGAATCATAGAATATCAGGGTTGGAAGGGACTTCAGGAGGTCATCTAGTCCAACCCCCTGCTCAAAGCAGGACCAATCCCCAACTAAATCATCCCAGCCAGGGCTTTGTCAAGCCTGACCTTAAAAACTTCAAAGGAAGGAGATTCCACCACCTCCCTAGGTAACGCATTCCAGTGCTTCGCCACCCTCCTAGTGAAAATGTTTTTCCTAATATCCAACCTAAACCTCCCCCACTGCAACTTGAAACCCTTACTCCTCGTTCTGTCATCTGCTACCACTGAGAACAGTCTTGATCCATCCTCTTTGGAACCCCCTTTCAGGTAGTTGAAAGCAGCTATCAAATCCCCCCTCATTCTTCTCTTCCGCAGACTAAACAATCCCAGTTCCCTCAACCTCTCCATAGAAGTCATGTGTTCCAGTCCCCTAATCATTTTTGTTGCCCTCCGCTGGACATTTTCCAATTTTTTCACATCCTTCTTGTAGTATGGGGCCCAAAACTGGACACAGTACTCCAGATGAGCCCTCACCAATGTCAAATAGAGGGGAACGATCACGTCCCTCTATCTGCTGGCAATGCCGCTACTTATGCATCCCAAAATGCCATTGGCCTTCTTGGCAACAAGGGCACGCTGTTGACTAAAATCTAGTTTCTCGTCCACTGTAACCCCTAGGTCCTTTTCTGCAGAACTGCTGCCTAGCCATTCGGTCCCTAGTCTGTAGTGGTGCATGGGATTCTTCCGTCCTAAATGCAGGACTCTGCACTTGTCCTTGTTGAATCTCATCAGATTTCTTTTGGCACAATCCTCCAATTTGTCTAGGTCCCTCTGTATCCTATCCCTACCCTCCAGCATATCTACCTCTCCTCCCAGTTTAGTGTCATCTGCAAACTTGCTGAGGGTGCAGTCCACACCATCGTCCAGATCATTAGTGAAGATCTTGAACAAAACCGGCCCGAGGACCGACCCTTGGGGCACTCCACTTGATACCGGCTGCCAACTAGACATGGAGCTATTGATCACTACCCGTTGAGCCCGACAATCTAGCCAGCTTTCTATCCACCTTGTAGTCTCTTCATCCAGCCCATACTTCTTTAATTTGCTGGCAAGAATACTGCGGGAGACTGTATCAAAAGCTTTGCTAAAGACAAGGAATAACACATCGCTTTCCCCTCATCCACAGAGCCAGTTATCTCGTCATAGAAGGCAGTTAGATTAGTCAGGCATGACTTGCCCTTGGTGAATCCATGCTGACTGTTCCTGATCACTTTCCTCTCCTCTAAGTGTTTCAGAATTGATTCCTTGAGGACCTGCTCCATGATTTTTCCAGGGACTGAGATGAGGCTGACTGGCCTGTAGTTCCCAGGATCCTCCTCCTTCCCTTTTTTAAAGATGGGCACTACATTAGCCTTTTTCCATTCATCCGGGACCTCCACCAATCGCCATGAGTTTTCAAAGATAATGGCCAATGGCTCTGCAATCACATCCACCAACTCCTTTAGCACTCTCAGATGCAGCGCATCCAGCCCCATGGACTTGTGCTCGTCCAGTTTTTCTAAATAGTCCCGAACCACTTCTTTCTCCACAGAGGGCTGGTCACCTCCTCCCCATGCTGTGCTGCCCAGTGCAGTAGTCTGGGAGCTGACCTTGTTCGTGAAAACGGAGGCAAAAAAAGCATTGAGTACTTCAGCTTTTTCCACATCCTCTGTCACTAGGTTGCCTCCCTCATTCAGTAAGGGGCCCACACCTTCCTTGACTTTCTTCTTGTTGCTAACATACCTGAAGAAACCCTTTTTGTTACTCTTAACATCTCTTGCTAGCTGCAACTCCAGGTGTGATTTGGCCTTCCTGATTTCACTCCTGCATGCCCGAGCAATATTTTTATACTCTTCCCTGGTCATTTGTCCAGTCTTCCACTTCTTGTAAGCTTCTTTTTTGTGTTTTAAGATCAGCAAGGATTTCACTGTTAAGAGCCAAGCTGGTCGCCTGCCATATTTACTATTTTTTCTACACATCGGGATGGTTTGTCCCTGTAACCTCAATAAGGATTCTTTAAAATACAGCCAGCTCTCCTGGACTCCTTTTCCTCTCATGTTATTCTCCCAGGGGATCTTGCCCATCGGTTCCCTGAGGGAGTCAAAGTCTGCTTTTCTGAAGTCCAGGGTCCATATTCTGCTGCTCTCCTTTCTTCTTCGTGTCAGGATCCTGAACTCGACCATCTCATGGTCACTGCCTCCCAGGTTCCCATTCACTTTTGCTTCCCCTACTAATTCTTCCCTGTTTATGAGCAGCAGGTCAAGAAGAGCTCTGCCCCTATTTGGTTCCTCCAGCACTCGCACCAGGAAATTGTCCCCTACACTTTCCAAAAACTTCCTGGATTGTCTGTGCACCGCTGTATTGCTCTCCCAGCAGATATCAGGGTGATTGAAGTCTCCCATGAGAACCAGGGCCTGCGATCTAGTAACTTCCATTAGTTGCCAGAAGAAAGCCTCGCCCACCTCATCCCCCTGGTCCGGTGGTCTATAGCAGACTCCCACCACAACATCACCCTTGTTGCTCACACTCTAAACTTAATCCAGAGACTCTCAGGTTTTTCTGCAGTTTCATACCAGAGCTCTGAGCAGTCATACTGCTCTCTTACATACAATGCAACTCCCCCACCTTTTCTGCCCTGCCTGTCCTTCCTGAACAGTTTATATCCATCCATGACAGTACTCCAGTCATGTGAGTTATCCCACCAAGTCTCTGTTATTCCAATCACATCATAATTCCTTGACTGTGCCAGGTCTTCCAGTTCTCCCTCCTTGTTTCCCAGGCTCCTTGCATTTGTGTATAGGCACTTGATATATATATATGTTTGTCCTGCTTTCTTAGTATGAGGCAGGAGGCCTCCCCTCTCGCGCTCTCCTGCTCGTGCTTCCTCCCAGTATCCCACGTCCCCACTTACCTCAGGGCTTTGGTCTCCTTCCCCCGGTGAACCTAGTTTAAAGCCCTCCTCACTAGGTTAGCCAGCCTGCTTGCGAAGATGCTCTTCCCTCTCTTTGTTAGGTGGAGCCCGTCTCTGCCTAGCACTCCTCCTTCCTGGAAACACCATCCCATGGTCAAAGAATCCAAAGCCTTCTCTCCGACACCACCTGCGTAGCCATTCGTTGACTTCCACGATTCAACGGTCTCTACCCAGGCCTTTTCCTTCCATGGGAAGGATGGACGAGAATACCACTTGCACCTCAAACTCCTTTATCCTTCTTCCCAGAGTCACGTAGTCTGCAGTGATCCGCTCAAGGTCATTCTTGGCAGTGTCATTGGTGCCCACGTGGAGAAGCAGGAAGGGGTAGCAATCTGAGGGCTTGATGGGTCTCGGCAGTCTCTCCGTCACATGCCCTTGGTGTTGACTATTTCTGATCACCTTCCTCTCCTCCAACTGCTTCAAAATGGATTCCTTGAGGACCTGTTCCATGATTTTTCCAGAGACTGGGTTGAGGATGACCAGTCTGTAGTTCCCCGGATTTTCCTTCTTACCTTTTTTAAAGATGGGCATTATACTGCCTTTTTCCAGTTGTCCAGGACCTCCCCCGATCGCCACGAGTTTTGAAATATAATGGCTCTGAAATCTTAACTGTTTGTCAGTTAAAGAAGCAGCAGTATTTTTTGTTCGTTTGTTGGAAGGGGAGCCTCATTTTATAGTGAAGACTGTTACGATTGAAGAACACAATCTGCAGCAGCAACTAAAGTAAACATAAAAATGAAGAGAAAAAACTGTGTGAAGTTATGATGCTATGATATTGCAAATATCTGTTTCTCCTATTGAATATTCTGTACTCTGTTTTTTACAGGCCCTTGGTCTTAGGAGGGATGACACTTTTTCAGTCACCATGCTTGGACACTGCATAGAAATGTATATTGGTGATTCTGAAGCTTACATTGGTAAGTATATCATTTGTCGCTATATGTAGTAAAATTATGAATAGTAAAAAAAAAAAAATTAATGTGTATCCCATAAAAGATCCTCTAATGTTACATGAAGAAAAAGTATACTTGTGGCACCTTAGAGACTAACCAATTTATTTGAGCATAATGCATCCAATGAAGTGAGCTGTAGCTCACGAAAGCTTATGCTCAAATAAATTGGTTAGTCTCTAAGGTGCCACAAGTACTCCTTTTCTTTTTGCGAATACAGACTAACACGGCTGCTACTCTGAAATCTAATGTTACATGTACAATAAAAAAAAATCAGAAAAAAAAATTGGTAGCAAGCTACTGAATCAAGAGAGAGTTCATTAAATTCAGTGGGAAGAGTCTTATGTTAAGATCAGAAAGGAAAAAATATAAATCTGGGACAAGATTTTTTTTTACATGGAGGACATTAAAGACTATTCCATTGTGGAGGAGATGTATATTCCAATATTAACTGAAAATCAGAAAAAAAAATTGGTAGCAAGCTACTGAATCAAGAGAGAGTTCATTAAATTCAGTGGGAAGAGTCTTATGTTAAGATCAGAAAGGAAAAAATATAAATCTGGGACAAGATTTTTTTTTACAGGGAGGACATTAAAGACTATTCCATTGTGGAGGAGATTTATATTCCAATATTAACTGATTGAATCTTGGCACTGCTGGAGAAACTAGTTATTGATACCATAAATAATGGCTTCTAGGACAGTTTATTTTAGCATCTATTTTTAATAATCATTCATAGCAATATACATGTCACCATGCAAAATGCTTGAAGACAAAGACAAAACACAGGATGATTCAGGTAAAGAGACAAGTATGGACACAGTAGAAAGGAAGGAAATCTAATGTAAAAAAGAGTTCTGGAGAGCTGGCAGTTTTTTAAAAAAACATTATTAAGAGCACAAGAGCAAACTATCCTAATGCGTAAAAAAGATAGGAAATATGATAAAGGACCATCTTGGCTTAACCAGAAGTGCTTCTTCGAGTGCTTGTTCATGTCCATTCCAATCAGGTGTGTGCACGCGCACGTGCGTGGTAGCCAGAAGATTTTTCCCATAGCAGCCTCCATTGAGTTGGCATGGGCGCTCCCTGGAGTCGTGCCTTCATGGCGCTCAGTATAGAGCCCTGCCAACCCGCCACCCTCTCAGTTCCTTCTTACCACCAGTGATGGTTAGCCGGAACGTCCCATAGCTCTTGCCTAGCAAGTGCCTTTATCTCCGTTTTTTGTGTATAGTTCTCTCTAGTTAGTTGTATAGTAGTTAGTTGGGGGTTCCCCCCCCCCTTCCGACTCCCTGGAACCAGGGGTATGCCGCAGTCCCTGGGTTTCAAAACTTGTGAGGTCTGCGCTAAGCGCATGCCAAAGAGTGACCCCCACACTTCTTGTATAAGGTGCCTAGGGGAAGGTCACCAAAAGGACCGGTGTAAGATCTGCTGCGAGTTCCATTCCAGAACTGTTAAGTCCCACTGAACTGTTAAGTCCCATTGACTGCCATTCCCCATTCCCAGCCAATGGGAGCTTTGGGGGAGATACCTGGAGGAGCGGCCGGGGCAACACACAGACCCCTATGCCCCCCACCCAGGTCCTAGCCACTTCCCGGAGCGGCGTGGGGGCAGGGCAGGGCAGGCAGGCAGGGAGCCTGCCCTGCCCCCAGTGCGAACTGGGCCAGACCCACCCCCTGAGCCCCTCCTGCAGCCAAACCCGCTGCTCCTGAGCCCCCTGCTGCACCCTGAGCCCCCTGGTGCACCCCCTGGGGACAGGGAGGGGGCGGAGTTGGGGTGGGGATTTCAGGGAAAGAGGTGGGGCAGGGGCAGGGCCTGTTGGAATGGGGCAGGGAAGAGGTGGGGCAGGGGCAGGGCCTCAGAGAAGGGGTGGAGTGGGGGCGGGGCCGGGGCAGCAGGGGGGGGTGTTGGTCTGTGGTGCGGCCCTCAGGCCAAAGTACTAGTCCTCATGTGGCTCTCGTGGTCATTTGAGTTTGAGACCCTTGGTTTAGAGAATACTTTGTTCTGCCTCCGTGCAGAGGACTGGACTATATGACCAATATAGGTCTCTTCAAGTCCTACATTTCTGTGATTCTGATTCCTGGAAGAAATGTGTTTAAAGGTAGAATATGGAGAAGATAGAGACTGCTTTAAACTTTAGAGGTCTTTGTGATTGGAGATACAGAGGGGGATAAGGAAAGAAGACTGGAAAATGTGTTCAGACTGCTTGCTGCTTGACTGGGAAGGGACCATCTCTAAAGGATGAACAGTTAGTTCAGTATCCCTGCTCATTTAATCCTTGGACACTTCAGGCTTTCAGTAGGAGTGTCAATAATAATGGGTTTTTTTAATGTCCCGTCCACTAAGAACAGGGCTGAGGCTATCGACTTATTTCACCAAGCAGCTTTTAGGTGGTAATTTTTTCCTCATTACTGACCTGGAATTCATTTGAACTGATAACAGCACACCAGCTTTATAGCCACTGTCAAATTTTTTTTGTAAATATCAAGACAGAGGAGAGTTCTTGGTTGAAAATTACTGAAGTGTAATTGTGTGAAGACAGCAAAGAGCAAAGAATAAAAAAAGGAAAAATAAATGTCTTTTTATTAGCAAAACAGTGACTGTTTCTTTAAATAAAAATTGCTTGTCACAGCTTAAAGATTAAGGCGGTGGGGAATGATCAATATTTAAGAGCAATATTATCTGTAGGAGTTGCTCACAAATGATACATAAGATAAGTTTATGTAGGGAATCTCTGGCTAACATGTCTTTGTGGTAGTGAATGAATATCACACTTGTCCCCTGTAGAAGCAGGAGGGATACATAAACCTGCGCCCTCCAAAATCAATACTTTAAAAAACAGGAAGGTGATCCCACATGAGGTAATGAAGCCCCCCCATTATGTCAAAGTTTGAGATGTTTATGCAGTACGGAAGTAGTTTTTCACACACAGCTTCCTAATTACACACACTTTTCTGTTTCACTGAACTTGTTCATTTCTCCATGGTGAATAATAGAGTTAGTATACCGTGAAGCATGTTAATGAGGCTGAAGCCAATTAGGAAGTAACGTCTGTGTTGTCACTCCAACAAATTGGTTTGGCAGTGTGAAAAGCAGTTGGAAATGCATTTCCTCTAAATGTTAGGGCTTATTGCACATGTAGTCAGTTGATACATTCTGATGTACTAGACAGTTATTTGACTAAAGGATACAAGTTTGTAATAATTGAGCTATATATGGGTAAAACTGACTTAAACTAATTTCTGTCCAGTCACTTAACAGAAAGAGGTCTTCTAGGAAAAGTGAAGCTGAATTGTACTCAATATATTGGGATACCTTGAGTCTTTTTAAGACAGGAGATTGCCTACTATTGGTGGCTTCTTGCACTGGTTCTAGTGCACAAAGCATAAAGTTTATGGACTTTCTCGTCAGTGGTCTGTGGATGTATAAGTGGCATGATTATTTGCTGGTAAACTAAATATTTTATGAGATGTGAAATCTTGGGAATGTTCACTTGGACAGTAATTAATAACTTTGTTTATTTCTAGGAACAGAAATTAAGGACAAATTAAGATGTTATGACTTTGATGTACACACTATGAAGACATTAAAGAACATTATTTCACCTCCCTGGGATTTCAGGGAATTTGATATAGAAAGACAAACGCTGGATGAAAGTGGTATTGTGACACTGGAAACATCAAATCAAAGGAAAACTACAGATACTACTCGTCCATTAGAAGAAACCTTTGAGATTGAAATGAATGAAAGTGATATGATGTTAGAAACGTCCATGTCAGACCATAGTTCATGACTAACACTGGTATAGATCTCATTTTGTAAAAGTGTAAAACATTTGGATTTAGCTTTTTTGTTCCTTTGTCATGCATTCAGGAATTTGCTATTTTTATACAAATCCCAACTACTTCTCTACACTTAACACCAGAGAAGTAATCTTAAGACTGTTAAATAATATTCATTTCCAACAGACTATTTCCAATTTTATTGTTTCTACAAAATAACCTCACAGAATGGAATAAAAGGTGAAATTCATATATTATGTTTTTAAAACTGGTTACTGTACCCTGTGACTGCTCTTAAGACTGTGAAACTTTAAAAATATGTCCTGAAAATGAAAGTGTACAATATTCATCAAATTGAGTAGCCAAGGGCTACTATATAGTTATTGTGGCTTCTAAGTTTTCAACCTGTCTGTGAGGAACACTCTGTCATAAGCCAAAAATAACTAGGGTTTTGTTGCTAATATAATATTTTATACTTTTAAGACCGGAATGGTTTCAAAAATATCCATTATTTTGTTCAGCCTGTACATGCATTTGTGGAGAGCAATTTTTTTTATCAGCTTGAATCTAATTTGCTATATATTAAATAGATGTCAAAGCTTTTTAAGCATGGGTAGTGGATATTATGGGTTCTGTTTTGTCCTATTTTTGATAATCGTTTCATCTTGCCATCTGTACTGAACTACTGGAAGATAGATGTAAGCAGAACTGCTTTGGGAAAGCTGATCAGGCAACAAATGTGAATGGCACAAATATTCAGAGTATCATAAATATTTTAATAGATACATCTGATACAGTTTTCTGAAATCAGTGACATGCTTGAGCTATTATTTTCAAAAGTTAGCTTGATTATAAGCAAGGCAGAATGTGCTGATTATAAGGCTGTAGAAATTCTCTTTACATTTCACTTGGTTATTTTGTCAAGATAAAGATATAACTGAATGGTGTGTGTACAGTACTTAAAAAATCTCTGTGGTATTTTATTTTTGAATCTGCTCTGTGCATCACTATTTACAATTAACAACCTTGTGTTTTATGAACACAAATAATTTCTCCATCCAATAAACTAAGTAGGGCCATTCTGTGCTCCTGCTTAAAATGAATACTAACCATGTTTTGTATAAACGTCTCCCCTCTCTTCTTCCTCATCCTTACTTGCCTTAAAATTTGTGAATATTGGGGAGGGGGAGGTTTAAGTTTAAGTAGTTTAATTCAGGATACTTTAATTTTAACTTATCTGTGTTTTGTTAATTAAGTTCAGCAACCTTGGCTCACTTTTAACAGTTTTTTTGTGTTTGATAATGTATAGAACTGAAAATCCTCATGAAGAAGAAAAATAGTGTAGCAGTCCAGTTGTTTTGAGTACTTCAAAGCTCAGGAACCAGCAAATATATGTTACATGTTGTTTTTCCTGAGATAGAAAGGTGATTAATTCACTTTTTAGACATCAGAATCAAGTAATAGGCCTAAAATTTAATCTATCAATTATAAATCTGGTTAACAAGCCACCTTAAATATTATGTTGGAATAAAGTCAATCATTTCTGACAGTGCTTTTAGGGAAAAAAAACAATAAAACTACCCGACATATCATTTGTTTCATAGTTATCAAAGAAAGATGTGAAGAAAGCCCCCAAAAGGAACAAACACTGGAAGACTATAGAATTAGTGCTATTAGTTAAATGCTATATATTGGGACATATATTAATTGATCTTTCCACAGCACTTTGAAAAGTTGAGGATATTGATAGATACCTCCTTGGTAAAGATCTTTGAGATCTATAGATGAAAAACACTCATCACATATGCTAGATATTTTCACATCCCTGTGCAATAGATAGGCATTTTCCTTTGGTTTTTGGACCTTTTCTCTGTGGGGAGCTTTAGGTTTTTCTCCCCTTTCTGTTTTGCTGTTGCTTCTGAAGAGAACATAATTCTTTTATCTCTTTAAAAACTAAACTTTGAGAGATGCAATTTTCCCTCATGCTGTTTTCTTAAGGTGCGTCCTCACTGCAAAATGAAAGTGTGATTGTAGCATGATAGGCATACCCATGCTAGCTTTTTTTAGCTAGCACTGGTAACAATAAACTGGTGAAGATGTGGTGGCACAAGCTTGTATTTGGGCTGTCCAACAGAGTATAGCCAATAATTGTAATTGGGGCAAACTCCCACTCTCAGCAAGGACTGAATCTGGTCAGTCCAGTTGGACAAGGGATGTGGGACGGGAATCCTCTGCATCTGATACCCTCTGAAACTCCTTCCAGAGCATCTTCCTCTCAGAGGGGGGTGCTCATATCCTTAGTTCCCCTCTACTGCAGTTTAAGGGAGGTACAGATTGTTCTTTGGATTGCATAGGCAGAAGGGGAGAATTCCAGAAGTTTGCATGAAATTGGGCTAGGAAATTGGCCTAAACATGCGTTGAAGTGGGGTACCCAGTATTAAAAATACAAAAAAAAAACAAAAACACTTCTTAGAGCCCCTGCTCAGTGGGAATTGGACATGGAAACCACACAGCTGGGGCACCGTATAGAAAAAATAAAGGTCAGACACCAGGAGAGCCTGTTGTAGGAAGGGTTACTAGCTCCTATTTCTTTGGTACCTAGGAACTGTGTAACACCTGATCAGTTCAGACAGACAGGAAGCTCCTGTTGGTTGGGCATTCTCAAGAAGAGGTCCCTAAGGTCTGGATCTTGCTTTCCTGCAACAAACACATTGGCTCAAACTAGTCAGAATCTTTTCATCTTCAAGATGTGCTTCAAGGCCTATCTATTCTACTAGACTCTTGAGAAGGAGGGTTTTGGGGGGGGAGGGGAGGGGAGTGGTTGGGAGGGGTGAGGAAAGAAAGGGGGATTTTGTATGTAGTTAATTTTATTCTGCTGAATGGGTGAGGAGGTTGAAAAGTCTTGTGAAGGTTTTTAATGTACATGTGCCTAGGGCAATGGATAGGCACATTATATATAGATTTTTTTTTTAAATCGATTTTTGAGCTTTTTCTTAGGCGGAGTTCTTAAGTCAGAAATGGAGAGTTCATAGTCTCATGTTCACATACATACTTTTAAAAGTGTTTTGTAAAGGAGGCTGCAGTTGAATGTTCAGTTCCTCTCCTATTTTAACTTAACTGTCAGCTGAGTTACGGCTCTTCTACAGCTACAGGCTGACGTTTCTTCCCAACCGTTTTTTTTCCTCTCCAAAATAGCAAGAGCATTTTGTATCCAAGCAGAAGAGGCTGTCTTCTCAACGAGAATCTGGGGGACCTGGCTCTGCCAGAAGAGCTGTTGCTGCTGTCATCACCTGTCAATTTGTCTGTGCAGAAACAGAGGTTGGAAATACTTGGTAAAAGTATTTTACCATTTTCCCTAGGAATCTTTTTTTTGTGCAATAAATTAGTCATTTTAGAATATGTTATCATAGGTGACTTCTGTATCCCATGTATTGCACTTTGGATACTATATATCTTGGTGTGTTTGTTAACCGAGTTGGTAATAGTTGCTGAAGTACAGATTATGCAAAGTAAAGCCACATTCCAAAAATAGTTAAAATGAATAAATCATTTGTAAGGATTTTTTTAAAAATTTGAAATACAGCTGCTATAAAGATTCAGAACTGACTCCTACTAAGTTTTTTTTTTGTTTCTTTTGGTTTGTTTTTTTTAAAGGAAAAAACAAACATCACCATCTATACACACCATCAACATTCACATCCCCCATTAACCTCGCCCCCCCACACCCGTCTCCAGTATTGTACACACTCACCTCTCATGATTAGACACATTCTCTTCCTTATTCAGACACATACCCAGCCACTGTCCCCTAATCGTCTCCCCTGCACCCTAACATGCATAAGCAATCTGTGTTTTGTTTTTCTGGGTAAAGAGGACATAAGTGATAAATGTACAGGGATATTATTTTTCTGTTGCTTGCAAGAAGCTGAAAAGCAACATTCAAAGGTAAGTTTGATATTTTGGGATGGTTACAGGGTAGTCCTGGAAGAAGATATATTTTTATTTTGGTTAGGGTTTTTTTGTTTTGTGTGTAAACTTTCCTGTTAACAGCTTATTCTCATAAACAGTTTGCGACAAAAAGTGTATAGACTGCATTCTGCTATCGCCCCACCAATCATATGCCTGGTACTGCTTTCTTCATAATCCTCCACTTTGGTGCCAGCTCCACCTTTTGCATGGTACCAGCAGCTAGGAAGTTGACCATGCTTCCTCTGCTGCTGCATTCCCAGCATAGATCCTGGTCATGATCTCCAAGAGCCCCCCCATGCCCACCCTCAGTACTTCACTGCCTTGGTTTTCAGACTATTCCATTTCATCAGAATCTGAGGTGGGTCCCTGGGTCTCACTATCGAGAGTCCAGGGCTTCCTCCAGGTCCCGTTCTCCTACTTACAGATGGAGATTTGAGAAGTGTAGAGCCAGGGATTGGGACATTCGGGCCAGGCACAACTGGGGCCTGGTATCATTCCAGCTTTGTTGCTAACCATACTGGATGGCCTGGCGGATGCTCCAGCATCCAGATCAACATTGCCACATTCTTGTAGGAGCAGATTCCATAGGAGAGAGCTTTTGGCTGCTGGTACTAAGGCCTGTGACAGTTGGTACCAATCAACCTATGGACTTTGTATTACTGGACTTCTCCCTATGTCAGAGCAATAGTCTATCCCAGTACTGCAGGACTAACCTTGGGAGGTTTCTCCCTTGTTTTCCCTCAATGCATCATCCTAACGACCAGATAAGACTTTAGTACCAGAGGCATCCTTTCTGGTATCAGATGATTTTAGGGTATACCAAGAGCTACTCAGAAGATTGGCTGCTTTTGTTCATATACAAGTAGAGCTAGTGGAGGAGAATACCCATAAAGTGATGTTTTGTACTTGGCTACAGCAGGAAATAACTCGTCCCATAAATGAGGCCCCTCATGCAGCCTACCTGTGGCAAGCCCCTTCCTCCATTCCCCCTGTGGCCAAATGAACAGAGTGTGATCGCCAGATTCTGCCTCAGGGGTTTGAGCAGTATTTATTTACTTGCTATGCTGGGCTCACTAGTAGTGGCTATGGTGAAAGAGAAGAGTAGTCAAGACTGGGCAACAGCCACCCCCAAGGAAAAAGATCCAAAAAAGCTTGATCTCTTTGAGAGAGAGATTAATTCTGTGGTGTGTTTACAGCTCTGCATTGCCTAAATGTGATTATAATAACTGGAAGGCAATCTCTCAGTTTGCAAATAAATTGCTGGAAAGGGTTAGGGAGCAGTTTCAGTCCTTTGTTGTGGAAGGTTGTCTGATCATCAATCAGCTCTGCAGGCTTCCTTGGATGTGGCGGATTATGCTGCTGCGGCTATGGCTACAGAAGTGGCTATGTGCCATTCATCCTGCAAAATGCCCAATTGCAACACCATAGAAAATTCTGCAATGACTGCAAGTTACCATGGTGACTTATTGATGTCAATGTTAACGAAGATAAGGGGAACTAAGAAAATAGCCTATGAAAAGCAGGGCACCCCAACATTTATAGGATGTGGAAATCTAGATAAGGGAAATGGGAAGTTTGCAGTATAGCCTGGGATATTTTGTCATATTTTCACAATCATCATCAATTAACACCTCTTTGATGATGATCTTGCAGTTTTACTAGTTACCCTAGACCAACCAGTCATGTCAGCTTCTTTCAGCCTTCTTCTAAAGCCTGATATGGCTAAGATGAAATTTGACAGGCCTCAGGCCTCTAGGCCTTACCTTTATAGCCTTATCTTACTTATCTACCTAACACACACTTTCCAATAATATATGCTTATCAAGCCAATACCCCATCCTACCTATTCCCACACTTGTACCTACAATTTAAATCTGTTAATCCCCCATTGATTGCTTATGAATTAACCACAATATATAACAATTAAATTATTAAATAAGGTGATTAGGTTGTAACCTTTATGCATATGGGTTATAGGTGTGAGTGTAACACAGAATAAAATGTGTTCCCCAGCATAAATAGGGAGGGAGAATCCATCAGGAAATCCTCCACAGATGACCACCTGTTGAGAGATCCACCAACTCTATGGTGCCCTTCGGGGTGTGAGTATGAAAACATTGATGCTGTGGCTTCTCTGATTGGCTCAGACTTGCTATTGAAGCCAGAAGGAGGCATAGGAAGTTGTCCAAGCAACTAGGTGAATGCCTGGCTGGCTGCTACACTGGATTCTGCCTTCTTGCCTGTTTCCTGAGCCCTGCCTTGTCCCTGGTACCTGTTTCTTGAGTGTTTGTTCATTTCAATTCCAATCAGGTATGTGTGTGTGCGTGCATGCGCATGGCAGCCGGAAGATTTTTCCCCTAGAAGTATCCGTTGGGTCAGTCCAGGCACCCTATGGAGTGGTGCGTCCACGGCGCTCAATATAGGGCCCTACAGATCCACCACCCCTTCAGTTCCTTCTTACCACCAGTGACGGTTAGCTGGAACTTCCCCTTGCTCTTGTCATGACCCGCACATTTGGCAATCTGTATTTAGTTATTCATTATGTTTTGTAGTTAGTGTTAAGTAGTTAAGAACTACCTTTAAGTACCTACTGTGTCCTTTGTGGGGGTTTCCCCTCCAGCGCTATCCCGGCGCTGGGGCATGCAGCTGTCTTCAGGCTTCAAAACCTGTGAAGTCTGCAGCAAGTGAATACCCAGAAGCAATCCTCACACTTCATGTTTCACGTGTTTGCGGGAGAGTCATCCAGAGAATTGCTGTAGGATCTGCAGGGGGTTTCGCCCCAGGACGTTAAAAAATAGGAATCAGTGCCTGAAGATCCCACTAACAGAAGCTGCACTCTGCCCCCAATCTGACCCCGGGTCGGCAGACCCTGCACTGAGTACCTCCTCCTTGGTACAAAGTGCCCCAGCACCGTTGGCATGGAGATTGGTGCTAAGTAGATAAGAACTTGGCACCGTCCCAGCTCCACTTGCGGCTCACATGCTGCAGGTGAGCACTGGTCTCAATCGGCAGTGCCACAGAAGAGGAGGCCAGAAAGGGTTTGTTCTCCCCCGGATAGGCCCAAGGAGCTCGCCATTTTGAGACCCGAGTTGGACTATGGTAATTTGGCCCCACTGCCAGTGACAGTTGCACTGACTCCTGCCGTCGTGGAACAGTGGTCGAGTCCAGACCCTTCTCGATCGTCAAGCCGAGAGCTACACCCCCTGTTGACCCCAGAGGCGTTCAAGGCAGCCCAGGACCTGCTCCATCTCACAGCACCATTCTCCCTGCCTAGACGGGATAGGTCGCCGGCACCACTTGCTCCCCTGGCACGGTCAAGGGGAAAGCCCACAATGATGTCCCAGTGGTCTCCATCCTCGGTGCACTACTCCCTGGCACCAGAACAGAGGCAGCAGCCTCATCAGTCCCCAAGACCTCAGCACAGACTGTTGGCGCAGCGAAGTAACGCTTTTCCGTGGTCCTCCTTTTCGGAGACTTCGGAGTCGGACTCCTATTGATCTCATAGGAGCAGAAGTAGATGGTCTAGGTCATCATGAGCCTGGCACCCTTACCTGGCACTGTTGCCCACGCAGTGGCAGCCCATGGCACAGTGGCCCCTTTTCACCAAGGCCAAGGGCAGAGCGAAGGGCCGCATTCCAGGGTGGTGACCAAGGCCATTTTTATACCTCCCCCGGCACTGTAGGCATCAGCAGGATCGGGGGTAGCTCCATCGCTCCCTTATGTCACCATCCCAATCCCTGCGACACTGGCGCCATCTACACCGGCCCCAGCAGTATTAGCACTGATGACCTCGGCACTGAAAGCCGTTGCACCAACAGCCTCAGCATCAGTATATAGTCCTGGCACTAAGGGGCATGGTCCCGTCCACATCAGCATCAGCCCAGGAACCCCTAGCACCGTGGGACCCCTTGGGCGCGGAGGGAATAAAGCAGCCACTCCTTACAGGGGGTCTCTGCCTCTCCATATGAGGCGCTGGCAGGCACCTCGGTAGCCCTAGCCCTGGAGCACAAAAGGATTCTGCAGCAATTGCTGAGGAGGGTTGCCTAGGGCCTGGGCATTCAGGCGGAGGAGGTAGCGGAGGACGCAGATCCAATGGTGAATATCCTTGTGCCCTCTGGATCAGCATGTATTGCCCTATCCCTCATAAAGACCATTGTTGACACCACAAAAACCCCGTGGTAGACCCCAGCTTTGTTGCCCCCTACGGCTAAGCTATTTTGTGCCATTTAGGGGCTACGAGCACTTATATACCCATCGTCCACCAGATTCCCTGCCCATGGACGTTGCTAACCAACGCGAGTGCCAGGGCTACCAACAGGTTTCAGAGTAGCAGACGTGTCAGTCTGTATTCGCAAAAAGAAAAGGAGTACTTGTGGTACCTTAGAGACTAACCAATTTATTTGAGCATAAGCTTTCGTGAGCTACAGCTCACTTCATGGGATGCTTATGCTCAAATAAATTGGTTAGTCTCTCAGGTGCCACAAGGGCTACCAACGTCGCTCCCCAAAGAATCAGGAGGCGAAACGACTCGACCTTTCCAGGAGAAAGGTTTATTCCAGAGCCAGGTCGCAGCTCCCCATTTCCCAGCAGCAGGCCATGGGCAGCAGGTACTGCTCTAATAGGTGCGGGGCAATTGTCAAAGTGGCAGCGTGCAGCAGCGCTTCGCTTCGCGCCACGCCCGGTGCACACGGGAGAAGCACGCGGCCCTGCTCCAGCGGGCGGCGGCCCCTCGCTCTAGTTGCGCCCCTCTCTCCCCCCTCCCACCGCCGCCCCGGCTGAAATCTCGCGAGATTCTACTCGGCACCTGGTGGGCGGGGGGGTGGGGTCTCGCGAGGTGTCGCTGCGCCGGGCGGCGGCGGCGGTTGCATGAGATCGGAGCGCGAGGCCGGGCCGGGGCTGGCGCGCGAGGGCGGCCGGGAGAAGCGGCCCATGGAGACCCCGCTCCGGCGGGAGTCCCCGCGCCGGGAGCCCGAGACCCCCCCGCCGCCCCCGGGGCCGCCCCCGCCGCCTCACCCGGCGCTGGGCAGGCAGCGGGAGGAGAAGAGAGCGGCGCTGAGCAAGGTGAGCGGCCGGCGCGTCAGCACCAGGGACAGCGCGCGGCGGGGCGGGGGTTTGCCGGAGGGAGGGGGGCGGGGCGGGAGATTTGGAGGGGAGGGGTAGACGTGAATGGCGGGGGGGGGGTGTGGGGGTTGGGGAGGGAGGATTTGCCTGGGGGAGGGGGGATGCGGACGGGTGGGGGGTTGCCTCGGGGGCGGGGGGATTTCCCTATGGGAATGGGGAGCGGGGACTTGCCCGGGTGGGGAGGAATGAGGGGGGTTTGCGTGGGGTAGGAGAGGGGGGAAGGGGCGGGGTCAGGGATGACAGGGATTTGGGGCGGTGCAGTGGTACCACTGTGGTAGTGCACTTTATTGAATGGTTAATCGGGAGAGGTTCTCGGACGTCTTGTGAGACTATACCCGCAGTGGGGGGGGGGGGAGGAGTAGGTTTTATATCCCAAAGGTTTAGCATAGTGTTTAGCAGGCAGGATGGTTTGTGGTTGGAGCAGGCTCGGTGCCTCAATTTGCCCATCTGTAAAACAAGAATCATAGACTCCTAGAATATCAGGGTTGGAAGGGACCTCAGGAGGTCATCTAGTCCAACCCCCTGCTCAAAGCAGGACCAATCCCCAATTTTTGCCCAGATCCCTAAATGGCCCCCTCAAGGACAGAACTCACAACCCTGGATTTAGCATGCCAATGCTTAAACCGCTGAGAATAAGAATATTGATCCACTTTTGTAAAATGATTTTGAGTTACAAGCAATATCACTGCAAATCTGCTTGCCTAGTCACAGTTTGTGAGTTAAAAATCAAGGATGACAAATGCTGTGGCAGAGGAGTGGGGAATTTCCCCAGGGAAGGAGTCCCTGCAAAGCACCACAACATCAACTTTGCTATTTTTTTTTTTTTTTATAAAACATCTTTCATCTAAGTACTTTACAAGCAATTCTCACAAAATTCCTTACAAATTGGGAAACTGCTGCACGGAAAGGCTGTGTGACTTGCTTAAAGTGGGACAGTGAGTGAGAGCTGGGAACAGAACACACGAATCCTGACCTCTCATTTCCCTGCTTTACACATTTGACAGCACTCCATCCATATGTTTTTCATGCAAATTGTGACCCTAACTGTTTTATGGAATTAAATGGCACAAGACAGTAGGTCACATATAGTATGTATTATTCTTGCAACAAAAGTGTTTTGAGAAAGTTACTTCATGTTAAATCATTTTATACAGAGAGAATGTAGTATTTTGTATATTTAGTACTTAATTTGATTTTGCATAATTTGTTAATATCTTTTATACTCAGCTCAACTATAGTTGCTTCTAAACTCTCTGTTAAAATATTTCAGTTGTCCTACAATTATATTACATGTGTTAGCTATCATTCCCTCATCTGTATGTGACAGAAACTGCATCCCAGTGCAGGAGTATACGGTAAGACTGGATCCTATTGAAATTCGAAGTTCTAGGGAGAGTTTTCAGAAAGATGCAATGTAGTTTGTTTACTATTTTGACAATATTTAAATATTTAGATTAGTACTAAATGAGTCTTCACTTTTAACTATGTTACTTTACAGATAGTTATTCGCCGGCTTCCTCCTAGTCTAACCAAGGAGCAACTGGAAGAGCAGCTACATCCGCTACCTGCCCATGATTATTTTGAATTTTGCACTGCTGATCCCAGGTGAGGAGGAGCTGTTTATCAACATTAAGAAGGAAAGAGGTACTTTCAATGGGTTTGTAAGCAACCTATCTCACTAAAGGCTTGTCTACACTTACCAGGGGATAGATGTGTGGCGATAGATGCATTGGCGGTTGATTTAGCGGGTCTAGTGAAGACACACTAAATCAATCGCAGATCGTTCTCCCATCGACTCCTGTACTGCACCAGATCGAGAAGAGTAAGGGGAGCCTATGGGAGAGTGTCTCCCATCGACATTGCATAGTATGGATCCCGCGGTAAGTAGATCTAAGCTACGTTAACTTGAGTTACGCTATTCCCGTAACTCAAATTGCATAGCTTAGATTGACTTTTCCCTGTAGTGTAGACAAGACCTCAGGTACCCTGGGCATAGTTACATAACAAATTTATATTTTGCGTCTATGAAGCCTTTATCTTTTTTGTTTTAGTTAGGTAGGTAGGTAGTGTTTTTATATATATATATATATATATATATTTTCCCTGGTGAAGTAGAACAGAGATCTTCCTAAACTTCTTGTACACCTTGCATGACTTATTCTCTTTCTTGGTGTTGAGCAGGGCAAATACAGCCATTTTTCCATGAGTGTTCATTTGAATTTAAAATGAATTAACTTCTTCACTGTACACATCTTATTGCTCTCTGCAGGCTTTCAAGCAATCAAGTTTTATTAACATGGATGTTCACAAAAAGCTAATTTTAAATTTACACACCTGGGCACTCAAGGATAGCTCCTGTTTCATTTATAGATTCCAAAGCCAGAAAGGTTTCAGAGTAACAGCCGTGTTAGTCTGTATTTGCAAAAAGAAAAGGAGTACTTGTTGCACCTTAGAGACTAACCAATTTATTTGAGCATAAGCATCCGATGAAGTGAGCTGTAGCTCACGAAAGCTTATGCTCAAATAAATTGGTTAGTCTCTAAGGTGCCACAGGTACTCCTTTTCTTTTTGCAAAAGCCAGAAGGGACTTCCTGAATAACACTTCCTGTATTGTGACTCCTGTATAACACAGGCCACAAAACTTCCCCAAAATAATTCCTAGAACATATCTTTTAGCGAAACATGCAATCTTGATTTAAAAATTGTCACTGATAAAGAATCCCACTATGACCATGGTTAAATTGTTCCAGTAGTTAATTATTCTCACCTTTAGGAATTTACACCTTACTTCCAGTCTTAGTTTGTCTAGCTTCAGCTTCCAGCCATTGGATCATGTTATACCTTTTGAAGAGTCCATTATTAAATATTTGTTCCCCATGTAAATGCTTCCAGATCGTAATCAAACTATCCCTTAACCTTCTCTTTGTTAAATAGTGTGAGCTCTTTGAGTCTTTCACTATAAGGCATGTTTTATAGTCCCTTAATAATTTTTGTGGCTTTTTTCTGAACCCTCTTCAATTTATCAATATCCTTCTTGAATTTTGGGCACCAGAGCTGGACGCAGTATTCCAGTAGCAGATGCACCAGTACCGAATATAGAGGTAAAATAACTGCTTTGCTTCTCCTTGAGATTCCCCTGTTTATGCCTCCCAGGACTGCATTCGCTCTTTTGGCCAGTGTCACACTGGGAGCTCATGTTCAGTTGATTAACCACCATGACCCAAAATCTTTTTCAGAGTCATTGCTTCCCAAGATAGAGTCCCCCATCCTGTATGGTCTACATCAGGGGTCTCAAAGTCCCGGCCCGGGGGCCATCTGTGGCCCGAGAACCTCCCCACTGCGGCCCGTGGAAACTTTTTAAAAAGTTCTTTCATCCGGCCCTCATGGCTGTTGGCTGGGGTGGAGCGGGGCGGAAGGGGAGCAGGCAGGAGAGAGTCACATGCCCCTCCCCCTAATGTTGCTCCGTCCTGCTGCTCCTGGGACCCTCCCAGGTGTTGCACTCGGCAACGTGTTGTTCACCTCGGGCAGCTCCGCTCCCTACAAGCAGTTCCCTGTCCTTGTTGTTGTCGGCGGAGCCACAGAGGGTCATCTGCTACAGGTGCTGCCCCCCGCAACTCCCATTGGCTGGGGGAGAGGGACAGAGATGCCATCACTAGTTGCTGGGCAGAGTCAGCCATGGAGGCAGCACCGTTAGTTGCCAGGCAGAGTCAGCCAGGGCGGCATGAGGCCAAGTGGGAGCGAGGGAAAAGGGTGGGAAATGGGCTGGGAGGTGGTGTGAATACCATCTTCATTGACATTGGCCCGCTGGGAGGATTTGAGGACTGGCACTGGACCTAAGGTAAATTGAGTTTGAGACCCCTGGTCTACATTCTTTGTTCCTAGATGTATACATTTACATTTAGACACGATTAAAACACATATTGTTTTTTTGCGCCCAGTTTACCAAATGATCCAGAGCTCTCTGAATCAGTGACCTGTCCTCTTCATTGTTTACCACTCCCCTAATTTTTGTGTCATCTGCAAACTTTATCAGTGATGATTTTATGTTTTCTTCCAGGTCATTGATAAAGTTGTTAAATAGCATAGGGCCAAGAACTGATCCCTGTGGGACCCCACTGGAAACACACCCTCTCAATGATGATTCCCCATTTACAGTTGCATTTTGAGAGTTATCAGTTAGCTAGTTTTTAATTCATTTAATGTGTGCCATGTTAATTTTATATTGTTCTATTTATTTAATCAAAATGTTGTGTGATACCAAATCAAATGTCTTACATAAGTTTAAAGGACATTATATCAACCCTATTATCTTTATTAACCAAACTTGTAATCTCATCAAAAATGTATCAAGTTAATTTGGCAGGATCTATTTTTCATAAACCCATGTTGATTTGCATTAATAACGTTATTCTCGATTAATCCTTTATTAATCAAATCCACTATCACCCACTTCATTATCTTACCCAGGATTGATGTCAGGCTGATAGGCCTATAATTACCTGCGTCATCCCATTTACCCTTTTTAAAAATTGGCACATTTGTGTTCTTCCAGTTTTCTGGAACCTCCCCAGTGCTCCAAGACTTATTGAAAATTAACATTAACATCCAATATATTACTAATTATTTCATTAGCAATTTCAAAAACAATTAAACAAAAGAAGAAAGTTAACTAACAAAGAATATAAATTGAGGTTGCTAATACTTTTATTTAATATGCATGGTGCCATAAATGTTAAGACAACATTCACTGCCTAACAAAACAAATTTCAGAAAGAGAGGAAATGTACAGTTAATGCAACCCCTTAACATTGTCGTGAAGCAATGGTACATGGATATGTATCCTAAATTAATAGAGTGTGCAGTGTATAGCTCTGCATATCTGACATTTTCTTCTTAGAGAATTGTCTCTAGTAGATCCAAACTAATGGCATGTCTCCACCTCTGGTTGTAACCCTGGAACTGTTTATTGGCAATGACTGTTGGAGCGCTGAGCCCCTCAGACATTGAACCACCAGCTGAGGCTACAAAGAGGGGAAATAGTTCCCAACTGCCAAATTTCCTTTCCATAATCTTACTTGTGCGGTTGCGCCAGACTTGTAATTTTTATTTGTAGCAGTTTAAGACAGTTTTAATTAGTTAAGTGATAGATTTACTGTAAGTTAATGTAGAGTAGTTTTGTTATTTAGTCTGTCAGTCTAGGCTACTCATACTCCAACCTGAAGTTTGGCAATCTGAAAAAAACAAGGATTCAAGGACACTCTATCTGTAATGGATCAGCACTCTTAAATGCCTCCATGTGTAGAAGTGGGACACTCTGTGGGCTCCTGTTCAGCCGGTGCTGCTCTTTCCAGTAGATAATGGAAAAATAACAAAGGCAGATTGAAACTTCTTCTCCTAAAGGAGTCTCTCTGTTTTCAATGCATTTCTTTGGCTATATGCCAGGAAATGTTTCAAGCTGTTTGATGGGCCAAAGCACTTAAGTCTGGGGCACAAGTCTATAGGGAGCCATCATTCCTAGAAAGATTAGGCAACTCAAAGCAGGTCATAGATTTAAAGTTTATTTTTCTCTCCTCGCATTCATGAAAATAAATATTTTGCGTGCAGAAAGACTTAATTGTGAAGGCTACTGTCTGATCTTTTGTCTGGCTTATTTAACTGCCTGTGTGCCAGGACTCTGGTGAAGGTTTTTTGCAAACTCTGTCATATGCTGTGTCAATCATTGTCCTCTCCAATATAGAAAATAACCTATAGAACATATATAACAGAAACACTGCCGTATGGTTTATGTGACCAACACAGCTTTAATTTTGAGTATTGAGCACCAAACCGTCAAAATTGTCAAGTAAGTGTGAACAGCATTTAAATAGGAAAAAGTTCCATTTTGTTCATGGACATTGCATATGTAGAAAAAGAGACTAAATCGATTGAGTAAATTATTTAGTGTGAACTATTTTCTCAGCTGTAGGGATACCCTCATGACTTGCTGATACTGCTGTCCCCATTCATGTATCTCTGAAGAGGCAAATCATTCTGTATTGGTGGAAGAAAAATGAGGGCACACTTAAAACACTTTTTAAAAATTCATCTGCTTTAAAAATTACTCTTGACAATTAAGTAAAGCAAAAAGGACAAAGAAAATAAAGCTGCATTTTCAAATGTTATTTGGTTACTACATTTTTAGGTGTTGAAAGCTGTGAATACATATTTTTTAAAAAATAGAGAAAAGGAATACTGAAGACTGATATCTGTTACATAGGATGTCAGATTTTTTTTCTAATGCTTCCTTGACCCCTCTAGTAAACTAATGATCTGTAGGGTTGGAGTGGGAGGCACTTTTTCCCTCTGTGATTTGTATTCAGATTCTGTGTTCTGTCATCAGTCTGATGTCTCCACAGAGACTTAGGCCTCATCTACATGGAAATTGTTTTTGGTATATCTGAGTTTTTCGACATGAGCTGCCTTTTGTCCACACATAAGCAATCTTTTCTTGCTTTATTTTGCTTCTTATCCTCCTATGGTTAATCTGCTTTGGTAACAACATAACACAATTTCTGAATGAGTTACGCTGCTATAAAGTTCATGCGGATACATCCCCATTTGAACTGTACTGCTTCAGGTAATCATCCCACTGATATTCCACTCTGCATTGCTTCACATTGGACAGGTCTGTCTGGTTATCTGTGCATTCTCCAATGCACTGGGGTCATCTTGATTAGCTATCCACCCATGGTTTCATTGCTGACACACCCCAAGCCCATCTGAAAGGAGCAAATTCAATTTAATCTTTCCAGCTGTCACTGAAATGCAAAGATTTATAAGTGGCTAGCAGATCAAAAACAGGAAAAGGAGCACTCTCAGGACACATGCCAGTGCTACACCAAAGCACTGCAGCAGAATTACAAAAACACCAAAGACAAAATCAAAATCCCAGTGCACACGCATACTATGAAGAGCTGAATCCGATTTTTGCCACAGAGGCCACCACTAAACCCCAGTATACATTGGATAGTTTGGTCACAATCTGCAGCGAGCCAGGCATGCCTTCAGAAACCCCACAGGAAGCCTTGTCCCCCCAAACAGGAGAAAATTCCTTTAGACAACCAAGATTTCTTCAGCACTCCTTCCAGCCAGCCAGAGACGCCTCCCCAGTGCCCAGCCAGAGACAATACTGTAGAGGGGACCTTATCCAGTAAGTATTAAGTACTATATTACAATTGTCTGTCCCATTAATGCCTGTTTAGGGGGTTTTGGAAAACTTTCTTCTGGATACTGGCTGTGCCCTGGCATATATTGTCATAGAATATCAGTGTTGGAAGGGACCTCAGGAGGTCATCTAGTCCAACCCCCTGCTCGAAGCAGGACCAATCCCCAATTTTTGCCCCATATCCCTAAATGGCCCCCTCAAGTATTGAACTCACAACCCTGGGTTTAGCAGGCCAAAGCTCAAACCACTGAGCTATCCCGCCCCCTACAGCAGAGGGATGGACATGTCTGCCCCTATTCAGCACACTCTGGCCTCCACTTCCTTGGCTTTTCTCCAGCTCCCGCAGCATGCTCAAAATGGCACCTAAGACAGAAAATTCAACTGTTAAAAGTGGATTTTTTAATCCCAAAGATATTTAATCCCATGCTCATAGACCAAAACATGTATCCTCCCTAGTTTCCCATGCTGCTTGATGTTCCCTGCTCCTCAACCACCTCTGCCTCCTCTCCCTGCTTTTCATTCTTGTGGTTCAGTAAAAGATAGTGGCCCTGCAGCTATGAAAAAAAAATTAAAAAGACAAATGCATTGCATCTGAGTCAGTTTTATTGTAGCAAAACAAAAAGCAAGAAATACACCAGTAGAAAATGCATTTAAACCCACAGTTTTGTCATTGCCCTGAGCTTTTTTAGATTTTAAGATTTTCATACATGTACAGTTAAACATGTTAAATTGGCCACTTGAGATTACAAAGGCTGTTTTAAGTCTTTTATGTTGCATAGACTCTATAAAATACACTGGACCCTCGCTAGAACGCGGGATTTGGGATCCATGCGCGGTACCGCATTAACGCGGGGACCGCGTTATAGCGGGGACCACGTTAAAATTAATTGCAATTAAAGTGATTAAATTTGGGATCCATGGCCGCGACCACGTTATATGTGAATTTGCGCTATATAGACGTGCGTTCTAGCGAGGGTCCGATGTATTTGTGATTTGCAGGTGTTACAAAAGGCATTTTTTCATCAAGCACTCATTTGTTGAAGTATATTACATTGCTAAACCCATTGCATTGTTAACAGGACATGCCTCACAGCTGCAAAATTCTGTATTTTTTTTATATCACACTTTGCTCTCATCCCTTGGTATGATAAATGAGCATTCTAGGCAAAGATAGCAATCTAGTTTGGCAAGCATTTGACAAGGCGCTGCTTGCTTCTTAGGGCCACCCACCTAGGTAGTGTTTCCCTTCCATTAAGCAACAGTTTGAGGGGGTACCATCCTAGCATGTAGCATGTTGCATATTTTCTCAGTTGTTCTCCGTTTACCTTTCTGCACAGGACCCATCTCTGCTTCTTAAGAATACACCTCAGGATAATATTCCCCATTTAAGGACAGCTCCCAAGGGTGTACATGCAATTACTAGCCTATTCCTTGGGGAACCCCACTCTCCATTCTTCTCACCCCCAAAAATTGTATAAGGGGCTATTTAAAGGGTATCTCTACACCATGGTGTAGGGACCTGATCTGAGGCAAAATATCTTAGATTGTCTTACCATCTTCTAGCATACCAGGCCAGACAATGGAATTCCAAAATTGATAATTTGATGGTAAATAATAGAAGTAACATTCTATCATTGGTGGCATGATGGCTAATATTGGTACAGTAACTGCTTTATTGTTTCTCTGTTCTCATAGCAACTGGCATAGCATGGCCCACATAGAGAGGAACGTTATCAGTATCTCAATGCCTGGCCAACCTCCAAGGGAAGAGAAAGAGGATGAGGGAAGAGATGTTTGCTGACCTCATGAATGGGTCCCAGCAGAAAGCAAAACACCCAAAGGATTGGAGGGGAGTGTACACTTCCATGACAGCAACTCCAAGAGTTGATTTACCAACACCAAACTCGTTAGTTACTGACCAGTAGCAATTGGATAAGGCAGTTTTCCAAATGGCAATGGCCACATACTTCTCCACACTGAGAGGAACTGTCATATTAGTGATTTGGCACTGGAGATCTGGGGTAAGTTCTGTGTAGATTCCAGGGAACTGGCCTTCCACTTCCACTGCTGGTTATACCAGGACTGCAGTCAGTGCTGGCTGGCTAGGCCCAGAGACAGTGCTCCACAGAGTGAAGCCTGTCCAGTAAAATGTCATGCAGAAGTAACTGCTTGGTTTCATTCTCCTCCTCCTCCTCTAGCAGTATCCATGTGAAATCTTAGTGGTTATAGTGATGGCATTCTTCCTTCTCCTCAAAAGCCACCTGCCTGCATGATTAACAGTACCTCTGGTATTCTGTTTGTATTAATCAGTGCCTACTTCATGGTGTTCCATGCTGCCTGATAGCAGTTTGAAAATTTGTTTGCAATTGAAACAATTGAAAATGACTAGCTAGTGAAAACAAGACCGATTTTGGGATACTGTGGAGGGAATCATGGGAATTTGACACTAAGTCCCAGAAGCTCAGTAGATATCCCACAATCCAACATGATAAGCAAGCCATACTGCATTGAGTATAGAACAGTGCATCCTGGGATACCTGCCCAGAATGGTGGTCACTTTTTTCAAAAAAGCGTGATACTGTGTGGATGCTACAATTCACAAAGGAAGTAGCTTAAACCACTTCACACAAAGCAGTGTTGATGCACTCTTTTAGTTTAGTTAGAACTATAATTATAGTGAAGAAAACTATGTTGAAAAAGTGTTCCCTGTAGACAGGGCCTAAGGGCCCAATCCTGTGGGTTTTTGAGTGCCTCTTGAAAAGCACCTAAGACCCTTAGAGTAGAACACATTTTGCAGAGCTTCCAAAGGACAATGGCTATTTTGGGGTTGATAGGGTTAGTATACTTTCGATCATCCAGAAGTTCATAATATCCCTGATTCTCCATTGCCTTGTACCTTATGTGGTCATTTATATGCATGCAAAGTGAAGGTCTTATAGATATATAATACTATCAATTCAGAATTACCAATTCTAAATTTATATCTCCTTTTCAGTCATACACTTTACATATTATAAATGACCACACAAAGTGCAAGGCAGCAGATAATCTGGTCCAGTGTATTTTATCTTGACATCACAGTGTATGTGCAAAATTGTCAAATTTTGTTCCTCAGCTATATTTTAGTATGTGCATGGATGGGGAAATTTATTTCAGATTCCAAAATGTGTGTGGGAGGAGTGGGGAAAGAGGGGTTCACAAAAGCAGAAATGCGAGAAAATTGACAGTTAATGTTCCTGTCACATCAGGGCACAAGGAGGAATCCCTTCATTTTCTGACTAATATCTATGGTAAAATTGTAGAAATCTTGGCTGTGAGTTTTCTCACTTTTGTGGTCTTGTGTTATTTCACTGTAGGTTGTGGGTTTTTTGGGTAAAATACACAAACCAAATGTTTCTATTCCCCCCTAGCTCTTCTGAACCCCAGTCTGTGACTCACACAGCAGTCCCATGTGCCCCATGGTGTCCGTCCCCCCATATTCCGTGCCTCCTGACCTGGCCCCACATGGAGGGTGCTGTGAGGAACACAACCTCTTCTCTTCCCTATTTGAAGCTGGGGCTGCCCCCCCCCCCGGAACAGCTGCTCTTTGTTCTGGTGCCACAGTGGCCCCTGATGGGCAAAAGGCATAATTGCAGCACCTTTCTGCAGGGAAAAAATTTTTGCATAGCACATAAATTCTGTGTGGGCGCAGTATTCTCCCAGGAGTAACTATTAGGCACCTAACAAGGGGAGTATAAAATGAAACCTTGATAGCTTTCACACTTCTTACATTTCCCAGAGTACAACAGTGATCCCAAACTGGCTGGTCTACCTCTCTGATTCATCTCCGAGAAATAATATATTTTGGGATTATGGAAATGGCTTCATTTGAGGAATGAACTCACAATTGCTAAGTACTCTCATAGCCATACCTATTTATTGTAATAAACCAACTATAGCTAGGGGAGAATCCCACTTTGATAGTGCAACTTTGCACACACGTTTTTGCACTTTTGTGTGCTGTGAGTGGTGATTTTGGTCCATAATATTTAAACGTTTTTATTACCATAAATCTTGTGGCTACACTGGATCCCTTCAAAACATGTAAGATAATTTTTGAAGTCTGTACTTTCCAGAACACAGAATCCTATCTACTCTTTCTGGTAGTCATATATTTAATCTCTGCTATCAGCAATAATAAACGCTTAATGTAAAATAAAATTCACTGTTTTAAATGTTTGACTCAATTGTGAAGTGTATTCAATCTAACAAATATAAGTGTAAAAGGACAGAAAAATATTGCTGTTTCATGTGTCGGGGGAAAATAGATTGTGGTGCCAAAGCAGGTGGAAAACATCTGCTACTGAAATATTAGGTGTTTAGAAAGGTTTCTGAGAGAGTAAATATTTTTGATTTTCTATTCTCTTTTACAATGGTTACTGTTCCGTGTCAAGGTTTCTGATATTTTATAGGTAATAAGTGCCTGATCTTATAAAGTGCTGAGCACCGTCAACTCGCATGTAAAGTAAGTGGAAATTGAGGATGCTCTGCAACTTTGCAGGATCAGGACCTAAAAATGGCAAAAAATATTTTTATTTTCTACAAACAGTGGAGTAGTAGTCCTAAATTCATACACAAAACCTGCATTAATAGGAGTTGTAACCATCATCTGCTTCCAGAGATATTTGGCAGTTGGTCCAAATGCATGTAAATCAGAGGCACAGCAGTTTCCTTAAGGGACAGAGAAAGATCTATAATGCTCCCTTCAGTTACACTTCTAATTTTTTTTTTTGACAGTATGAAATTGCAAGAATTTAAGGGATAAGGAAAAAAGCATGAAATTGCTCTAATTTTCTCCACATCTGGTGTATTCAAAGAAGCCTATTTCTGCTTCATATGCCCTAGTGTATTTCTTTAATAGTTGAAATGTTTATAAAAATACATTAAACATGTTTTTCCATTTTCCAGGCAGTAATTTTTCTTGGATGCACAATACGTTTTTGGCATGTGTACCAAACAACTTCATTTACTTAGTTAAGAATTTTATTAACAGATTCATTTTTCTTACACTAACATTGTCTTTAATTCCAGCATTTCTGCTTTGGCAGCAAAGAGCCACAAGCAAAAGTACGTGATATGAGCAGTTTAACTATGCAATCAAGTTAATCTTTAATACATACTAAAATAATTTAGGCCTTAGTTCAGTCAAGCACCTAAGCATGTGCATAACATGAAACACATGAGTACTCCTACTGAGACGACCAAGCACAGAGGAGGGAGCCCTCTGCTTCCTGGGAGGTGACAGTTATCCAAAAGTCTTGCTGGTTGCTCCAGCCACTAGCACAGTGGTTCTCAGCTGTGATCCACCGCTTGTTCAGGGAAAGCCCCTGGCGGCCCGGGCCAGTTTGTTTACCTGCCGCGTCCGCAGGTTCGGCCGATCGCGGCTCCCACTGGCTGCGGTTCGCCGCTCCAGGCCAATGGGGGCTGCAGGAAGTGGTGCAGGCCGAGGGATGTGCAGTTGAGAACCACTGCACTAGCAGCGCACACACGGTGCCTGTGTGATCTCAACTTAAATGTTCTTCAAATGTCAAATCACAAATCCTTTCTACTTATAAAGTAAACAAACCCAAGTTAATTTAATTATATTGTTTATTACTCTATTCTGCATGCATATTGAAATTTATCTAAAAAGGCACTGACTGTTTCCCATTGAAATCAATAGGAGGGAAACTCATTCTATCATAGTACAGCCTATTCACATGGTCATGGCTACCTCCGTATAGTACACTCAGTGCCATCCACTTGCATAGAAATGTTGAAACTTTCATCAATATCATTCAATTCATATTTATTTTTATAGATAAAATACATTTTTCAGATATAAATCTATGTCATTAACACTGTTTCCTTTAGACTGATGTCTTTCATTGAGTTATAAATAAACATTTTTATTTTTTAATTCATATATAAATTGAAAAATGTCTCAATTTAGGATCCCATTGGAATTAGTGCTCTTTAGAAATGCTAGATAATGAACATTTCATTTACAGTAAATGGGTATCCATCCCAACAGCTCTGTCTAATTCAGAAGGATCAGAAAAATTCTCCTTCAGATTTGTGTCCTCATGGATCCCACTCTAGCTGCACGTGTGCCCCATGTGCATAAGATTGGAATCTTTAAAAAGCAGTGTCTGTTAGACCACACCTGCACTGTGCACATCCTTGTGCCCCACATCAAGACATAAAGGGCAGAGCAACTGCACCTGTCCCTCCTTTCCCCCTTACTGTGTGGGGCAGTGAAATGGAACAAGTGGTGTCCTGCTACCATTACTGGAATCTGCTTCAGTCATGAATTAGCTGGCTTGTTAGGGTTAGTGCTCAACTTTAAATTTTCCGCATTATTATTTTAGTTCCATCATAACAACAAAATATATAAAAACCCCTAAATTTAATTTTTCCCTCTATGCAATACAAAATGCTGGCATCAAAGCCCTCGAGCTTCAAACCGTGTCCCTCCTGTGATAGTCTTAATTCCACTCACAGATAGCCACAGCCCTTCTCTATTTTGTCTCACTGAGAACCATATGTCAGACTGGTGCCCAATGTGTTGTTCATTCTCAACAAGAACAAAGTTCAGGGTCACGTGTCTGAATAAGCCATGAGAGGAAATTCAGATCCTGAAGAGCAAGGATCAACTTCCAGGATGAATCTAACCTTTTCTAAGTCTCTGTCAGCCAATGTCTCTGCCAGCTAGTGTGCAGCACCTAAGGTTGGAACTGGCATACATCCTTGGCACCATCAGGCAAGGAACTGGCATCAAATACCACCTTAGTACTGATTACCACCTCAGCATCAAAGACTGGTACTGCCTCTTCAACAAGGCAAGAAAGGCCCAAACACCGGGATAAGGATGGTTCTCAGCACTTATCTCTTTCTTTCCATAAGAAGAAGCACAAACCGTTGGAATATCTTACAGGAAGATCTGGATGACCTTGAAGCCTGGAGTAACAGAAAAGGGATGAAATTTAATAGTACAAAGTGCAAGGGTCTATAAGAATTTCTGGTACAAGCTGGGGGGCTTATCACTTGGAAGTGACAGAGGAGGAGAAAGACCTGGGTGTATGGGTCAGTCACAGGATAACTATGAGCCACCAATGTGATGCAGCTTTGTGAAAAAGGCAAATGTGGTCCTAGGATGTATCAGGCAAGGCATTTCCAGTAGAGTTAGAGAAGTGTTAATTCCATTGTACAGGGCACTGTTAAGACCTCATCTGGAATACTGTTTACAATTCTGGTCACCCTTGTTCAAGAAAGATGAATTCAGACTGGAACAGGTGCAGAGAACTACTAGGACGATCAGAGGAATGGAAGGCCTGTCTTATGGGAGGAGACTGAAAGAGCTTGGTTTGTTTAGCCTAGCAAGAAGGCGGCTGAGTGGGGGTATGGTCGCTCTATATAAATACATTGGCTGGGGGAGAGGGGTAAACAGCAAGGAGGATGAAGAGTTGTTTAAGCTAAAGGTCAGTGTTGACACAAGAACATTGGGTATAAACTTCAGAGCTCCAGCTGGTTACCTGCAGGGCTCAGAAAAGGATTTACCCCCAAGTTAACTGTGTCTCATTTAATTTATTTATTTTATTGTCTCCTTCCTCTGATGCATGCAAGATGGCCACATGGCTGTTCCATCCAATTTCAGTCCTTACCTTCCACCCCTCATTCCCCCTCTGTCTTCAGGGACCCTTCTCATGAAAATCAGCTAAAGGAAAAAGTGACTTCTCTGCTTTTGTAGTACCCCTAGAGGAGTTTCTGCTGGAGTGGAGGAGAGAAGCTTCTACTCCCAATATATCTTTATCCCTCCCGCTCCAAAAAGGGATCCTAACATAGACCTGAGAAGATTGATCAAATATATGAACTGTTTCAGATTTAGGATGGTAATGCTTGCCTGCATTGTCCCTTCCCATCGGGTTCAACGCTGGTTCATGGCTCAGCTTACAAGACACATGCTTAAATATTGCCATCCACCCAGCCCACAGGAAGTACTTGCAATTCACAGTAGGGCCCCATCACTACCAAGACAAAGTTCTACCATTAGGTCTCTCCACATTACCAAGAGTCTTTACAAAATGCCTAGCTGCACTGGCAGCACATCTGAAGAGACAGGGTATTCACATGTACCCATATGTAGACGATTGGCTGATCCAAGGTAGCGGCCATGAGGAAGTTGCCACAGCTCAGCTCTGAATTATGTCCTTCTTTTATTCAGACAGCTGGGCCTCTTGGTCAGTTTTGAAAAATCATCTCTCAACCAACCAGAAACAATAAATAGGAGCCTTAATTGACTCCAAATCAGCTAAAGCATGTTTCAGAAGACTGATTTATTTATCTTCAGATGATAATTACCATTATGAAATTGACTCCATCAACTACAGTAAGAAACTTCCTCAGACTTTTGGGCCATGTGTCAGCTTGCACAGATGATGCCGCTAGCCAGACTTCACCTGCATCTATGACAAGGATGGTTGTGGTTGATGTATCACCTTGCAAGATATCAAATGAACAAGTGGGTTGTTGTCCCTATACACATTTTTATCAGCACTGAACTGGTGATCCCAAGAGTGGGGTGCACTTCTCTGCCTCTCCTACACAGACATTGATCACAGATGCATCAGGTACAGGTTGAGGTACACACCTGGATCACCTCCAAATACAAGGGACTTGGTTTCAAAAGGACATGACTCTTCACATAAATGTTCTAAAATTATGAACAATCAGAATAACTTGCATGGCATTCCTGCCTGTTCTACATAATTCCACAGTACAGTTCCTCACGCTCAACACATCTGCAATGCACTATATAAACAAGCAAGAAGGTGCCTTTTAATCACCTCTATGTCAGGAGGCAATCAAGTTATAGACATGGTGTCAACAACATGGTATTACCCCCGTTGCTTTTTATCTGCCAGGAGTCTGGAATAACCCAGTAGACTTTCTAAGCAGACAGTTTATCACCACCCACAAGTGATGTCTGAAGAGCTCCATCATCAAACCAATATTTCTCTGGTGGGGAAATCTCATTGTAGAATTGATTGGCACCAAAGATAATACAAAATGCCCAGCCTTTTCTTCTAAGGAGGCATGAACCTGGGATCAGTGCAAAACACTTTCCTCAGACCGTGGTGTCAAGGCCTCATGTATGTACACATTTTCACTGATTTGCTTGAGTCCAATCAGGCAAGATGCAGTTGCACTGATCCTGATTGCTCCATATTGGCGAAGACAAGTGTGTCTAATTGTAATGGTCAGGGTGTAGGCCGCTGGGCCAGTAGTGTCCACTGGGCTGGGGTTGAAGGCAGGAGACAAGACTAGTTACCAAGCCAAGTCAAGAGACAAATACCAGGATCAAACTTGGGGTGGTACTTCCTGTGGTACCTAAACCTCCAGTAATTGTTGGTTGCAGCTTTACTCTCCAATGATGATAAGGATATTACAGCCCACCCTTCATCTCCGCTTTTTCATATTCCTCCTTATTTGGAATTCTGAATTGGTGGCAGAACTGTGGGATGGTTGCAGCAGTTCTGCTCATTATGCCCATGGCAGGGGGCCGGAGAGGCACGAGCACATGTAGGGCACAGGCATAGCCCCAGCACACGCTGCTTTTTAAACCATGCTGTCACATGGATGGGGACCATGTGGGTTCCCCAGAGATGACAATATCGCGAAGAACACAGTTATTATCAGGTCAGTAACCATTCATTCTTCTAGTGGAAATGTTTGGGTGTTGGCAATAACTGTAAATTACCTGCTGGATTTGTATACAAGTCTGTCAAAAATGAATCATTTGTTTTTATTTTTATATGTCCCAGGATATATTCTTGCTGTTTATCAAAAGGTTTCATCTTTTTTTAAAGATGGATGTCTGTAAAGGCAAAGTGACAGTTTGGCAACTGCCAGTCAATCTAATCTCCCCCTCCCCAATATCAGCAGCAAAAGACTTCCTGAGCATGCTAAAGAAATACCCAGTGGCATTGCCAATATCCGTAGTTCTTATGTCACTATCATGGGAAAGTGGGCCTAATGGCTATAAGGGGGCACAGAATGGAAACACATACTCCAAGATTTGAAAAAGGGACTTTTGTCTCCTAATTCAGAATTAAACTCCACAGTTGCCAGGATGTGGAATATCCTGGAAATCAATTCCGTTTTGCTTGGCTCCTGTGATTTTTTAAGTGTGTGTGTAAAAGTTGCATTCTGTGATATGCAAGTTTAATGCAATCATTTCATAAGATAAATGAGAATTATGACAGGATTTTTCTAATTTTGCTTCTTTCTTCATTCCTGAACATGACAATAAATAACAGAAAATAAAATTGTTTCTTGTTGCAGTCTGTATCCTCATCTCTACTCAAGAGCATACATTAATTTTAGAAATCCTGATGACATCCTTCTTTTTAGGGATCGCTTTGATGGCTATGTCTTCATTGATAATAAAGGTTAGACTATTTACATTTTTTTAAAAATCTCAGTGCAACCTGTTTATTACATATCTGATTTTTTTCTGGAATTAACACATATATAAACCTGTATTCTTTGTAACACTACAGGACAGTAAGTATTTTGGAAATCTTTACTCAATATAAGTAGTTAATTACATACTAAAACATATAATTAAAAGAGCATCAAGATTGCAAAGTCAAGCACTCAAAAGTTAAGAAATGCCAGATTTAAAATTTGACTGGCAATCTTAATTTGGCTCCTTTGTGCATATGACATTGTCTTTATTTACATGGTCACATACTGTTTTTTCCATAGGACTCCTGCCCCATTTGGTGCTTAAGATGGTGGTGCTCACCGAGTGGGTAGCTATTCAGTATTTTTGTTTTTTATCCTCATCATTCAGCATGTGGTGACATGCCTTATTTATCACACCATCCAAACCCTATTAATTTCTTCTTGGGCTTGTTGACCATGAGATAGTCGAGTTCAGGATCCTGACACAAGGAGGAAAGGAAAGTAGCAGAATACGGACCCTGGACTTCAGAAAAGCAGACTTTGACTCCCTCAGGGAACCGATGGGCAAGATCCCCTGGGAGAATAACATGAGGGGGAAAGGAGTCCAGGAGAGCTGGCTGTATTTTAAAGAATCCTTATTAACGTTACAGGGGCAAACCATCCCAGTGTGTAGAAAGAATAGTAAATATGGCAGGCGGCCAGCTTGGCTTAACAGTGAAATCCTTGCTGATCTTAAACACAAAAAAGAAGCTTACAAGAAGTGGAAGACTGGACAAATGACCAGGGATGAGTATAAAAATATTGCTCAGGCATGCAGGAGTGAAATCAGGAAGGCCAAATCACACCTGGAGTTGCAGCTAGCAAGAGATGTTAAGAGTAACAAAAAGGGTTTCTTCAGGTATGTTGGCAACAAGAAGAAAGTCAAGGAAAGTGTGGGCCCCTTACTGAATGAGGGAGGCAACCTAGTGACAGAGGATGTGGAAAAAGCTAATGTACTCAATGCTTTTTTTGCCTCTGTCTTCACGAACAAGGTCAGCTCCCAGACTACTGCACTGTGCAGCACAGCATGGGGAGGAGGTGACCAGCCCTCTGTGGAGAAAGAAGTGGTTTGGGACTATTTAGAAAAGCTGGATGTGCACAAGTCCATGGGGCCGGATGTGTTGCATCCGAGAGTGCTAAAGGAGTTGATGGATGTGATTGCAGAGCCATTGGCCATTATCTTTGAAAACTCATGGAGATCCGGGGAAGTCCCAGACAACTGGAAAAAGGCTAATGTAGTGCCCATCTTTAAAAAAGGGAAGAAGGAGGATCCTGGGAACTACAGACCAGTCAGCCTCACCTCAGTCCCCGGAAAAAATCACGGAGCAGGTCTTCAAGGAATCAATTCTGAAGCACTTAGATGAGAGGAAAATGATCAGGAACAGTCAGCATGGATTCACCAAGGGCAAGTCATGCCTGACTCATTTAATTGCCTTCTATGACGAGATAACTGGTTCTGTGGATGAAGGGAAAGCAGTGGACGTGGTGTTCCTTGACTTTAGCAAAGCTTTTGACACTGTCTCACACAGTATTCTTGTCAGCAAGTTAAAGAAGTATGGGCTGGATGAATGCAATATAAGGTGGGTAGAAAATTGGCTAGATTGTCGGGCTCAACGGGTAGTGATCAATGGCTCCATGTCTAGTTGGCAGCCAGTATCAAGCGGAATGCCCCAAGGGTCGGTCCTGGGGCCAGTTTTGTTCAATATCTTCATTAATGATCTGGAGGATGGTGTGGATTGCATCCTCAGCAAGTTTGCAGACAACACTAAACTGGGAGGAGTGGTAGATACGCTGGAGGGTAGGGATAGGATACAGAGGGACCTAGACAAATTAGAGAATTGGGCCAAAAGAAATCTGATGAGGTTCAACAAGGACAAGTGCAGAGTCCTGCACTTAGGACGGAAGAATCCAATGCACCGCTACAGACTAGGGAGCGAATGGCTAGGCAGCAGTTCTACAGAAAAGGACCTAAGGGTTACAGTGGACGAGAAGCTGGATATGAGTCAACAGTGTGCCCTTGTAGCCAAGAAGGCCAATGGCATTTTGGGCTGTATAAGTAGGGGCATTGCCAGCAGATCAAGGGACGTGATCGTTCCCCTCTATTCGACATTGGTGAGGGCTCATCTGGAGTAGTGTGTCCAGTTTTGGGCCCCATACTAAAAGAAGGATGTGAAAAAATTGGAAAATGTCCAGCGGAGGGCAACAAAAATGATTAGGGGACCAGAACACATGACTTACGAGGGGAGGCTGAGGGAACTGGGATTGTTTAGTCTACAGAAGAGAAGAATGAGGGGGGATTTGATAGCTGCTTTCAACTACCTGAAAGGTGGTTCCAAAGAGGAAGGATCTAGACTATTCTCAGTGGTAGCGGATGACAGGACAAGGAGTAATGGTCTCAAGTTGCAGTGGGGGAGATTTAGGTTGGATATTAGGAAAAACTTTTTCACTAGAAGTGTGGTGAAACACTGGAATGCGTTACCTAGGGAGGTGGTGGAATGTCCTTCCTTAGAAGTTTTTAAGGTCAGGCTTGACAAAGCCCTGGCTGAGATGATTTAATTGGGGATCGGTCCTGCTTTGAGCAGGGGGTTGGACTAGATGACCTCCTGAGGTCCCTTCCAACCCTGATATTCTATGATTCTATGAAGCTCATCACCATCGTATCTGAGTGCTTCACAAACATTAATGAATTGATCTTTATGATATGGCTGGGAGATAAGGTGGTATTATTTATCCCATTTTATGCATGGGGAATGGAGGCCAAAATGGTCACGTCTCTACTACTTTTGGATGCCCAATTGGAGCGGCTTATGGCCTTATTTTTCAGAGTACTTAGATTTTATTGCACTTTATATGTTCAGAGCACAGTTCCTATTGGCTTTAGTTGCAGTTGTGACTGCTGAGCACTTTTGCAAATCAGACCTCAGGTATCTCAAGGTGGGTACCAAGAAAATGAGGGGCACACAATTAGTGGACACCTGTGCAAAGCTTGGTTTAGGTGACTTGCCCAACATCACATAGGAACTTTGTGGTACAGGCAGGGATAGAATTTAGTTCTACAACTGCCTTAACTATCAAACCATCCTTTCTCTTCCTAGATTCATAGAGATTTAGGTCAGAAGGGACCATTATGATCATCTAGTCTGACATCCTGCACAACGCAGGCCACAGAATTTCACCCACCACTCCTACAAAAAAAACCTCACATGTATATCTGTGCTATTGAAGTCCTCAAATCGTAGTTTAAAGACTTCAAGGAGCAGAGAATCCTCCAGCAAGTGACCCGTGCCCCATGCTACAGAGGAAGGCGAAAAACCTCCAGGGCCTCTTCCAGTCTACCCTGGAGGAAAATTCCTTCCCGACCCCAAATATGGCGATCAGCTAAACCCTGAGCATATGGGCAAGATTCATCAGCCAGATACTACAGAAAATTCTTTCCTGGGTAACTCAGATCTCACCCCATCTAATAGCCCATCACAGGCCATTGGGCCTATTTATGAACATTTAATTACCAAAACCATGTTATCCCCTGCCTCTTTCAGTACACTCCTTCCAAATTCGGCAACAAATAAAATGGGTCCTACAGACAACAACCTCAGTCACTGCACATCCCTCATTCCTTCCTTCCTTCCTTCCTTCCTGCATACTGAATGAGGCTGGGGGCCTGTGTATACAATAGCGTGTGATCCTGTTATTGAAGATTGCTATAAGGGGGTCAAATTAAGGTTGTACAGATAACATTGATTCTGGCATTTCCTAACTTTTGAGTGCTTGACTGCAACCTTAATGATCTTGTAATTTAAAGTACATCTACGCTGCAGCTGGGAGTCTCTGTCCCAGCTTGGGTAGGCAGGCATGTGCTAGCTGTGCTTGAGCTAGTGCGCTAAAAATAGCAGTGTATCCAGGGGAAGCATGAGTGGCAGCTTGGGTACAGTACTGTCCAGGTGGCTTTGTATTCAGGCAGCTAGCCCCAGCTGCTGCCCATGCTACCGCTGGCTACACTACTATTTTTAGTGCACTAGCTCAAGCACAGCTAGCGCATCTGTCTTCTCGAGCTGGGAAGCACACTCCTTGCTGTAGTGTAGACATACACTTTGTTTTTTAATGTAGTTTTCTAGGTTTTTAAAAAAACAAACAGAAAAAAACAAAAATCCATTATGTGGAAATCATATTAACCTCCACATGGGTCATCAGCAGGGATGGGACCTTTAGATCTACAGCACAGACCTCTACCACTTGAGCCAACTGAGTAACTGGTAGCAATAGTGGACTGTCATCCTGTGTATGGCTCAGCCAGTAGAGAGGGATGAAACACTTAATTTGCCATTGGTTTTCATGCTATTTGCTAGACAGCAAAGGAATGTTGAGATACAGAAATCCTGGGTTCAGTTTCAGGGTCTGAAGAGGAGTGTCTTCTAGTGGTTAAAGACCCTTCATATATCTTTGCCCTCAGAGCGTCCCTGTCTCCTGGTGCGCCGATCCTACTGCCCTGTCTCCGCTCTCTGCTCTTATTCCCTTCTTGAGCTCCTGACCCTGTTTCCCTGTGCTTCTGTTCACTCTCCTTCCTCTTTCCTATCTGCCCTGCCTCCCCTAGTTCCTGCCCCATCCCTCCCTCTGCTACTAATCTTCTCTTTTTCCACCTTGTCTATGGCTCTTGTCCCTGTCCTCACCTCTGTTCCTCTCTCCCCAACTGTTATCCCACCATTCTCCAATTCCTGTCCCTGTTCCACCCCATAGTCCTGTCCCACATCTCCAGCTATTGTCACCGTCCCCCCTGCTTCCATTCTCCCCCATACACCCTCTGCTCCTCCCCAGCTCCTGCCCTTGCCCCATCCTGGTTCCTCTTCTCTACCCACCCTGCTGCATTAGAGGGAAGTTGTTTCCTCCTCATCCTGGCTGCCTGCATGCCATCAGGCGGAGCACTGAGAACACTGGAGAGACCATCTTTCTGCTCTCAGGTCTGGTGCTGGGTTACACAGTGGCCCTGGGAGAGCAATTGCAGGGAAAGTCCTGCTCAACCCCTTCAGCCGTGGGATAGAGCATGCTCACTTACTTGGTGCAGTGGCACATGTGCAGACAGGGAGGAGCTGTCAGGGATAGAATCATAGAATATCAGGATTGGAAGGGACCTCAGAAGATCATCTAGTCCAACCCCCTGCTCAAAGCAGGACCAATCCCCAATTTTTGCCCTAGATCCCTAAATGCCCCCCTCAAGGATTGTACTCACAACCCTGGGTTTAGCAGGCCAGTGCTCAAACTACTGAGCTATCCCTCCCCCCTCCATGCTCAGTGGAGAGAGAATCTTTGGAGAATTTATCTGCTAAACTCTGACAGTTCTCTACTGAGCACGTACCAACTGAGATATGATAGAGATGTTATTTTGCCAAATTTGGGGGAATTTTCACAGGGATGGCAAAAAGCACATCTCTGGCAGAAAGTTAAACCCCTGCGAAATTTCAAGTCCCTGCTCCAAAGTTGGGAGGTGTTAGGGCTTCTCATCAAAACAGTTGTAAGAATATTTTAAACATGACAAAAATTGTATTTTTCCCTCAAGCCAGGTTTCCAGTGAAGTTGGGCAACTTTTGTGTGAACCTGGGCTGATTTATGGTTTTGAGTGCAAAACAGGCAAAACTCAAAAGTTTCACATAGTTTTGACTCGAAATAAATTCCATCTGTTTCATCTCAATTTTTCTTTAAGGTTTTTGGGTTTATTCTAACCCCAGAGTTAGAGCAGACTTTATGGACTGAGAACCTATGCAAGTGAAAACAAGAAGGCGGCTTGCACAAACTCATGTAAACTAAAATGACTGAGTTTCACACAGCTTTACATGTTGCTAGATTTAAATGGAGATGTCATCCCCTTTGTCATCCCCTCCTAGCAACAAAACTATAGAAATATCTCAATTGTTTTATGCAGTGTTGTAGCTATATTGGTCTTAGGATATTAGGTAATGTCTTTTATTGGACCAATTTCTGTTATTGAAAGAGATGATCTCTGGGCTTAGCTCTCATATGTCAGTTTGTTAACTCAGTGAAAATCTTTACAGATTTATAGTCAAGCTATGAATGATAAAAGAATGGGTTGATAGTGCAACTGCTGATCTGTTTTAATTATGACATCCTGGTAGGGGTATCAAAATTAATGAAGGGCTGATTTTTGTTCTGATACTTGTGACAACAGTATCTGAAATCAAAGTGTGTAATTCAAATACATATTTATTTATTTTACTCTGTAGATATTTCATGGTACTACATGTTACTTATCTCTATCACATGTGTCATTTAATTAGCAATTTAGCATGGGTTTTTCAAAAGCGCATATCACTAACTTCAATGGAAACAGAGTTAGGCTGGTGCTGTATGCTGTTGAAAATCTCACTGTTAAATTACAGATATTTCCCTTTCTAAAAATTGAGCATTTGGTCTCTCTCTTAAGGTTTGGAATATCCTGCTGTGGTAGAATTTGCTCCATTCCAAAAGATTTCAAAAAAGAAGCTAAAGAAAAAAGATGCAAAAGCTGGGAGCATTGAGGATGGTAAACACATTTTCTTGATCTCACGGTGGAAAAACTACTCTGTTTATTGTTAATAAGATACATATGATAAATAGTTTATTAACGTTTTTTTTTTCAAAAAATGTTTTCACAGATCCAGAATATAGGAAATTTTTAGAAAGTTACTGTGCCGATGAAGAGAAAATCTGTGCTAATCCTGAGACTCTGTTGGGAGAGATTGAGGCAAAAACAAGGGAACTTATTGGTCTGTTTTGTTGACTTTTTTTCTCATTATTGATCATTTAAAAATATGCTTTTTCATATTTTTGGGATACTACCAGCAGGATCTCCCCCATTCAGTCTGGCAGTGGTTGAGAGTATATTTATATTCTCATTCTCCATTGGAGTAATGCGTACAGCCACCTCATGTGGCACGCTTGTGCATGTATGGAACTCACATGTTCTGTATATACAGTGGCTTCAGAAACTGGTCCTTAGTATTTATAAAGGAATAGTCTATGAGTTTATTGTTGAAAGATGGTAGAAGGGCAAAAAATAATAACCTAAAATGAAAGAATGGATAAGAGCCTCAACACTGTACTCAAGCTCTTTCATGATCCTGGGTGCCTGCCAGGTGAAAGGTGAAATACCCTATCAAGATCATCTGGGGGCAGCCTGAAAAATAAACCTTGAACTAAACCTTGTTTTTATAGGCAGAATGATTTTCACATTCTCCAGCAGGATCTGTACCCATCAGGATCAAGCTTGAGCTCTTCAGGATTAAAGTATATTGGGTTTCATTCTTCAGGTTTCAACCATGTGAACATTATTAATAATACATATATTTACATAGTTCACGGGGTACGGCAAAGCAAAAAAACAATTTATGTATTTATGCCCTTTCCTGCTCCATTACTATATAAAAACAGTTTAATTTTTTCCCTTTGGCAATTCAGCTTTCAAAAAAACAAAACAAAACACTGTTGGATTAACTTTAGAGATTAGCCTTTTGATTAGTACTTTTCACTGCTATGCTGAAAACCCAGATTTAATTCTCACCCTTAGTTTCTGGTCCTAGGAAGGGGTAGTTGTTAAGTAATGCGAGGTATTCCTAATCCTTAGCACCACAGGAAAAACCGAGAGTGGGGATCAAATCTGGATCTCCTGCATGGCACTAACCATTTAGCTAGTCGCTAGAGTCAGGCCAGCAGGTTTTTTGGGGACATGGGGGAGGGTTGTTTTTTTGATAGGTGAACTGCCAAAGGAAAAATGAATCTGCTTTTACAGAGTATAGAGGAGCAGGAAAGGGTATAAGCACAAATTGTAAGTAAAAGTGTTGCAGGCATTGCCCTCTAGTGATTAAGGAGTATTGTTGACAGACGCAAAAGGAACCAGTCCTCTTTAATCCTCAGCTGAAAGGAGAGTGACTGATGACAGCCCTTGCTTTGACTGAGGCTCAATAAAAATGGGAAGCCACACCCCCCAGGACACCGACACAGACAGAGAGAGGACCTAGGGCAGGAAAGGACCATTTTTATTTAAAACTTGCAATTCTGATTAAAAATAAGCTTTATTTTTTCACAAACCCTTTAGTAATATTGTTATTTTATACTGCATACTATAACTATTTCAAAATATATTTTAATCTTGACAATACTGGCGTTTTTCAGATGGCCAGCCAAATAAAGTCTTTGCAGGATAACATGATATATGTGTCCACATCTCCAAAGGACTGCATACAGAACATATGGTTGTCCACTGGCTGTTATGATCAATTAGGAGAAATTTAGCTGTACACCGTTCCCTTATTTGGATATATAAAACTAACCAATCTATTTTGATCACTACTGTTTCTTAAATTGCCCATACTTTCCCCCTTCCTCATACGTCCCCCCTGGCGCCCTCACTGCAGCAGTGGCATTGACACTTGTGTAGTAGGTGTGTGAGTTAACAATTGTCAAAGGGATATTTGGAGCTCAGCAAAGGGTAAGGATAAATTAGAGAAGAGGTGGGAAGAATATTACTAAGGACACTAAATAAATCTGTCATCAACAAAGCTTGAAAGTGTGTGACTGTTATAGATGTGGAGTTCCTCAAGAATATGTATCCTTACTTGGCCAGAAGCTTTCCCTAGATATTTCACAGCAATGTGAATATGAGCTTCCCAGTATCTTAATAAAGATTTTCTAACTTCAAATTATTCCAGCTATTAATGAAAAAGGGATAGCCTTAGAGTTGCAAGTGCAGTGTTGACAGTATCTCAGCTGAGGGAGGTTCTACAGAATGGCTTTTTAATGTTTTGTTTCTATGAAATCAATTCACAATAGATCAAATTAAATTGTCCTATGTTTATTTTGCTTTATTTTTTTCAAATACTGTATTGTTGTTTGATAAAACATGGTTGCAATTTCAATGTCAAAACCAAGAAAAAACTTATTTCGTGAATATCACAGCTGTAATTGAATTGTACAAGGGCCCAGCTATGCCTTCAGAAACAAGGGTGTAACTCTCATTGAAGTCAGTGAAAGATATGGCCATGTATCAGAGAGCAGAACTGGGCCTCAAATTCTCAAAGGGCTTTTGTGTGCCTCCAGGTCATGTTAGATCAAATGAGCATGTTTGATGTCTCAGCTCAGATACTCTAGCTCATCAGTTTCAGGGTGACAGAGTAATGTAATACAGAATTCAAAAGCAGAATTTCTTTAACAAAATTAAGGTAGGTTCATCCTTCTGTCCATGTTTTTAGGGAAGAAAGAAAAAATTAAAAGCTGTTGCTTGCATAGAGATCCCTTTTTTTTTCATTTTTCAGCTGATTTCTTTTTAAGAGTTCGTTCATGTTTTTAAAAAAGTGTCTAAATTGCACTCACGATTTTGTAAATAAATAATTTAGTAACAGTTACGCCGTAATTAGTAATGTCTACATTCACATATTTTCGGGACATAAATTTAGGCCAGGTTTAGGCCATGTTGTTTTAAATTGTAAAGGTTAGATAAATGAAACCATAGCGTCAAGGAAATATCCTTTTCCAACTCTGTTTTATTGTGGCTTCAAAATTATATCATGCACACTAATGGCCATTCCATCCCTCCCTCCCTCCTTTCCCTTTTGTGTTTGCTTTTCTTCCTTTGGATTTAGTGAGAGCCCTGTACATGCATCCAAGAGCAGTCCTTAGCCCTAAATATTGTCCATTATTATAATTCTGTTCCTGCACATCTAAAACTGACAGAGGATCTCAAACATTTTTGTAGCTACTTACACCTATAAGTACACTGTTTCAAGTTTCAACCCACAATTAATTTTATGACTGGGTGAAAAGTCAGAGTTGTAATTGGAGGTTGCATGCAAGCTGCAAAGTTTGGATCTAGCTAAACATTTTTGTAAAGTTTGGGAATGTTCCGATGTAGGGTTTTAGTTTGGGTTTATCTCTAGTAAAAATGGAAAAAGTGTCAGATCCATATAATAAGAAAGACAGTTTGACGTAGTACATACTGGGACTCAGGAGAGCTGAGTTCTTTTCCTGGTTCTGCTATTGCCTGCTGTGTTACCTTAGACTAGTCATTTCACCTCTATGTGCCTCATTTTCCCCATCAGGAAAATGAGGATGTTGATACTACCTTTGTAAATGCTTTGAGGTCTGTGGATGAAAAGTGCTATATATGACCATGGTGATGGTAGTATAAGAATAGCTGGACAGTCAGGTGCTGGTGTACCAGTGTTAAAATTTAGGAATAAATTTTGAACATATTTGTTTCCTTTTCGTAAATAATATTTTGGTGAACAGCAGGAAAAATGTCTTTCCTGAAAATTAAAGTATATGGTTATAATTCAAACATTAAATAATCACAGAAAATATCTCTGGCTCTCTTACTTCTAGGGTCCTTAATGATGAAGAGCCAGGGATCCTTTCTGAATGGAGAGATGGGGGCACTTTCCAACATATATACACCACTTGAAACAAAGTGTTATATATCACCTAGCTCCCTTACAGTTAAAGCTTAAAATAAAGGGCAAGTAGTTATAGTAAAGAAACAAGTACATATTTTAGGAGTTGAACACTACATCACAAATTTTTTGTATTTTAGCTAGAAGAACAACACCTCTTTTGGAATATATTAAAAATAGAAAATTAGAAAAGCAGGTAGGTCCAGACTTTTGACTGAAGCTCAACTTTTATGTTTCAAGTATGTTTTGCATTTGAAAAATTTGATATAAAAAATGTTGCAATTCTTCAGAGGATACGCGAAGAAAAAAGGGAAGAACGAAGGAGGAGAGAGTTAGAAAAGAAACGTCTGCGAGAGGAAGAGAAAAGAAAGCGCAGAGAAGAAGAAAGACGTAAAAGAAAAGAAGCAGAGAAGCAAAAGAAAATTGCTGAAAAAGAAATAAGGATCAAGGTACTTTTAAGGAAAATATAAAATTATTCTTCATTTGAAACTATACAGAATTTATTTTCCTGTCTCCCACTAACTTCCAAAGTACTCATATCAGTTGGGAAGAATAAAGGAAGATCTAACTCAGTTCCCATGATTAGAAGTTTGTCAAGGCAGGGACAATTGGGATTGTAGGATTTTTTTAATATCCCTTTTTTTGAACTACTATTTTTCTGATTTTGTTCTTCTAACTTTGCTTTTTGCTCATATTGTAGCCATGTTGAGGAATCCCAGCATGAAGGTTGAAAGACTTCTGGATTACTGTAGAGCTTTGACATTTTCCACTACAGAGTGCTTGTGCTTGCAATATGCCACACATTTTTTTCTGTTATCCGTGACCTCAGAGTTCTTTACCACCTCTTGTTGACCAGGGGCCAGATTAATCTGTGGTGTAACTCCATTGGCATCAGTGGAGTTACACCTTGGATGAGTTTGGCCAGAACCTCCACTAATCTAAAATCTGAGTTTCCCCCTTAACAGCGGAATGATCTGTTTGTGGATCCATTAGCTTTGCCCTCTGAAACACTCATTAGACCAGTGGTTCCCAAACTTGTTCCGCCGCTTGTGCAGGGAAAGCCCCTGGCGGGCCAGGCCAGTTTGTTTACCTGCCGCGTCCGCAGGTTCGGCCGATAGCAGCTCCCAGTGGCCGCGGTTCGCTGCTCCAGGCCAATGGGAGCTGCTGGAAGCGGTGGCCAGTACGCCCCTCGGCCCGCGCCAAGAACAGGCATTCGCATATCACTGTTGTATCCGGCGTTGCAAGATATTTACGTGCCAGATGCATTAAGGATTCATGTGTCCCTTCATGCTTCAAACACCATTCCAGGGCACATGCGTCCATGCTGATGACGGGTTCTGCTCGATAACAGTCCAAAGCAGTGTGGACCAACGCATGTTCATTTTCATTATCTGAGTCAGATGCCACCAGCAGAAGGTTGATTTTTTTTTTATGGTGGTTCAGGTTCGTCGTTTCCACATTGGAGTGTTGCTCTTTTAAGACTTCTGAAAGGATGCTTCATACCTCATCCCTCTCAGATTTTGGACGGCACTTCAGATTCTTAAACCGTGGGTCAGGTGCTATAGCTATCTTTAGAAATCTCACATTGATACCTTCTTCGCATTTTGTGAAATCTGCAGTGAAAATGTTCTTAAAATAAACAACGTGTGCTGGGTTATCATCTGAGACTGCTATAACATGAAATATATGGCAGAATGCGGGTAAAACAGAACAGGGGACGTACAGTTCTCCCCCAAGGAGTTCAGTCACAAATTTAATTAATGCATTATTTTTTTAACAAGCGTCATCAGCATGGAAGCATGTCCTCTGGAATAGTGGCCAAAGCATGAAGGGACATATGAATGTTTAGCATATATAGCATGTAAATACCTTGCAATGCTGGCTACAGAAATGCCACTCAAATGCCTGTTCTCACTTTCTGGTGACATTGTAAATAAGAAGAGGGCAGCATTATCTCCTGTAAATGTAAACAAACTTGTTTGTCTTAGCGATTGGCTGAACAAGAAGTAGGACTGAGTGGTCTTGTAGACTCTGAAGTTTTACATTGTTTTGTTTTTGAGTGCTGTTATGTAACCAAAAAAAAAAAATCTACATTTGTAAGTTGCATTTTCACAACAAAGAGATTGCACTACAGTAGTTGAATGAGGTGAATTGAAAAATACTATTTCTTTTATCATTTTTACAGTGCAAATATTTGTAATAAAAATAATATACACTTTGATTTCAGTTACAACACAGAATACAATATATATGAAAATGTAGAAAAACATTCAAAATATTTAATAAATTTCAATTGGTTTAACAGTGTGATTAAAACTGCAATTAATCGTGATTAATTTTTTTTAATTGTGATTAATTTTTTGAGTTAATCGCATGAGTTAACTGCGATTAATCAACAGCCCTATTTATTTCCTATATAAAATCGATATTATGGTTATTATTATATTTTATTATATTGGGTCTCTTTCTAAAAAATTATTTTAATATAAGTTTATTTTCGCATAACTCTCGACATGAGTTATGGTCTCGTTAACTACATGGTATTCAGCAAAAAGAATGAATGAAATATTGCACCCAATATGACTAACACAACTGATATTAGATTCCAATTGTAAGCGGAGGAATTAGGGACGTATAATAGACTTTACATGTACTGAAAAGATATTTTTAAATTTAATTGTATGAACTTACATATGCTGACTTACAGCTCTCCATAGTAGTACAATATTCTGATTTAACATAAGTATACAAGTAACTTACGATTGTACAGTATTTTGTATTTTTCTTTACGATAAAAATAAAAAAAATAGTTAAGAAACATACATTACAACAATTAGGGCCTAAAACTGTAACACCAAAGGTGTGGTTACCAAATTGCACTGTTCTTTCCAATATATGTCTAAGATTAATAGATAATGGCTACATCCATATTTTATGCTATTAATCAGTCCAGTCATGAAAAGCCTTATTTCTAAGAATTAAAGGTAATGGAAAGAACTAGTCACATGACTAAGGTTTGCAGGATTGGGACCAAAGTTTATAGGGTGCTTTGAAGACATAACTTGGTATATAATTAATAATATGCATGTTTGGGCAACAAGACAAGAAACACAGTCTTCATCTTCACATGCCAAGAAAAGGAAAATCACTATCCACTCCAAAATGTGTTGTGCAAAAGTAATTCAATATTACTCATATATCTATGACAATAGAGTTTTGAAAGGTAGTTTCACCACCAAAGAACCAGGAAAATATTCTCTATTTTACAAGTAACTTGGGATGTCATAAGAGGAATGTCACTATGTTGGATATTAGATGGACAAGGTGGGTGAGGTAATATCTTTTATTGTACCAACTTCTGTAGGGGAAAGAGACCCGCTTTCAAGTTTACACACAGCTCTTTTCATGTCTGGGAAACATCCTCAGAGTGTCACAGTTAAATATAAGGTGGAACAGATTGTATAGCATAAGTAGTTAATGCGTATTTCAGGAGGACCATTCAAGGTGAAATGCCCTGTTACCTCCCCTGCGGTCATATGGGGGAAAGGGTGGGATGTGTGGGAGGTTGTTAGCGGGTTATAGATTGTTGTAATAAGCCATAAATCCAATGTCTTTATTCAGGCCATGATTTTTAATGTCTACCAAAGTTATGAATTTAAGCTCCAAGGCTCGTCTTCTGAAAGTGTTGTGCGAGTTTCCTTTGAGGATGGCAGCTGGTAGGCCAGATATAGAGTGATTGCTTTGTGAAAAGTGTTCACTCACAGATGATACGGTGTTTTTGTCTTTTATCATTTTCCTGTGCGAGTTCATTCGAGAGCATAGTGATTGGTTTCACCACATAGTTGTTACTGGGGGCAATATATACTAACTAGTATGTCTCAAGCTGCTCATGTGTTGCCAGATTTTGTAAATTACCTAGAGAAGTGAAGGGTGATCCTGCTTTCTTTGAAGTATTATGGAAGTTTTGCCATTGATTTCAATGATAGTAAGATCGGGTCCTCTCACGGTATGATTTAGACACATACAGTCTTTTGCCTGTCTCTGAGCTATGCTGTAATTATTTATAGCTAATACCTAGGAGAAGAAAGTGGGTAAGCATGCATTCTCCAGGTTTTTTTTATGAAGTCATATTTTAAAGGTTGCAGCTGCATGATTTGTATTGTACTCTAGTTATCCATTAATATAAGTAAACTTTTAAATGTCTATTTTAATGTTGTGCTTTGCAAAAAAGTGAAATCACTAAAATAAAATCTGAATGAAATAGGTTTTACAAATTAGCACCAGCTGGTATACATTAGTATATTACAATAAGAAGTTGTTGAAATGTCTAAGGGTGCATAAACACTTTTATCTTAATATAAACATTATTTCATAGCTTCTTAAAAAGCCTGAAAAGGGAGATGACCTGGCCAGTGAAATGAATAAGGAAAAAGGAGAAGAAGCTGATATTGAAGAAAGCAAATGGGAAAAATCACCTGGATCCGGGAGTATAAAATCCAAGCCATTGGAGGGCTCACCAAAGGAACTTAAGGAAAAGTAAGTACTGTTTATCTGGTAAGGTTGCAACTTGGATCCTTGGATTTTGAGGTCTTAGGTGGTACTTAAGTGATGCATTGTCCTTGTGCTGGTTCTCATCACAGGGATGGATTTTGCTCTGTGAATGTGGCCATCTACATCTTTTTCTCTCAGTTTTCCTATTTGTAAAATGGATGTAGTAACAACTTACCTCCCTGAAAGGGATATTGCAAGGCATAAGTAATTAATGTCTGTACAGTGCTTTTGAGATCCCTGGTTAAAAGGTGCTATGTAAGTATGAAACATCATTGATAGTCCATTGCTATTTCACTAAAGTGTTCAAGTGCTTGTCAGTATTGCTGGAAAGTCCTAAAAGGCAGGCTCAGCTCCATCTTCACACAGCAGAATATTTTTAGTTCCACTGAATGGATAGACAGGAAGGTTTGCTTGTTATATAATAGCAATAGTATTCATGACACACTAATATTCTCCACTTCATTTTGTTGCATAATCAAATACAAAAGCCTTCATTTCTTCCTATAATTTTAGTGCTATGAAACAATCATATATTTAACCTTAATGAGAGTTATGTGCATTCATTCAAAGGAGAATGTACTTCAAAACATCGTAGCAATGCACTGACAAATTTGCAGTTTTGACTTCTTCATAGTTCTTAAATGAATGAGGGCATTCCACAGAGTAAACTGCAAATGGTCTTTCATACCAGCTGTTAGGTATTTTAATATTATAAAGATCTGCTTTTGAGCCTTCTGAAATATTTACATAGAAACTTAAGCTGAAATTAATGATAGAGTGCAAATTCCTCTGATCCAATTTGAATCAAAGGAAAATGTAATGCTTGGCAGGACAAGCTAACCTCATGTCATTGTAACAATTTGACAGATATATTTATTATTTTTTTATCTGACAATAGGCATTTTCATGAGTATTTAATAGCTTTAGAAATACATTTCTTCATGCACCATTCAACAGAAATAATTAATATTTTGTGATTCCTCTTTACTGATTATTAACTTCCAACTTCTGCAAAAACCACAGAGGTCCTCCATGGCCAGTTCTGCAAATTCAGAGCTGCAGGGGCTTGAACCCCAGCTACAGCCCCTCTTGAGAGTGGTCAGTCAGTGGATCTGTGACATTTCTGTGACCTCTCTCACCCCAATCTCTGCAGCAGCCCAGAAGGAGCAGCTGTGCAGCTGGGCTTCACAGCATGTAGTGGGATGAGCACTTTCCAGTGTTGCCAACTCTTGGGTTTTTTTCATGAATGATGGGATTTCAGATAGGGGTGGAGCTTGTCTTATGATGAAGCAAAAAGCTCCAGTCCCCTCACAAAATGCAGCTCTGCAGAAGCTCTCCTTTCTGTTTGCTGTTTTTGCAGGAGGGGAGAGGAGAGGAGGCAGCAAAAAGCTCAGCAGCCCATTGCAGCTTGACCACCTCCTCTCCCTTCCCCTACTGTGAGCAATGGGGATCTCATCCCCATTCCCCCTGCAACACCTAGCCTAGAAAGGGGCAGAGAAGGGTGAGGAGCCCCTGGAGCTGCCCCTCCAGCCTGGAAGGGGGACAAGGGACCCTGTGTCAGCCCCTACTCCAGGCCTGGGAGAAGTGGGTGAAGAACTTAAGAGGAGCAGAGGTGAGGCTGGTGATGGGAGGGAACTGAACTGGGAGAGGCTGAACTGATGGTGGAGGCTGGGGAGGTGTGCTCTGGGGCTAGTTCTGAACTGACTGTGGAGGCTGGGGGACTGAACTGAGGAGGTGAAGACTGATGGGGGCTGACCTGGCTGGGGAAGGGCTGATGCAGGAGCTGAACTTTTGGGGGTGAGGGCTGGGTGGGGACAGAACTGATGGGAAGATTCGGAGACAGAATTAATTGCTGGGCAGGGGACTGGAAGCTGTAGGTGTCAAAATCATCTTACCCAAAAATCTGGGAGAGTGAGCAACACTGAATGTCACATACATATACCAGGAATGGGTAGGGAGAGCTCAACCATCAAAAGACAGACCAAAAAACCAGAGTATAATCTTTTTAAAGAAAACTCAGGATTTTTGGCGGGGTCTGACTCATAATATTTTGATCTCTTGCGGTTGGCAATGCTGCACCCCTTACAAATATTTCCAGCATTTTGTGCTTCATTGCAAGCAGGTTACAGAGCAGGATTGACCCCTAAGACAGACATATCGTTAAGGTTTATATGCTAGGAGAGATCATTGAAATTTTACACTTCTGCAGTGCTTTTCAACAAAGGGTCTCAGAGTGCTTTGCAAGCATGAAAAAATGTGTCTCGGAACATTCATATGGAGGTAAGCCACTATTAAATCTATTTTACAGATGGACAAACTGGAACAGAGAGAGCTTACGGTGTCACAGTGAGTCAGAAGAGTGAAAATTAAATTCTAGAAGTCTTGACTCCCACTTCCCTGCTCTAGTCTAATAACATATGTATTACTCTGTCCCACATGGTAGTCTTCTAAAGTTTTCTATCGAGCAGTATGCAGGGAAGTGCAATGTAACTTTACCACTTGTATTTTTAGGGATGTACCTCTTGGAGATGCAGAGCAAGAAATGTTCTTGTAACGGCAAATAGAAAAGTAGAGAGAATTTGTTCAATGACTAGAAAATACAAATGTTGAACTAACTAGCTTAAGAAATGGTACATCATTAACATCCTACATATTTTAATAATGCCTAGCTCTGATGTAGCACTTTTCATCCATTGATCTCAAAGCTCTTTACGAAGTAGGTGAATGTCATTATCCTTGTTTTATAGATGGGGAAACAGAGGCTCAGAGAGATGAAAATTATTTTCCCCATGTTACTCAGCAGAAATAGAACTCTGTCGCCTGAGTCCCAGTCTAGTGCTCTATCAAGGCCCTTCATTTTTTATTTTTACCAATTTTTACTGAAAAATCCCCTGGTTTCACTAAAGTTATTATTCATTTTTTTACCAATTTTCACCTGGTTTTTGGACCACTCAAGTACATAAAAATACTAACTGTTAAGAAAATCCAATACTTTACATTAGGTAGATATGTTTATGTTAATAATAAATTAATCTAAATGCGAGGGTGTCTGTTAAAGTAAGGCAGTGTAGTGGACTATACACACTCATGTATGTGCACGCATATATCTGTATTCTAGTCCTAAAAAAGGAAGTGCTGGAACTCCCTAGATGTGGCTCCCTGCTTCAGAACAAGAGCTGATGGCTCAGTAACCTGGGAAGCCATCTCTCTTTCTGAAGTAGGAGCCAGATCAGAAATACTCTTACTTTTCTCTTTTTGTTGTTGTTTTTTTCTGTCCTCCCATCCCCGAATATTAATCCTGATATTTACCCAGAAAACTGTGCTCAGATTTTTTGCACCAGTTTTCACCTGTTTTGTAATTTTTGCAATAAACACTGATAAATTCCTGGGAAATTTTAAACAAAGTAAAATCCAAAAATGAAGGGCCTTGTCTATCAAGAAGGCCGCACTGCCTCCTTATTATTATCTTTGGTAAACATTTCAGATATCTGGTTCAATCCTCTAAGGTGCTGAGCATCTCTTGAGAGATAATAAAAATCTTACCTCCTGCTGCTTACTAGGAATTGAGGGCACTCAGCAGCTCTCAGCAGATACTCAGCATCTTGCAGGATTAAATCTATTATTTGAGAATAAGGCTTGTATGCAGGGCTGGAGCTACAGGCACCAACTCTCCAATGTGCTGGGGGAGGGGGTGCTCATTGCTCAACCCCTGACTCTGCCACTGGCCCTACCCCTACTTCACCCTTTCCCCCAAGGCCCTCTCCTTCCTGCCCCATTCCCTGAGTCTGCCACACCCTCTGTCCTCCCCCTCCCCCCAGAGCCTCTTGCATGCTGCAGGAGGCATGGGGAAGGAGGGGGAGGCGCTGATCAGCAGGGCTGCTGGAAGGCGGGGGGAGCTGATGGCGGGCTGCGGATGTATTACTGTGGCTCTTTGGCAATGTACATAGGTAAATTCTGGCTCCTTCTCAGGTGCAGGTTGGCCACCCCTGGCTTGTATGTCTTAATCCTTTGGCAGAGCAACATAACATTTACAATAGACCCTTTATGTGTGCATTAATTTAGTGTTTCAAGTGTAACACAGCATTCTTCAGGCTGTACAGGTATAGTACATTTTACCTTTTTCTTTCTGAGTGCTTTTTAAATTGTGATGAATGGTGCCGTTTACCAAGTAATTGGCTATGATCTACTTCAGCTGATTCAGAGTGGTAGCTGTGTTAGTCTGTATCAGCAAAAACAATGAGGAGTCCTTGTGGCACCTTAGAGACTAACAAATTTATTTGGGCATAAGCTTTCGTGGGCTAAAACCGACTTTATGAGATGCCTGGAGTGGAAAATACAGTAGAGAGGTATAAATATGCAGCATATGAAGAGAGGGGAGTTGCCGCACCAAGTGGAGGGGTCAGTGCGAATGAGCCAATTCAATTAAGATGGAAGTGGGCTATTCCCAACAGTTGACAAGAAGGGAGGAAAAATCACTTTTGTAGTGCTAATGAGTTCAATGTAATAAAGTATCAGAGGGGTATCCGTGTTAGTCTGGATCTGTAAAGGTGGCAAAGAGTCCTGTGGCTACTGGATCATCCGACGAAGTGGGTATTCACCCACGAAAGCTTATGCTCCAATACGTCTGTTAGTCTATAAGGTGCCACAGGACTCTTTGCCACTTTTAATGTAATCAAGGTGGCCCATTTCAAGCAGTTGACAAGAAGGTGTGAGTATCAGTAGGGGGGAAATTAGTTTTTGTAGTGACCCATCCACTCCCAGTCTTTATTCAGGCCTAATTTGATGGTGTCCAGTTTGCAAATTAATTCCAGTTCTGTAGATTCTCACTGGAGTCTGTTTTTGTTCACTCTACACCTGATGTGCTGGGACTACCTCTGAGCCCATTTTCCCTGGCAGCTTGGGACTTCAGTAGCCTGTCTTGTTGAGCCAGACACTTTAACCTGCTGCAAACACAGACCAAGATCTGAACCACGTCCCACAAAAGCCGCAGACTTAACTGAAAACAGCTTAAGAAGTGCTCCTGTCTCTAGGACCCAGATACCCAGTTCCCAATGGGATCCAAACCCCAAATAAATCCGTTTTACTCTGTATAAAGCTTATACAGGGTAAACTCATACATTGTCCACCCTCTGTAACACCGATTGAGAGATATGCACAGCTGTTTGCTCCCCCAGGAATTAATTACTTACTCTGGGTTAATTTATAAGCAAAAGTGATGTTATTAAATATAAAAAGTAGGATTTAAGTGGTTCCAAGTAATAACAGACAGAACAAAGTAAGTCACCAAGTAAAATAAAGCAAAACACGCAAGGCTAAGCCTAATACATTTAAGAAACTGGTTACAGATGAAATCTCACCCTTAAAGATGGTTCAGTAAGCTTCTTTCACAGACTGGACTCCTTCCTAGTCTGGACCCAATCCTTTCCTCTAGTACAGTTCGTTAGTTCCAACAGGCATCTTAGGTGAAAAGCAGGGGATTTCACATGACTGCAGCCTCCTTTGTTCTGGTCCACCCCCTTTTATAGCTTTGGCACAAGGCAGGAATGTTTTGTCTCTCTGGGTCCCCACCCCTCCTTCTAAATGGAAAAGCACCAGGTTTAAGATGGATTCCAGTACCAGGTGACATGATCACATGTCCTGTGAGACCTCAAGCCTTCATTCTTCCTGGCCTGCCTCACAGGAAGGCTTGCAAGTAAACAGAGCCATCTACAGTCAATTTTCCTGCTTAATGGGAGCCATCAAGGTTCCAGACCACCATTAATGGCCCACACTTTGCATAATTACAATAGGACTTCAGAGTTATATTTTATATTTCTAGTTTAAGATACAATAATGATACATTTATACAAATAGGATGAACACACTCAGTAGATTATAAGCTTTGTAATGATACCTTACAAGAGACCTTTTGCATGAAGCATATTCCAGATACGGTATATTCACACTCATTAGCATATTTTCAAAAAAATCATATCGAGTGCAACATCACAACCTGCTCCTTACAATGGATTCTTTACAAAGCTACACCAGCCACTACTGAGCTTGAATTTGCTCTCCCCATCTGCTGCCATCCTATGAGCCATCGTTAGGCAAATCCACCCTGCCAACTTCATTCCTGCAGCACTTCTAATTGAGGCTTTCTCTGTGCTTGGTAATGGGCAGAGTAGGAAGCAGGGTGCCAAGTAGATTCTGCAGGAGCTAACCTAAAAGTGTTCTTCCAGCTTATGGTAAGGGTCATGCAGATTAAGTGTTCTCCCAAACTTTGTTGGGAGTTCAGGCTCTTCATGGAGTCAGTGCCTACAGTTACACATTTTCACTTAAAAGCTGAAAAGGTAGAGGAAAACTAAATAGGCATGATTAGTTAGACCCTGGAGAGCTAAAGTAATATTTACTGGTAATATACATATTTAGAAGTATATGCCACTGTTTTAATATCTCTGTAACTGGGAAAGGTTCTGGTATGACCCAGTGAGAGCTGCCATTTTCCTTCCACTCAGGAAGTGTAATATGCTGACACAGGGCCCAGTCCTGCGAACTGCTGAGCAACCTCAATTAACATTGACTTTCTATTGCTGGTACTCAGCAATTTGCAGGTGTGGGTCCCCCCCTTTTTTAAATAAAGGAAGTGCCAATCAGCAGATAATTACATGGCAGAGGCTGAAGACTTTCACTGTTTCATGACTTACAAGGAAAAAATGATGTGGAAAACAGAAGAATTGTCATATTCAACAAAGTTAATGAACAAACAGGTGCTAATAAACAATAATAAAAAAGTGACAAATCTCCAGACTCATCCATTTTGTCTGCTGATTAGCATTTCCTTTGTCACAAGCTAAAATGTCAGTGGCTGGCAAAATTGTATATTCCTGTTTAAATTTGAATTACTTACTTTTTATTTCATATAATAAAAGTTTGAAATAACTACTGTGTATTTATTCTTTTTTATAATTAGATGAAATTATTCTGCAATCTTTTCCATACTGTTTTATGAGGGAGCTATCTGATTATTGAACAAGAGCAGTGAGATGAATAAAAGTGCAGAGAACTGTATCATCTTAACAGCAAAATGTTGCAAACAGTTTATTTATAATATAAATTACTTAGTACATAATATAAATTAAGTACCATGTTGTGAAAAGATCATGTTTTTTCACCTAAATAAAAATGCAGTGGTGGGGCTACATCATCTAGGCACACAAATGTAAGTGAAGGCTGGAGCAGCAGCATTAACTCTGACTGGTTTAATGCCTTCCATCTGTTGCAGGGGCTGTGAATAATTTCTGTTAAATGGAGCCAAAAAATTAAGGCCTTGAGCCTGCAAGTTACTTTATGCCATTAGTGCTCCCACTGAAGTCTGTGAGATTACTCACATGCTCAAGTCTTTGCAGGGTCAGTCTCCTAGGGCCTGATCCTTACTTATGTGTACCATTAACATCAAGAGCATTATTTATGTGATGTTTTCAAATATGAGTAAGGGTTGCAGGATGATCTTCAAAGCAGTTCTGAAGTCAATCTGATTTTCTTTTCAAGCCAGTGGAAAAATTTTCTGCTTCCAATTGAACTGAATGCACAATGGGGAGCTGAATTTATGATGTACAAAGCCTGTATCAAAATTGCAATGCACCTCTTCTTTTAATTGAAAATATAGCCTGACTGGGGGCCTGATCTAAAGCTTGTTGAAGTCAGTGAGAGTCTTTCTGTTGCTTTCAGTGGCCTTTGAATCAAGTCCTGTGAGCAAAGATTTTGTCTAAGTTAATTGTTTGTTTTTTTCTTGTTTAAACACACATAGGTCACAGAATGATAGTGATAAAGAGCAAATGGATTTGGAGAGAAGATTTCGAGAAAAAGACCTTGAAAGACCAAGATATCGGTTGGATGATGGCAGAAAGCATAGAGCTCACTATGAATTTGACAAGTTTGTGAGAAGGAATGAAGAAGAGCTGAAATGGGGGAAAGCATACAGCCAAGACAGAGGGAAGAAAGGGAACCACAACTACAGCTTCACTGTGGAGGCCGTAGACAAACTGGGTAAAGAGGACAAGTGTGATGACATGGCATCCAAAAAGGAGCGCATAAGAAATAAGGTTCTTTTATTCATTTAGGATAATCTTTCATTAGTAAAATATACCTCAAGGCTACAGGTTTTACTTTTGCAATCTCAGCATAAAGATGCTTTTTTCAAGAAAAGCAATTCTTTATTTGATTTTCAGTAAAACCCAGATTTCTATTTTTTTTACATAGTTAAAATGATTTAAGGTGATAGGATTTGTCTGCTCTGGTCATATATACATACAATATTTGGAATCTTCCTTAGAACATTAGTCTTGGAAGCTCAGCATTTTTTGAGTGTTTTAAAAGTTATATCACGTGTGCTCTATAATAGATAGGGCCCTAACAAATTCACAGCCATGAAAAACGCGTCCTGGACCGTGAAATCTGGTCTCCCCCCTTCAGTCTGGTCTTTTGTGTGCTTTTACCCTATACTATACAGATTTCATGGGGGAGACAAACATTTCTCAAATTGGGAGTCCTGACCCAAAAGGGAGTTGCAGGGGGGTCGCAAGGTTATTTTAGAGGGGTTACGGTATTGCCACCCTTACTTCTGTGCTGCCTTCAGAGCTGGGCTACCAGAGAACAGCGGCTATTGGCCAGGCACCCAGCTGTGAAGGCAGTGCCCAGCCAGCAGCAGCGCAGAAGTAAGGGTGGCAATACTATACCATGCCACCCTTACTTCTGCACTGCTGCCTCCAGAGGGCCCAGCTCTGCAGGCAGCAATGCAGAAGTAATGGTGGCAATACCATACCATGCCACCCTTACTTCTGTGCTGTTGCTGGCAGCAGCTCTGCTTTCAGAGCTGGGCTCCCAGCCAGCGGCCACCGCTCTCCAGCTGCCCAGCTTTGAAGGCAGCGCTGCCGCCAGCAACAGCGCAGAAGTAAGGGTAGCAGTACTGCAACACCCCCTACAATAACCTTGTGACCCACCCCCCCAACTCCTTTTTGGGTCAGGACCCCTACAATTACAACACCTGACATTTCAGATTTAAATAGCTGAAGTTATGAAATTTACTATTTTTAAATCCCTAGGACCATGAAATTGACCAAAATGGACCATGAATTAGGTAGGGCCCTAATAATAGAGTTTGAAAACTTTGGCCCATTGTCCTTTTAAAAGTGAATTTATTCTAAGCAGAATATTTACTAGTCAGGCAGATTTACTGGCTGGTTTACAGTTATTCAGTTTTTAAAGCAAAAGTGAATAACTAAAGAGTTTATCCAGAAACAAGCATATTTAGAAATTTTCCAGTACAGAAGATTGGAAAGTAGATCTTGCAGTCTTCATCCATTCTGCCCTCAGGTAAAGGTTCTCCCTGGTTGAGGGCAAATCACCCCATTGAGAAGTGCCAAATCCAGGGAAATAACCTGTTAAAAAACCAGCCACAATTGGGCAGCTTCTTGAATGGGAACCACATGCAGAAAACCATTTTCCTGTCTTCACCTTGAAACCTGTGGAGCCCCTTTCTGAGGGCTTGGGGCTTTGTGATTTCAGAGGGCATGTCATAGTGTTTCCAAGAGATGGCTGCTATTGGTGGCCGTATCCTCTCCCCATTCTAATCATGTAAAGTTTTCCATACAAGATGGTTGATACTGTCTTGTATGGAATCCCCCCTGTAATGTGCACCTCTTCTGAAGGGGATTTTCAAACCAGGCACAGGCAAGGTCCCCATGACAGTGTGCCTCCCGAGGGAGCTGTGCTTTTGCTAGAGATAGGATAGGTAAGGAGTAGCCATGCTCTTTTTTCTCTGCCCCCTCTAGCAGCTGTCTGAATCTCTGTCTAAAAATATTTAAAAATATTAAATTGATTTAAACCATTTTATAAAAAATGAAACATCCAGTTGAGCTAACACTGTTTATGCCAAGTTTCAGTCTGATGAACATAGAAACTGTGATGGATAAAGAGGGTCTGTGGTATATAAAAGCTGACTGACCCTTTATTGTAATGGTTCTAGTGGGCTCTATGTTCACTGTTCATCACAGGGTTTAGGACTGCATGATTGGTGTTGATTGGCTGGATGTGATGAAGAGAGATAAGTACCATGCTGATGTGGCTGTTCATAGCACCACAAAACACTTCCTACAACAACCTGTTCTTAAACATCCTAAAGAGAAAGTCTGGTATCTAATCTAAAGAAATGGAAAATAAAGGGAAAGCAGGGTTAAACAAGGCTGAAGTTCAAGCAAAGAAGGGGGAAGAGAAGATAATGAGCTGATAATGAAGGATGTATCAGTTAAGGGGAAAAAATAATGAAGGAAAAAACAAGACCAAAGGGACTGAAAATTGTGAGGGGCAGATGAAAGGAAATCAGGATTGAGATGGAACAGAATTCAGTGCTCTGCAGTTTTCTTTAAATGGCCTATTCCATGCCATTTTCTAGACTAAACCCTACATTTTAAAACAGATGTCAAATATGATCTCTCCATAGCATCAAAGTCTAATGTTTGTGATAATGAGGCTATTTATTTTAATTAGGCAGAGGCTTTTAAACAGTAACCATTCACAATATCTTATTGTCCTAGAAAGTCTTTAGCATATATATATATATATCTGTATATTCTGACAATTCTTGGTGCACTTGGCCTTAATTTCATTTAACAGAAATTATTCACAGCCTTTGCAGATCAGCAAGTTTTTGATGGTTTCAGTCACTATTCCTGTACGGTTAGCCATTCTTCCTTTTTACTCATTTTGTTTCCTGATTCACATTGGGTGGTATCCACTCTACTCTATATGAATATTGTGACAAAAGTTCCTCCTCTGCCTTGGTGGGTCCTGCGTTTATTGGCGGATTTGCTCGCCTCAGAGGTTCACGGCAGCCCTCAGTTTGGCCTCTTCCGTGGCTCGAATCTTCCGTTCACTCAGTTAGCCTCATCACTGGCCAGCATGGGGAAAGGAAGAAGAACAATCCCCACAGTCTCTGCTGATCCACCTAGTGGATCAGGGAACAGGCCAGAGACCTTCACCTCCGGTGGAACTCACAGTCCAGGTCAACTCCTCCGGTATCAAGTAGGGAGTTGTGGGAATGGAGGGATGGGGGGAACCCAGGCCCATCCTCTACTCCGGGTTCCAGCCCAGGGCCCTGTGGATTGCAGCTGTCTACAGTGGCTCCTGTAACAGCTGCGTGACAGCTACAACTCCCTGGGCTTCTTCCCCATGGCCTCCTCCCAACACCTTCTTTATTCTCACCACAGGACCTTCCTCCTGATGTCTGATAATGCTTGTACTTTTCAGTCTTCCAGTAGTACACCTTCTCACTCTCAGCTTCTTGCACCTCTTGCTCCCAGCTCCTCACACACACACCACAAACTGAAGTGAGCTCCTTTTTAAACCCAGGAGCCCTGATTAGCCTGCCTGTCTTAATTGATTCTGGCAGCTTCTTGATTGGCTGCAGGTGTTCTAATTAGCCTGTCTGCCTTAATTGTTTCCAGAAAGTTTCTGATTGTTTTGGAAACTTCCCTGTTACCTTACCCAGGGAAAAGGGACCTACTTAATCTGGGGCTAATATATCTGCCTTCTATCACTCTCCAGTACCGGTGGGCCAGCCTATACCCTGGTCCTGAGGCCCGCCAGGAATATCAGTTGGCAGCTCCTTCACGGGGCCGTGAGCACGGGCGTTTACTTGGCGCAGTTCACCCCCATCCCAGACACCTGCCCCTTTTGCGGCGTGAGGAAGACCCTGGCGCACGCTTACCTGGAGTGCGCCAGGTTGCAGCCCCTATTCCGGCTCCTCACGAATATTTTGTTACGTTTTTGGTTGCACTTTTCCCCTCACCTCCTTATCTATGCACTCCCTATCTGTGGCCCCACAAGTCACGGGACTTCCCTGTCAACCTCCTACCCTAGCTAAAGTGGCCACCTATAAAATCAGGGCTGGGGGGGGATCCTTTAGCAGTGGGCAGGCTTCGCCCACCCACTTCCTAGATCCCAATAGGATCACTCTCCTGTAGCCATCTGGTCTGACCCCATCACAATATGGAATACCAAACTTCATTTGCAGTTCATTATTCTAATTTTATCAAGCACTGGTTCTGGTTTCTCACTGATTAGTATTATTTTATTATATTTGCATTTATTATCTGACATTCTTGTATAGAGCCATAAGTGTGCTTGGCACCAGTTATTGTCCTCCCCAGCTTATACTATAGATTGTATCAAAATTTGCCACAGAATTCTCTTGGCCTTTGTTATACCATTCTGTTAGATTAGATTAGATTAGATTACATTTAAACTGTGAGAAAAAATATTATCATCCTGTTTTTATAGCTGTTTTATTTTACTCAATATTCTTGGCTCCCAAGAATAGTGTTATAAAAGAGTTGGATAATAAATGCTAAATCTGTTTTCATTACACTCCAGCTTTTTCCTAGTTCTTATTAAATACAAAATGATTTAACACAAAATCCACTATCTACATAAACTCAAGTTACTCACTTTAAGGCCTTGTCTACACTACAGAGATTTGTTGACAAAAGTCATGTCGACACTCAAAAAGCGCTATAATAAAAATCAGTATTGCACATTCACACTCGCTCCCTCTGTCAGCAGAGAGTGTCCAGAGTTGGGGCACTATCATCGAAGTGTGAGCAATGTACCTATCCCACAGTCCAGCTTGACCACTTCTGCCGTAGGTCTTGTGGGAAGGTGGAGCAGATCACGGTGCATCTTGGGACCACGCTCAATGTTCCATGAAGTATTGTTTTCTGTCCCAGCATACCATGGGCTTCCAGTTTTCTTTCTCAGCATTTTTCAATGGCCCTTGTTTGCTATGCACCCCGGCATCTTTGTGAGAAGGGATGGATCCTGCACTGCTCTCCTGCACTCTGATAACTATCATTAAGACCTTGCGGATGGCAGTGCAATTAATCACAAAGTTCCTAACTGAAGAAGATTCCCAGTTGCCTGATATGCTGTGTGATATGGATAGAAGCAACTTTAGATTGCTTTTGGCATTCATGAAACAGCTGCAGACAGTGGACCATCGCTTTTGGGCTTGGGAAACAAGCACTGAATGATGAGCAGTAGCTACAGAATTTTCAGATGTGGAAATCCACCTTCCTGGAACTGTGTGCGGAGCTCGCCCCAGCACTACGGCGCAAGGACACCAGAATGAGAGCTGCCCTATCAGTAGAGAAGTGCATGGCAATCACTCTGTAGAAGCTGGTGACTCCAGACTGCTACTGGTCAGTCACGAATCAATTTGGAGTCGGGAAGTTGACTGTTGGGGCTGCGTTAATACAAGTGTGCAGGGCAATTAATCGCATCCTACTATGAAGGACTGTGATTCTGGGAAATGTGTGTGAAATAGTGGATGGCTTTGCAGAAATGGGTTTCCCTAACAGTGGAGTGGCGATAGATGGCACACATATTCAATTTTGGCAACAGACCACCTTGCGACAGAGTACATCAATAGGAAGGGGTACTTCTCCATGGGGTTGCAGGTGTTTGTGGATCACCCTGGGCATTTCACTGACATCAATGCAGGATGGTCCGGGAAGGTGCATGATGCACGCATCTTCAGGAACACCGGCCTGTATAGAAAGCTACAAGTGGTGACTTTCTTTCCAGACCAGAAGATTATAGTGGGGGATGTTGAAATGCCCATAGTGATCCTGGGAGATCCATCATAGCCCTTACAGCCATGGCTCATGAAACCTTACATGGGAAACCTGGACAGCAGTAAGGAGTGGTTCAACAACAGGCTGGGTAGATGCCGGATGACAGTGGAATGTGCCTTTGGCAGATTAAAGGTGTGCTGGTGATGCCTTTATGGTAGGTTAGATCTCAATGAGGATAATATTCCTGTGGTCATAGCCTCGTGTTGTACGTTGCATAATCTTTGTGAAGGTAAGGGTGAAAGACAGGCAGACTGCTTGGCTGCTGATTTTGAGCAGCCAGATACCTGGGCTATCAGAGGGGCCAGGAGGGGAGCAATTCGAATCAGGGAGGCTTTGAGGCAAAACTTTGAAAATGAGAACCAGTAATATATATCTCTGTGATTGGTGCTGCAATGTTACATTACATGTTGTTTTCCTAGGAAGCAATGGCGAAATTTCGGGCCTTACATTCCAGAAAGCAAATGATTAAACTGCCTGTGTATGTATTGGTAGAGCCTGCTATTTCAATTTGTAGGAAACAAATAAAGATGAGTTACCGGTCAAAAATTTTGCTTTTATTGCACAAGAAACAACACACACACAAAGAAACTTGGTGGGAAAGGAGGTACCAGGGAAGGGCAGACTTTCAGAGCTGTGTGTAGGTCCAGCTATCATTTTGAAAGTTGTCTGAGGGGGTGGAGTGAAGGGGAAACTGAGAAGTCCCAGAAAGCGGAAAGGACTGTGCGGGCAGAGTTGCAGGGAGGCATAGAAAAGAGTTCTGAATGTACTGCAGGGGAGGGCGGGCATGCATGTGCTCAGTCTGCAGCATTATTAAGGACTTCAGTGTCTGTGTTTGCTCCTCCATTACTTTAATCATCCATTCAGTAGAATCCTTAACAAACTCCTGATTTTCTTTTCTGTTCTGCCTTTCGGCTTCCCTCCACTCCTTGCGCTCCCTTTTCTCTGCATTGGAGAAGTGCAGTACCTCCCGGAATATGTCTTCTTTGCTCCGTCTTGGGTGATTTCTTATCTATCAGAGATGCTGGGCCGGTGTTTGTGGGGTATTCCTCAAGGCCACATCTGCCGAAGCACAAGGAACAATGCACAGAAGCATGATTGTTAAGTTCACGCACAGTATAGAAACATTTCAGTAAAATACACCTCTGGTGACATAATCACTTTCTCACTGACCCTTGGCAAGCACACATCTCAGCAAACACCCAAAGCATGGTGAGTGTTGGCTGGGGGGAGCGGCGCTCTACATGGGAAAAAGAACACTCTGCAAGGGTTGCGGTGCAGCCAACTAGGGGAAAAATTCTAAAATTCTCCCAGACTTTCCCACAGGCCAGGGTCATTGTAGTAGATATCTCACTGTTGAGGGTAAGCAGAGAAGCGAGTGTACATCTAGTACATGCTTGTGGCTTCCGCTATGGTCCCTGTGCTGCTTGCCTGTGTGCTGCTTTGGTCCCTGAACAAGTGATTGCCAAATGGTGTGGGAAAGTTCCCTACAGTGGGGGAAGGAACAAAGCAGCTCTGCCAAGGAACCTGCGGCAGGGGATTGACAAGTACCTCCAGGAAACTTTCCTAGAAATCTCTCTGGAGGATTCCCATGAGATCTCAGCGTACATCAACACCCTGTTCCACCGTACTGATTAGCTGCACAGGGAAGTGTCCAGCACACAGAAATACAGTCATCCTTGTACATTTCTATACCCTGAACCCACCTCTGCATTACGCAAACCACAGCCACTTACCAGGCATCTCCTCTCCTGCTTCTTGCTCACCAGAGAGCAACTGCTGAGACTGGCTAGACACCTCTGGAGTGGTGAACAGTTCCTGGCTGCCTACCCCCCGGGAGATCCAGCCTGGAGCTCCACATCGTTGTCTAACTCCACTTCTTCATCAATGACTTTGTCCTCTGGGTTAGGTCCTCTTTCCGCCGCCTCCAGGCCCACCAAACTATCCACGGAGCTCCTGGCGATGGAGGTGGAGTCACAACCGAGGTAGTGTCCAGCTCCTTATAGAACAGGCAGGTCTTAGGTGCAGCACCAGAGCGACGGTTTCCTCCCCTCGCCTTATGGTACACCTGCCTCAGCTCCTTTATCTTCGCTCTGCACTGCAGCACGTCCCGATCACAGCCCTTTCCGCACAAGCCTTGAGAAATCTGCCCATAGGTATCAAAATTCCTATGGCTCAAGTGCAGCTGGGACTCCATAGCCTCCTCTCCCCATATACTAGGCAGGTCCAGCAGCTCCGCAGTGGTCCAAGTGGGAAAGCATTTGCTGCAATAAGCCGCCATGGTCACCTGGGAAGATGCAATGAGACCTCTCGACACCGAGTAAACAGGAAATGGAATTTCAAAAATTCCCAGGGCATCTAACGGGGAGGGTCGGATGGTTGTTTATTTGACTGCAGCGCAGTGGAGTTCAAACTGCTGATTAGAGCGGTCAGGATGGGTGTTGTGGGACACCTTCTGGAGGCCAATTAAAGTGATAAAATCAAGCGTGGTGTCTACACTGGCACTTCGTTGACAAAAATTTTGCAGAAAAAGACGTATGTCTCTCGTCAGAGTGGTTTTATTTTGTTACCAAAACGGCATTTTTGCCTCCAAAAGTTGCATCTCAGTGTGCACCCATTCACTGTTTTGTCGGCAAAAGCTGCCTTTTGTTGATATAACTCTGTAGTATAGACAAGGCCTAAATCTCACATATGTGAATAAATGATAGTTTTCTCCAAAAGTTAACCTTATGCACTTCTTTCTAGGATCGTCCAGCCATGCAGTTATACCAGCCAGGAGCTCGCATTCGAACACATACGGGATCTACAAGTAAGATCTATGACTGCAGTGGGAAGTCCTCTGAAGATGCCTGCGATAGAAAGTATGAGGTAGATAATTCAACTGGAGGTGGTTCTGAGAAGAGTGAAGAGGCAGAATGAAACATCAGGGGTAGAAAACTTGTGAAAAAAATGAATTTAAGATTTAATTTCTACACAAAATATATCAGGCCACTTCAGAATTCCACAGATTGGACCAACAAAACTATAATACATCTGCCTCTTTCTTTCTTTCTTTAAAATGAAAATGGTGATCGGAGGCAGATAAAATATCACATAAAGGAAATTCAGTTGCTTTTTTGCAAAAAACAGAAGCAAGCACTGTTTGACTAGTTTAGTAGTGGTTCAGTATTTTCGTAAATTTACCTTTAGCTAGAAAACCTCTATTAGTTTTAAGCTAGTATTTATATAAAACTTGTCAGAAAATATTTCACTTAGTCTAGCCTGTTAAATTGATAGAAATAAAGAAATGTATATTTGCATCAATTTGATATCTCAGGCACTTTAAATGTGTTCTGTGAATGTCATTAACTACGTAGGACCCAATCCTGCAAACACCATTAGGCATAATGCTTACTACAGAGAGTAGTACTATTGAAGTCAAAGGGACTACACCCAGCAGAAGCACTGTTGCCAGTAGTGTTTACAGGATCAGGCCCATAGTTTGCAAACGTTTATTGATATCCGTACCTCATTGTGTTTACATTGTTTTTCAATTAACTATAATGTCAGGTAAGTGTGAGTAAAAGCTACTATATGTTGTCATAAAATTGGTCATTCTCTTAACCACTTTTGCCTTTTATGTTCTAATATATTCCTGTGTTTAAAACAGAAAAAGCTAATGCAAACCTCAGCACTTAAATATTCTATCTGGTTTAAGTAAAATTGCGGTTTTTGTTTGTTTGTTTGTTTGTTTTGGTACTGACTTTTAAAAAAGTGATTGTACAGTGATGACTTTTTATACGTTAAATGTTTCACATAAGTTGCATTTGCAGGATTTGGAACATGTATGATATATATGTTATAAAATACAATTTGTTTGAAAAAAACACACACACAGCAGCTCCAACATTTCATTTTGGAGACCTAGGCCAAATTCCACCCTCTGATGCATGCGTATGGCTCCCAATGTCTTCAGAGACAGCTACATGTCCATGTAAGGGCAAAATATGGCTCTTTGATAGTTGTCTTTTACGACTGATGCACTTTTCAGTTATCTGAAACTAAGATCTGCTTTGTCAGTGAAGTTAAATATTAAGATGTTTGTTTATTTTTGACATTCTGCTTTGAACAGTTTGTTATCAAGTGTAACATCTGATTGTTCTAAACTCAAAAAAAAAATCGTTGTATTTTCCCAGACATTAAACATTAAATATAATAAAAAGTAAAAACATTTTGACTATGAACTGAGAAATGATCTTCCACAATTCTTTTGCCTAGTACACCAAAGGTATTAAGAAAGATAGTATACCACTTATTAGTATTAAAAGGCAGATTAAAAATATAATTGAAGAGTTTTAATATTAAGTTTACATATAAGATGTTTTATATGCAAGAGAATTAATCATTTTTTACCTACTTAAACTACTTTGAAGTAGGACACTCTTAATCTTAAATAAGACTGTAATCACAGGATGGGCTGAGTTGGGCTCTATCCCACCTATGCCGGGCTTGGGCTGGTGTTTGGGTCAGGTGACCAGGATCACGTGACAGTATCCCAAGAATGGAGCTTCCTATTATGGGAGCCTATGTAGCGTGAAGGGAGAGAATTGCAGGGAGCAGGAATACTGGCTACAGTAGAGCCAGATCAGTGTCAGAAAATGCTAGGCAGTTCTCCACAGTTTTGCTGGACTCTTTGTTAACTCTGAAAAGGATGTACTGGAATGACTTAGCCAGAGGGCATATCACCTCAGTGACCCAATAGCTCTGGGTTGCTGGACCATATGAGGGAGACAGTGAGTTGATCAGGGTAGGGAAACTGAGGCAAACAGGTGCCTAGAATCCAAGGGAGGTGAAGTGATCTTGTCATAACTGTACACACACAAATTTACACCAAAATAAGGAGAGGTGTCAATTCAAACCAAGTTAGTCATTTAGGTGCATCTTTATATGTAGGTAAACCACAAGTCTTTGTAGGATCAGGGCCCAGATGAGACCAAATATTTTCAGCCTCTTTGAATTATAGGAGGTGGTGACCAGAGCCCATAAGACTAAAGGCCAACCCCCTTGGATGTGGGACGGGCCACAAGATCCAGAATGCAGGTGGTTCTTCTTCAAGATATGTTGTCCATATACTATCCAGACTTGATGCCATGTGTCCCGTGCAGTTGTGTTCAGAATCTTTTGGCCAGCAGCACCTGTTGGGGCCACACATGCACCCTGAATGTGCTTGTGTTCCCCTTCCTGAGATCATATAGCTTAGCGTGGTGCTGAGCTAACCTCAGTTCCTTTTCACTGCCTGTGACTGCGAGGCAAAACCGAGAGCAGTGTACTTGTCTGTTGTTCGCTTGCGATTACAAAACTGATATCACCATAGATAGTTAGCTGTTCAGTATAGATGTAGTATAGTTTAGAAACAGTTTTTTTATTAGGTTTCCATTCCAGATAGTTTTTTCTCTGTCTTTTAGTTAGGCTGCAGTCCTTATGGCTGAGCAAAAATCACCAGGGTTCAAATATTGCCTTTTGGGAGAGGTGGCTTACCCCCCCTCAACAACAGGCATACTAGATTCTGTTTGGATGGGAGCATATTACTGACAAACGCTCCGTTTATCTGTCTTTTTCTAAAAGAACCCGAAAAGCAAAGGAGGCTCATTTAAAGCTTTACTCGTAGACAAATATATAAGGCCAACCTCAGACCAGGGTAAACAAGATCTGCCTGGGTCTGAACACTCTGCTCCCAGAAGTGCTCTGGTGATGGTGAATGCCACAAGCTCCTCCAGAGCCCCAGCTCCTGAGAAGCACACCTCTGCTGCCACTTCTAAGTCTTCTCAGCCATGACGGGCACAACACAGCACCACTCTTTTAAAGAGTAGGACAGGCGCCGTCTGAGGAACCTGTAAAAAGGAAGAGACATAGTCTGTGTCTACACTTTCACTTTTGTTGGTGTCACTCAGGGGTGTGACTCCCCCGAGCGACATAAGTTACACTGACAGAAGCACCAGTGTGGACAGCGCTGTTGGCAGGAAACATAGCTACCGCCGCTTGTTGGTGACGGTTTAATTAGGTCGACAGGGAGCTCTCTCCCATCGGCATAGAGCGGCTACATGGGAGATCTTGCAGTGGCACAACTGCATCAGTACAGTTGTGCCAGTGAAAGGTCCCTAGTGTAGACATGGCCATAGATCTCATGCCTCCTCTCACAAGGGTAGAACGAGGTCTGACTTAAGTCCCTCTGGCACTCATAAACATTATGGTTTCTGTACACCGATACCAGCCAGGGAGCACCTTCATGCAGTCTCCACTACTGTTTCTGCAGTGCTGTCTCCAGGGCACTCAGTACTGATGCTGAGGCTTCCTGCTTTGGTACCAATAACCTTGGTACCAACCTTGTTGGCATAGTCTATTCTGGTACTGACTACCTCAAAAAACATCTGCTTAGGGTACCAACAGTCTCAATGCTGAGATTCACAGCATGAGGAGATCGAGTGGTAACCACTTTCCCTGAGTCAGTGCTCTTATCATTAGGGCTCTGTGTCTGTCACAGAGGTCGTGGATTTTGTGACTTTCCGTGACCGCTGTGACTTCTGCAGCTGCCCCCAAGCAGCTGGCCCCGGGAACAGCTACTGGCTGCTGCTGGAGCAGCTCCGCAGTCAGCTGCATCAGCCAGTGCAGCTGCTTCTGGGGACCCCCCGGTCAGTGGTCCTGGGTGGCTGGAGCAGCCATTGCTGAGTGGCTGCCAGCAGCAGTCCCGGGGCAGCTGGAGCAGCGGCGGGTGGGCAGCTCCAGGGGCAGCCGGAGCAGCCGCTACTCTGCAGCCTGCACAGCTGGTGCTGCTGGCGCCGCTCCCCCCCCCCCCCCCCCGCAAGCAGCGGCCTCCGGGGCTCACCTCCCGAGCAGCAGCAGTGGCCTTCCTGGGCTCCCCACACAGCAGTGCCTCCCCCCAGCTAAGATTTAGTCCGGGGTATAAGTCACGGCCAGGCCATGAATTTTTGTTTATTGTCCGTGACCTGTCCATAACTTTTACTAAAAACACTCATGACTAAATCGTAGCCTTAGTTATCATCATCAGTAAACATCCCCACAGCAGTACCAGCTGTGGATATTTCTTCAGCACCAAGTGTATCTGTGGTACTGATAAAGGATTTCCCAGATCCAGTCAGGACTCCAACTAAATTGGCACTTCCACTGGAGGAGCAGTAGATCTCTCTGGGGGAGATTCACCTTCTGTCTCCCTGAGGCCCCCCACCCCCTATGATCCATATATACCCAACAGAGAATCCAGGGTTCATGGTCACTATAGCAAATATAGGGTAGATAGAGTGAGACATCCTTCTGGTACCCTCCCCTTGTCCCCCAACTCATGTTGCTTACAGCCCTCATTCATGGCCATACTGGGCACTATGGGGCTTTCATCAGGGGTCCACTAGTCCTAAATCCCCTATCCCAGTAGTGTCTGTGAGAGACCAATAGCAGCAGCCATCCCAGGGAGCAACTGGGGATCCTCAACAGTTGCAAGTTGCTAAGGAACTCCACCAGCCAACTGATATTGCTCCTGCTGCCATTTTGTCATCTTCATCTGACAAAGCTGTGGTCCTACCTGCTCCATAACACTCAGACAACTACAAGACTTTTTAAGACCTCTATCGAATGGCAGCGACATAAGTGATTCCAACTGAGGTTGTGCAGGAGAAGTCTCACACAAATTGTTAAGACATCTTGCACACAACCAGTAAATAAGGGACTCTTAGAACCTCTTCAGCTCCTCTGGCAGACACATCTAGTCATCCAGCATCTAAAAAGGCAGACAGAAGGAACCAGGTGCCATCTGCATGATGTAAGTATATGTATACTCATCCCACATCTGGATTCCTTGTTTTAACCACAGCTCAGGAGAGAATGAAACAGCAAAGCTCTAGGACAACACCTAAAGAAAAAGAGCCCAATATTTGGATCTTTTGTGAAGAAAGAGATACTCCTCTGTCCAGTTTAGGATTGCTAATTAACAACCACTCCTTGCCAAATATGACTACATAAATTGGCATAAGGTGTCGGAGTTCACAAACAAATTACCCCATGTTGGGCCTCCTTGCAAGCAGCGATTGAAGTATCAGATACTGCAGCAAGGTCAATGGCAACAGCAGTTACCATGAGCCAGGCATCGTGGTTGCAATCCTTGGGGATCCAGAAGGAAGTACAAACTGCTACAGAGGATCTCCCTTTTGAGAGTTGGGATCTCTTCAGCAGTAAGACAGATGAGGCATGAAATTTTTTATAGGACTCACAAGCTACCCTAAGGTACCTGGGTCTTAATATGCCACCACCCAGAAGAAAGCAGCTTAAACAACACTATCCAATGCAGCCTTCTTCAGCCTTTTTCTGTTCTCCAGACCACAGGCCATGGGAACCACTCAGGAAGAAACAAAGATTGTACAGGAGACGACCTTCCACTTTCTCTTCCTCTGCAACACTGAGATCAATACCTACATCCAGACAGATGGTTTAATGCCTTAGTCAAGAACTCCTTGAAACCATATCCAGGTTATCTTCACTCATTCCCCACTCCATTTGGGGATCATTTAATTTCAAGCTGTGTGGACCAATCTCACTGTATACTTCGGGGAAGCACCCTAAAACTCCCATATTCCTCATTTATATATCATTGTGATCTTGCATATATAGCATGCCATATAAGGTATCAGGGGAAAGGTTATGATCTGCTGAAAATCACTGTTCTGCCTAAATATGTATATCATTAGTGCATATGAAGTTATGAGATAGTGTTGTATGGCTGTCACTAAAACATGCTGTAAGTTGGGGAATTGGCCAGATATTAGCTCCCCAGAGACAACAGGAAGGAAAGTAACCAATGCCTGGGCGGGTTTTGAACAACCATCAACAGCCATTGTCCAGCAAGAGAGCTACAATACAATGACTCACTTGCACAAGGCCACACCAGGGGAATTGCTCAACCTTGCCTGGGGACTCAGCAATGCCCACCAGACATGCCTGGACTTGTGTTCTCCAGGTACATGGGACTAAAGGTATAAAACAGAACACAGTGGCCCCATGCTTGGCCTTTTCTCCTCTCCCCACCTACGCTGCAAGCAACAAGGACACTCACTCAGAAGACTGAAGATTCCAACAGAGGAGACTGGACCAGGTTTCAAGGATGAAACCTGTATACTATGAACTACAATATCCAGTGGGATGAGAAAAACTGCTTAATCTAGATGTTGCCCTATCTGATAGGGTTGAGAATTTAGACTGCATGCTTATATTTTATTTTATTTTGGTAAACACTCTGACTTTTTGCCTATCACTTATGATCACTTAAAATCTATCTTTTGTAATCAATAAACATGTTTTACTCTTTATCTTTACCAGTGAGTTTGCCTGAAGTGTTTGGTAAATCTGCTCAGGTTTACAAAGGTTGCTGTGTATCCACTTTCCACTGATGAAGTGGTGAACCAATTAATAAACTTGCACTGCTCATCTTGAGCAGTACAAAATTGTATATTCCTGAGGTACAAGGCTGGGAGATGGGGAGATTTGGCTGGTACCTTTCTCTGTGTGATTCATGAGTGGCTGTGGCAGCATTCATGCAATCTAACTGGCTGTGGGGCTCCACATGCTGTTGTGCTGAGTGATCACAGCACCTGGAGGGATTTGCTGCTTGTCACTAGCAAAGCATTGTGAGAGACAGTCCAGGCTGGAGAAATAAGGGGGCACAGTAGTCCCACGGTCCCAGGTTGCACCCCGGGAATCCCATCACAATCACCCATCACTGTTGGGTCCTAGAAATAATCCAAGCGGGATACTGAATTCAGCTGAAAGCCCTCCATCCCCATTCATCCTCCCTGTTCATTTTCAGGGACTCCTCTGATGAGAGACTTACAACAGGATGTTGAGACCCTTCTTACCCTCAGACCAACAGAAGAAGTGCCTCTTTAATACAAGGGAAAAGGCATCCTTGAAGATGCGTTGGAGAGGTTTTAGTTGGGGGCTGAAGGTGATGTTTGTAGTGATAATCAAGGTGAGCCATTTCCAGCAGTAGACAAGAACGTCTGAAGAACAGTGCGGGGTAGAGGCAGGGAATAAACATGAGGAAATAGTTTTACTTCAGCCCCCAACTAAAACCTCTCCAATGCATCATCAAGGATCTACAACCTATCCTGAAGGACGACCCATCACTCTCACAGATATTGGGAGACAGGCCAGTCCTTGCTTACAGACAGCCCCCCACCCTGAGGCAAATACTCACCAGCAATCACACACCACACAACAGAACCACTAACCCAGGAACCTATCCTTGCAACAAAGCCCGTTGCCAACTGTGTTCTGGACATTTGTTGTCTATATGTATTCCGCGACCTGCCCTCCATCCCTCCTACTACTGCATCCTAAAACACCTGGATGCTGAATTGGCAAAGGAACTGAGTGGGGGTAGTCCCCACTCTGCCCTTTGGTGGGGGGGGGGGGCTGAGAGCACTGAGGGCACAGGTACATCCCTCTTGGACAGTACTGGACAAAAAACTGATCTCAAGTGCATGGAACACACGCACCAAGTGTGGAATACATATGGGCAACACATCTCAAAGAATGAGTTACTGTAAGGTAAGTAACCATTCTTTACTTGGGACAAAAACTTATAAAGCTGGAATAGGAGGGCATGTCAAAGGTTTAAAACCAGGGTGGGGACACCAACGAGGGGGCCCTGGACACACCTACTGGTCAGCAAAGGAGCCCAAGGAGTTAGTGGACGAAGCCTAGAGGAACTCTGCCTGGATGTGTCCAGTGACAAGGAGACAGAAAAAGTTCTCATGCATAGAGGACCTCCCTGTCAGGCTTCCTGCTCCTGGACTTATCAATGACTAGTGCCAGGAGGAGGTTGACCAGAAAGATCCGTGCTTTGTGGGACCACAAATGGGGTGTGTATACAGGAATATATGTGGGGAGAACTTCATCCAGAATCTCAGCAGAAGGTTCTGGAGGAACCAGAAGCGGGACTGCAACCTGGCACACTGGAGATAGGGTATCCGTCTCACCACAAAAGGGGCAGGCATTGAGGGGTGTCCATGATAGGTGCTAGCCTGTGCTCATGGGTCCATTCAGGAACCACCATCTTATATTTGCAGTAGGATGTGGGACTAGAGTTGAATAAAGGCTAGCCCACCAGGATCCGTGTCCTCTTTAGTTGGATGGATATCCCTCTGCTTGGTGTCAGGTTGAGACTGAGGGCAAAGAAGTACACAGGGTGGAGCAGCAGCACAATGAGATGTTCACTGGGCATGGCTTGGAAGTGGACCAGCTGGATGGCAGGGTCCTGGTGTCAAGCTCTAGAGGATCAAGGGATAGGTGCAGGTAGGAGCACCTGCCTGCAGGACATGTTTGAAGTATGCAATAAAGATAGAGGACTGGATGGTCTTCCACCTCCTAGAACATATGACAGAGGACATGAAGAGAGGCAATGTCAAGCATGGGCAAGCACCCCAGGGTCTATCCAGTCCCACTGTCCATCGTCCAAGAGGTCTCAGATTCTGGCAACACCAGCTAGGACCAACCTGTGGCAAACTGAGGGGGGCCTGGTAAAGGCCAGCAGCTGTGAGAGGTCACAGGGAAGACCTATAACAATTATTTCCAGGCTGACAAGAGAGCAGTTTCCCGCTTGACTTAAAGAAAGCCTGGTCGGGGAGTGAGCTGAGCTTTCAGTGATGGGCTGAAGGGATGAGTTATCTGCTTCTGATAGAGTCTGTCCCATGTATCGATACTGCGATCCCAGAGATAACTTCAGTATTGCCAGCCCCAAGTATTCACAGTCAGGAGTTGCCCCCCTCCCCCCCAAATCATGAGATAACTTTTAGGCCAATGATTTTTTTTTTTAATATTACAAACTTGGAGTTCTTTTTATTTGACTCCTGGGTTCTGAGCATCTAAGGTATACACTGGGCATGCTTTCAAACTTTTCTCTGCAGCCAACAGGGGTCAAAACCTGTTGTTTTGTTTTAAATAAAAGTTGAGATGCTCAAGTAATCCCTTTACTCCAGGAGCTGAGGCTTAAAAAGACACCAAATAGCACAAGTCTCAATAATAAAATTGCAAGTGTTGGCAGTGCTGTAACTAGCCCTGAAGAAAAGGAGTACTTGTGGCACCTTAGAGACTAACCAATTTATTTGAGCATGAGCTTTCGTGAGCTACAGCTCACTTCATCGGATGCATACTGTGGAAGCTGCAGAAGACATTATATACACACAGAGACCATGAAACAATACCTCCTCCCACCCCACTCTCCTGCTGGTAATAGCTTATCTAAAGTGATCATCAAGTTGGGCCATTTCCAGCACAAATCCAGGTTTTCTCACCCTCCGCCCCCCCCCCCCCAAACTCACTCTCCTGCTGGTAATAGCCCATCCAAAGTGACCACTCTCTTCACAATGTGTATGATAATCAAAGTGGGCCATTTCCTGCACAAATCCAGGTTCTCTCACCCCCTCACCCCCCTCCAAAAACCACACACACAAACTCACTCTCCTGCTGGTAATAGCCTATCCAAAGTGACCACTCTCCTTACAACATGCATGAAAATCAAGGTGGGACATTTCCAGCACAAATACAGGTTTTCTCACCCCCCCCCTTTTTTTTTTTGCCAAAAAAACACACACACACAAACTCACTCTCCTGCTGGTAATAGCTTATCCAAAGTGACCACTCTCCCTACAATGTGCATGATAATCAAGGTGGGCCATTTCCAGCACAAATCCAGGTTTTCTCACCCCCCACCCCCATACACACACAAACTCACTCTCCTGCTGGTAATAGCTCATCCAAAGTAACCACTCTCCCTATAATGTGCATGATAATCAATTAATTAATTTAGATAAGCTATTACCAGCAGGAGAGTGGGGTGGGAGGAGGTATTGTTTCATGGTCTCTGTGTGTATATAATGTCTTCTGCAGCTTCCACAGTATGCATCCGATGAAGTGAGCTGTAGCTCACGAAAGCTCATGCTCAAATAAATTGGTTAGTCTCTAAGGTGCCACAAGTACTCCTTTTCTTCTTGCGAATACAGACTAACACGGCTGTTACTCTGAAACCTGTAACTAGCCCTGCAACTCAGAAAAATACTTTAAGAACATGTCTCACATGCTCTGTTGTACCAAGCTTCTTGAGTCTCAAGGTGGCTCTGCAGTCATGCCCCCCATAGTGTAGGCCGGGAGCTGCTCTAACTTCTACAAGATGGGCACAGTCCCTAAGTGGCCATAGGACAACTGAGCATATCAGCCACAACCCTTCCCTACCCATGACACATGTCAAGTGCTAGGGCTAAATGGAGAAGGTGGTTTGGGGGCTGGCCACACCAGTTCTGTGCCAGCTGAGAGCTCTGTCACACCAGGGGAACTATCAGCTGTCCAGATCTGCCTGCTTTGTGGCGCCAGGGTTTTTGCATTGGAATGAAACAGATTGCACCAAAATCACAGATATTTTCAAAAGATGTTCACGAGGAAGGACAGCCCAAGGTTTTCTGAAAAGGCTTCATTCCCTGTCCCACCTCCACCTTTGTTCAAAGGACACAAGAGGAGCACGCTCGTACAGTGTCAATATGCTCTGTTTATTTTTTAATCTACATATCTACAGTAAATGGACTTAATTTTTTTCTGAGAAATTTAGCCTCCCCACTTGGTTATATTTGTGAGCAACTGCTTTTCTTTAGATGGCAGAATAAATGAAATAAGTTTCCCAGTCCTTGATCAACTCCTCTCTTAAGCATAAACTCCCCAAGGTTTATTATTACTATTTTTTCCCCTGGTAGGCCCTTGTTAAAATCTTCAGGAGCATTCCCATTGCTATGCAAAGACTCTGCTGGCTGAACTTGCCTCTGCTCCTACTCACACTAGCCAGAAAGAACAGCTGCTTGCCTGTTGCCAAGCAACAGCAGTGAGCTCATACTACACCAGCTGACTTAGGCTGAAAATGAGTGTTCGTCTGCCTAGCAACCTGCTGCACTTCCCCGAATGAGGCAATCTGGTAGCACACAAATAAATGCAGATGTGCAGCCAGCCTTCATGCAGAGTACAAATGGTGTGAAAATCTTGATTTCTACCATATTAACTCGCTTTGCACAACAACCCAGACTCAATCTTGCAGTTTCATTGATGACAATGGTATTGCATCCACTGACCCCACAGCTGAATTTAGTTCAATATTCAGTTAGGCTGCAAGAGGTTATACTCTGTGTTTAATAAGAACTTTCAGCATTTTAATGACCAACAGCCGTCTCTGTCTGTTGCACCCTTTCTTCACTGAAGACATTACTTGTGGGTCAAGTCATCAATATTTTATAGTGGATAAGTCCTTCTGTATGTAGTGAACCGCAATAAGAATATGTGCATCTTAGGAGCTACTTTTTGTAAGGCCGAATGAAGTGGACTGCAAAGGATCACTAAGTAAAATCTGTTCATGGCCTGAAGCATTTTTAAATGCACACTGACTAAATTTCAAAAACTTCACACTGGCAACTTCAACAACTCAGTTTTCTGATACAGCACCCTTTAAATAGCACACCCTAAGTTTTCTGCATAATAAAATAAATTGCTGTAAGTCATTCGATCATGTCTTTATTTTTTTCAAAGACTCTTTTAGGCAGGTGTCTAAGCTACACCAGGGTTCGCTTTCAGATTTGGCTAAGTAGTGTCCCAATAGAGCTGTGAATCATCAACAAAACAGTGAAACTGACTATACACAAAAATGATGTTACGTGCACAAAGAAAACACACACAAAAAGAGAAAGGTATAAAAATCACTAATCTTTTTCTGATGAAGTATTTGTAATAAAGATTAAAAAAAAAAATTTAGATAGGAATGGGGTTTTCAAATTAATGGTACCCTTTCAGTTTTAACTTATGAAAGGAAAGCTCTGTGATCTCTTACACGTCTAGAGAAAATTCATATTTACTTATTATAATTCTCTTTATCTCCACAATAGGGTTTTAATCACAAAAGCAACATAATATTAAAAAAGATGCGTGGTCTGTCAGTCTAGTCTGATAATTGCCAATCACATTTAAAAGAATGTGGTCTGTCTTCTCTGCATCTGCTTCTCATGACTGGGCTTTTGATTGAAGTATGTTAGCTTCTTGTAAACTGGGAACCTCATAATCTTCAGCTCATTAGTGTGTTTATCTTGTAGCCATCTAACTCTTTCCCATAGTTCTTCACGGCTACATAACTAAAATGAATATTTGCAGTGGTTATTACACAGTATACACTTCATTAGGCCATAGTCTGATCTCATTTTAGAACATACTGGTGTAAATCTCAAGTCACAGGAGTTACTCCAGATTTAAAGTAGTGTAATGACCTCAGAATCTGATGCCTCACAGCTAGTTGGGTTTTTGGGGGGAGGAGGGCGTGGGGGATAGTGGGTGGTTAGTTGTTTTTGTTTGTTTGTTTTTCCTTTACATTATTTTACTTAAGCCAGTGGTTGTGTGTGTGTGGGGGGGGGGGGGGGGACTTTGGTTAAAAGTGGCACAAGTATAGAAGAGATTTGACTGCTAATATCAATACAAATTCTTCTACCTTTTGCAACATGTCAAGCTAAATAATACCCTTGTTTGGCAAAATATTTCACAAGACCAGGGACTAATTTCAGTGGTGATTTAAATGATGGTATAAGTTGGTCAGAAAATGAACATAAGCAACAAAGTAATGTAATTTGGTTCAGTGTCCCGGGTCAACCCCCTCCCAAAGATAAATCTGTAGGAGGGAGGCCCAAGAAGGAAACCTCCATGAGGATCCCCTTGCAGTGATCCCCTCTTCTCCGCTACATCATCCTATGGGGGAGGGAAGACAGGAGCTTGGCCCCACCATGGGAAAGGCATTTGGGCCCACTTCTAACCCTGGGGGATAAGTAGGAGGAGGTCAGGCCATTCGTGCAGAGGCCCTATGCTGCTGCACCGGCTCCAGACCCTGGCAGCACACTCCAATGGCTGGCTGCTTTTGGCAACCACTGGAAGAAGGCTCTGCAGAAAATACAGCCTGTATTGTCTTCTCCAGGGAATTTGCCTTTGGCTGTAAGGGGGCTGATGTGTGTTCTCCCCGCAGCCTATCTCGTTTCCATTCCCCATGCAGGTTCCAGACCCCAGGCAGAGGCCTCCACAGGGACCAGAGGAGGCAACTGCCCCTCCTTCCACCCGTGTTCTGTGTGCGGCTCTAAAGGGGACAATGTGGGACACTGGGTGTGCAGAACAAATGGATTTGCACTGATTTGGTATTCTGTGCATACCAAACCCTGGCATAAGTGACTGCAACACCTATTGAAGCCAGTGGGCCTGGTTCTGATCTCCCATCCTGATGAAACAAGAGTAACTCCACTGAAGTAAATGGAATTCCTCAGTAAAAACAGGGTGAGAGCAAAATCATGCTATCAGTAGAAGATGAACTTGCTTATCCTAGAGCTGAATTTGTCCTGTGGGAGTGATGTGGTGGACGTAAGTTTAAACTTGTCGTGAGAAGCCGTTTTATCTTGCATCCCCTGTTAGTTCCTGTTCCTACAATTCCCTATACCTTCATCTCCTTGATGTGTATGTTTCTGGTTTGCAGATCTGCTGAATGCCAAAAAGTGCAATTGCCACTTATGCCAGTTTTATTACATTTAATTATTTACATCTGTGAAGGGACATGCCCTTGCTCTAGGGGAGAGGAGACTAACGAGCTCTTCTGGGCCTCTTCAGCCCTAATGAGGCACACCTGCAAGACTTATTCTGCCTGAAGGGGAGAAGCTTAAAAGGGAAAACCTGCCACAGGGAGAAGGCTGCTTAGCTTTGGAGACTGCTGATAACAAGGACAGTCACAGGCTGCACTGCTCCTGAAGCTGCACAGGCCAGCTATAAAGCAGTACGTCCCAAGAGGAGGGGCTGAAGATAGCCCCACTAACGGGCAATAGATCCTGATAGACCAAGCACATAGAGCTGAGTCCAGAAAGACCACCTGAGAGACAGGCCACCTCTGCCTTGCTGGTGTCACCCAGCGTGCCCTCTTTCCTAAGGGAAAGGGAGAGGAGAGGATCTTACTTTTGCTTATTTGTATGACTCAGATAACCTCTCATGTGTTATTAACTGGGGGTGGGAGACAGTATAAATGATGGACAGTGGGATCTGGAGGGGGCTGAGGGAGCCCTTGCTCCCCACAACATCTTATTCTACAAAATGTACTCAAAGGAAGGGGAAATGCCCCTGGGCCAGGGCTAGCGTGGGGACTGAGAAGATGTAGCTTATGTCTTCCCTATTTGGGAGCTGGTTGGTGCTGTCTTGGCCCCGGCACAGACTAGGGCAGGCCTGAGGATTATTCATATTTGCACCTCCCATTTCCATAGTCCTTATGGGCCTTGTGGTAGCAGAAAAATCAGCAGGCCACAGGGATGTCTGGTCATGCCTCCTCCCACCCACAATGCCCCAACTCCCCCCCTTTGCTGGGGGTCCCTATGTGGGTGTGCACAGAGCTGGCATTCAGCTTGAAGCCTTGCAAAAAAAGCACCAGCACAGAGGGCCATTCACTGATGTGGGGGAGGGTCTCATGCCTGCCAGATGGCCCCCATGCACCCAGTTCTAACAGGCAGGCTGATTACATCTTAAATGGACACTTGAAAATCTGGGTCACCTAGGTCTGATTCTGCTCTCTCCCTGTCGTAATCCAGAGTAATTCAGACTGAAGTCAATGAAATAACATTTCTGCAAAACGCTTGTAACTGAGAGCACAAGCAGGCCCACTACCTTCTCCTTTGAACATGTTCTGTTTGAATGACTTGATCTCTCAGTAATTAAAATCACTAATGTGAGACATGATGATTATTAGGACTAAATGATGCACATTAAACAAAGGCACTGTGTTCACTGGGCTTGCTCAGGGTACTGTAAAATATTCATTGCAAAAACGAAAACATTACTGGTAATTTGATTCCTGAATATGTCTGGATGCTACCACAAAGATGAAATGCAAGCTGTAGTATTAGAAGAAGGTTTCGTGCTTCATATTTGAGAGCTATAGCTTACTTTATTCTTCTGCTACCCAGTGTCAAAGCCAGAGCTGCACCGGAATAGTAAATGTTGTTTGTGTGTTGTAACTTTTCTCATACATTGGTTGATGCAGTTGATAATTTTAGATGAAAGAGCCAATGACTAAAGAGAGAAGTAAACTGACAGGGATTGAGAAGAAGTAACACGCAGCCTGCCATCTGCTTAACAACATAGATTGCTGCCAACACACGACCTTGGTGTTCTGCTCTCTGCACTGGCTCCCCATTGACTATAGAGTGCAACTAAAGGTCTTAGGACTGGCCCTAGATCCCTCTCCCTCCCATACCACTATCTTTCAGGACAGCGAGGCTGATTAGTGGAGGAGACAGAGCTTCACAGACACAGGACCTAGGCTATGGAACTCGCCATCAGCAGAGGTAGGAATGATCATGAACCGTACTATATTTACTATATTCACAAGTAACTGCAGAATGTGTCTCTTCTGCTTAGTTTTCTCTCCATAAATTCTTCATGCAAACACATACACAACTAAACTAATCAGCTATTTCTCCTACAAGCTGGGAAGAAAGAGATTGTATTTTAGCAGATATTGTGACATGCTGCTTAGCTATGGTGGCTTGTCTGGGTGAGGAGGAGCTAGATAAAGGAAAGGGATATTACATTATTTGGCCTACGTATGCCTTGTCAACAGCCCTTGATTTGTTTGAGAAAGTAGGATGTCCTGCTAACTTCTACACAAAGGTACAGTGTATATAGCTAGTAAATCCCAGGACAAGTGTTAGATGTCCAAAGTGCAGGTCCGATGAGATACTATAGGAAAAGAACTGAAACATCTTGACCCTTTGACCAGCTAGGAAGCATTCAGTTCTGGCAGTGTGTTGGAACTGCCTCTAGATAATTGGCTTTCAAAGATTTCTGTAGCATGAAATAGATTTCTACTACACATAGAGATCCTGTCCCATGCTTCCCATAGCAGAACTTCAAAAGAAACCATAACTTCTCCTATCAGTCCAATTGCTGTTCTCCAGCTTGGCTAGGCAGTTTTCATGATAAAGTTTAAGTTAATAACCTGAGTGGCGAACTCGTTTAAGGCTCCCCATTTATTTGCTAAAGAGCTTATGAGAGGTGGAAAAAACAAAGACAGACAGGAGAAAGGGTTGGTAGGAAAGAGAGAATGCAGCTACATTTTAAAAGTGAAAGTCTTAGCCCATTGTTGTATCAAGCTAGGTGCCAATAGCTACCACAGTTTGTGTTTGTAAGTTTGTTCCCAGGTGGTTCTAGTAGCCCTGAGTTCAGGTACTACGATTCCCAGGATGCACCAGGGGAGAGAGAGAGGGAGAGGTGAAAATGCAGAGGGAGAGGGAAATGAAGAATGGGTTCTGTGAAACAGTGAGGGGAATAAACCTTACCTTTGCTGTTGTCAAGCTTCCTCAAAGGGGTTCAGGTATAAATCACATTATATTAGATGAGGGTAGAAAAGAAATAGAAAGAGCTAGCGGTTTTCACCTTTTCCTTCCCCCACCCCCAAGTCCGTACGTTTTAAAATCACAATTGTAGGAATTTTCTTTTTGATGATTAGGATTCAAGTCGTCAGCTCTTGTGTTCGGAGGCATGGCTGTGACATCACAAAGGTTCAATTGGCCAAGCAGAATACGGTTTTAGACTATTTGTGTCCATAGCAAGATTCTAATTCCCACTAGAGAGGGGCGATCCGGATCCCCCTAAAGTGTTCAAAATCCAGATCTGTATTCTCCTACTTAGTTCCATCTCTAGTTACCACAGAGATCAGTGGTGATGGATCCATGGATCACAGTGCCCCTGTGTCATAAAATGATAATGTAAAGCTCCAGCCTTCATAACCTTAAGACCCCGTTTGTTTCAAATTCATGGCAACATCAGTAGTAATACGTGAGTACTTATACAATTACCTGCTGAAACTTCTTGCAAGTTTTTGACAGCTGTCTGATGTCATCTGTGTTAAGAAATGACAGGATGTGCAGAATCAGGTTATCAGGCATTCGAGCTAGGAAATCATAACATCCCTGACACAAATTCAGCGTGTATTCCAGCATCTTGTTACCAAAGATATTCTGCACTTGCTCTGTGTAAAAAGAAGAAAAGAAAAGAATAGATACTAAATAAACTGCAGGTAAACAACTCTCTGGAAATGAGTAATTTTAAGGCATGTTCCTAAATGCAAGGTCCCCAGTGAGACACTGTAATTAGACGTAGGATCCAGCACTAGGAGCATGTGTATACCCTCGTGTTAGGAGGAAAGAGACTGTGATCTAGCAGAAAAAGGATTACAATTAACAGTAGGGGATGAAAGAGAGGGGGCCGTTTTTAGAGATGTTATGGAAGGAAGAAGCAACACGATTTGCTGATAGTCTGCATGGGGCAAGGAGGGAGATAACTCACACTCACCTTCTTCAACTCATGGATGTGTGGTGGGGAGGGCAGCTGTAACAAAAGGGAGAATAAAAGAGGCTGTCTGTACCACAGAAATCTCTGCACCAGTCGCACACAGGCTGGGATGGCAAGTTATTACGGGGACTAGCCTGGGAAGGGGGCCACAGGATCCCTATTTATATTGATCCAGTAGCCTCAACCCCACATGCAAATGGGAAAGAAGAGCTGCAGCCACTGCTCTAGCCCATGGACTGGAGAAGTGACCATAGGGAGCTGCACTGCAGCTCAATGTTCTGGTCTGTTTTGGGGTCTGTGGATCTTCTCCCCAACCCACCTGAATTTCTCCCCCATAAACTTGTTTAACTCCCTTAGATCTAAAATAGGCCTGAAACCCCCCTTTTGCTTTTGGGATCAAGAAATTTTAGGAGTAAAACCCCTTCCCCCTGAACAATGGAGGGACCTCTATAGCTCTTACAAGGGGAAGTGACTGTATTTCTTGCAGCAACACAATCTCATGAGACAGGTCACTGAAGAGGGACAGGGAAATGGGATGGGAGGGTGGGGTTAGAAATAAATTGGCGTGTATATCCCACTTCCACCATGCTTAGAACCTACTGATCTCTTGTGATGTGGGCCCAAGCACTATGGAAGTGGGACAGGTGGTTTGCAAAAATCAGGGAAGAAAAAGACGGCATTCTAAGAACTGGCAGTCTGTTCCTGGCCAGCTCATCAAAATGAGGTATTGGAGGAGGATGCCTTGATGAACCAGAAGCTGCAGGGGCAGAGGATGCTGGTGGGTGTCTTTTGTAACCTCTGCTCTTCTTCCTTGGCAGCTGCTGAGCTTGAGGGGCAAACCCCTGAAATCCCTGGGACTGGTGAGGACAGAAGGCCTTCTGCTTTACTGCTGGGATGTAAATGCCCAGGGACTCTAGGGTTGCTCTAGAGTCCTGGAGACTATGCAGTGTTGTCATAAATATAAAGGGAAGGGTAACCACCTTTCTGTATACAGTGCTATAAAATCCCTTCTGGCCAGAGGCAAGACCCTTACACCTGTAAAGGGTTAAGAAGCTAAGGTAACCTTGCTGGCACCTGACCCAAAATGACCAATGAGGGGACAAGATACTTTCAAATCTGGAGGGGGGGAGGGACAAAGTGTTCTCTCTGTCTGTGTGATGATTTTGCTGGGAACAAATCAGAAACACAAGCCTTCCAACTCCTGTTAAGTTAGTAAGTAATCTAGCTAGAAAATGTGTTAGATTTTCTTTTGTTTAATGGCTGGTAAAATAAGCTGTGCTGGAGGGAATGTATATTCCCGTTTTTGTGTCTTTTTGTAACTTAAGGTTTTGCCTAGAAGGATTCTCTGTGTTTTGAATCTGATTACCCTGTAAGGTATTTACCATCCTGATTTTACAGAGATGATTCTTTTACATTTTTTTTTAATTAAAATTCTTCTTTTAAGAACCTGATTAATTTTTTGTTCCCAGCAAAAGCATCACACAAATAGACTGAACCCTTTGTTCCCGCCCACTCTCCAGATTTGAAAGTATCTTGTCCCCTCATTGGTCATTTTGGGTCAGGTGCCAGCGAGGTTACCTTAGCTTCTTAACCCTTTACAGGTGAAAGGGTCTTGCCTCTGGCCAGGAGGGATTTTATAGCACTGTATACAGAAAGGTGGTTACCCTTTCCTTTATATTTATGACACGCCCCCCAAATCACAGATAGGGTGAAACACTGGCTGTGATTTCTTTCTGGAGCTCTAGGAGAAAACAGAGTTAATAAGACACATGCTCCCACACCACGCTCGGACACATCTGTGGTTACTAGGAACGGTTTGTCAAAGTCTGGGGCCCTTAGCACAGGGTCAGACATAAGTGTTGCTTTAAGCTGGTTAAAGGCCTTCTGACACTTTTCAGTCCACTGAACAGCATTTGGCTGTTTCTTTTTGGTTAGGTCTGTCAGTGGGGCGGCGATTTGGCTGTATTGCGGTACAAATCGCCTGTAATATCCAGCCAAGCCTAAGAAGGATTGGACCTGTTTCTTTGACTTTGGGACAGGCCACTTTTGGATAGCATCCACTTTGGCCTGTAGGGGGTTGATCGTTCCTTGACTCACTTGGTGTCCAAGGTAGGTCACTCTGTTTAGGCCTATTTGACACTTTTTAGCCTTAACAGTTAGTCCTGCCTCCCTTATGCGCTCGAAGACTTTTTGTAGGTGTTCCAGGTGTTCTGCCCAGGAATTTGAAAATATGGCCACATCGTCAAGGTAGGCAACCGCATATTCTCCCAATCCCGCTAGGAGACCATCTACAAGTTTTTGGAAGGTGGCGGGTGCATTCTGCAGCCCGAAAGGGAGCACATTAAATTCATACAGCCTGACGTGTGATGAAGGCTGACCTTTCCTTGGCAGATTCATCTAGCGCTACCTGCCAGTACCCCTTGGTTAAGTCCAGGTAGAGATGAACTGGGCCCATCCCAGTTTCTTCAATAGTTCATCTGTGCATGGCATTGGACAGTTGTCTGGGCGAGTTACAGCATTTAGCTTACGGTAGTCCATGCAAAAACGTATCTCCCCATCTGGTTTGGGAACTAGAACCACTGGAGATGCCCATGCCTTGCGGGAGGGGCGGATTACACCCATCTGTAGCATATCCTGGATCTCCTGTTCTAGAGCAGTTTTAGGTTGAGGAGGCACCCGGTAAGGTTGGGCTCTATTTGGGTGAGCATTACCTGTGTCAATGGAGTGGTATGCCCGTTCAGTCAGTCCTGGTGTGGCTGAGAACGTCGGCACATAGCTAGTGCACAGCTCCTTGATCAGCTGTCGCTGCATACGCCCAAGGGTCATGGAGAGGTTCACCTCTTCCACGCCACCATCACTTTTCCTTTGTAGTAGACACCTTCAGGCCACTTAGCATCATCTTCTCCCTGGGCTGTAAACTGACAAACAGTTCTCTGAAATAAATTAATTCTCTGGAATAAAAGGGCTTTAGAGAATTAATATAGTACACCTTAGGCTTTTGGTTGGAGGTGGGGAAGGCTATGAGATAATTAACAGCTCCCAAGCACTCTTGGACCATGAATGGCCTTTCCGACGACGCTTCCATTTTATGGGCCTGGAGTGCCTTTGAGACCATGACCTGGTCCCCTACTTTGAAGGAATGCTCTTTGGCATGTTTATCATACCAGGCTTTTTGCTCTTTTTGAGCATCCTTTAGGTTTTCTTTAGCAAGGGCTAAAGAGGTTTGGAGGGTGGTTTGTAGATTGGTTACAAAGTCCAGAATGTTAGTTCCTGGAGAAGGTGTAAACCCCTCCTATTGCTGCTTCACCAACTGTAATGGTCCCTTAACCTCGCGGCCATATACAAGTTCAAATGGTGAAAACCCTAAACTGGGATGTGGTACAGCTCTGTAGGCAAAGAGCAACTGCTGCAACACTAGGTCCCAATCACTGGAGTGCTCATTTACGAATTTATGTATCATGGCCCCCAAAGTTCCATTAAACTTCTCCACCAGGCCATTTGTTTGATGATGGTAAGGGGTGGCAAAATCCATGAAAGTCAGTATGTACTGCTTTTCTCTAGGTGTCTTTTTCGGAAAAGGACCCAGAATATCCACAGCTACTTGCTGAAATGGAACCTCAATGATGGGGAGTGGCTGGAGAGGGGCTTTGACCTGGTCTTGGGGTTTTCCAACTCTTTGGCACACCTCACAAGTCCGGACATAGGTAGAAACATTCTTGCCCATTTCCTCCCAGTGGAACGACTTTCCCAAATGTTTTTTGGTTCTGTTCACCTCAGCATGGCCACTAGGATGATCAGGGGCTAAGCTTAATAGCTTTACCCGGTACTTAGCTGGATCTACCAACTGTCTCTGAGGATGCCAGTGTTCCTGGTGTCCACCAGAAAGCATTTCCTTGTATAAAAGTTCTCTTTTTACAACAAACCTGGATTGATTAGAAGAGCTGAGAGGCGGTGGGTTGCTCTGTGCCACCGTCTAAGCTCTCTGGAGGCTTTCATTTGCTTCCTGTTCGGTCTGGAACTGTTCCCTTGATGCTGGAGACATCAGTTCCTCATTGGATTGTGGACCTGGGCTTGGTTCCTCTGGAAGCGATGCAGGTGATGGGGCTGTTTCCGTTGACTGTGAACCACTTTTTGCTGGTGCACTATGTTGGGGTTCAGACCTCAGCTGAGCCTCTTGTGTAAGGTTATCTGCTGCTGCCGGTGCAGGTTCGGTACGGCCCTCTGGTGTTGGGGTTGCAAGTATTGGATTCAGTGTTGGAAATGGTTCTGGTGCTGGTTGTTCCACCGGTTCCAGTTCTGGGACTGGCTCTGTCTGGGTTTTTGTGACTGGATCCACTATTGCTGTTGCAGACGTTAGCATGGGGTCCAGTTTTATCACCTCCGACCGGGTCCTGGTAGAAGTTTCCAGAACAGAGCTAGGTGTGACAGCTTGCTTAGCTTGGTTGCGGGTGACCATTCCCACCCTCTTGGCTAGCTTCACATGATTGGCCAAGTCTTCCCCCAACAGCATGGGGATGGGATAATCATCATAGACTGCAAAAGTCCACGTTCCTGACCAGCCGTTGTAGTGGACTGGCAACTTGGCTGTAGGCAAGACAAAAGAGTTTGACTTGAAGGGTTAAATCATCACTTGGACCTCTGGGTCAATTAAATTGGGGTCCACTAAGGAAGCATGGATAGCCGACACTTGTGCTCTGGTGTCCCTCCACGCTGTGACCTTATTCCCGCTCACACTCACAGTTTCCCTCCGCTCTGAGGGTATCTGGGAGGCATCTGGGCCTAAGGACCTTTGGTGTGACCCCGGTGCAATTAACTGTAATCTGTTGGGGTTCTTGGGGCAGTTGGCCTTTACATGTCCCGGCTCATTACATTTAAAACATCGTCCAGCTGATGGGTCACTGGGGCGAGGTGGGTTGCTGGAGAAAGTTGTGGTGGGACAATAAGGAGTCTGGAGTGTTCCTTGGGGTCTAGTTGAGGCCTTGGGCTGCCTCCGGTAGTAGGGCGTGGTCTGAGGTTGTTCCTTTTGGTATCCACTCCAACTGAGACCAGGGTTGTTTCTCTCTCCTCCCTGCACCCGTTTTGTTCTGGTTTGTCCCACCTTTTTGGCGGTTTGGGACTGTTACCCTTCTAATGGGAGGTCCTGGACTGTTTGCTGAACCTCTGGAGGGAGGTCAGAAGATTGCAACCATGACGAACGTCTCAGAGCGATGGCAGAGGCCATGCCATGAGCTGCAGAATCTGCTGCATCCAGACCAGCCTGCAGAGCTGCTCTGGCAACCAACTTACCCTCCTCGATCAATGTGTGGAAATCCTGTTTTGCATCATCTGGGAGCTTGTCCTTGAACTTTAAAATTGTATCCCACATGAAAAATTGTACCACCACAACAAAACTTTCCCACTTGTAATACCAAGTTGTAACCTACCTGTGGAATAAAGCTTCCTTGCAAGTAAGTCCAACTTCTTGGCCTCTTGGTTCTTTAGGGTTGATTACTGGTGTCCCTGTCTCTCACTTTCATTGGCTGCCAAAACTACCAGGGAGCCCCGCGGGGGATGTAATATAGATGTTCAAACCCCTGAGAGGGGATATATTACTTCTTCTCCACCCTTTTTCAGTAGGCAGCAGGGGAACTGGGGTCTGCCAAAGAACCTAGTTGGGCTCTAAAATAGTCTCATTAATAGGCAGAGCTACATTAGCCAGGGCCACCAATGTCAAGATGTCCACAAGCCTCCTCTGGGTGGACGTCCAGGGCCAAAGTCATCATCTTCAACTCCTGATGTGTACTGAAATCATCAGGAGTCAGAGAAATAGGGTCTGCCAAAATTGCCTCAGCAGGGAATAAGGAAGAGGATGCCATTGGTTCTGGGGCTGGTCTAGTTCCCATTCTTCTCAGTCTTGCCTGTGAGAAGAGCCCTGAACCTAATCAGTGCTGGGCTTGGTACTGACACAAGGTGCTTGCAGCTTCAGTGCTCCTGACAGCCCATAGGCAGAGCCAGCCAGGGGTGAAAGTAAAATGCAGAACTTACCGGTATGGGGTAGGGACCCGGCAGGACTGCTGATTGGGGGTGCAAAAGGGGCAGCGACATTAAAGCAGCGCTTTAAAGTCAGCAGTCTGGGCCGGTACTGGCAGCTACCTTTTACCAGTACGCCTTACCAGCCCGTACCACCTTACTTTCACCCCTGGAGCCAGCTGAAGGTGATGTGAGGACACTCTTGATTGAGGGGGAAACCTCCACAGGTTCTAAAAGGGCTGATGATCTCAATCCCCAACTATGTGTGGCCCAAGGATCCCTTCGGTATGCCCCCGTTGATATTGTGCTGAAACCAAGGTGGACAAGTAGTATGCTCCTGATGGTGAGAATGGCTAGGCTGGGACACATGGGAACCCACTTCAAAATCTGACAAAGAAGAATCCTCTTCTTGTGAGCATTATGGTTCTGTACCCATCGATACTGGTGAGGCAGGTTCAGACTCTGAAGAAAGGGGAACAGGAGAGCTCATTTGCAGCTTTTTACTAGACAGTACCATCTTCATTGCTACAGTAACAGCCAAATCTGCTGGACGTGCATGGTGTGGAGGTGAAGCCGCCAATTTTGGTTCCTTGGGCGCTGGTGCTGGGCAAGACTCCTAAACTGCCAGTGATGGCGCTACTGAGAGGTTCAATAACTCTCTTGCAGCCTCAGTTGCCTCAGGATCAGATGGTATCAGGAAAGTGCTCTGCTGTACCGGGGTGTGAGGCGATCCCGATGATGGTACTTCAGAAGTTGGTCTCAACAGGCCCATACTAGTCTTTGGAATCAACAAACTCCCCTGCTTGGCGATATGCTCTGGAGAGTGCCTCCTCTTTGAGCTCACTCCCGAGTCCTTAGATGAACTCAATGTCTTTGCCTCCCTTGATGACCCTGGTACCAGTCCATTTTATGATGCCAGCAACACCAATCTGCCTCTCAGTACCAGTAATGCTGGAGGTGCACTACTAACTAACACATATGGTTCGGATGGAGGATGGAGTGCCGATTAATTTAAGTCTGGCTGCCCTGTTTTTCTTGGAGCAGGACTTAAAGCCCTTACAGATGCTACATCTGTCACTTATGTTAGCCTCCCCAAACACTTAGGGCAGGTGGGGTGAGGGTCACTTTTAAGCATTGCCTTACCACAAAAATGGCAGGGCTTGAAACCCAAAGAGTGCAGCATATCTCCAGAATCAGGGCAGGTACACAGATTGGGCACTGGAGCCACAAAAACATTTTTTTAAATGACACTAAACTGAACTAACTATATAGATTCTAAAACCGGTACTATTTATACACTAGACAAAAAGATTTGCAGAGGCAAGGATGGAAGCTTCGACAACCACCACAAGCAGTAGGAAGGAACTGAAGGGGGTCAGGGTGGGTGGCTCCACCCTTTATGCCTGTGTGCAGTGCACAAGGCAGCAGAAGGTGCTCATGCCGCCCGCACCAGGTACCGCTAAGGGAAAACCTCTCTTGACAACTGTGCACTGAAGCGCACACACGCACCTACAGTGAAATGGACATGGGCAATCACTTGAACTATGATTTTTCTACTAAATAAACATTTTGCTTATTTTTACCCCAACCAGGTGTCTGATGAGCAAACTGAGCCCCACAGAGAACTGATAACTGGGCTTCCAATGTGTTCCAAAGAGAACTAATGACTGGGGGCAGGTTTCACGCCTTTGGGAGCGACAAGCCAGAGCAGAAAAGCCCAAGTGTCTGATAGTGAAGAACTTGGGGAGATGGATTTGGGGAACTCTGAACTGGAGCAGGCTGTTGAGGTCACTGTGCACGAAGTAACTAGGCTGCTAGAAGCCAGGGCTGAGACACTTTATTCATGTCGGCTGGCTACTGGTGTCAGAACTCAGAGCCATAGCATTAAGGCACCCAAAGTTACAAGTCAGGTGGTGACAGAACCCCTGCCCGGGTGTTCCCCAAAATGTCACACACGTGTAATGAACTTTTAAAATACATATGTAAAGCTAGTGATACGGAAGACAAATCAACTCTCACTGGTCAAAACCAAATGGAAGTCACCCCACTGCTGATGAAGAAGGGATTATCTGCTGCCACTAAAAAGGCCTAGAAGAGAACTCATGTGATACAAAATGGGGAGGTATCGGCAAGGACTGATTACTGCATTGTAGCTACAACTTGGGCAAGGTGTAAAGAAATCGCAGTTGCTAGTAAGAGATGCTAAACTCCCTTTATTGACAGTAATATAATTTATTTCAGAACTGAGTGTTCTACCCCCAGCAAAATTTCAATTAAAGATAATTCACTAAAATAATATTAACTACCAACCCAGGAAAGATAATTTAGCACTAGGGCGAGCTTCCATAATACTTAAAAGTGGAATAATAAAGGCCCAGGCATGTCAAATGAAAGATGTAGAGTTTTCTTCAGCAGAATGAACACAGGCCATTTCCTTGTCTTAGAACACCATGCTGCAATAGAAATGCTGTAGACCATTGCATACTGAAAGCTTGTCAGTTCCTTATATAAACACCAGCTACCTCAGAAGAAAACACTTTGAAATGTAAGTATCACATTTGTCACAAAAGGCATAAGGGTTTTCAATGTGTGTTTAAGACGCTTACAAGGATTAATAGACTTCTTCATAGCTACTGTACCATATGGGGTTACATGTTTATTGCCCTGTTCATTACAACCATCACCATGTAACAAAAACAAACAGAAAATTCTAAAATAACTGACTGATCCCAAAAGGGATTGAAATAAATGAAAATAGTCCTATGCAGTGACTATATTGCACACCACTACTTTATCTTTGTTACTGTCAAGTGTCTCACTATGAGAAAAACCTAATTTGTTGATATAGATAATTGTATTGCTTCTACATGGGCACGAAGGATAAATCCTGGTCTGCAAATTATGTCCAAGGATCTTCTATATAATGGACATTGTTGAGGGGGAGAAGAGACAAACACATGATAGATATTCCATAGATTGGAATCTATGAAATAGTATAAAATGATTTCAGGAACGAGTTGTGGATTTGAGGATAAAGTTTTTAACCAGCTAAAAAGAAGGGTATATGTGACAGGGTGTGCATACCCCGCACTATACAAGAAAGGGTTAACCCCACATTATGGGAAGCGGAAGTCCCGCCCCTCAGACCCTTCTGGGTATTCTCCAGTTGCTGGCTCAGTATAAAAGGGAGCAGCCCAGCTCATTCTGGGCTGACTGCCAAGGAGGGAGGACACTTGGTGGTGGCGGCGGCGGTGGCGGTGGCGGTGGCTCCAGCCCAGGAATCACTTCAGCACCTGACTGCAGGAACCAGTGATCTCGAGGACCAGACTGGAGACTTGTGGCCTACGGCCGGCCAACCAGAGTTGGAATCCTGGGGAGCTACCTGCACCAAGGAGCTCGGAGACACTGATGGAGTACAGACCCCGGCTTCAGGAGACACAGTAGGAAGTTGCCCAGGGAGGAGGTGTGACTGGTATTTCCCACCCAAGGAAGGTCAGAGTGTTGCAGTAGGAGCCCCACTGACTGGGTGGTGACCATACTTGCCATTGACAGGGCCCTGCACTGGGAGCTGGTGGAGCCGGGAGGGCCCAGGTCCCCCTACCCCAGCTTTCACCCCCTGTGTGGTGGCCCCTGACTGCAGCCATTAAGCCCTGCAGCCCTGATCCCAAGGGCAGCCATATTGACTGTGGCCATTAGGCCATACTACATTGTCCCTGAGGGCAGCCATATTGACTGTGGCCATTAGGCCATACTGCCTTGTGCCTGAGGGCAGCCATATTGTTTCTGGCCATTAGGCCACACAGCACTGAACTCAAGAGCTGCCATATTGATTTTAACCTGTAAACCATGCTCTCTTAAGCATGAGGATAATCTGGTAGACTGTAACCACGGTGCCCCCATGACCCACCCCAAAATGGGGATGGAGAGTGCATACACTATGACAGCATATAACCCAAAACCAGCAGTGATATTAGGACATATATATATCACAGAGGAGAGAGACAACATTAGTCATACTGTTTGTTCTGTGTTTGCTAACTCAATACTTGCTGTGTAACTGTTAATTCAGCAAAATATCGCTGTGGGGTTTTCTCACTTCCTTTGGGAAAATCTTTTCTTGATTAGGCTGAAAGGAAATCCTCCATGACCTCCAGATCACCTACAACAGCCAGCACCAAGAAGAATGAGTGTGGATACAGGGACTAAATTCAATTAAATTTAGCCAAAAATAAATTCAAACAAAAAACAGCTATGCAGAGGCTGAGGACTTTGATCTCACACTGTACAACCCATTCGTAATGTTTTAAGAAAAGATACAAATTTAGGACTAGAATCACAAAGAAGCTTTTTATCAGTGCTTACAAAAACAATTGTACAGCATATCACTCTTCCAATACTGCTTTTGGGGGTCACAAAACTGTAGATGTATGCATCAATTAAACACACTCATTTGTAAGTTGGTGTAAAACAAAACCACACAGCCTCTCTGAAATTATCTACAGGATTTTGTTTCTCTGTTATAAATTTGCTAGCCTAAAAAACTTGAGTCAACATCACATACAGTCTTGCACTTCTTTGTCTCTTTATTAACATTATTTTTCTCAATTATGACAGATTTGTTAAGCACAACTCTTATGCCATACATGAAAACAAAGGGAAAGGAACCTAGGACACCCATGGGGAAAAAATGGTGGGTGCTAAGCACCCACCAGCAACCCCATATCAGTGCCTACCTATCTCCTCAGCGCCTCCCACCAGCTGAATTCAGCTGTTCCGCGGCGTGCAGGAGGTGCCGGGGGGGAGGAGCGAGGGCCCGGCACACTCAGGGGAGGGAGCGGGAAGAGGCGGGGCAGAGGCAGAACTGAGGCAGGAAGAGGCAGGGTGGGGGTGGGGCCCTGGGGGAAGGGATGGAGATCAGTTAGGACCTGGGGCGGAGCCAGGGGGAGCACCTCCTGGCACATGAGAAACTCGGCGCGTATGCCTGGCATCCCAGAATGGAAAAGGATGAAAACCATTGGATTAGACATTTTCAAAATATAGGGTAAAATTTTCAAATGTGCCTAAGTTACACTTTGAAAAATGACTTAGGCATTTAGAAGACAAAGTCCTATTGACTTTGTATAAGAGTTCAGCTGTGCTGCCTAAGTCACTTTTGAGACTAGGACTTAGACTCCTAAGTAATAGATGCTTTTGAAAAAATTATCCATATACTACAAGGCATAAAACATGTGAAAACCAGCCAAGTTTTCACTGCTGCTGGAACCTAGCCTTTTCATTTCTTGGATAAGTGATTTTAACTCTGCAAGCTTACTGTCATATTAAGACAGTTTTTTGCATGTATTGCTATGATGATGGAATATTAGTTTGCTATTGAACTATCAAAACGAACAAAGCAGGGAGTGAAAGTATCACTACCAACAGCACAGTGAATGTCAGATAATTTACTGCAAGTTTGAAAAAGAAATTCAAATTCGCTTTGTTTTAAGCATCTTCTTTAGCAAAGCATTAAAGATCAGTCAATACAAATTATAGGACTAAACTTATTCTACAAACGACATCTTCTGACATTACAGTGAAGCAAAAAAAGGTTGGAAACATTGTGTGACGCTATATATGCTTTGAATACAAAGTGTAACATTTTGAGAAACACAATTATGAGCTGCTGATTTTTTTACAATGCTAATTGAAAGTCAATGAACACTTTTTACCTCTGGTTTGGTGATGGTAAAGTGATGGAAGTCTTTGCTGGGAGAAGGAGCCTGACTATGGATCTCCTGAAGTTTATCCTGCAAGAGGAAAGTCATGCTGGCTTTCTCTCCTTGCCTGGACTGCAAGACAGATCACAGCCTCACTGGATTGTTTCTGTGGACTCTGTGCAATGAGTGGTTGAACTCAACTTTTTCTAAATTGTTTATAATAACAAGCATAATCAGCATCCACATTCCTGAGGCCAGCCTACTTGAGGGGAGGGCTAAGTGCTGGGGAAATCTCTCTTCAGGATTACTATGTTCACAGCATTGACTATTACTCATGAGCTGTCAAAAAGTCATTAGAGTGCTCTGTTAGAAATGAAAGTTAAATGATTGCACAGTCAATGTCCACCCTTCGCAGCATAGGTTAGTTTGTATCCATGGCAAGCTTTTTTAGCTGTGGAGGACCAAAACTAATCCCATAGAACATTCACATATATGAGAGAAAGAAAGTAAGTCTTCGAAGTTAGTAAAAGGAAAATAATTGGGAGAGGAAGCTGGTTCTAAGCTGATATCAGTATCACATGATCAGGTTTGTATCCAGAGAACGAAGTCCCTGATCCTGCAACTGGATCTATGTGAGTATTGAGATCTGCCCACCCAGATCCACTTGCAGGATCACAGCCTTAATCACCTACTGCTGATACAGGTGGAACTTTCTGCCTATGGAAAGCGGTTTGGAGCAGGAACCATCATTCACTTCATTTTTAACCTGCTAATAGAAAGGTAGGTGTAGTAGAATCTACTACTTGAAGCTTAATGATGTGAGCTGAGAGTGGCAGCCAGAAGGTGCCAGTTGTGGCTCCCTGATTCAGGGCTGTCCAGCCTATCATAAATTCTCTTTATGCCAGCATAGGACTGGGCATGAAAGACCTCAACTCTGCTATGCTTTTTCTCCCCCTCCCCCTCGTCCCCCAACAGGTCACCATCCTGATCTGGCATACTCTGAGGAGATTCCCCCTACATAGAGTGAATTCTCTGCTGGGAGTGTACAAGGTGACCATGTTGAATCAAAGAATCTGGCCCCAAAAGTCTACATGGGATCAGATACTTATATGTAAAGCTTTAAATATAAGTTTTCAAATTCCTAGGGTTTTTCTTCTAATATATTTTGTGTAGTTCAATGCCTTTTTAATTTTGCAATAATGCATTTTATAGAGTCATCAAACATGCATTAATACAAAATTAAAAGTTACTCTTGTTACATTATGACTCCAGCAACACATTTTGAGCCAGATGCTTGGCATGTAAGGCATGGTGTCTCCTAAGCCATGGTAAGAGCCTTTGTGTGCTCAATGCGGGAGCACATCCTTAAACTTTTATCATAAAAAGCTTATTCATAATTTGGTCTACCTGAATTTTTTTCTCTAGATTATAATTTTAGCAGGATAAAGTTACTTGGTGTTCAACAATTTAACTCATTTGTGACATGTTCCTTTTTACACCCATACGTTTCACCCTGGGGAGTCCCATTTTCACTTGTGAAGTTCAAAATAGCAGTAGAGGAATGGCCAACCACCTTCCTGTTGTCTAAGAGCAAGTCCCTCATAAAGGCCTGTTTTAATGAATTACCATTTATACAAAGTTGCTGGGTGTGTGCAAACCACTTTTAATTGCTCACTTACTGCCATAATTTCTAGGAGGCCAATATAAATCTAACTGGGTTCCAGAGAATCCATCTCCATGGCCTACTCTGGGATGCACACACCTCTATAATTCTATGCATGGCCCCGTTAAAACTCTTCTATGACACTTTTCTATGCTTCTGCATGCTTGGCTTCAATGCCTTTTTCCATAGCTTTTGTATAGTTCGCCAGACATTGCATTTTCTTAGGAAATGTCTGCCTTGCAGTCAGAGCAGAATGACTGAGTTATTTGAAAACAACTGATACAGTGCTTCTCTTTTAAATACTCATTTTGCCTCAGAGTTTTATGCTGAAGGATGGACTCTCAGCTAGAGAGTAAATCAGTGCACCTCCACTGAAGTCTAGTTTAGCACTATTCTGGCAGAAAGTGGCTGCTTGTAAACACTGACTGACTAAACAGGGCATACATCTAGCAGGACTGACGCAACTAATAATAATCAGGTGACATCTGAGATTCATTACAAGAAGCACTGTTACAGCTACATAGCCCAGAAGAGGCTGGATTCATGTACATATCAGTGGTAATTCAGGAGGGATGGGTGGGTACGATACTCCCCAGGTTCTAAACATCAGTGGATGAAAAATGAAATAACTTGGAATTTACCATCACTTGTGGGGGGACTAGGATCACTTCTCTTCCAATTTGAGCATTAGTATAAAATGAATCCCGGTAAGGTATATGCAATATCCCTATGCTCGATTTACAATTTATCTGCTCTGTCTACTCTCTGCCTGGGTCTTGGAGCTTTTCCAGCAGTTCTCATTTCTATGAACTAGAATGCCATTACTTTTAAGACTGTACATTTTTGATGAGGCAAGACAAGCATTATTGGCTAGCATCAACACGTAAACAATAAGCAAGCCAACAGCTGTACAGTTTCCCATGTTCGGTGCACAAAACTTTCTCTCTCCCAAGGCAATCTGGATAACAGACAAATCTAACACTCCTGTTCACAGCTTATTTATAGAGCTAATTCCTAATACCCTCTTCAAAAGGAAAAAAAAACAAAAAGGAGTAACATATCTCCATCAGACAAGCTTTAATACTCCACTCCATTTAGAAGATAGAATAGGGCCAGGCAAACCCTGCACTCAAGGATTAGTTCTAGATCAACCCCTTCTGTTTTATTTGGAGGTTTGGGTTCTACAGGTGTGGCACTGAGGATAAAATTCAGACTTTCGCCAGTGTAGTAGTTGGGAATGGCTGCTTATGGGGTGTGGCTCCTTTAAGAAACCAGGAAGTGGAGCCTGGAGGATGAGGAGCCCCAGGTGGTCCTGAAGAAACATAGAGAGGGGCTGCCCGTAAGACTCCTGGAAGAAAAGTTAGTTCTTGTTTGCATTTAAACCTGAGCAGTCTTCACTGTGGTATTCCAATAACTTGGCAACAAGATGTGGGACCCAGGGGTGGCCCCGGCTACCAGGCAATTCCCAGTCTCTGTGACCACACCTACCCCATTCCTGGTGCTACCAGGAGACCCATGCTTGCCATGGACCAGGTGAACTGCAGCATTAGATATGTACTTGAAGGCAGATGGTCTGGAAGTGGCGCCTGAAGCTCACCAGCATGCAATTCTACTCCAGGTGCCGAAGGCTTTTGGATTTTCTCCACTCTGGAGACCAACATATTGTATCAGGAGGCAGTGAGAGGGCATTAGCAGCCCACTTTCACCTACACCCAATGCAATGGTCGAACGCATTAAGTTTCAGCAGCAAGGTAACTCCCTGGGGAGTAGTCCGGCAATTTGCAGCCAGCCTCCGGGAACTGGCAGATCTGTGCAAATTTGCACCCCTAACTGATCAGATGATTCAGGATCAATTTATGGAGAAGATTCCATCCCCACATTTGCAGGAGTGCCTCCTAATGGACCAGATTCCCTGACACTACAGGGTGGTGGAGATTGGCTGTCAATTTGTATTTGCAACTCAAGAGGCTTAGACCCTTTGCCAGACCCAGACCTCTCCAGGTTCTTCTTCAGGATCCTCATTCACACCATACATCACTGAAGCCACCCTGATACAGCATATTGACAGAGGGTCAGGTAACCATGTGGGTGAATGAGGGGAATCGCTCTAATCATTGGCGGACGCAGGAGCAGAGTGCTGACACGGCTCCTTGCTGCAGCAAGTGTTGCCGAGCCCGGCACTGCCAGGGGCTCCAGGAGTGTCCAGCTGAGGGACAAATGTGCTGCCGATGTGGAAAACGTAACCATTTTGCCAGATGGTGTTGCTCTGCCCCAGCCGTCACCTATATGGATGACCAAGAGATGGAGGAAGATACCATCCCTGACAGGATCAACTTGGTTACACAGGCCTGAGAGAGTTTTAAAATTTGCCCTTGCCATTTAGCAGGTGTGGAGATACTGCTGCTGGTGGACACTGGAGCATGAGTGTCACTAGTAAACTACACCCACGTACTATAGATATTTCGCCTGTTTCACCTTGTGGCCAGCACAGTCCACACTATCCAGATATGGCAATGTGAAAATCACTTTGTTGAGGATGGTGGATCTCCCCGTGACGTATCATCAATGAGAAAAGGGAATGTTCCCACTTTATGTGGCCTGTTCTGGAGCCAACATTCTCAGGCTGGATCTGTTCCAGGCACTGGGCTTTAAAGTATTAAACACACAGTAAACAGAAATCCACCTTGTGGGGAATGATTGGAGAGACGTACTCCATAAGGTCTCCTCTGGTCTCTCTGTTGCCATACCTCTGACTTCGTGCATGGGTGACTCCCCTGTTCATCCCAATTATACAACATTCTGCAGAACTCACTGTAGCCAAAGAGGTTTCTCTATTGCTCAAGGAGGACATTATAGAAGCAATTGACTCTTCTCTGTGGGTGTCAAATCTTGTTGTTGTAAAAAAGAAAGAAGTTCCGTAGGGGTCAGGACCCCTACAGTTACAACACTGTGAAATTTCAGATTTTAATATCTGAAATCATGAAATTTACAATTTTTAAAATTCTATGGCCATGAAATTGACCAAAATGGATGGCGAATTTGGTAAGGCCCTAGTTATGTGTGATGCCACAGCTTTAGCTCTCGGTGCTATGCTCTCCTAGATCCACCAGGAGGTGGAACACCTAGTGGCATTTGCCTCCCAAGCTCTCTCCTCAGCTGAGCAGAAATACTCAGCTGGAGAGCAGGAGGCCCTAGCATGCATATGGACATTGAAAGTTGGCATCCTTATTTGTATGGCCACAGTTTCACATTACGCACTGTCCACCAGGTGTTAACCACAGTGTTGACACCGTTTGGGTCAGGGCATTGACCCCTTCATATTCATAGTTGGGTTGATCAGCTACATCAGTACTACCTCTCAGCAGAGTACCATCTGGGTGAGCTCACTCGGGTGTCCTGGGCTTTACCTGACAAATCCACAGTAAGGGAGTTACGAGCCAGGGGGAGGAGAACGCCCTGACTGACCTCTCTTTTGTCACCCCCAAATCACTGTTAGAGGTACTGCCTCAAGATGTAGTGTTACAAGGAGCTCTCAAATACATTTGTCAGGGTTGGCCAAAACTGGTTCTAGATTATTTGGTGGCTTATTTTCATGTGAGACATGGTCTATTTCAGGGTTCCCAGATGTTAGTATCAGAGACCATGTGGGCAGAGGTGCTAGCTATTGCCATGAAGGGCACCTTGGGCTGGTATGTATGAAGCAGAGGTGTCGCACAATGGTATGGTGGCCAGGAATTGATAGTCTCATTGAAAAGTTGGTCAGAAATTGTGAACCATGTTTACTTGGTGGTAAATCCTACAAGCGAACCAGTGTACCCAGGATCACTGTCTGGGCCACGGCATTCCACACAGCTAGACATATGTGGAGAAATAACTCCTGCCCCATAGCATCAATGGTTTCTGTTAGTAACTTATGATCTTTTTTCCAAATGGCAAGAGGTAGCCAATAGCAGCCTAATAACAGCACAAGTAGTCTGCAATCAGCTGGAGGAGTGGTTCTCTAGGTGGGATTATCCATGCACAATAATTACTAACAATGGATGGCAGTTTGTTACTGCTTGCTTTACCCAATTCCTGGCAGATAAAGGCATGGTTTTACTCCCAGATATCACCCTCAGGCTAACAGAGCTGTAGAGAGATTTAAACTTACATTGAAGACTGCACCTCAGGCCCATCTGTCCCAGGGTTTGCCCATACTGCAAACTCTCTGCTCAGTATTACCATATTAATGGACTGTTCCCTAGAGAGCCTGCTGAGGTGAGAGTAATGCTTATCGTTAGACTTATTACACCCCTTTCTTAAGGATCCGAAGAATATAGGTCCACAGGAGGTTCATAGGCATGTACAGAAGGTACAAAGGTTGTACCGATGACAAGCAGATGGCTAGGGTGAAGACCGTGGCAGTGGGTAATGGATACCTGTATGCAGGCCACGCAGGGGGGGTCAAGTTGGGGTGACAGCTTTTAATTTCAATGTAGGTTACACGGCGTCTGGGAGTGGTAACATATGAATTGCACAATGGATCCCATTGGCATATCAGTAATTTAGTTCAGGACGGGAGCCCATCACAGGTGAGACAGGTCTGGAAACACCCGTTGCTCCATCAGCAGCTGAAGTGGTACTGCCTTCCCCAGCAGAAGTTTTGCCCGTTCTGGAAGAGGTTCCAATTCTGCTTCCATTGCCACCTCTGCCAGCTGTGGGTGTCCCAAGGGTGATGCATAGACCTTTATGGTCCTGTGGGCCACCAAGTTGGCTGAAGGACTTTGTGGTGTAACATACAGAGGAATTACTGGAATTTTGAGGTTTAAATTGTATAATATGTTATTGTGTGGTTGTATGAAAACAAAAGGGTTTGGAGGCAGGAGATGTAGTATTTGGGAATGTCTGCTTATGAGGCATGGCTCTTTTAAGAAATCAGGAATTGGAGCCGAGAAGGGGAGGAGAAGGAGGAGCCCCGAGAGGATAATGGAGACACCTAGAGAGCCCATCAGATCCCTGGAATAAAAGTTTGTTCTTGTTTGTATTTAAACCTGAGTGGCTTTCACGTTACTGGAATACCACAGCCAGCGGTGCCATTAGGAGGCAGATGGACCGCAGCTCTCCTCATGCATTGAGCTGAGGCCCTAAAAGGGGTGTGTCCGGTGTCTGTCACATCCCTCTTTTTTCCTTCTCGCTGCTAGTAAAATTACTGCCCCAATTGCCAGGAAGGCGGGAAGGTCATGGAATGTATGTGTGTACAATACATCTTGAAAAACAACAGCTACTGTAGGTAAGTAACTATTTTTTCTCCTTCATGTGATTGTGCACATATATATTGCACGGCAGGTGACTTTATATCAGTTCTCTTACAGCTGGCCAGAAGTTGTCTCCAAGCAGCGTCCATTGACCCACATGTGTGTGGTATGTCTCCTCATTCTCCCGATCAAGGGTGTAAGAGGAAGTGCGAGTCAGCGACACTCCAGTTCCCTCTTACCGCCACATGGCCTGAGTTGGAACCCCTATTCCTCCTTCGCTCTTACCTAGATAAGAGAGTTGCCTTACACTATTGTAAATAGTCTTATACTTTGTTTATAGTTTACTTAGGATAGTTAATGCAGTTGTAGTATAGCCCCTCCCCAGTTGGGTGACTCAACCCCTCATCACCTGGGGACTGTGCCCAGGATCCCAGGCTTCAAAAACTGCACCTCCTGCCCTCATTGCTTTTCCGTCAGTAGTGAGCATCAATGGTGCCTATACTGTCTGGGAGAAGAACACATCTCAGTGAAGTGTAAGTCCTTTTCCCCCTAGAACCAGAGAGGCCCATGAGCTCCGTCTCCGCAAGTTCTTGATGGAAGAGGAAATGACACCCCAGACACACTCTCTGATTCTGGCCAAGGAGTCAGCCCTGTACAGTGGCCTCCACAGACAGGCAGTGCCCCTCTGAGCATGAGCCACAGAAGCCTAAGGACAAGCCTCACCTCGAGAGTAAGACACACTCACATGGGCACAAGAGCAGATTCCTGCAGAGGGCTGCTCATAAGAGACACGATCCCTCCCTAAGCCACACCAGGTCAGGTAAGATGTCACAAACAGATCCCACGGAACTGATACCAAAGGTCCCCCAAAAGCTGGGGGGTAAGGCTAAGAAGCAGCAGGATCCGTCGGTACTGCCGGAGATCTTAGTAACAGGGCACTTAGAGTGCCTGTCTATGAGTTCTGCTCTAGATACTATATTGAAAAAGCTTTTTAGAAAACACTGGATAACTGAAGCAAACAGCTATGGACAGTTCTGGCTTTTGTCATGGGAAGCCAGAAGGAACTGAGAAGGAGGCACCAGACACGCCCCTTTCATGGCCTCGTCTCAATGCATGAGGAGAGTAGGGGCGCATGTGCTGCCGAGCAATTCTGCTGGCAAAAGTCTGTTATGAGTTCATTGGGAGCACTACAGTATACGCATATACGCCTACAGTATATGTGCAGAATCACTCGAAGGAGAAAACAAAGACACTCCACTATTTAGCTGTAGTAGTATTAATGTGTATTAAGGCTCACCAATAAACCCTCTATAGAAAAATATGAGACTTTCTGAATAAAGACAATTTTTCTTTTAATATTACAGACAAGTAACTACTAACATTTTTTAAACTATTGTCTTCACTCATCATGATAAGGTAGACTTCATGTTTTGGCTGCTGCTTTTGAGTGACCAGCCACTAGAGGGAGACTATCACAGTGCTGAACAGTTCTGACTTTCCATGTTGCAGAATGGGTGGCATAAACATGCACACTAGCTAGCGCATTATACGTTCCTTTTGATATCCACATTATGTTAACAGAGAAAGCAGGACTAGGTTTCACTATCCTCACAATATCATACTTGTACCTAAAAGAGAGTCACAGCTTTTTTTGTGCTGAACACAATGATCTTTTCAAGTAGTCCCCAAAATGACTACTGGGGTTTAATGGCCACAATCAAACAAATACGGATGGTCCAGGAAGAGAAAGGGACTCCTAAAGATGTTGGACTAGAGAGGGAGGATTTTCAGGCTATGACAAGAACCTGTTGCAATTAAATGAAGCCATTTAAAACATTTTTTTGCCTCAGTCTTCACAGACAAGGTCAGCTCCCAGACTGTTACACTAGACAGCTCAGTATGGGAAGGAGGTGAGCAGCCGTCAGTGGTGAAAGAACACGTTAAAGGCTATTTAGAAAAGCTGGACATACACAAGTCCAAGGGACTGGATCTAATGCATCCAAGGGTGCTGAGAGAGTTGGATGATGTGATTGCAGAGCCATTAGCCATTATCTCTGAAAACTGTGGTGATCGGGGGAGGTCCCGAACGAATGAAAAAAGGCAAATATAGTGCCCATCTTTAAAAAAGGGAAGAAGGAGAATCCAGGAAACTACAGACTGGTCAGCCTCATCTCAGTCCCTGGATATAACATAGAGCAGGTCCTCAAGGAATCCATTTTGAAGCACTTGGAGAAGAGGAAGGTGATCAGGAACCGTCAACATGGATTCACCCAGGGCAAGTTATGCCTGACCAACCTGATTGCTTTCTATGATGAGATAACTGGCTCTGTGGATATGGGGAAAGCGGTGGACATGATATATCTTAACGTTAGCAAAGCTTTTGATATGGTCTCCCACAGTATTCTTGTCAGCAAGTTAAAAAAGTATGGATTGGATGAAAGTACTATAAGATAGATAGAAAGCTGGCTAGATTGTCGGGCTCAACGGGTAGTGATCAATGGCTCGATGTCTAGTTGGCAGCCGGTCTCAAGTGGAGTGCCCCAGGGGTTGGTCCTGGGGCTGGTTCTGTTCAACATCTTCATGAATTATCTGGATGACGGGGTGGATTGCACCATCAGCAAATTTGTGGATGACACTAAGCTGGGGGGAGAGGTAGATATGCTGGAGGCTAGGGATAGGGTCCAGAGTGACCTTGACAAATTGAAGGATTGGGCCAAAAGAAATCTGATGAGGTTCAGCAAGGACAAGTGCAGAGTCATTCACTTAGGACGGAAGAATCCCATGCACTGCTACGGGCTGTGGACTGACTGGCTAAGCAGCAGTTCTGCAGTAAGGACCTGGGGATTACAGTGAAGGAAAAGCTGGATACGAGTCAACAGTGTGCCCTTGTTGCCAAGAAGGCTAACAGCATATTGGGCTGCATTAGTAGGAGCATTGCCAGCAGATCAGGGGAAGTGATTATTCCCCTCTATTCAGCACTGGTGAGGCCACATCTGGAGTACTGTGTCCAGTTTTGGGCCCCCCACTACAGAAAGGATGTGGACAAATTGGAGAGAGTCCAGTGGAGGACAATGAAAATGATTAGGGGGCTGGGGCACATGACTTATGAGGAGAGGCTGAGGGAACTGGGGTTATTTAGTCTGCAGAAGAGAAGAGTGAGGCAGAATTTGATAGCAGCCTTCAACTACCTGAAGTGGGATTCCAAAGAGGATGGAGCTTGGCTGTTCCCATTGGTGGCAGATGACAGAACAAGGAGCAATGGTCTCAAGTTGCAGTGCGGGAGGTCTAGGTTGGATATTAGGAAAAACTATTTCACTAGAAGGGTAGTGAAGCACTGGGATGGGTTACCTAGGGATGTGGTGGAATCTCCATCCTTAGAGGTTTTAAGGCTCGGCTTGACAAAGCCCTGGCTGGGATGATTTAGTTGGTGTTGGTTCTGCTTTGAGCAGGGGGTTGGACTAGATGACCTCCTGAGGGCTTTTCCAACCCTGATATTCTATGATTCTATATGTCAAGCAAGTGTTTGTTAGAAAAAGCATTTTCTGTTGTAAGATGCAAATTCGTTTTGCTGATCTTGTACCTAGACCATATGTTGAAGTTCAGATAAAAGGCTGGGAAATCTGAGAAAAATTGGCCTCCATTATTTTCTCTTTTTTTCCTTTGATTTATAAATTGATTCCCACTCTCTGGGACTATCTTTGTTTTTCACTTCTTTATGAACCCTGTTAATATTTTAAACGATATAAACAAAGGATTTAACCAGGTTTTGTAACTTGCAGTTTTCCTGCATGTTTCAGCTAATAAAGATAGAAGGCTAAACATCATGTGTTAAGCAGTTAAGCAGAAGCCATGAGAAAGGACCCTAAAAAATTCAGCAGTTATAATGGGCAGGAGGTCAGATTTGGGGGTGAAGAAGAGATGGTGGTACTCTTCCAAGATCCACCATAGAATAGGATCCACCTACATGAGATGTCACGCAAAGTAGTTTGAAAATATGACCATACATGGTCTCTGGTCTTCTTGGGCTTGGCTTCACCTAAGGGAGGTTCGTATACTCCACGGGCTTCTGTCTTTTTTTGCGGAGAGGGGGTGTGTAGTCAGACACCCAGTGAGGCATACTCCACTGATATCCTGCTGGGCTCTGCTAGGGTCTTTCGATTTGGCTCTGTCTTGATTGGGGGGTGGGAAAAAGTGGTGGTATTCTCCTAAGCCCACTCTCTCGAGGTGATGAAATGAGTTCCTGGCACTCACGATAGAGTGTGCAGATCTTCATATTATAATCCTTTATCTCCATCCCTAGCTGTTTTGATGACCAGTGAAATAGTTAATACTGTAACATCATGAGTACCCAAAGGAATTAACTGAGACCACCTTACCTAAAAATCCAACAAACTTGAATACTGTCAAAGCCCTAACACAGCAGTGTTTACTACCCCTAGAACTACTGACCGGCAGAACCACCCACAAGAACACTTTGTTCCAATTTCCCAGTCCCACAGCTATTCTCTCAAACCACACCCACCTGCAACCCAGCCAGTGGGGAAAAGGAAGCCTCTTACAATATTTTAAATGCCAACATTGTCATCAATTGGTGTCAGAGTTAGTGCCTATTAAGATGTAGAGGGCAGATTACATCCTTCTGAATTATTGGTAAAGGCTCTGAAAAAGCAGGCAGATATCGAATCAGTTAGATTTGAGAACATGAATCAAGTGTATCTCAGCAACCATAACAGGTAGAGATTTACTTTTTTTTTTTTAATGACAGCTTAAATTCTGCAGAATAAAAAGGCAGCCCCAAACAGACTGGTATGCTGAACCAGCCTGTAACAGCTAAATCCCAGCCTGGACCATGGGTGACTAAATAACATCTACCCCTATGGGTCTCAAACTTTTGTACTGGTGACCCCTTTCACACAGCAAGCATCTGAGTGTGACCCCCCCCTTATAAATTAAAAACACTTTTTTTTATATTTAACTATTATAGATGCTGGAGGTGAAGCGGGGTTTGGGGGTGGAGGCTGACAGCTCATGACCCCCCATGTAATAACTTTGCAACCCCCTGGGGGGTCATGATCCCCAGTTTGAGAACCCCCAATCTACTCCTTGCTGAAGAAAGAAGGGAAGCTGGTGAACCTTGAGAGGTGCGAGCATTCTGCTGAAAAAGATGCCCAAGAAGAAAAGGGGAGGGATAGAGATCGAAGATCAAATAATAATCAGAGATGGAATTTGTATTGTTAGTGTTCTGTCTCTTTCCCCCAGCCCTTTTATGCTTATATGCTCATATACTGGTTTCCAATATTGCAATCCCTAGCAAAAAGCAAAGAATTAACACAAATACAATTTCTGTTTAAACTAAAAGCCACTGTACAAGCCAAGCTTTTTGCCTGTCATACCATCACGACAGCCCACCAGAAGACAAAGGTGTATGAGGGACAAAACTTGTTGGGATCTAGAGAGGTAAGGAAAGAGAGAAAGCACATGAGCAACACCAATACTCTCAACTGCATGTTTTCTGACCTCTCTTCATGAACATTTGCGTTCTTAATCACAATGATATTCCAATGCCACGGGAACCATTTTGTTGTGACAGACATCCCTGGCAGGCTAGTTCATTATGGAGTAACGTAGTGAAGATTCCAGCTAGAGCTGAAAACCAGCCTTTCATTCTATAAAGCTGCCTGCAGTGACTCATAAGCGTGAGTATCAACCTCGGGGCAGACTGTTAAGACCCAGGAAACAAAGCCCAAATTGGTTTTGAGATCTATATTTAGATTTCACCCACCAATTATCAAGTGTAAACTCCGTGGGCACTATAACAGCCTAAACATGGAGTCACAGGCAGTACCCTTAGTTACTCTGATCTGTCTCACCACCCAGATGATAGATGGTCCCTTACACCAAGAATCACAGCAATATTCAGGTTACTCCCAATCTCAAAGGACAACTACCTTACCCTAGGTCAATTGCACCTTAGATCTGACACCAAAGACAGCACGTGTTGCCAATCCTATAATAAACTATTTTATTAATTAGGAAAAGGAAATGAGAGTTATTTACAACGTTAAAGCACATAAACATATATGTACAAATGAATTACAATCTTAAGTTTCAAAAAGTAATAGAAGCTTCTTTAATAAGCAAGCTCTAGATGACCTTTAGGGCTAACCCAGGCTCCCACTTATGCCTAGTAACCCTGCCCTGCAAAGTCCAAGTAGAGATACAAGTTCCGTCTTGTAGGTGTTTTTATTCTTCTCATCCCTTGTGCTCTGAATTGCAGGCTCAGCTAATGGGAGGAATCCACTTGGGTGATTGGAGGGGTGGGAGAGCAAAACAACAAATTTCTTTTGTCCTCTTTATTGTCCCATATTAATCCGTCTGGTGTCGATGGACCTTTCCTGTTGGACAGGACATAACACATGCTGTTGGGAGACTAGCACTGCACACTAGCTAATGTCTCTCTCCTGTCTGATGATTTACACTGTCACAGAAGCTCCCAATATAGCCACTCAAATATCTTACAATATGGGAAACAGATAATTGAGATTAATCATAGAATCATAGAACTGGAAGGGACCTCGAGAGGTCATCTAGTCCAGTCCCCTACACTCAAGACAGGACTAAGTATTATGCCCATTCCTGACAGGTGTTTATCTAACCTGCTCTTAAAAATCTCCAATGATGGAGATTCCACAACCTCCCTAAACAATTTATTCCACTGATTAACGACCCTGACAGTCCTAAACCTCCCTTGCTGCAATTTAAGCCCATTGATTTTTGTCATATCCTCAGAGGTTATATTTTGTTCCTCCTCCTTGTAACAACCTTTTACATCCTTGAAAACTGTTATCATGTCCCATCTCAGTCTTCTTTTTTCGAAACTAAACAAACCCAATTTTTTCAATCTTCCCTCATAGGTCATGTTTTCTAGACCTTTAATAATTTTTGTTGCTCTTCTCTGGATTCTCTCCAATTTGTCCACATCCTTCCTGAAATGTGCCCAGAACTCGACACAATACTTCAGTTGAGGCCTAATCAGTGTGGAGCAGAGTGGAAGAATTACTTCTCGTGTCTTGCTTACAACACTCCTGCTAATACATCCCAGAAGAATGTTCGCTTTTTTTGCAGCAGTGTTACACTGTTGATTCATACTGAGCTTGTGGTCCACTATGACCCCCCCGATCCCTTTCCACAGTACTCCTTCCTAGGCAGTGATTTCCCATTTTGTATGTGTGCAACTGATTGTTCCTTCCTAAATGGAGTACTTTGCATTTGTCCTTATTGAATTTCATCCTATTTACTTCAGACCATTTATCCAGTTTGTTCAGATCGTTTTGAATTTTAATCCTATCCTTCAAAGCACTTGCAACCCCTCCCAGCTTGGTATCATCTGCAAACTTTATAAGTGTACTCTCCATGCCATTAGCTAAATCACTGATGAAGATATTGAACAGAACCAGACCCAGAACTGATCCCTGCGGGACTCCACTCGTTATGCCCTTCCAGCATGACTGAGAACCACTGATAACTACTCTCTGGGAACAGTTTCCCTAGTTTGTTTATGAGAAGGTCACGCGAGACAGTATCAAAAGCTTTACTAAAGTCAAGATATACCACGTCTACTGCTTCCCCCCTATTCACAAGGCTTGTTACCCTGTCAAAGAAAGCTATCAGGTTGGTTTGACACGATTTTTTATGACAAATCCATGCTGTTACTTATCACCTTATTATCTTCGAGATGTTTGCAAATTGATTGCTTAATTATTTGCTCCATTATCTTTCCGGGTACAGAAGTTAAGCTGACTGTTCTGTAATTCCCCTTGTTGTCTTTATTTCCCTTTTTATAGATTGAACTATATTTGCCCTTTTCCAGTCTTCTGGAATCTCTCCCATCTTCCATGACTTTTCAAAGATAATCGCTAATGGCTCAGATATCTCCTCAGTCAGCTCCGTGAGTATTCTAGGATGCATTTCATCAGGCCCTGGTGACTTGAAGACATCTAATTTGTCCAAGTAATTTTCAACTTGTTCTTTCCCTATTTTAGTCTCTTCTGATCCTACCTCATTTTTACTGGCATTCACTATTCACTATGGTCCAATCACCACCAACCTTCTTGGTAAAAAACAAAAGTCATTATGCACTTCTGCCATTTCCACATTTTCTGTTATTATTCTCTTCCCCCCCCCCCCTTATTGAGTAACGGACCTACCCTGTCCTTGGTCTTCCTCTTGCTTCTAATATATTTGTAGAATGTTTTCTTGTTACCCTTTATGTCTCTAGCTAGTTTTATCTCATTTTGTGCCTTGGCCTTTCTAATGTTGTCCCTACATACTTGTATTATTTGTTTATATTCATCCTTTGTAATTTCACCTAGTTTCCAGTCTTTGTAGGTTTTTTGATTTTTAGATCATTGAAGATCTCCTGGTTAAGCCAGGGTGGTCTCTTGCCATACTTCCCATCTTTCCTATGAAGTGGGATAGTTTGATCTCGTGCCCTTAATGTCTCTTGCAGCTAGTCACATGCATTCAATAAAGACTAAACACATTCTTATGAACACCTATTTTAGGCATTACTAACACAAGCGGGAGCCGGACTGATGCCAGGTATTTTGTCAGTGTTCAGTTGAGACCTGGGGACCTTGGCACGAGCTGGCAACTGGTCGGCCAGCACTACACATTCTAAGTTCCGTTTTCAGCCCCTCTGTCAAAAACGAAAAGGAGTACTTGTGGCACCTTAGAGACTAACCAATTTATTTGAACATAAACTTTCGTGAGCTACAGCTCACTTCATCGGATGCATACTGGTTTCCACAGTATGCATCCGATGAAGTGAGCTGTAGCTCACGAAAGCTTATGCTCAAATAAATTGGTTAGTCTCTAAGGTGCCACAAGTACTCCTTTTCTTTTTGCGAATACAGACTAACACGGCTGTTACTCTGAAATCTGTCAAAAACAAAAGCCAAACCCACATCAGCCAGTTAAGTCTCTTGCTGGGTCTCCAGGCTTATCTGCTTTGGGCATTTGCACCAATTCTAGACATTGGCATATCAGAACATGCAAACACCACAGGTAGGCGAGCAAAGCCTGGAGTCGCAACCATGGTGTGCAGCCCAGTTCGAAACCAGGGGAAATCCCCAATGTAGCCAGTGCCTCAGGGAGCCTTTGGGGAGGGAGCAAGAAGAAACCCCGGGATGTGAAGGATGGCTGCGGGGAGAGGGGAAGCAGTGACCGGGAGGCATTGGCACAGCCTGAGAGTGTGTAACAGATGCTCTTCCTCCCCCACCCCCCGCGAGGGGCCACCTCCCCCGCAATCACATCACCAAGGCCCCTCACTAGGCACCAGCAGGTTCCCACCCCAGCCAGCGGCCTTTGGCCCCAACAGGAGCTAAACGGGCCCTGCCCGGCTGCTGCACGTGCGGCGCCTGCCCGAGCCTTGCACACGCGCGCGCCGCGCCCCCAACGGGGGCCTCCCAGCGGCCTCCCCTCCTGCAACAGCCCCCGCGCGCTCTCTCCCCACCCGAACTGCCCCCGCTACACGCTCCAGCCGCAGCGGTCTCATCGGCCCGCCCCCCGCGCGCGCGCGCACGCGCACACCGCCAGAAGGCCGCGGCGCGTTCTCTGGGGACGCCTGCGGTCTCGCGCGGCGGAGGGCGGGGCAGAGGCAGCTGCGGCGTTTCCGGTTGGGCAGCGAGAAGGGCCGGAGACCCAATAAAGCCGCCGCTGGGCGGCCGCGCGCGCCTCCCCTATTCTTCGCCCCCCGCCCCCTCCCCATCGCCGCCCGCGGCGCCCTCAGCCCGGCCTGCAGAAGCAACAGCCGCCGCCATTGGAGGGGCCGCGCCCAGCCCGGGGTCTGCCCGCGCGCGCGGAGCCCCCGCCTGACCGGAGCGGCGGGAACAACGACCTCGAGAGAGCCCCCCCCGCCCTTTGCGGCGCCGCCGCGGTGAGTCCGGCCGGGAAAGGGCTTGCGGCGGGGCGGGGCAGGGAACCATCTCCGGGCAGGCGCGGGGCCGAGGCCTCCGTCCCCCCACCCTGCCGGGGCCGTTCCTGCTGGAGACCCGCCCCCGGTAGCGCGTTCGGGGCCGGTCAGGGCCGGTCAGACTCGCGCTCAGGCCCCTCCCCCGCTCTGCGGGATCCCCTCCCCCCACACGCCCCCGGGCTGCTGCTCGCTAGGCCCCGAGCGGGGCGTGCGAGGAGGCTGCCCCCGTGCGGGGGCGTGAATCCCCCCCCTCGGCCCACCCCCGCGCGGTTGGTCCTAGCCTTTAAATGTGTGAACCCTCCCCACAGCCCGCCCCCAGGGTTATATTGAGGTTAACGGCAATAGAAAACGCGGAATCAAAATACTAAAGAAAAAAAATGGTGAAAGCTGTACGTGGTGTAAACAGCAGCCTTTGAAACCCGCGCCGTGCGGCTCCGAGACCTGAGCGTGCAGCCGATTTCCTTGCCCCAGTGGCGAGAAAAACAAACAAAAAACAGCTGCCAGAAATAGAGACAGGTTAGCTGAATTGCAAACTTTCCTTCATTTTTAATCATCTAGGATCATGTTTTTTTCAAGTAAAGGAGTTTCTCTACAGTGTGCAATTTTTAAGGGACTGTCCCTGTCACTTGTTATTAGAATCAACTTGATGGGCTATATCATCCCATCAGTTCCATAGGGATCGGTGCAAATTATGTCAGGGAGGCCAAATTTACTGACCCTCCGAGCTGAGCCGCATACAATAATCTTCAGACGTTCGAGAGCCGCAAGAAATGCACAACCTGCCCTGCGGGGCAGAGCCTGCTGGGGCGCAGCACTTCTGCCCCAACATCCCCTCCCAGTGCTAAAGCCCTTAGTTCCCCCCTCTGCAAAGAGGGGAACTAAGTCCCTAATCCCACTACCCCGCTGCAGGGCAGGTGCCCTGAGCTCTCTTCTCTCCACACCCCACATCTCCCAATCTGGTAGGCGAAGGAGTGAGAGTGGCCTGGGCTCTGAGAGACTCACTTTAACTGTAAAAAAGTCACATGTGGCTCATGAGCCACGGTTTGGCCACGCCAGGATTATGTATTCAGGTATATGAGGAAGGCTGGAGCAAGTCTGTTGAGTGGTGTTTTAGAAGTGGATCCTGAAATAGTTTGTGTGAGATTTGTGCACACTTTTTGGTATGTCTATGAAGGTGGGCAGCAGTAGCATATAGTAGTTGGTGCAGGTGCCTGAGTAGCCGTTTCTTTGGGAGATCTTAAGTAAAGGAGTTAGAACAGTCAGTAAGGAAAGACTTTATTGCATCTTAATTTAACAGAGATAAGAGTTAAGGAGAATATGTTCAGATGTGATTATATGTGGATTTTGCCAATTTAATTTTTCTTTCCAGTTTAACTATCTTTAAAGCTAAATTAATCTAATTTTTTGCTAAACTTAGATTCCAAGCCTTATATTACCAGGAAAATGTTGTTGTTTGTTATATTATAAATGTTTCTGAAAACTAATTGTCTGGCATGGGATGAATTTTCAGTCAATTCAGTATCCTCATGCAATGTACTTGAAAAAGAGCATCACAAGGACTGGTTTTTTTATTTAAATCATATTTTTATTTGTTAAATACATTTTTCTCTTTAAAATAAATCTATTTAAAATTCAGTCTATGCTAACCCTAAATTTACTATAATGTATTATAATTTAAATTTAAAAAAAATCGCAGTACATGGTACAGCAAACCGCGGCTGGTGGGAGCCACGATTGGCCGAACCTGCTGATGTGGCAGGTAAACAAACCAGCCCGACCCACCAGGGGCTTACCCTGGCGGGCTGCTTGCCAAAGCTTGTCCATTCCTGTCTTAGAGACTATGGCTATACTAGCATTTTTGTTAGTAAAACTTTTGTCAGTCAGGGGTGTGAAAAAACCACACTCCTGACATAAGTTTCACTGACAAAAGCGCTGGTGTGGACAGCACTATGTTCACTGCTGCTTGTTGGGGATGGTTTAATTATGCTGATGGGAAAGCTCTCTGCCGTCAGCGTGTAGAGTGGCTACATTCAGTGGTACAGTTGTGCCACTCTAATGGCTGTAATGTAGACATAGACTTAGGGCTAGTCTATGCTGGCAACGCTAAAGTGCTGCTGCAGCAGCACTTTAACGGGCCTTGTGTGGTTGCAGCGCAGCGCTGGGAGCGAGCTTTCCCAGCGCTCTAAAAAAAACCACCTCTACGAGAGGCGTAGCTACCAGCGCTGGTGCCCTGTCTATACTAGCGCTTAACAGTTCTGAAACTTGCAGCGCTCAGGGGTGTGTTTTTTCACTCCCCTGAGCGAGAAAGTTGCAGCGCTGTAAATTGCCAGTGTAGACAAGCCCTTGGTCGACGTTGCACTTGTTAAACATATAGCATGATGTGGTGGTTACAATAAAAAATTGAGCACAAATTTGATGCCGTCTGATCCCACTCTGTAACAGACTCACCTTATTTTTATCCTTTCATCTGGGAGACAATGAAAGCCAAAGGGTAGTGTCAAACCACAGAAATTCCTATAAATATAAAAATGTATTGAAGTATAAAATAATTCAACCTCCCAAGAAGGGTTAGTAATATGCCATGTGTCAAGAAATTCTGAAAATGATTGGACATGAAGGGAGGAAGAGAGAGGGCTCAGAGACAGATGATAAAAATATTTAGGAATATGGAAGAGCTTCCATATAAAAAGATGTTGAAGAGATTTGGGATGGTTTAGTATAGAGAGGGATATAATAAAGGTATGTATAATAAGTGGTATGGAAAAGGTAAATGGACCCATCTTATCCACCCTTTCTCGCAATAAAAGGATATGGTGTTCAATAAAATTAAAAAGCAACATATTTAAAACAGCTCAAAGGAAGTAGTTTGCACATAATGTACATTTAGTCTGTGGAACTTGTTGCCACAAGATATACTGAAACCAGCAGTTTAGCAGGGTTCATAAAAGTATTGAACATTTAGTATGGGTAGTAGGCGATCCAGAGTTATAGTAAGGATTAAAATAAATAATAAAATCTCAAAGATTTTTTTTAACCCACGTTTCCAGTTCAGATTCTGTGGTTTCAAAATGTGTGTATATCAAAGCCATGTCTTCCAGAAAAAAAAAAAGCTTTCATCTTTTAGGTAGATGAATTATTTTTTGATACAGAAGTGTACAATTGGGCAACCATTTTTCTGTACATATGTGAAGGATTTTTTTTCTCAGCCCTAGAGCAGTGACTCAACCTTACTTCCAGACTAGGTCTTCTAGACACGACCTCAATACAAATAAATAATATTAATAATATTAACATTATTATTAATAATTTACTACCACACACATATTCCTCTCCCAGTACAAGGGCACCGATGAAAATAGGTGAAAATGGTTGATGGGATATGGTTAGATTGGGTCTTCTATTTACAGCAATAATTTATCTGGACATCTTGTTATTACACTATCACTTTTCACCGTTGGAGACACTATCAGGTGAAATCTAGTCAGTTTTTTTTTAATGAGTTACATAAGAATGGCCATACTGGGTCAGACCAAAGGTCCATCTAGCCCAGTATTCTGTTGTCTGACAGTGGCCAATGCCAGGTGCCCCAGAGGGAATGAACTGGTTACGTAATCATAGAGTGATCCATCTCCTGTTGCCCACTCTGCTGCATCTGTCTTAATCTCTGTGATTTTGTTTTGGTTTTACAGTCAGTTTTTTATTTTATAAATATATTTATTCCCCTCCACTGTGTGAAAGACCCATACATACTGGAGAAACCACCTATACAGAGGGCTGTGAAATGCACAAAAACTGAAAAAGAAATTTTTTTCTCTGCTTTTTCAATGTCGGTAATCCTAAATGTAACAACAGCAGGTAAACTTCAGACAACAGCATGGTTTTTTAATTGACAGTCATTCTGTGTGTTACAAATGTGGTTTTTCATGAAAAATAATTACTGTATGGAAATGAGGGTTTAGTGAATAGAGCAGTTGACTGAGAGTCAGGACCTCATGGTTCTGTTCCAGCTTTATGAAATGCTTATGTGGCCTTGTCTCAGATGGTTAATTTCTCCTTCTAGTTTATTAATCTGTAAAATGAAGATAACAGTCCTAGAGTGGTTTTGCAAAGATTAACTTTTTGAAAGTGGTTCTACTTTTCAGATGAAATGTAGTATAAGTATTCTCATATCAAGCAAAGAAATGTTTGTCAGATGAACATGGTGCCATGAGCTAAATATTTGTTACATAGGTCCCGTGCATGTGGTTTATTTGCAAAGTCCGTCCACTGATAAATATATACCAACCAGACCCACCTGGTAAACAGAAATAGAATTTAAATTACTTGCACAAACTCTACTATGTGCAGTGACTTGCAGGCCAAGGGGAAATCTGTATTTGTATGTTTTCATGCAGGAGGTTATAGCCATGCAAAAGTTATTTTTTCCCCCAGAGCAAAATAATGTATTAAATTGATATATCAATTTGTTATGTAAGAGAAGTAGGTGGATTTTGTGTAAAAGAAAGATTCAGCTGCTGATGACACTTTTCTTAACTATCTTGAGGGTTTGTAAATGTCTGGATTGGCTTGATCTTGCTGGGATTAATTTTTATTCTAGAAATGGAGAAGTGCATCAAGCTAATTCAAAATGAACAAAAAAATAAAGAAGTAAATTTTGTATTATCTGAGCTGAATATGCAATGTTTTACCTCTATTGCAGGAATACAGAAGCTTGCTGTTTTCGACTTGTAGTGCTGTGCAAGCTGCAACGGACCATAGAAAAATGGACATGTTCCAGATACTGCGTAAAACATCAGAGCATTTAGAATGTGATCACTGCAGTTTCAGAGGGACAGATTATGAAAACATACAAATTCATATGGGTACCATCCACCCAGAGTATTGTGATGAAATGGATGCTGCTGGTTTAGGTAAACTTATATTTTATCAGAAAAGTGCAAAACTGTTCCACTGTCACAAATGTTTCTTTACCAGCAAGATGTATTGCAACGTTTATTATCACATTACATCACAACATGCAGTACCTGAAAAGTGGAATGAAGACCAGAAAGATCAGGTAGAAGCTGAGACTGAATCCCTGAAAACATCACTCGTTCGGGAGCCACAGAAACCTGCCCTTTCCCCTGAACCACAAAAACCTGCCCTTTCCCTGGAACCACAGAAACCTGACCCAATTATTTCCCCCAAACTTCAGAAATCGGCAGTGTCCCCTGAGCCTGAGAAGCCTTCCCCAGCGGTGTCCCCTGAGCCTGAGAAGCCTGCCCCAGCAGTGTCCCCTGAGCCCCAGAAGCCTGCTGCGGCAGTGTCTCCTGATTCCCTCAGGCATTCCCCAGCCATGTCCCCTGAGCCCCAGAAGCCTGCCCCGGCAGTGTCCCCTGAGCCCCAGAAGCCTGCCCCAGCGGTGTCCCCTGAGCCCCGAAGGCGTTCACCAGTGGTGTCTCCAGAGCCCCAGAAGCCTGCTCCAGCGGTGTCCCCCGAGCCCCGCAGGCGTTCCCCAGCGGTGTCCCCCGAGCCCCGCAGGCGTTCCCCAGCGGTATCTCCGGAGCCCCGCAGGCATATGACTCAGATGCGGAGGCCTGCTCCTGCTTTGTCTCCTGAGCCTCGCAGACCTGCTTCTGCAATTTCCCCAGAATCATGGAGGCCTGCTCCCTCCGTTTCTCCTGAGCCCTGGAGGCCTGCCACTGCTATTTCTCATGAGCTACAGAAATCTCCCACTGCTGTCTCTCCCTGGCCCCAAAAACCTGCCCCGGTGGTGTCCCCCGAGCCGCGGAGGCCTGCCCCGGTGGTGTCCCCCGAGCCGCGGAGGCCTGCCCCGGTGGTGTCCCCCGAGCCACGGAGGCCTGCTCCTGACCCTTGGAAACCTGCATCCTTCTCTGAGCCCCAGAAATCTACTCTTGTTTCGTCTGAGCCATGGAAACCCATCTCCTCTGTGTACCCTGAAGGCTGGAAACCTGTTCTTTCTCCTGATACTTGGATATCTGCTCCCTCTCTTTCACCTGAACTCCGAAAACCTAGTCACGCTGTTTCCTCTGAAGTTTGGAAATCTTCTCTGTTTTCTGATCTTCGTAAACCTGCTCCCTCAATGTCTCCTGAGTCTTGGAAACTTACTTCCGAGTCCCGGAAGTCAACCTTCTTCTCTGAGACTCAGAAATCTGCCCCCACCATTTCCCCTGAGGGACAGAAACGGGCCTTCTTCCCTGAATCCCGGAAAAGAGCCCTCTTCTCTGAGCCTCGAAAATCTGCTCCTGCTGGTTCATCTGAGGTCCAGAAACGTGCTTTCTTCCCTGAGCCTCAGGTGTCTGCTACTACTGTTTCCCCTGAAGTCCAGAAACATACCCTTTTTACTGAGTCCCAGAAACCTGCTCCTTTCTCTCCTGAAGTCCAGAAACATGCCTTCTTCCCAGAGCCCCAGAAACTTGCGGCTGTTTCCCCTGAAGTCCAGGAACATTCTGGCTTCCCAGAGCCTCAGAAAGCTTCTCCTGCTGCCTCCCCTGAGATCCAGAAACATGTCCCCTTCACTGAGTCCCAGAAACCTGCTCCTGCTGTTTCTCCTGAGGTGCAGAAACTTGCCCTCTTCACTGAGTCCCAGAAACCTGCTTCTGCTGTTTCCCCTGAGACACAAAAACAAGCCGCCTTTACTGAGCCTCAGAAATGTGGTGTTTCCTCTGATGTCCAGAAGCATGCTCCGTTTTCTGAGATCCAGAAATCTGCTCCTGCTGTTTCCTCTGAGGTCCAGAAACATGCTCTTTCTACTGATCCCCACAAACCTGCTCCTTCTGTTTCCTCTGAGGTCCAGAAAAATGTTCTTCTTCCTGAGCCTCTCAAACCTGCTTCAGCTGTTTCCGCTGAGCCCCAGATGCCTATTGAGGCCGATGAGAGTGATTTCCTAGCTCAGAGTTTAGAAGACCAAAAAACACTGGATGATCTATTGTCTCAGGAAGAGCAGTCAATCTTAGTGAAGGAGCCTTCAGAAGATATGTTGTATTCATGCCCCAAAAAGAAGCCTAAGAAGGAAAACCAGGAGACCTCTGATAACGAACTAAATAACAGTGAATGTGGAAAAACAGAGATGGATTCTGTCGAGGTAAAGGAACAAGAATCAAATAGTGATCAAGAACAGTTTGATACGGAATCATCTGATTACAACAAAGAGAGCAAAATAGATGCAACTACTCCCATTCAGCCACAGTGCATACTGCAGTTTACAGAAGAGAAAGAGGCTTTCATCTCAGAAGAAGAGATCGCAAAATACATGAAGCGTGGAAAGGGAAAGTATTATTGCAAAATTTGTTGCTGTCGTGCAATGAAAAAAGGTGCTGTTTTGCATCATTTAGTTAACAAGCACAATGTTCAAAGCCCCTACAAATGTAAAATATGTGGAAAGGCTTTTCTTTTGGAGTCCCTTCTTAAAAACCACGTTGCTGCTCATGGTCAAAGTTTGCTTAAATGTCCACGCTGTAATTTTGAATCAAATTTTCCCAGAGGCTTTAAGAAACATTTAACCCATTGCCAAAGCCGTCATAGTGAAGATACAAATAAAAAGCAATTGGACAGCCTTGAACCTCTTGAACAAATGTGATTGTTTTTGTTTCCTTATACTCAATGAGTTTAATTTACTAAAATGTGTAAGTATTGCTGTATGTTAGCTAAGTAAGTAGTTTAGCTGATCTGACAAGTCAAAAGATGCGTGGTTTATTGTACTGTGTTTAACTTGTCTTATAGCTTGTATTACTGAAAGGATGTATTATTCAAAAGTTGTTCTAAATACATGTTCATGTCGCTGTATTATTATTCAGTAAATTCATACTTTATTCGTCAGAGATGCTATATTTCTGAAACCAAAACAGGGGTGAAAACTAGTTTTGTAAAGATTGTTGTAAAACATGCAGGCAATAAAGTGGAGGTGTGGCAAACAACCCATATCATATTACTGTGAAGACTGAACTTAGTTTTTCACATCTCTCAAATGTCTTATTTTTTAAAATGTGAAGCAAAACCTCAAAATTAGTAGCCCAGTGAAACTGAATGTGATTAATCAGGCATGAAAGAATGATGTTGGTTTTCTGGAATAATTATGCCCTGAGCTTGTGATTGAGTGTGTAGCATTTGTTGGAAATTCACTGCTCTCACCTCTTTGAATGATTTATCTCAGACTTTTAAAATGTCAAGGTACTTATTTTGTGACATTGTATTTTGACCATGTTTTAAGCATGTGCTAATATACATTAAATTGATGGAGTGATATCAGATTTAGTATATATATATATACACAACGACCAGAATTTTCTCTTGTTGACTCCAATGTTTTGTATGCCAGAGAAGACTGAATTTCTTGTATTTGGTAAAATGTTATGCTTCAGTCTTTTAATAAAAAGCTAACGTGAACACGACATTGTTTTTGTCTACTCTTTCAAAGAAAAGCCTGTGATAGTCCGCTATGTTGTAGTCTCAAATACTTTTGAATAGCAGCATTCAGTGCAGAATAAATCTGAAGTTTTTCTGTAGGTATTATAGCTTTCTGTTAATGGAAGTAAAATTAGTTTAAACTCCCATGTCTGTACTTTAGAAAGGAGCATTAAATATAAGAGGAGGAAAATACCTGTAATATACCATTGTAGGGAAGGCATACACTATTTAGTGTTTTGTCCCATTTCCAATCCTTTTGTTTTAATTATTTTTGGATGTTACTTACCTGACATTGCTATTTTCCAACAGATACAGTAAGTTATCCTTATCTGCTTTGGCCACATACTAATGCACTTACACTGGAATAAATATTAGTAACAGACTGTGTATTTTCATTTCAGTTTAATGGTAGGAAGTCAACCTGTTACTTCCAATGAAAGCAATACACTCTAGGCTGTACTGTAGACAATAGTCCTGCATTGTAAAGAGGGCAAGTACCTAATCTACCAGGCCATTTGTTTCTAGTTTTCCCATAATCCCATGTGGATTTTAAGGTCACTTTTGTGGGCTCATAACACAAGCATTAGGGGTCACCAAATGAAATTAATAAGCAGCAGGTTTAAAACAAACAAAAGGAAGTCTTTTTTCACACAACACAGTGTCAACCTCTGGAATTCCTTACCAGAGGATGTTGTGAAGGCCAAGACTATAACAGAGTTGAAAAAAGAACTAGATACATTCATGAAGGATAGGTCCATCAATTGCTGTTAGCCGGGATGGGCAGGGATGGTGTTTCTAACCCAGGGGTTCTCACAACAATTTTTTTCATGGCCTCAGAGTGCAGCCACCAACTCTTGCTGGTGGCCACCCTGACAGTTTTTCCTAAAATAATTAACTTTAGGAAAAACAAATATTCACATATACATGTCCAAATCATTGTAATTTATTTATGTAGCATTTTTTTTGCAGACTCAGTAATAAATATATTCTTTACTGAGCCTAAACAGACTAGAAACACAAATAAGTTGGTTTGCACATTCTTGTCTTTTTGTTGTTTCTTTTGCTTTTTGGTTGCTTTTTTTAAAAAGACTTGCTAGCTAGAAAGTCTGTTGCTGCAAAAGATAATATTTGTATGTTAATATCACTTTTCACAGCAGACTTACTAGCTAGCTGGGAGGCTGTGAAAAGTGATATTAACAAACATACAAATACCAATTTTCACAGCTGACTTAACCCTGGCAAGCCAGGTGACAAATTAAGTCCTGGATGGGGAAGTGGGTGGGGGCCAGAGGCGATGCCGGGGAGGGGCGTGTGAGTCGAGGGCTGGCACCCACTGCTGTGCAGCTGGAGTCCAGGGCTGGAGCCCCAAGGCCCATGACTGGTGCCTGCTGCCCACCACCCAGGGCTGGGAGCCCGAAACCTGAGCTTCACCGCCCCTGGGAAGGTGGGGAACTCATGGTTTGCTTCCCCTCTGGTGGTTGTGACTCCAGAGGGCAGGCAGGGCCCAACACCTGCTGGTGGTCCTGGGGACAGTCCACTGCCGCCCCCCATCACTGCCCAGGAGGCTGTGGCCAGGCCACAGGAAAAGCCCTTAATGGCTGCATTTGAGAAACACTGCTCTAGCTTCTGTTTGCCAGGAGCTGGGAATGGGCGATGGGCTGGATCACTTGAGATTACCTGTTCTGTTCGTTCCCTGTGGGTCACTTGGCATTGGCAACTGTCAGAAGACAGGATAATGGGCTAGATGAACCTTTGGTCTGACCCTGTATGGCTGTTCTTATGTTATACAAGTATTCTTTATTAGCACAGATGATGTTCTTTTGTAGTATAACATGACTTTATTCAGAAAATGAGTGCTATAGTAATATTTTTATTTAACTTTGAAAGATCATAGACAAAATGCTTATAAAACTGGGTTCATATTAACAAATATCAAGTTAAAGAGCTGATATCAGCCATGTAGCCAATTAGTTCATTTTATTATCCATCTATTGTGCTGTACAATATGATTAACTCATATGCTATGTTAATGTAACTGTTGTATGCTAAATAGATTTAAGATGTAGGATCATAGAAGTATAAGATTGGAACGTATTTAGGAGTGATAAGTATGTATTAGGTATCTAAGTAAAGGAGGGCTGAAACACACGGCCTACAGGCTGAGGCCAGTAAGATTTCAACTTAGCCATACTAGGCCATATGCTTAAGAATGCTTCACATTAGTAAGTGACTGAAGAATCATAGAATATCAGGGTTGGAAGGAGGTCATCTAGTCCAACCCCCTGCTCAAAGCAGGACCAATCCCCAATTAAATCATCCCAGCCAGGGCTTTGTCAAGCCTGACCTTAAAAACTTCTAAGGAAGGAGATTCCACCACCTCCCTAGGTAACGCATTCCAGTGTTTCACCACCCTCCTAGTGAAAAAGTTTTTCCTAATATCCAACCTAAATCTCCCCCACTGCAACTTGAGACCATTACTCCTTGTTCTGTCATCTGCTACCACTGAGAACAGTCTAGATCCATCCTCTTTGGAACCCCCTTTCAGGTAGTTGAAAGCAGCTATCAAATCCCCCCTCATTCTTCTCTTCCGTAGACTAAACATCCCCAGTTCCCTCAGCCTCTCTTCATAACTCATGTGTTCCAGTCCCCTAATCATTTTTGTTGCCCTCCGCTGGACTCTTTCCAATAACCCTGTGCCAGTAAAGATCACCAGAGTACTGTAAATATGTGCCAATAGACGTGGTGATGTGGAAAATTGAGCTCAATGTATTGCTCAAGATCATGACACCTTATTGTAACATCTTTTAAAACATCTCTCCTGACTGCAAGGTACATGTTGTGTGTAAATGCTAATAAGAATAAGAGGAACTACAAACCTATGAAAAATGGGGCACCCAATATACATGGGGTGTGGAAGTACAGATGGTGGGGGGAAGGATTGACACCTTTATGCATGTGCATAAGAGTGTTAGGTGTAGTCAGAATTACAATATAAAAGAGAGTTTCCTGTTTGGGTAAAAGTGAGAATACCCACAGGAAAAAATACAACAGGAACTATCCCTCTACTGATGATCAATTGGTGAGAGGTCCATTGGACCCTAGAATATCTTTGAGGATGTGAGTATGACTACAGTTATAATTATTGCATAGGTTTTTGGTAGGATTTCTGTATGCATGGGTAATTGTAACTTATTGCTTTAATAAAACTTGTAGTACAGATAAGACTTTGTACTTGTGAGTGAAGCGGTAGTTATTATCCTTGGACTTCATGTGTTCCTAGAGCCTCCAAATTTGAGAAAAGCACTAGAGGCAATTTTGCTCTGTTGAGCTGAACTCATGGTGGTGTAATATAACATCACTAAATTAACTTTAAATAAAATTAATGGCTACAGCCACCTCTGAAATGGGGCAGCTGGCCAATGACATCACTATAGAAGGAGAATTCCTTGCTGCACATCCTTACAGCCTTAAGCATTGGTCTCCAAACCAATTGTAATAGTACAGTTGAGAGCCACACACCCATTTGCACCAAATCTCCAGTCCTTCCTCCCTAGTCTGTCCTCTTTCTACAGTTCCTAGTGCATGATTACTTCCAATTGCTGGTACTGGACACCATCCATGATGGATACTCCATCTATTTCCAAACAGTCCACCTCACCATCCTCCCCTTTTTCCTTACCTCATGGATCAATCTCATAAAAAAATCTTGTTGGAAGAAGTTGATTCTCTCTTGAAAAAGGGAGCTGTAGAGGAAGCTCCACAAGAATACAGAGGGAAAGGATTTTATTCCCACAATTTCCTGATTTCCCAAGAGCAGTGATGGTCTGAGACCCATAGTAGACCTCAGAAACCTCAACAGTTACAGAAGAACACACATTTCTGGATGCTGTCTCTGAGAGACATTATCCCTTCATTATCTCAAGGAGATTGGTATGTGGCTTTTGACTTATAAGGACACCTATTTTGATGTGGCAATAAAACACATCACGTATCTGAGGTTCTGTGTGAAGACAAGATACTAGTAGTTAGAGTTTCCTTTTGGCTTGAGTATAACCCCATTACTCTTCAAATGCCTTGTGATGGGGTGTGACTCACCACTCTGGCACCTCCTGCTGGTTGTCTTGGGAATTAGCTCTGCATGGTAGTGTGTCCTCTTTGGCTGCTGCCTCGCCGCCATCACTTCTGCTCCAGGATCCACGTCTCTCCAAGGACTGTGGCATCTGCTTCAGTGACACAGCCCTTTGGCTGTACCACACAGTGTGCTCCCCCTTTCCGCGGGACCTGCAGTCCGCTGTTCAGCCACTTCCCTTAGTAGCTACTGCAATGAGTTGTCTGGCCACATCCTTGTGGCCCCAGCGTCCTCTTTGCCCTTGTCTTGGGGCCTCAGTGTGCAAACCTCAGCAGCCAGCCAGGAGCTGTCTCTCGCTCCACTGGTCCTGCTAGCAGCACTGCTCTGTCCAGGGCGCTGGCAGTTCTCTCAGTCCTCCAGGGACACAGTCCTTCCTCCGTGGGCTCCAGCAGAGAACTGCCTTCCTCTGCCCTGCTGCTCCCTTTTTATATGGTCCGGCTTGGCCCCGATTGGCTGCTCCCTTCAGCTCTTCTATCTGCCTGCCTCCTGTACAACCTCCCTAGGGCTGCTTTTAATCCCTTTTCTGCCAGTAAGGGGCAGCTGCCCCATCACATGCCTCGAGGTAGCTCCTGGCCACCTCAAGTGCCAAGGAATATTTGTCTACCCATACCTGGACAGATGGTTCCTAAGGGCCAACTTTCAACAGGATCTCTCCTCAGCAATCCAGTACATGTGCATTTTCTGGTCAATTGGGACTGTAATCAAGTGAGAGAAATCCATGCTTCAACCTACACAAAGGATCACCTTCCTCAGAGAAGACCTAGACTTTGCTTAGGCCAGAGCCTTTCTCTCAGAAGAGAGATGTTTCAAAATTCATGACTCCCTGATAGGTTTCAGAGTAGCAGCCCTGTTAGTCTGTATCCGCAAAAAAAACAGGAGTACTTGTGGCACCTTAGAGACTAACAAATTTGTTAGAGCATAAGCTTTTGTGGGCTACAGCCCACTTCATTGGATGCATTGAATGGAACATATAGTAAGAAGATATATATATACATACAGAGAAGGTGGAATTTGCCATACAAACTGTAAGAGGCTAATTAATTAAGATGAGCTATTATCAGCAGGAGAAAAAACTTTTGTAGTGATAATCAAGATGGCCCATTTAGACAGTTGACAAGAAGGTGTGAGGATACTTAACATGTGGAAATAGATTCAATATGTGTAATGACCCAGCCACTCCCAGTCTCTATTCAAACCCAAGTTAATGGTATCTAGTTTGCATATTAATTCAAGCTCAACAATTTCTCAAGGAGCTTCAGTGTGGAACAACACCACATCATGATTGGACCCCATATCTTCACACAGTTTTTCAAACAGATATGCATGAAGAGGTTGAACCTTAATGTAGTTCACAGTAGATGAGACCTGCTGCAAAATTTCACCGACCTCTAGACTTAGAGCTTTAGCTGCCAGTTCTCTGTGAATCATGCAGAGAGTCCACATAGCAGACAGAGCAACTTTCTTTACCAAGGCATGCAGACCTGCTTTGTTGCCTTCCATAGATGGAGCTCAATCTGTGCAAAAGCCCATGGTGCGATTACACCAGATATTGTAATCTTACATGTAGCACACTGAATATTTCTTGTGCTGTCTTGTGTCCAGGTAGAGGGAGACAGAACAGAAACTCTTCAAGAATTGCACCCTCCCATGTGTATTTCACAAAAGCCAAGAAATGTGCATCACAGCTCTCAGTGCTCACATCAACTTGAAGAGTAAAAGCATCTGTGTTTTTCAGATGCTCAACCAGTGTGCATTTCTGATCTGCTGCTATCACCTCAATCCCTCGCTTCACTGTGTTGTTGGAGAGTTGTATGGCTTTGAATTTGTTTGCCTTCGTTTCCCCACCCATTATCTTCCCCGTACTTGCAGTTGGCAAAATCAAAGCCTCTCCAATTATGTGAGGCTTCTTGGCCTTCAAAAAAGAACTAGATAAATTCATGGAGGGTAGGTCCATCAATGTGTATTCGCCACGATGGGCAGGAATGGTGTCCCTAGCCTCTGTTTGCCAGAAGCTGGGAATGAGTTACAGGGGATGGATCACTTGATGATTACCGGTTCTTTCATTCCCTCTGGGACACCCTCTACTGGCCACTGTCGGAAGATAGGATACTGGATTAGATGGACCTTTGGTCTGACCCAGTAGGGCCATTCTTATGTTCTTATAGGCTCATACCAACTCAAGCAGAGAGGATGCTCTGTTGATAAGGCTGCTGCCCATAAATAAGGATCTTCTGGATTGAAGTCTCTCAGGTGGATGCTTGCTCAGTTGGGTGGTGCAAATGGGAAAACAATGTCTGCATAGCCCCCTCTGCACAGCCAAAATGTCTGGACCTGCTCCACAAGTGCTGATCCAGGAAGGCAGCCTCCGCACAATGTGACTTTGCAAGCACCATATGTGCAAGGTCACACCTGGTGCAGGCCATCATTTTGTAGATCAAAATGGCAGCCTTCTGGCATAGCATTTGTGGAGCAGGTCCAGACACATTAGGGATGGACCACATCATCTCATGTGCCAAATCTAGCCCGTTGGACCCGCAATCCATCTGTTGGGGTCGCAACCCACAGTTTGAGAACTGCTGATGTAGACCCCTGTTCAAATCCTTTCTCTTCCTCTGGCAGAGAGGGGTAAATTGAACCTGGGACTCCCACATCCCAGGTTAGTGCTCTAACCACTGGGATAAAAGTTATAAGGAGGTTAGCAGTTGCTCCTCCTCTCCCGCTCCTGATTTGGAAAGGGACCTACACCGGGTAGGTGGCCTATGAGTATGCCTACAGGATCAGGCCTCATGTGCAAGATAGGTGAGCAAACACCTGTCCTCCCCCCAGTTCGTAGATTGCTGTGGGGCTTACATGGGAGATAAGCATCTGATCATGTAGAGGGAGGTAGCAGTGCAAATGCCTAGAGGCAGAAACATAGGTGTCTAGGGAACTTTTACCCTGAAAATTTAGGCACTGAGTGAGTTTAGGCACTGGATTAAGCAGGGTTGCAGTGGAGCCTAAAACTGGGATTTAGGCACCTAAGTGTGGGGTTTGAGCACTTAAGTACTTTTGTGGTTGCTATCCTAGGTGCTTACATCAGTACTGATTCTTCACACTTCTAAATCCCTGGAGCCAAATCTCAGAAAAGCTCCAGTGTGATTGGGAATGTCAGTGAAACTCCAGTAATAGTATCCAATAGAGAGGCTGTACTCAGTTCCATCATCACTGGAGGGAGAGAGTTCTCTTAGGCATTTCTCTTTCCTTCCTTTCCTGTGTAAAGGGAGTGGAAATCAATGCTTGCTGGTCATGGGAGGGAGTGGATACTCAGCTGTTACCTCCATTCTCCGTTCCTCCCCAAGCATGGCGGTGTTATCTGAAACATACTGAAGTAAAATATTCCATAGTAAGTCACTTCCGAATTTAAATTAAATGCTCTGCCTTCAACTTTAAAAAGAAAACAAAATCCCTGTAAAATATTATTGGAAATAAACATTCAGGTACTGAGCTGAAAATACACTTTTTAGAGTGAATTTCTTCCCAAGTAATCTGAGCTTTCATAAAGCTAATAATTCATTAGCAAGAGCATGCACATTATGCATGGCTAGTTGGTAACAGGCCATGTTCACGGTCACAGAAGTGCTCTCCTAACAAGTGAAAAAAATGCTAAGAAATAAGCAAATGTCACTTCATGTCTTCTGTATAACGCCAGATAATCATGACCTCAATTGATGGGGCTGGCAGGCTCCCTACCCAGCTCTGCGCCTCCCCAGAAGTGGCGGCATCCCTCAGCTGCTAGGTGGAGGCACAGCCAAGCAGCTCTGCGCGCTGCCTCCTCCCTGAGCGCTGGCTCTGCAACTCTCATTGCCTGGGAACCATGGCCAATGGGAGCTGCAGGGGCAATGCCTGCAGGTGGAGGCTGTGCGCAGACCCCCTGGCTGCGCCTCCCCCTAGGAGCCAAGGGATGTTGCTGCTTCCAGGGAATCCCCCTGAGGTAAGCGCTGCCCAGAGCTCTCACTCTCTCCCATGCCCAAACCCCCACCCCTTCCCGCACCCAAACTCCTGCTGCTGCTGAGGAAGCAATGGCCTGAGGCTGCCCCAGCAGCAGCCGGTACAGCTAGCCACTCTGGAAGTCCTGGAAAGTCATGGAATCTGTGACTTCCGTGACAAACTCGCAGCCTTAACTATAATCTATTAAAATTATTTACATTAAAAAAATTCAAACATTACGTGTTTGCCAGCAAAGTTTTAAAGTCAAGCCACTGAACTGGTGCGACAAAGCACCTGGAACCAGAGTCTGTTGAAATGCTAAACCAGCTTTTCACAGCAGCAGCTTTTTCTGTAGGTACAGAGAGAATATTTTCTTCATTTCAGTTTATTCTGTTAGTTCAGTTCAATAACTAGTTCAATCAAAGAGAAGAAACTGATTGGGAGTTTAAAAAGCAGGAAAGCTTGTTTTCCTCTTCCAATCTAAATAAAAACTAGGTGTGGGAGGATGAGATCTACCAATTCTAAAATCTTGAAGGACATGTCGATCAGAAACAGAGAGTTCAATTCACTAACTATAGGTAATCATTATTTACTTGTATTACCACATACCACAGCCCAGCTTTCTTCTTCCATTGCCTCTGGCTCCTTGGCAATGAGTACTGAATACTCCAGCCATGGAATGGATGCATGTAAGTCTCTTCTTCCTCCACTTTTAAAACAGTATCTTGGTTTTGAAAGCAGCTTTAGCACTAAATTACATGACAAAACATTACATTCTTCCCCAAAAAAGTTTCATTGTGTTCAATCCCAGGTCTCGGGATTAATATCAAAACTTCTTTAATATAATATATATTACTTGCTCCTAACATAAATACAGGAAATAGGAGAAGTGTAAATTGATAAAAATAAATCGCTATGTTTGCAGGATTAAAATAAATCTTGGCATTCCTTGTAATCATTTATTCACAGCTGAGGAATTGTCACTCTACAGCTTTCTCATACCTTTTCAATTTCCATAAACTCGTATGAGCTAGAAATAATTTTCAAAACTGTCAGTCAGACAGACCACACTGCATCATTACTGTGCAAAGCTCTGTGGAGCTGGCTGCAATTGTAGAGATGTAGAGGGTTAGAAAATATTAGTGCGGAAGTCTCTATGATTCCATTTATAGCCTACCATTTCACTTTGTTACATGAAGATTTATGGGTCCTTTTAGAATTGCACTGGAAGGAAGTTAAAATTATTTTACGTTCCAGTTCAGTGTGGATGCAGTTTTCATTTTAAATGTTTATAAGTCCTGACCCCTGTCTGAGGTGACTAACATTTTTACTATTTTAATACCCTACCTTTGTTACCTGCTCTGGGCTCAGTTATACATTTCTTAAGTAGCCAATACTCTCATTGTAGATTATAGGAGTTCAGTTAAAGGTGAAATTCATCACCTAGCTTGCATGAAGGTCAAGTAAATGAGTTTGAATGGGGGAGTGTGCCAGGGAATGGGAAGGAGCCTCACTGCAGCTAGTGCTAGGATAGGGATCATAAACCATTCTCATGCCCTATAGAGGGCTTTGTGGACCCTCCCTGGATCCACATAATTGTGGCCCTAATGGCTACAATCTGGCCTCCTTCATCTTGCTTCAAAGCCTGCTGATGGCAATGTGTCCTATGTAAAACCTATGTGGAATTTAGCTCCACTTTCCCCATGAGATGTTGCATCCCTCTTTGTACCCACTCTGAAGCTGCCCACCACCTGCACAGCAGAACCATGGTGGTTCCATTGCACTGGAGGCCTTCTGCAACCTGGGCAAATTTCACCCTAAGTGTGAACTGCAGGATCAGACCCATTTCTCTGAGCTTAAATAACCTTTTTATTTTATTTTATTTTATTTTATTTTAACAGCTTTAAGGAGTGTAATAACATTTGCAGAGATAAAGGCAGAGAACGATTGTCAGATACTGAGTGAAGATTGTATTGTGTATCGCATAATATAGAGAATATTCTGTTAAATGTGACGTCTTCATTTTGTGCATTAAATTAAACAAATGATGAACAATTAACATTTAAAACCCATTTATAATGTATATTTATAATGAAAACATGCATTAAAATAGAAAAGTCATAATTTTTATTTACTTGAATGTTGTGAGTTTAAAATCTTAAATTTAGCTCTGGATCAAGGAACAATACATGTGTATATTTTAAAAGAATTTTATATATAAGCAAATGTTTATCAGATATAATCATTGAAATTATTGCAATACACAGCTCCAGATATACTCATGTATACACCTTTGCATGTTAACGTGGAGTGGAAAATGGGGTCCTGAGCCTGTACAATTTCTTAAAAAGTATCTTCATTATTTCTAAACCAAATGTATGTATTAATTAATATTTCTATTGTTTACAGCTCTCCCACCCCCTGTAATGCAATTGTCCACTAGAGAGAGCTGAAGAGCAATTTGTTGCCAGGTAGAGTATGGTAAAGGTATTTCAAATGAGGACATTGTTTTTAAACCATGCAGTTGTGATAATTGTGCATCCAAGTTACATACAAATGCATTCTGTGCTTGTTCAAAAGTTAGACCCTTAATTATGGGGAGTTAGGTGTGGGCAGGGAGTGCAGTAGGACTCTGAACACCTTACCACCTACTCCATAGTACTCAGTGTTACAGAGCTTCTGGCTTAATTTTATTTGGGGATGCTCCCTTTCTGGGACTATCATCTCCTTTAAATAACAAGTTTATTAATTACAATAGCATTCGAAATAGCATTTGAAATAATTTCCACATGCTCATGTTCCCTATATTTCTCTCTCCCCTGCATAATAATAATAAATTAATAAAATGCTGAACAATTAGGGACAAATCCTGCTCTTTGCTCTGCTTGTATGGAGTGGACGGGGAAGGCAAGCTGTAATCAAACCAAACTAGTGCAGATGTGTGGCATGGACAGGGTGGGATTTGGGATACTCATCAGAAATGTTGGTATGGATCAGAGCAGGAAACAATGTGAGGTTGGTGCACTCACTACCTTGCGGCTCCATCACCATTCAAAACTCTTCAACCCATGCAGTGGAAGGGGCAAATGCCAGAGAAGATACTCCATTCCAGATCTTCTGTCATGGCTGTTGAGTGGCTCTGGTCTGAGGGAGAGGGCTAGGATCAGGATTTAACTTAAGTGTATATTTCATAATGAGACAGTACTGAACTGCTTGTTTGTATTTCCAGTGCTGTTTAGTGAGGGATCCCTAACCACACAGAAGTTTATTTGGGGAAGATAATGATATTTTAGAGGTGAGCCTAAAGGGAAAAGTTCAGGTCCATATCCAAACTTCCTCAAAGTTCGGTGGGAGGGGGACAGAACTGTGTTCATTATTAGATGATGATATAGAGGTGAGACCAGACACAAGGTACAGATCCTTTGTACTTATATAATACATATATAATTTGCACAAATATAAATAACTACACAAGATGCAAGGCAATGGAGAAACAGGCCCTTAACTAATATCTGGGGTGTGGCAAGGTTCTGATTTGGTCCCATTGCTACTACTTAAGAGTTTTCCTTGGTTACGGGCAAACTGCACTTCAGTGACTGTGTGGTTATTAGTGCAATGAAATTATGGAAGTCCAAGTATTATATAAGTATAAGGCCTAGTCCTTAGTCTGGCAAATTTCCCTTTAAAATCAGTGGGAGTTTTGTCTGAATAAGGATTTCAAAATTTGGCATATTGAAAGGAAAGTTTATGTGCAGATATACAGTAGTAATGAACTCTGCAAGCTTTTCCCTTGTATTCTTTTACATACTTTAGCTGTGGTTTGGGATTGCTCCATTATTTTCTCATTGTGCTCATTCAAGAGAAAAATGAATTTTGGAGAGTTATATGACCTGTTTGGCCTTCACATGTCATGGGGCTAGAGCTGAAATTGTAAAACATGAGCACACTGATTTGGTTTGGTGAACATGGAACTTTACTGCTCTGTTTAGAGTAAAAAAATAAAAAGGTAAATATTTCACAGAACCTTTGTATCCTTTGTGAAAAATAGTACAATTAAAATATTAGGTGACCGCACAAGGAAATGAAGAATTAATCTCTCATCTTCTAGTAGCTGCTCGGCTATTGGTAGCCTCTACTTGGAAAAAGAAAATTATCCCAACCATTGAGGACTGGTTCAAAAAATATGGCAGGTTGTGGTTATGGATAAATTAACACACCAATTATGTACTCAGCAAAACAGACAGAGGAAAGATAGATACTTAGATATTTGGTTACCTTTTATTCAGTACTCAAAGGACATTCACCTTCAAAAAAACCCCAGCATACCTCTCCAATGTTTTTGAATATGAACATTTGATAGACATTCCTGATCTGTTAAATATGTTTATATAGAGATTTCTCTCAATAAAAGCACTAGAAGTGACATAGGTGTTGTAATGATGCTCATCCTGTAATATGGTAACACCACATTAAATAGAAAGGTCTCATGACTATATACCTGTACAATGTCTCTAAAAAAAAAAAAAAAAAAAAAGCTAGCTGATGTCATGTTTGTTTAGTCTCTGATATTTTCACGGCAAGGATTTGTAAACATGTTAAAACTTCCTAAATAAATATTAAAAATATATATTAGGGGTGGAGAAAAGATCTTTGTTTGACATTCTAAACTTGTCTTTGACAAATCCTTTGAAATGCAGCATTCGATTAACAAAACCCATGGGAATTTGAGTGCATACTTTAATCATATGAAAGAAGATAAAATACAAGTAAAATTACATCAGTTGGAAGAAAACATTATCTCAGGATAATAATCTCCTGCTGCTAGATAAAGTGGCAAAATATTTATGAAAAATAAATTTTGGAGGGAGTGTAGAGACATTCACCAATACATTTCCTAAGCAGCATGCAGAGATTCATTTCAGAACTGGAATAATTTAGTTTTGTACTAATAAATGTATCTGTATTATCCCAAATAATTGATATAAGGACTCCTATTTTTGCTAACAAATGGTACAGAAAATTAACAATTGCTCTCTTTGGCCCAGGTCATCAGCACTGTTAAGAAAACCTTGCACTGCTGGTAACATAAAGCATCCTTAAACCTGGTGTAACCAAGAGACTAAATGCTCAATTTGTACAGAGACCAGGGTAGTGGCTCCTACACTACTCCATGGCCCATCTGGAGCATGCCTGGGAAAAAGAGGGTGTAGCCCGTGCCCTTTTGCTCTAGGACTGCCAAAATGATCCCAGAGTTATGTTGGTGTGACTTAGGCAGCCCTGAAGCTGCTCTAAATTGCGCCTTAGGACAAACTTGGGGCTCAGTGGCCCAAGGATTAAGGACACTAGAAAAGTGTTGTGCAGCCACCTTTTGACTTCTCTCAAGACTATATTTACTTCTCCTGGAGAAGGGGTGGGGCACATCAAGAGATAGCAACAGGGCAATTTTCCTACACTAACCTGCTAATGTGCCACAACTTTAACCAACAGAGAGAACCATTGGGGTGCGAGGGGAATTGAGCCTCTATGCTGATTAAACCATTGGCCTCCCTTATTAGACTGCCAACAAGGGAGCTGACTGTGTTAGTGTCTTTTATGATGCGGACACTTGTCTGTTACGAAATGCGTTGAGACTAGCAGCTGACTGGTAAACAACCAACAGCTACTATAGATTTTGGTCAGTGGGGACCTGACCAAATTCTCTTCAAAAATTTTAAAAGTAGTTATTTTACTGTTTGTATATAAGCTGATTTCTGATTGGCTGTAGGCCGTTTGGTTTTTTTGGTTAACGTTTTGTATCCAAGGAGGATCAGTTGCCAGCTAATTAGGTTGGTGGACACCCATTTCATCTGGTGTAACGTTGAAAATGTGCAGGGTATAACATATGTGAAATAAAATTCGAAAGTTAATTACAGATACCATCTGTCTCATCAAACTGGTCATTTTCCCTTTAAATACCTCCATTGTCTGCCTTAATTTAATCTCTCTGGAATTTTTTCCAGCAATGAGGTATTTTAAAATCAAATGGTTCTGTGCCTTTGTCCCTAGTAACTAATGGCAGACAACAATGTGGTGTTGTCTACAATGACCTTATGCCATTATTTCTTTCAAAGTGAACACTGCCATGGCTTTGGTGACAATAAGTTTAGCTGTGTGTAGAAAACTTGGATCGTTTTGTAAGGATTTAGTCAAAGAGGTTTTTTTTGTGGAGGAAGAAAATTACTGATATAAATGGCATTCCTTTTCATAACGTCTCCTCCCCCACCTCTCCCCACAAAAAAACCAACCCAGGATTTAGGTCCTGCCATACTAATTTGTAAAAAAAAAAAAAAAAAGTACTGCTCTGAAGAGTGTGCCAAGAACTATGGGATGGATGCTTTGGGAGTCCCATAATGCACTTGTCCCCAAAAGCTTGGAGGGAGTTGTGTGCATAGACTTGGCTAGACCTTTTTTTCAGCTTTTTATATTTGCGGTGTGGGGTGCATTGCTCTGACACTGACTATCTCTGTGTTCTTGGCTAAGTATGTAACCATCCTGCATGAGTTGGGGGATAATAATGCTTGCTTAAGTTGAAAAGATGTTGGGAGAATTAATTAATAAATGTTAAGTATTTAGAAAGGTTGAGACGGAGACTTGCTCTAGGATGGCAGCAGCAAGATTGATGTGGACTTGCTGGGCACAGGTAAGAAAAAAACCTTAATGATCCCCTTTGAGACTGCGTATACATTATGCACATATCCTCTTAAGCATTGATTTGGCTGGCAGTCCAGAAATGCCATTAATCTAATGGTTGTGGCATGCCAGGCTCAGGAATATAGTAGATGTAGTACATAACTTAGGGGGGAAATCAAGAGAAATGTTTGGTTTTATTTTTTGTTTTTTTAAATCCTTCTCTGCATAGATCAAGTTTGAACAATAAGATACTCTCTTATCCTTAACAATGAGGATAGCATTGCCCAAACTCGGTGAAATCACAGCTCCTGGTATATCTTGCTGCTTTTGTAGCTTAGATAAATACTGGCCTAACGATTGTGACAGAGAATTAAGCAATGGGATTTAAAAAATAGATTATTCCTGAACTGGTCCATTAGGATTAGCCAGGCTTTACTCCATGGCAACTTAGCTAAGAATAATCATTATTGTAAATAGTGCTGCTCCAATTTCTTGGGAGTAACCCAGAATTACCTCTGTGGGCTCCAAACAAAATCATTAATATATTCAGCCTTCTCAAATGTCACTATCACTGTCTCTTAGCAATTCAGTTAGCGCTGTTGTGTTTGTGGCCACTCTGGCCCTTTTCTAATGAGTAAAGGCTGGTTTGCATCATATATTATACACAGTGATGTACAGTTCCTCAGGGGAAAGAGATGTACGCTGATTTTGTTTATCATCAGGACTTTCATTAACCCCTTCCTATATTTCTGGAGCCAGCTGTACCCATTGGGCCTGAGTTCCCTTTCACACTGCCACAGATCAGAAGTAATTCTACTAACATCACTGACATGACATTGGTATAAAATGGGGGTGTAAATGAGAAGAGAAAGAGCCCATTATGCTAGGTATAATATTGGGCCAAATTAATCCATGAATTTTGGTGGAAGGCATGCAAAAGTTAAAGTTCTTACTGCAAAGTTAACATAGCAGCATTGCACATCTAGATTATTTTGTGGTCCATTTTTAAGATCATTGGGACAGATCTTCAGCCCCCATGTCCAGCTGCTTTTCTGAAAGTAGCCCTAAGAGGGCAGCTGGGGAAATCCTCTTCTACAGGGAATCCCCTGGCTAGCATAAAGCTGGTGTAGCAGCTCTGTGAAGTGATGCAGATTCTTGCAATTTTATAAGTCTTGTGTTATTTGATGTTTTTCCTAAATCCCCGTCTCCTGGAGTCACGTTATTATGTGAGAATCTCAGATTTATTTTTAGGGAAGTTTCTAGCTCTCACCATTGTGTAGAAAAGCTTGAAAATGTGACCCGTACAGTCTCAAAATCTAGAAGGCAAATAAAAGACACAAAATTCATGATTTTTAAGACCATCTCATGATTTTGAGGGTCTGTTTCATGATTTCTGAACAGTTGGAGTTGACAATACCAACTATAGCACCTGTTCTCAGCTGGCTAGGCATAAGGGACATGTTAGGACAGTAGGTAGTGTGGCCAGAGCATCTGGCACACTGGTGAGCTGCAGCTGCTAGAGCAGTTTATAGGAATTTGCTGTGAAAAGGTGATTTAAAGCCACCTTGCCTCTATGCCACCAACTCTCACATACACAGATCCTTTAATGAGCACAGCTCAGCTAGACCTAAGGTTCTGGCCCAAACACAGCAATGCGTTAAATTATATATTTAATAACAGAGAAGACTATAACATATGTGCAATGTGATCAAGTTAATATCGCGGTAGGTATCCTAACTCTTGCATTTCTTCTGTCTTATTTTTATTTTAACTGTACATCCCTAACATTGCATTAACATAGATTTTGTTTTTAATTCATATACATATCTAATCCATGTTTGGAATCTACTGAACGTTCCCAGTACAGTAGACTCAGTTAGCATGTAAGCTTTTTATGCATTTAATCCTATTGTAATGGCCATTAAAAGAATGAACATAAGCATTAATTTCATAACTTCACTGCAGACAAAATCAAAGTATTCAGTGTATATGTACACAAAACAGCAGAAAAAATGTTAGGATGGCATGAATCTAGGTCACTGGTTTATGATTTAACAAAAGCTTGCTTTGCTTTTTCCCAGCACAGAGTTATAATAAGACACCACTGTTTGCTTTTAAATTTCTTAGCTCAGGAAGCATCAATTTGAGAATAACTGCAATGGGGTATGTTATGGTTACAGGGCGAGCTGGGCTGGAGACGCTTTTTAGGCTACATCTACACCACAAGCTATGGGTGTGATTCCCCTGCTCATGTATATATACAGTACTCCCGGTAGCTCTCTTTGAGCTAGTATGAGTATAAATAGCAGTGTAGCCATGTTAGCACAGGAACAGCTGAGTACATACCCACTGGTTTCAGTCCCTCTCGAGTGCACCCCTTTGGGGACAGATTTTGCCCCTCTCTGGGTGGAACCATATGGTCCTTTCACTCTTAAACTGGCTCTCTGGGCTGCAGCCCTCTTTTTATCATCCACATTAACCTGACAGGCTCTGTTCCCTCTAAGCTCTGCGCCTGTGAGCATGCACACAGATCCTAAACCCCACGCACACGGCGAAACACCGCACGCACAAAAATTTGCACAGAAGCACAACAATTTGCACAGAAGAAATTTTTTGGGCACACGGCCTATCAAAAATTAGAGGGAACATTGCAGGCCCAATTGTGTTTGGCACCTCTGAACCCTTTTCCTCCAGGAGCCTGTGACAATGGTTGATTAAAGTCACTTAAAACCAGCTTCTCCAAAATAAAGCATCATTTAATCACTCAAAGGTACATAGCTCGCAGAGAAAAGGGTAAAACCACTAGAGGTCTATACACATACTTTCTCTGTGCTAAATGTTTGTTTTTCTTGAAAGCTTTGGGAAGTTCCATTCAACTCAGTTTACCTCCATCTCTGGGGTAGGAGAAACACCATGGTGGCTTCAGTTTGTGTGTGTCTCAGTCAGAGATTCTTCTCCAGCCACTTTTGACAGACCGCTCCACCCCTCCTTTTTCCTGAGGGAAGCATCTTTATGGTATTAGTGTCCCCTTTGATCTTAGGTTTGGCTCTGGGAAGAATAAATCTTGCCAGCCTGGTTGAAGCCAGGCCAGGGACATTCCCCAATTAATAGCTTCCCCATTGTTTCCTCAAATACCTTGGTACAGTGTTTTCCCCAGGAATTGAAATGGGGGAGGGGGGGTGTTGGAATATTCAGGGGAAGGTGAGGGCTGACGAGGGTTGAGACCATGAGGGCAAAGGTGGGCTGTATAGCACCGTAGTAAAAACTGAAAAATATTTCATGACCATTTTATTAGATTTAACTCATGTTTTAAAATCATCACAAAAATTAAAGTTGGTTACTCAAGCCTACTATGAAGCACATCATCTACATCCTTCTTGGTTTCTTGTTGTAATTTTGCACTCTTTGGTGTCGTCTTATGTGTCCGTTACTTCCAGTCCTTCATGATATGCTTATGATCAGGCAGAAGGCGATTTCACAACTCTGTTAATCGACTTCTTGAATGCAGTGTGTTCATCTTTGGTGGCTTCTCGTGTGTCCGGTACTTCCATTCCTTCAGTTGATATGCTCGTTAGTTCATTCACGTGATCAGGCAGAAGGCGACTTCTTTCAGAACACAAAATTCTATTCAATGATGAAAAAGAATGCTCAACTGTAGCTGTTGTGACTGGGAGTAGCAAGAGATGAACTCCTACTTCTTTCATCCCAGGAAACAGAGCACAAAGATCAGGTAGAGCCACTAGTGATGATAAAAAAGAAGCTGAAGTCAAATCTTCATTCATTCGTCGTATGATATTCCACTCTGTTCAAATTCTGTATTCTGTCCTGAGCACATGGCAGCCCCATTGCTGGTAGTGCCTCACTCCACTAAACTGTCAGTGTTTTATAGGACAGGGATCTGTAAAAGCTACGCAGAGGTTAAGTAGAATCTAGAAGTCGCTGTTGTAGATTTTTAAGAATCAAGTCTGTGTGCTTTTTCAGTTGCCTTAACAAACACTTCTTGTCCTTTTCATTTAAGGAGTCAGTAGAAGTACCTTCATTAGTCAACTTCTGGACTGAAGTCTTTGCTTCTTCCAGGACATTTTCAGTGGATATCTCTCTGATTGATACAAGGGTAGCTTCTATTGCTGGACAGAGATCTACTACTGTTGTAGCAGATGCCTGGATGACATTGTTTAATGACCCAAGTGGTTTCAACAGTAGACTTACAAGAAAGAGAATGGCGATTGTCTTCTCTGAACTTAGTAACAAAAGTAGTCCGTCAGCCTCACTACTTAGATCTGTCCTATTTTGGTGGATACTTTCCAAAGTCAGTAATAATGGTTGTAGTAATTTGAAGACAACAGCCAAGAATCACTCATGAGAAAGCCAGCAGGTTTTCCCAGGTTAGACTAATTTGAAATTCAATTCCAGTGTATCTTCTATTTGTTTCCAAGACATTCAGTCCTTTTGGACTCGTGCTGGAAAAAAAGAAGATAAAAAAGCCATAACATTTATGGCTTTTTAATGTCTTTTGAAGATTCTGCAGCTTGTACTAGCACTAGCTGGAGTAGATGGCCTCTGCAGTGTGTATGGGAGAGATTAGGCTTACACTTTTCTCTGAGCAAAGCTTGTACTCCACTATGTTTTCCAGAGAAATTTGTAGCTCCATCAAATACACAAGCAGCCGTCTGTTTGGGCTTCAGTTTACAAGCATTTAACTCTTCTAAGATGTCACAGATGCAGCTGATGTGTCTTCTATAACCTGAACATCTAGAATGCATCTACTTGGCTTACCCCGGACATCAAGATAACATACGCAATGACTTAATACTTGATGCCTATTTGCATTGGTGCATTCATCAGCCATGTATGCACATATTTTGAATATGGTGAGAGAGTTCTTCACTTTTTCAACTGCTGAGTCTTTCACTCTTGCACCCCATGCTTGTAGAGAGTCAGCTGAGTTTTTTCAGAAAGATGGCGAGCATTTGCCAGTCTTGTTCTAAACCAGTGTCCAACTTCAGGATTAACAAATGACAATGCACTTAACATTGGCCTCCAGTTTGTAGTGTGTGGTATCTCTTGCTTAAATAGAAAGTATGATGCTACTTCTTGGCTCTCATAAACTGAGTTGTGTCTCCAGCATTCTTAACAGCATCATTAAGTTCTTCTGAAATTGGCGTTGACAGTGACTGGCTTATAAGGCTTTCTGCATGTTGATGCAGTCCAAAGGCATAGTGTTTTGCAGCCTTTTCATATAAATTGTCAGTATTGGTTTAGATGATCAGTCTGGCAAACCAAGCTCCTCCACTTTTACTATATAAATCCATGATATGCCCACACCTTGAATACTGCGTGCAGGTCTGGTCACCCCATCTCAAAAAAGATATATTGGAATTGGAAAAGGTACAGAGAAGGGCAACACAAATTATTAGGGGTATGGAACAGATTCCATATGAGGAGAGATTAAAAAGACTGGGACTTTTCAGCTTCGAAGAGAGAAGACTAAAATCTTGACTGGTGTGGAGAAAATGAATAAGGAACTCTTATTTACCTCTTCACTCAACACAAGAACCAGGGGTCACCCAATGAAATTAATAGGCAGCAAGTTTAAAACAAACAAAATGAAGTATTTCTTTACACAATTCACAGTCACCCATGGAACTTTTTGCCAGGGATGTTCTGAAGGCCAAAATTATAACAGGGTTAAAAAAAGAACTAGATAAGTTCATGGAGGTTAGGTCCATCAATGGCTATTAGCCAGGATGGGCAGGGATGCAACACCATACTCTGAGTGTCCCTAGCCTCTGTTGGTCAGAAGTTGGGAGTGGATGACAGGGGATGATCACTCGATGATTCCCTATTCTGTTCATTCCCTCTGAAGCACCTGGAATAGTCACTGTCATAAGACAGGATACTGGGATAGATGGACCATTGGTCTGACCCAATATGGCCATGTTTACATAAAAAATAATTATAATAATAAAAAAGTTTAGTACAGAAACTCTCCAAGATAATGACCTCTTGAGATAGCGATGATGTGAGATAATGACTTGGCAAATAATGCATTTTAAAAATCTTGGCCTACTAGGAAATGTATATTTATATAAATTTCCCAGTCACAAATGTAGCATTCTGGAGCAAAGTCACTAAAACATAGTCCAATGCTCTGGCCATTGTTGTTTGTCGAACCATTGTTCACTCTACCACTCCATCCCCAATGGCCCTGCACTGTCACCTTGTGCTGTCACCAGCCACTGTGACCTCTGCGAGTCGGTCTCTCGCGGTTCCAGCCGGCTGTCAGTGATTTCAGCTCTCAGTGGGGGAACCTCGTTGCTAGTGCAGGCTGGGCTGTCTCTTCCACAGAAACACTGTCCCACAGCAGGTCTGAGCACTTAGACCTGATTATCAGTGATTTCAGCTCTAGCGGTAACTTAAACCAAAAGACTCTCTATGGAACCTAATCAGCTCTCTCTCTAAACAGGAGAGAGGGGCAGGTCAAATAGTGCCTGTGACTCTTAGGCAGAGCCCACACCACCAAGCAAAACACCTGTGCCCCACCCTCTCTCTCTTCATTTGGATTTGGCATCTAAGCCTCCTACTTAGAAAGTGCCATTGAGTTGATTGTGACCAGGGCTTAATTTGTAACGAAAGAGGTGCTGGGGCTCAAGCAAGTTTGTTACTTTCATAACTGATGTGACAAGCCCCGAGGTCCCAGGGCTAGGAACTGCCCAGCCTAGAGGTGCCGGGGCTCAGCCCTGGCAAGCCCTGGCAGAAATTACCCACTGAGGGAGACCCCCTCATTCAGGCAGGCTACATACAGTTCTGCTGCTCTTTCCTCCTACAATACGGATAACAACATTTCATGACCCCCACATTTAATACTTAAGTGATTTGCAACCCAACACCAGCCAAAATTGATCACTTGGGCAGCACGGCTCCATCTGCTGGATACCTAGGCAGAGTAGGTGTGTTCATGTAAATATAGTCTGGTCCTGAGGCCTTTCCACCCACCACTGGCTCATCACTAGCTGTCATTCAGACCTTGCTTATAAATAATAATCTGAAATGATTAGGCAGGCCAATATAGCCAAAACAAATGTGCTGACATTGTCATAAATAACAGCTGTATGAGGAAGCTAGTCTTTGTTCATACTTTTCAAACCCATTATGCTTTCTCAGGTACAAGTATTGTCTCATATACTGTATATGCTTTTAAAATGTGTATTAATGTTTCAATTTCAATTCAAATTTCCAACCAATGAATAAATTGGCAACACTGCATGTAACTGGGGGGGGGAGGGGTTGGAGAAATTTGGGGGGGGTCTAGGGAAATCCCTGGCTCTGAGCAGGGCAGTGGTGAGGAGTAAATACTTAACTTTCCTTCTGTACATTGTCCAAAAATACATTGTTCTGCCACCCCAGAGTTGAACTGGTACTAATACCTACTGGTGGCTCGTACCAACAAAATACACACTTTGTATGCTCAGCCCAATATTATTGTCCCTAACTGCTACCAAAGATAGTGCCAATCATGGCTGAAATGTTATTCTTCAAAATACTGCTTTGGGGTTAATTCATCTGGGAATAAGAAGGGAAAATGTGCAGCATCTCTAATGACCTTTAGCTGCAAGCCAAAATGAACCTGACTTGTGAAGGAGAAACTTACATTCATGTGTTCTGCAAGCCGGTCCCTAGAGCGTGAGGCAGATCCATCAGCGCCTGACCAGGTTAGAGTCCATCCAGTAGAGGATGCATGGACGCTCGCTCTCTCTCAGCACCAGGGTAGCCAGCAGCATGAGGAACACAATACCCACCCTGCCCATTGACCTCTGAAATACCCAGGTTAGGAGGGAATTAGAATTTTTGGGTTTACTCCCAAATACTTACCACTATTTTTTCATATCCAAGTTTCTTTTGCTGAATATTTTTATAACAATAAAATGGGTTCTGCTCACACACAAAAACAGCTTATTAGACCCCTCTTGTTCCTTGGCCAAGCACAAGTATAAAACGCTGAAGGACATTTTAATTTTTTTAAACACTTTGCAAAAGGTCACTGATAATTTTCTGGGATTATTTGAAGTTGTATTAACTGAAGTATAACATACTGCAGATGTCTTCCCAAATTCTACAAAAAACTACTTGGGAGAACACAGTGGCAAATAAACCAGAATTCCTCTGGGAATAAAACATTCATCTCAAAGAATGTGTCCTAGGTCAAATCAAGTTACTACATTTCTGCCTTATTTTGAACACACCCATCATCTTTACTTTTATTTATAGATAAAGGGCTTCTGTCAGCATCTTATCCTTTTATTTATATGCTGGTATGGAAACTAATTACTGCAAATCCTGCCATAATGAAATTTCTAGCATGACAACTTTCATCTGCTAAACAAGCATAGCCTTGCCTCTCCTAGATCTGGCCTTGAGTCAAAAGCAAGAGGCAGACATCTGGGAGTCTAAGGGCTTGTATATACACAGTATTTGTACTGATTTAAAAATACCAGTTTAAGTTAAATTAGTTCAACACCTACTGTGGATGCAATTAAACTTAAATAAAAGTGCTGACATTGCTATAGCTTATTTTGGTAAATTTAACACAATAAGAACTTTTATATTGGTATAGCTGCATCCACACTAAGCGGATATGCCAATTTAAGTATATCGGTACAAAATCTGTGTGTAAATCAGTCCTAAATAATAGATGAGGCAGACTCTGAAAACTAAAAAAGTGAAAACCAAGTACAAGATGCAATTCTTTGCCCTGCCTTCTCTAAGCACAGAGCAGCGTGTGCATTTAAAACAAAACACTATCCTGCACACAAATTTTCCCTTGGGGGAGATGATGTGGGAGAGAACACACCACACATGACAGATGTTTGTTGCATCACTTCATGCACTAATGGAAGACGCTGCTGTGATGAGTAGTATAAGAACCTACTTAGAACAGAATCGGGAGGTTATAGTTAGGATCTGATGCACAATAGCATTAAAAGTTAGATTCTTAAAAAGGCGCATTCTTTCTTCTGCACTTGATGTATGTCAAGTAGGATTTTAACACCAAAAAGTAGTGTTACCATTAAAGCTTCAGTCTGGGCGATAGAAGAAATGAAACTAATCGGAATCTCTTTAACATCACTGATTTCTTTAGAACAAAATCCTTATTCAAAACTTTTTTCCTCTTCTGTGTTTGGTAGAGGATGCTGTAATAAAAGAAACAATAAATAATAATTTATATCTGAAACTTACCTAGCACCTTTTATCCTAATGTCTCAAAGCATTTTGAAGATGGAAACATAACTATCTCCATATTACAGACCGGGAAATTGAGGCCTGATCCGGCTCAGGGCAAAACTCCAATTGTCATTAATGGTGCTGGATCAGGCCCTAAGAGCCTAATGACTTGCCCCGGTTCAGATATTGAGTCAGCAGAGCTGGGAACAGAACTTTAGCCTCCTGAATACTTGTCCCCTTCTTCAGATGCATGGAGTGAAAAATACAGTAAGCAGGTATAAATATACAGCACATGAAAAGATGGGAGTTGCCTTACCAAGTGGGGGGTCAGTGCTAATGAGGCCAATTCAGTCATGGTGGATGTGGCCCATTCCCAACAGTTGATGAGAAGGTGTGAGTATCAGAGGGGAAATTATTTTTTGTAGTGACCCAGTCACTCCCAGTCTTTATTCAGGTCTAATTTGATGGTGTCAAGTTTGCAAATTAATTCCAGTTCTGCGGTTTCTCGTTGAAGTCTGTTTTTGAAGTTTTTTTCTTGAAGAATGGTGACTTTTAAGTCTGTTATTGAGTGTTCAGGGAGATTAAAGTGCTCTCCTACTGGTTTTTGAATGTTACAATTCTTGATGTCTGATTTGTGTCCATTTATTCTTTTGCATAGAGACTGTCCGGTTTGGCCAATGTACATGGCAGAGGGGCATTGCTGGCACAGGATGGCATATATCACATTGGTAGATGTGCAGGTGAACGAGCCCCTGATGGTGTGGCTGATGTGGTTAGGTCCTATGATGGTGTCCCTTGAATAGATATGCGGACAGAGTTGGCAGTGGGGTTTGTTGCAAGGATTGGTTCCTGGGTTATTGTTTCTGTTGTGTGATATGTAGTTGCTGGAGAGTATTTGCTTCAGGTTGGGGGGCTGTCTGTAAGTGAGGACTGGCCTGTCTCCCATGGTCTGTGAGAGTGAGGGATCGTCCTTCAGGATAGGTTGTAGATCCTTGATGATGCGCTGGAGGGGTTTTTAGTTGGGGACTGTAGGTGACAGCTAGTGGCGTTCTGTTACTTTCTTTGTTGGGCCTGTCCTGTAGTAGGTGACTTCTGGGTACCCTTCTGGCTCTGTCAATCTTTTTCTTCACTTCCCCAGGTGGGTAATGTAATTTTAAGAACGCTCGATAGAGATCCTGTAGGTGTTTGTCTCTGTCTGACGGATTGGAGCAAATGCATTTGTATCTTAGGGCGTGGCTGTAGACAATGGATCGTGTGATGTGGTCTGAATGAAAGCTGGAGGCATGTAGGTAAGTATAGCAGTCATTAGGTTTCTGGTATAGGGTGGTGTTTATGTGACCAGCGCTTATTTACACTGTAGTGTCCAGGAAGTGGATCTCTTGTGTGGACTGGTCCAGGCTGAGGTTGATGGTGGGCTGGAAATTGTTGAAATCCTGGTGGAATTCTTCAAGGGCCTCCTTCCCTGGGTCCAGATGATGAAGATGTCATCAATGTAGCGCAAGTAGAGTAGGGGCGCGAAGGGACGAGAGCTGAGGAAGCGTTGTTCTAAGTCAGCCATAAAAATGTTGGCATACTGTGGGGCCATGCGGTACCCATAGCAGTGCCGCTGATTTGAAGGTATAAATCGTCCTCAAATCTGAAATAGTTGTGGGTGAGGACAAAGTCACAAAGCTCAGCCACCAGGTTTGCCATGACATTATCGGGGATACTGTTCCTGATGGCTTGTAGTCCATCTTTGTGTGGAATGTTGGTGTTGAGGGCTTCTACATCCATAGTGGCCAGGATAGTGTTTTCTGGAAGACCACCAATGGATTGTAGTTTCCTCAGGAAGTCAGTGGTGTCTCAAAGATAGCTGGGAGTGCTGGTAGCGTAGAACCTTAGGGGAGAGTCCACATAGCCAGACAATCCTGCTGTCAGGGTGCCAATGCCTAAGATGATGGGGCGTCCAGGATTCCGAGGTTTATGGATCTTGGGTAGCAGATAAAATACCCCTGGTCAGGGCTTCATGTTAAAGAAAAGTCCACTTTCATCCCACCACAGAAAGTGGAATTCATTGGAACCCTAGTAACTTTCACAGCTTTCAAATCTTCCCCGTCACCCCAAATACCATTTCTATCCCATCCAGGAGACCACATCCTTTGTGAGAGTTCAGCCTTGGAGATGTGTGTGGTTTTGTTATTAGGCCTTATGTGTCTTCTATGTGTCCAAGTGCTACAATTCACAAGTTTACAACTGAGGTCTTTGCAGAAACAATTACAGAAGGTGTATAATCTAGACACCATGTATACGTGGGCCACAATGTTTCAGGGCATTCAAGGTGCTCTGCTGTGAGGGACTGGAGGAGAAACATGCCCATCAGGGAGTTCCCTTCTCACCATTCTTGCCATCTGCAGTAATAGTTGTGCTGTAGTGCTCACTTCAGAGTTCAGAAGAGCGGTCTGGCAGTAATTTCAGATGAATATTCCTCAGACCCACCTCCTGAAGGGATTCAATGCATGAAGAATGGGGAATTACTGGGTAATTCTCAAAGGAGATAAATGGTACTTACCATAGTAAGCGTGGTTCTCTGAGATGCTCGCCGATATGAATCCATGCTCCCTGCCCATCTTCCACATTTCTTCTAAGTCTCTTATATTTTAGAGTGAACGAAAAAAACCTGATGATCAGCCTAGCTGTGTACTTAGAACCCAGAGTGAGGGGGAGGGATTATGCTAGGAATGAGTGGCCCCAATGGATGCTGCCGAGGGTGCTTATGTCAAAAGTGTTGCTCCACAAGGGCAGTCTCTCTCAGAACTACAGTTACAGTAATCACTTTTATTTTCACAGTTTGCAGCACTTGACCCGAGGGTTGAAGGTGACCTCTGATACAGAGAGAAATCCATTCTAGTTAGGTGTCCAGGAATTTCTAAAGCACGCTTCACCTTGGTATTTGAGCTTTGACTTTATGTATACACTCAAACACTTGTACACAAACTTCACTTCTGAAGAGAATGAGAATGATCTTGACTGTAGATGTAAAGAAAAACGTGAAGAGAGGTTCCAGACAGGCTAATACTGTTGACTGTAAACACTGTTTCTGTGGGCAATGGGAACATAAGAGTATTTACTTATATCCGGGTTATTACGTCTGCAGAAAAGATAAATACAGCTCAACAGTTAGGATAATCAGCAAATATTTTGGGCTTGATGAAATCTCTCCATTTTCAGGTATCCCTTGTTCATAAATTCTTTCTCGGTTTATGTAACAGCACAGTACCCCACATGTGATGGTGATATAAATGTAGCAAATTGCATTTGTCATGCATCTTTGATTGCATTCCCATCCCCCACCAAACTACATTGGTCAGAAAAGCAGGTTTAATATCTGATACATTACGACCCTGCAGAGCCAGAGACTGGAACTTTATACCACTTGGAAGGGGTACACTTATATAATTTCCAAGCTGTCCAGTGGGACTCATAACTTGGTTCAGCCCCTGAAGGACCCAAGATATAGGACTTTAAAGCTATGATGGGTTTAATCCCATTGACTTTAAACTGCTGAAAATTTTAATCAACATATTTATGTACAGAGAGCCATTGAAGTTCACTTTTAGGGGTGTTCTATTGTGAAACTGAGACCTCTTGGGAAAGTCCCCTGTTCTTTGTAAACAGCTTTCCCCTCAGACCTGACAAACTCATTACAGCAACACCTATTTTGCAGGGTATTTATCCATAAAAGATATCATGCAAAGTGTCTACAAAAAGCTCATAACTTGTCAAGACTCATAATCATTGTGAGATGTATGTATGGGTAATATTTAAGGAACACTGTATTTATATTGAAAGTATGCTTTTTGGACCTGGGGTAGAAATGAATTACCAAGAGGTAATGGGCCCCAGGGATGGCCCATCCAAGCATGAAGGAATTGTCACCCCCTCCCGAATCAGCCAGTGAGGTGCTACAAGGTTCAATTGACCAACCTTGTTCCCTCCCAAAACTATCAATGGCAAACTATCAGAGCCATCATCAAACAATCAAGCCTCTTGGAGGTAAAAAAGGAGCTTTACAACAGGCAAAGCTTCGCCCTGGCTGTGAACAGAAACAAAAGACTTTTTGCAATATAACAGAGAGTAGGAAAAGACACAAATGTTTTCCTGAACATTTTGGATACTGGTTATTGAGGAACCACCCAACTCTGCAATTGACTCAACTTGGGCAGAAAATATGCTTTATTAGATTGTCCTGTCCTCAAAGGTTAAAGAGAACAATTTTTCTTCCTCCTCCTTGTAACAACCTCTATGTACTTAAAAACTATGTACTCTCAAAGGTGATGAAATATTCAGCAATGTCCCCACTCTAGCTGTATGCAGGACACAACCGCTCCCATTTGTGGATTTTTGGAGAGGTGGGGGTCCTCTGGTGTGGGGTTCTGGTTCTGCCTCTCAATCAAGGCCAGTTCATGTTGTGTCTCTTTTTCTCTCTCCTCCATTTCTTTGGCTTGCAGTTCCAGGGCAGCTTTTTGCCTGGCTGCTGCTGCTTTGGCTTGCAGTTCCATGGCTTGCTTCTGGGCTTCCATGGCCCTCTCATGGGCTACTTTTTGTCTGGCTTCTTCCTCTTCCTGTTCTTTTATCTGCAGTGGTCTTAATTCCACCTGTTTCTTGTGCATCTTTTCATTTTCTTCTGCCTGCAATCTATAGAGCTCCAGCTTTTTGGTAGCTTCACTTTCATTCATTTTCCTGCTTTTCTGTCCCTACTTCCCTTGCCTAAAATAAGCAAACAGAAAATAAGAAACTGGTAACCACTTTGTCTGTTCTCTAGCCAACACACTTAAAACTCACTTAAAATCACCACCAGCGTCTCAGAGCAATAAGCTGTGCACGTTACCCTGCTCGCTGTGCCACTGTGACAGATTGTCCCCCACTCTGGGGTGCCACCTGATTACTGGAGTCCCACTGAGCCTACCCGTTCCACCAGCCTGGGCTCCCTCCCCCTGTCCTGCTGTGCCAGGCCCTCAAGCCTCCTCTAACACACACAGGTAGGGACATGCCCAGCTGTAGAAAGAGACAGACACTGAAATCAGCTCTGCATGTGAAGAATCAGCTACGGGATTGCCCAGCACTCAAGTGCACACCCCATCTGGGGTGCAAACCCAAAATTGTATTGTCTTATGCAGCACAGAGAACTCTACAGTGTAAGTTAATTGAAATTCACCTCCTCCCTCAATGTGGAGGAAGATATGCAGAGCTTTTTGTCCCCCAGTTATGAATTGTACAAACTGGTTTAGAGAAAATAAAAACAAGTTTAACAACTACAAAGGATAAATTTTAAGGGATTATAAGGGATAGCAAACAGATCAAAGTGGATTACTGAGCAAATAATGCAAACACGCAAACTAAGTGTACACCAAAGAAACTGGCTACAAGTAGTAATTTCTCACCCTAAACGTTGTTTTAAGCAGGTTGCAGAGTTTCCTGAAGACAAACTGCTCTTGCTTGCAGCTTAGAACTCCAGGTATTCCTTTCACAGACCAGACACCTAGCTTGGGTCAAGTCCTTCCTTCCCCAGATCCGTGCTAGGTGTTTTCAGCAGTCATCTTGGGTGGGGATTCAGTGAAGAACCAACCCTGTTTAACTCACTTCCCTGTCTTAAATAGGATTTACATATGGCGGGAATCCTTTATTTCTCAGTTTGATCCCCACCCCTTAATAGTGGAAAAATACTGGTAGGCCAAGATGGGGTCCAGTAGCAGGTGACATGATCACGTGACCCTGCAGCATCAAAGCAGCATCCCAGGAAGCTTCTACGGAAGGTGGGAGATTAGTATCTTCAGAGTCCTATTGTTCTCCCTATTGGCCCCTTAACTAACCAGCCAGACTGATTGCATTTTGTCTGGTGGGTGTTCCCCAGGTGCAAACACTTTTGTAATTGATACGTAGTCCATATTCCCAACTTTAGATACAAAAATGATACATGCATACAAATAGGATAATCATATTCACTAAATCACAACCTTTGCAATGATACCGCACATGGCCTATCTTACATGGAACGCATCTTAATTATGCCACATTCATATAATCGGGGTGAAAGTAGAAATAGGGACTTTCTGGTACGGGGCTGGGTTGAGGCCGGGGATGGGGGGGGGTCAGAGCCAGCCCCGGCCCGTCCTGTACTGGTAAGTGCCCCCCCCCCCGCAGGGGTAGCAGCAGCAGCCGGGGGCTCTGGCAGTAGTTTAAAGGGCCCAGGGCTCGGCCGCCGCTACCGCCCTGGGCCCTTTAAACCACTGCCGGAGCCCCGGGCTGCCGCTGCCACCCTGGGGCTCCACCAGCAGGGCTTGGGGGCTATTTAAAGGGAGCCCTAGGCCCTTTAAATTGCCTCCTGGGGAAGCTCGGCCGCCCCGGTATGCTGTACCGGCTTACTTTCACCTCTGCATATAATAACAATATCTCTGTGAAGAATATGGGGTGTAGGATCACAACATGTACAACTGGACCAGAGTAACTGTCATGAGTGTGACATATGGGAGTGCTGATAAGAGAAAATGATCTTGATTTCATTGCACTAGTGCCCAATGTGGGTCAGGATTATGAAAGGTCATATTCCAGTCACATACAGGGGCCAGTAGCCACTGATTCTAGTGCATTACACTGCACTTACAAGTGAAGAGATACAAACAATTGTCCCAATTAAAAAGAAAAGAAAAAAATTAAAGCAACCATCCTTTCCTAAACTAGCTATTCAGCAACAAATGTAGAATATACACAATGCATGATGTGTGCAGTGTGGTATGAAATTTTATTTCTTTAAAATATACCAGGTTGTTTAGATGTATAATATGGTTCATTACCCAAAAATGTTATCCATGTGATATATAACTAAAACAAGAATAGATAGATGAAAATAATGACATTGCTTTCGTTGTAATCATAATTATTGCCCCATTACTGTTTCTGATGGCATGTGATACATTTGTGTTATTGTGTAATTATCTGTTTTTAAATATGAAAACATAAAACAGCTTTCTTTTTTGTTAGTAATAATCTTGTACTTCATGAAGATCATTGCATTGGGTAAGGGATATTATACAGGATGACAGTATCTATACAAGTAGATCTGTATGTCATTCAGATTTCCACTGGAGCATGTCTCTCGTCCCCCTCCAGGAAACTTGAGATTTTATCGTATTAGAGTTTCAAACCATTTTCTCCACAGAGTTCAACCTGCATGAGTGGGTGCAAATACAGCTTGATTAATGGGAGCCTGGAGCCTTCTCAGGAATAGATGCCTGATCTAAAGCACATTAAAATCAACATGGATTTCAACTTTTTGTTTTTATCAGTCCCTATATTTATACCAGTTCCAGCTCAGAAATCAAAACAAAGAAGAACAGAAAGGCCCCATTCATCTCAAAGTACTGTAGCTTGCAAACATGTTTTAGGTTTCTGTAATACTTTGTGGTGTTGAGGTTGTGTTTGTATTTTCATTTGTATAGAATTAGAGTTCTGTTTTTATTTTGATCTGTCTGTGCTTTTGTAATTGTCAGATGTTTCTTGTTGTAGTGACTGAAATGGATCAAGAGTCTCTCAGGGAAAGCAAATGCTTAGTCCCGTGACTGCAGTGAGGTGGGAAAGAGCCAACTTGTCAGCTAAAGGCCAAGCTAACTTTTGCTTCTTTTCCAGTCATTAGGGATGTTGTGCAATTGTTAGAGGCAGCCAGTCATGTGATATATTACTGAGGTGTATTATTTTATAGACTGTAGCCAAAACTTGCAAAAATAAGTTTATGCAAACACGACTGCTCTGCTGGTCCAGGTGCAACACATGTATAGTGCTGCTGATTGTACCAGGTGCAGTCTATCCTGTTCATTCTAGTTATTTATAACAATAATTAATGACAGAGTGCACTGTGCTTCTTTAAAACACACAAGAAGAGTTTCCTATCTTTGAGAGAACAATCTAGTTCGTTCATAACCGATGAAGGCTGGGGGAAAAGAGATATATAATGTACTGCGAGAGAAGGTTAGACACACATCTTGCTGGTTTCAGATATTTAAAATGGAATTATTAGTGGATGGGAGCAGCACAACAAATGGAGTGGAATTCCAGTGGCAAATGAGTTAGGGGATGAAATATGAAATAGAATTTACAATTGGAGGCAACATCCATCAATACCTGTGTAAAACTTACACTTTATTATGTTTGGGTAAGAAGGACCAAAGACTCTGTTCCACAGGAGGTTTCCACTAGTTTTGATACCATGGCACTAAGGGACGAAATCTTCATTTTCAGATGTTCCAGGCAGGCAGGTTTATGTCAGGCTAAGATCAAGTTTTACTCCCAAGTACGTGTCTGTAAGGAACTGGTGAGCTAGAACCCGAGTCTTCCAGGCTCCAGATGGCTGACGCTTCCAGCCACTGCCTGGCAGCCCTGCCAGAGCCATGATCAATGCTCTGTAAACCCTGGGAGACTACCCACAGAAGAACCAATTGGCGGCATCCCTGTGACCTCTGAATGGGCCAGGTGCACTATTTAAGCCTGGAGGGAGTTCCAGGCATCTGTGCAGGTTAAAACAGACCCTGCCTAGTCCCTGTTACCTCGACTTGTGGTCCCCGTCCTAGCCTTGCTCCTTCCTTGGACCCAGCTCAGTTCCGGCCTTCTCTGACTCCAGGTACATCAGTTCTGACTCTTGGCCCTGATTCATGGCTCTGACTCTGGTTTGATCCTTGGCTCACGCATTCAGCCTTTAACTCTGGTTCTGACCCTCAGTTCTGGTTCCTGACTCCTGACAGATTGCACAAACCACCTCTGACCGCTCCCTGGATGATGCCCAAATAGTAGGATGGAGGGGTGGCCCTCCAGAGGGTGCCTGGTCCATAGGAGCTGGTTGTCCATCTCCAGACTGAGGTCCATGCTCATCAGGCTCGGGTGATGCAACTCTTGGCAGAAAACTAAGCTCTCCAGAAACAAATGGCCTGCTCACAAGAGGAGAACGCCGCCCTGTGGTGCCCCTGTCTCTCTCTCCTCACCACTGGCCTCCAGTCACCTCCATGCAGAAGGTGTACATGTATTTTTATCCCTAACCCATAGCTCTGTGGTATTAGTTTCTTTGGCTTCAGTTGAAAGTCAGAGGAATTAGCTGTATGGAACCTTCAAAGCCTCACAAGGGAAGAACAATGGCATTTCCCCATTTCTTTTTTTAAGTTGTGGTTTATTGACTCTATTCTATTGTTGCATAACAGGTGTGATATGCAGAAGCTCACATGCATGAATATGCTTTTGTGGTTAGAAAACACCTCAGCTTCACAAACCTCAAAAACCATTTCTGTCTGATATGCTCTGCCTTAGCCCCGAATTAACTATGTCCTGTATTATTACTGTGTAATACAAGGAAATCCATCACATCTGCCTGCTGTATTAAAACTGTGCAGTGATTCATTCTGTGTCAAGGAATCTTAGGAGACAAGAAAATAGCCATTGTCAATGGCCCACTAATGTGACACAGAGAACTGACTATACATTACAGTGATGCTGTTGAGCAAAACAAGGGATGGTGTGAACTCCACAGATCAGCAACAGACCGACCCCCTGTCCTGTGGAAAAACCTACAAGATGGGACCTGGAGCTGGGGTGGAGAGGCTGTCTCTATAAGGATCTCTTTGTGATGATTCCGCCCCCCCCAGCCATCTATTTCAGAGCTTATGCCTCCATGTCAGCTCCGTACCCCTTCCCATCCCACCCACTGTGCAACATTCTCATTGGGGCACAAACAGTTAACTGCACATGCCAGATATGAATATGTTTGGAAGGTACAACTTATGAGAATGTGATCCTGGGTCCAGTCAGGGCATCAAACATTACAATTTTGACCTTGTTGGGCAAGATGGCTCTGAGGGGATGATATTTTTGGTGGTATTTTCCATACCCTTTTATTCCCTCCCCACTGTGCAGCTGCAATGCTCCCAACAGTGGAAGTCTGCCTATTATTGATTAGAATACTTTGTGTTCAAAAGTGCACCCTGAAATATGTGACTCTGCTTTTCCCAAAAAGTTTGTGATTGGAAATAATTCATTACTGGGAAGAAGAGATCTGGGTTAACACAGATCTGTGAAACATAACTGCATTTTTCTCATTGGGTGGAGGATTGGCAGCCTTTTCAGCAGCATGGTTAGAAGTAGCTCATTCAGGAACTCCAGAATTCCTTTTTTCTTTGAAAATCTAAAACTGGAATAATCATTTTAAGTATCTCTGCACTGTTTGGTTTTCCTCAGAATGTTGGGGATCCATCCCCACTCTCACACATGCATATCCATTCTCCTGGAAACATGCAAACACACTTGTTTATTTATACACATTTACACACAACTTTAGGGCCCAATCCTGCAGCCTTATATGATCTAATGTGATGCTTTCTGCAAGCATGCTGTACTTATTGTAGTGCTTGCTACTGTGAGTTATTCTACTGACTTCAGTAGGACTGCTCATGACAGTAAGTACTACATTCGTAGTAAATGTTTGCAGGATTGGATCATAACCAGGGCTTAAATTCTCATAGAGTATTTCCCGGAGCCCACCATGCCCCTCCCCACATTCTCCACTGGAGGTGCGGGGGCTTGGGGTTTCAGCCCTATGGGGAAGGGGTTGCCGCGGCTTGGGGCTTTAGCCCCGTGGGACTAAAATGTTTACCAGAGCTCTGCTCTGGACAGCTCCAGCTAAATTTAAGTTTTGGCTATTGCACTACTCTCCTCTTGGGAGGTGCTAAGGCCTTCCAGAACAGATTCCACATGTGGAAAGGTGATATGAGTTCCCATAAGGAGCATGTTATCTAAGGGAACAAAGTCCATTTCTTCTTGCAGTAAGTGTTGGTGTCCATTCCAGCATACAGTATTTAGGGCTTAGCCTTAGAACGAGAGCCCTGCAAATCTGCAGGTATCCACTTTGCATCCATGGATCATTTTTGTGGATAGCAGATCGGATGTGGATCCAAATTTTGTATCTGCGCAGGGCTCTGCTTACAACCAATGCCCCAATTAACCACATATTAAAATATGGTTCAACTGTTCTTGGTCAGTGTTTAAGGGCCAGATGACAAGAGCTTATGTTGGCCACACTCAGTGGCAAGACTAGAGTTTGATCTCAGTAGTAGCTAGCAGTTCTCTTGCACAACCTTCTCCCTCCCAACCTCTTTAGCCACCCACAGAGCAGGCGGCTTAGCTTTGTGTATGAATTCTTACCCCTCTGTTGTCCCCCTTTAGTCACATTGCTGAAAGGATTCCTTTCCCTCTCAGTGGTTTGAGGGTCAAAAGCACATGCCCAGCATCTTAGGTGGGATCGTACTGGAGCAGCTAGCCCCTCCCACCACTTGCACCACAGCTGCTAGACTATTTCTAGTGGATTAGCTGGATGACAGCTAGCATGGGTATGTTTCCTCAACTGGGAATTACATACCCAGCTTGAAGTGCAGACATTTCCTCTGACATTTCCTTGTGGATATCCAGCTGTCTGCTCAAATTCAACATGGTTAAAAGAGAGCTCTTAATCTAGCCCCCCAAGCTCTCTTCCTCACACCTCCTTTCTCAGTCTCTGTGGACAACACCACTGTCCTGCCTGTCACTCACGCCCAACACTTGGGCATCATCTTAGACTCAGTCCCCATCTAGGTCTTCACATCCAGACTCTATGCTAATTCTTTCTGCCTAACACCTCTAAAGTATGGTCTTTCCACTCCAACCACACAGCTAAGACTCTCATCATCTTGTATCTTGATTACCCCACCATCCTTTTCTCTGGTCTGGACAAATGCAATGTTCCCCTGCTCATATCCATTCAGAATGCTGCAGAGATCATTTCCCTAGCCCTGTGCTTTGACCATGTCACCCTTTTCTTTGCATCTGTCCACTGGCTCCCCTTCTCTATAACATCAGGTATAAGTGTGACAGGGTGTATTAGGCCCAGAGGCCCCCTGCTGGAGGCCTCCTGGTCCTACCACACCCCATCCTAAAAAGGAGCAGTAGAGAAGTCCTCCAGGCTGCCTAGAGTGGTTGTAGGGAAGCAGCCAATGAGAGAGGTTGCAGGGAACATCCAATCAGGGCTCAGCAAGCCCATATAAAAGTAACTGAAATAGCTGAGGACAGTCAGTTGCTGCATGGAGCTGGAGGAGTAAGGTTTGTGTTCCTGGCTGGCTCAAGGAACAGCAGAACCATGGACAGATCAGTTACTGGCAGGGACCAGGGGAGAAAGAGAGAGCTCTTGGCTAGCTGCTGGGACTGAGTACAAGATTTCAGCTCTATGGTATGGGTGAAGCACTTGTGAAGGTGCCAGGGCCCCAAGGAAATGGACCAGGGAACTGTAATAGCATAGAAGGGGATGTAGTGGCACCTGGCTGCTATTCATAGGGTCACTGGGCTGGGACCTGGAGTAGTGGGTAGGCCCGGGTCTCTTTCTCCCCCACCCCTCCCAGCCACTAGGGAAGTGACTTATGCCTCAGGAAGGGAGTTGAGATGGGGCTGAATATTGAACTTGAAACATCTCCAGAAGGGGATTGGATGGTTTAGTGGCCCAGCTGGAGAGCTGGGACCAGAGAGGGCAAAGACAGGGTCTCCAGGGAGGAAGTCCTGGGGGTACAGCCCCATACAAGGGCAAGGACTACTTAAAGACTAAGCCCAGGGAGGGCTACAGAAATACCAACAGAGGGGTAGTGGGTTAGGCCCCTGTTGGACTATATACCCCAGAAGATGTCTACTTTGTTTCACATACAGCCTGTGTATGTTACTCGGCCAGAGGGCTAAGTTGTTGAAAATCCATCTGAGAAATCACTGGCAGAGGTCACGCAGACTGAGAGAGGTGCAAATGCACACCCAGTCAGGGGGTGCTCGTGAGAAGCAGGAGCCAACCTGTTACAATAAACTAATGGTCTTCACTTTCAAAGCCTATCAAGCTAATGGCCTATCACTACCATACCTATCCTCTCTCATTCATTATCAAATTGTCAACTCATGCCAATGATGTTATCAGTTGGCGGGCGTATATGTAGAATCATTGAATTGTAGGACTGGAAGGGACCTCAAAAGGTCATCTAGTCCAGTCCCCTGCTCTAAAGGCAGGACCAAGCATTATCTAAACCAGTGGTTCTCAAAGCCAGTCCGCCGCTTGTTCAGGGAAAGCCCCTGGCGGGCCGGGCCAGTTTGTTTATCTGTCGCAGCCGCAGGTTCGCAGCTCCCACTGGCCGCGGTTCGCTGCTCCAGGCCAACGTGGGCTGTGGGAAGGGCGGCCAGCACATCCCTTGGCCTGCACCACTTCCCGCAGCCCCCATTGGCCTGGAGCGGTGAACTGCGGCTAGTGGGAGCTGTGATTGGCCGAACCTGCAGACGCAGCAGGTAAACAAACTGGCCCGGCCCGCCAGGGGCTTTCCCTGAACAAGTGGCAGACCAGCTTTGAGAACCACTGATCTAGACCATCCCTGATAGATGATTGTCTAACCTGCTCTTAAAAATCTGGAATGATGGAGATTCCACAACCTCCGCAGGCAATTTATTCCACTGCTTAACCACCCTGATAGGAAGCTTTTCTTAATGTCCAACCTAAACTGCCCTTGCTACAATTTAAGTCCATTGCTTCTTGTCCGGGTTAAACAGAACAAATTTTCTCCCTTCTCCTTCTAAGAACCTTTTATGTACTTGAAAAAACTTATCAGTTTTCTCCTCTCCAGACTAAACAAACCCAATTTTTTTGATCTTTCCTCATAGGTCATGTTTTCTAGACCTTTTATTTTTCTTCTCTGGACATTCTCCAATTTGACCACATCTTTCCTGAAATGTGGCAACCAGAAATGGACACAATACTCCAGTTGAGGCCTAATCAGTGCGGAGTAGGGCAGAAGAATTATTTTGTGTCATGTTTATAACACTCCAGCTAACATATCCCAGAATGATGTTTGCTATTTTTACAACGGTGTTATACTGTTGACTCATATCTAGCTTGTGACCCACTATGATCCCCAGATCCCTTTCTGCAGTACTCCTTCCGACGCAGTCATTTCCCATTTTGTATATGTGCAATTGATTGTTCCTTCCTAAGTGGAGTACTTTGCATTTGTCCTTATTGAATTTCATCCTATTTACTTCAGGCCCTTTCTCCAGTTTGTTCACATTATTTTGAATTTTAATCCTATCCTCCAAAGCACTTGCAACCCCTGCCAGCTTGGTATTATCCACAAACTTTATAAGTGTACTCTCTATGCCATTATCTAAATCATTGATAAAGATATTGAACAGAACCGGACCCAGAACTGATCCCTGCAGGACCCTACTTCTCTCCACGTGCCATCTCAGCTCTGCACAGGTAGCTGGCTCAGCAGATCTCACTAGTACTACCCAGAAAGACCACAGAGTCCGTTCAGTGGCGAAGAGACTCTGACAGGTTTATTGTCAATGAAGCATGGTCCTAGCACCTCATGGATTCTCCAGGTACACTAACACATGTACGCCTGTTAAAATGGATTTCGCTCAGTCAGCAGCAGGACTTTCCATTGCCCTGGAGGCTGGACAAAGGTGCCCCTCCTATGATTTCTCTTTTACACATCAATACAAACAAGTTACGTATTACAAGCCTGACATGGTTAGTTACCAGCCGTACACCTTGTACCTGCTGGTTCGAATGAAACATCCCCACTCATTATTCTGTCCTTCCATCCTTGTCTTACTTGGGGTCAGTGTGTTCCTGTACCATCTCCCAGGAATCTGTTTACATGAAAATCCAGTACCTAGTACTTAGGAGTGCCTCTGTTTTAGCAACACCAGACATGTTTTTGCCAAATTCAGGCACCAGACAGTGAAATTGTACACAGGCGTTTGCTTTAGGATAGGTGTGCTGACTTTTGCTCAGGGCCTGGCTTTTGTTGACTTTGGTTCAGTCCTTGTACCAGGCCCTGTGCTCCAGGTGTGCTCTCTCTCTATTACAGATGTTAGCCTCCATCACCCACTCTACTAAATTTTCAAACGAGTGTCTTTGTACTTTCTCCTATGCTAGGAGGAGCTCCCTGAAATATTCACAAAGCCACCTGATCACCCTCCTTCAAATTCCTCCATAAAATTCTTCTTTGCCATGATGCCTTGAAAAAACATGACAATTGTTAGGCTGCTGGTGTGCTGAGACCACAGCCCATTGTTTCCTTGTACTTCCCCATCAGTTTGTCTGTATCCATCTGTCTCTTGTCTGAGACTTAGATTGCTCACTCTTTGGGGCAGCATCCATCTTTTTGTTCTGTGTATGTGCATCGCCTAGCACAATGGGGTTTAGGGTCACTATGGTAATACAAATAAATAATAATAATAGTAATTAATAATACAGAAACTAATAAAGCATGACAGATGCTTATTAAAGTAGGCAAATTATATTTATTTTTTAAAAAGCAAGTGACAATTAACTGTTGGGAAAAATCCCTATAGAAATAATAATTATACTACTTCGCACTTCTATCACTCCTTTCATCTGAATCTCACAGCACATTAATTAAGGTCTTAGAGCACTTTCAGATGTGAAGAATCCCCATTTTGGAAATTTACCTAGTTGGGGTTAATGCCAGCAAATATCCTACTCTAACATTATCACCAGAGCCTTTGGCTTCAGCTGTCTGTGTTTCGATCTGTATTCAGCAGTTCTACCTTGGTATGATGCAGCTGTACTAAATAGCTTTCCAATATAAATGCTGACACACAGGACAACAGGTCACCATTTGAATTTTCACTGAATGTTTGGTATGGGCCCGTATCAGCAAATTAACAGCTTTTGAAAATGAGCCAAACATTGGCCAGTCTCGAGAGATTTAATTTGTATGCTCTTCCAGTTGATTTCAGCAATGCAGCTAGAATACAGCTTCAGATCTATAGTTATGAATCTATTTTTACAATTCATTATCTGGGGGAAATAACTATTCCCTCCAACTCCTTATTGAGGGTTGCAGTATTTCACTTTCCCCTCTTGTGTGATGGCAACCAGCTTTCCCCCAGGTTAGCAAACAAGCAGTGTAAGTGCTGTCCACTTCTTTCCCTGCAAGAGACATAGCCCCTGTCCCAAAAGACATTATTTCCTACATAAAGCTGTCATCTTCAATTCCCTGGGCAGGTTATTTTCTACAAACACCTACTGCCAAATAAATCACTTTGCAGTAGAGAATGGTACCATCAGGGTGAAACAAAGGGGATCAGACATGGAAATAGTTTTCTGATCCTACTCATTTGACAAAGTCCATGTGTTTTCCCTCCGTTATTTAAGATTGGTTCTCAACCTTTTTCTTTTTGAGGCCTCACCAACATGCGATAAAAATTCCAGGGCCCAGAATGTGGGGGAGGGAAGGGGGCTTGGGGCTCCGGACTTCAGCCAACAGGCGGGGGCTAGTGGCTCAGGGCATCTGCCCTGTGGGGGTGCCGGGGCTCTGGTTGAGAATGGCTAATTTAAGAGACTAATCACCATTTTCCATGACGTCTCCCTGTGACCCAGCTGCATGCCCACTGCAGGCTGATTCCTGTGCTTTCCTCAGTTCACCTGTGCCTCAGGTCCAGGAGAACACCCTTGGCCCCTCATGGAGAAGTCAACCAGCTGGATGGGCAGAAAATGCCAGAGGTATGGCTGTGCCCAGATTTCTTCAGCAGCAGGTTCACGATGATACTACAGTTGTGATTTTCCCATGAGACTCTGGCTCTGAGTCTTCCTCCCTTCTCAGAGCAGGCAGAATGGCCTCTTATAGCAAAGTTAATGGCAATGTCAGCAGACAAGGGGGCTCCAGCTCCTTTTCGCTTCAGGTGTTGAGTTCACCTTCCACTGAGCTCCTCACATGGGCAGCCACTGTTAGGAGCTGAGTTTTCTCCTCCTTCCCCAGCACATGGCTGGGCCACAAAGGCACCATTGAGCTGAGGTGAGAGTCAGGATTGTAGAGTGGTTCCCAAGTGATCATTTGGATGTGCCTGTAGAAAGGCTGAGTCATTTAAAAAATACTAATTTCAGACTTCCATTTATGGATCTGTCTGTTTTTAAAAAATGGCTGCATGAAGGAGTGCAATGGCTACAAGCAGCGTTTTTCATCTGATTAATGGGAGGCTGTAAAGGGCTGACACAAGGAGTTGAGTGAGAATATTTATGTACATGAAGTTCAGGCTAATTTGTACTAGAGACAGACTTGGCTGCTTGGTGCTGCCCCATCAATTCACTGTAAACCTTTAGCTGCAGGGGAATGCTTAATGGGATGAGAGACTTTTCCAGTCTCTCATCCCATTAAACATTCATTGTGTGATCCTGTCCGGTTAAGAAAGTCCTGTAAATCCATTGGTTGTAGCAGTCTCCTTTGTAACAAACTCATTGTCCGAAAGGTGGCAATAAAGCTAATCCTTAGCCCTTCTATAGCACCTTCTCTGCAAGGATCTCAACGCACTTTGCAAACATTAAGGAAGGAAGCCTCCCAACATCCCAGGCAGGTAGGTGAATATTAGTTTTCCATTTTAGAGATAGGGAAACTGAAGCACTGAGTGGTTAAGGGCCTGATCCTGCTCCCTTTGACTTCAGTGAGAGCTCTAAGTGCTCAGCACCTCAGGCCATGACATCACTGGGAGTTAGACACCTAAATACCAGTGAGGCTCTGGGCCTAAGTGACCTACCCAAGGGCATACTTGAGTTCTGTAGTGGAGCTGGGAGTAGACCTCAAGTCTCCTGATTCGCAAGTCCTGTGCTTTGGCCATCCTTTCCCCACTAATGAGACTAGATTGAGAAAGACTGAACATTATTAACATACCATGAGAATAAGATGATGTAGAGTTATCAAATCTACCTATAGCATTTCAGAGACACCTATCACCTTGATATCTACAACTGATCCTGCAGCCCTTGGTAAGGACCATGATCCTGCATTCATTACTCCAGCAAAACCACTAGTTAAATTAATCAGATTATTGCCACAGACTAAAAGGCCCCAGTTCTGCAATGAGATCTACATAGGTATGGAGATCTGCCCACACGGATCTCATTGCAAGAGTGAAGCCTGTGAAAGCTACATGGGATCGTAGCCCAAGCTTCTCTTGAACTTAAGCTTATCATTAGTTATGTCAACAGTAGATAGAGGGCAATATGTTTCTCCTTAATGTGTTTGGTCTTCATCCTGATGACTATTGTAAATATTTCCCATCATTCCAAGCCATTTTTAGCTGTGTGTTCTAAGCGCTTCTCTGTAACCACAACCACATGTGCAGTACTTTGGAGGAAAAAAAATACTTTAAGTAAATCAAACCATGTGGTCTATTCCAAGTAGGAAACAACTGCATATGACCCTTTTGGGCTCTGTTTTGATGGCTTTAAAAATAAAAAAAATTCAAAACAAAAATAAGCTGGCTAGGTTTCCCCCTGTCTTTTGGCCATCACATAACCAAATGACCCATGCTGTGCCAGAAGTTACACCAAGCAAGTAATTGGTCTATTAGGGGTAGCTATTTGCAGGGATAGTTAGGATAAACAGATAAATTGCGTCCTGCAGCTTTCTGCATTTATGTAGAAGTTGCTATCTTCTGAAGCTTGGACTAATGCAGAAGTGGAAAAATAGGGTGTATGTTTAAAAAGCCATCTTTAGGATTAAAACTATTTACAAGGTATTTCAGGATTATCTGGGGTACTATATTGCACGCAGGTGGCACTATTTATTAAGAGAGATTGGTACCTCATTTAGTCTATTCTTTGGGCTGGAACTCCTCCCCCTGGGTAGGCAGAAAGAGTTCTGAACAGCTCAAAAGCTAGTCTGGTTGCTCAGGTCACAGCCTCTTCTTGAAGGAGTAACGTCCTACCCTGGAGAAGCCTCTATAACAGCTGTAATCAGCTCCAGCTGGGGCACTTTCTGTTACCTCATGCCTGCATTAATCCCTTCTTTATTTCTTAGTTGCATGATTATGTGAACCTGATCTGGCACTTTAACTTAACAAGGTGCGTGTCCTGAAATAATCAGTCCAAAAACTGAAGAGGAATCTGTCTCTGTCACACCAGACAATTCTGCAAGAAAGAGCTTAAAAACTGTCAGAAGCATAAGGCAGAAGGGAGAGTAGAACTACTGATTCACTCTAAAGGAAAAAAATGAGGGAAATAATTACCTAAATAGACAATTTTCAGTGAAGATGAGGCAGCCAATGGTGAAGAAGTGAAATTATGCTTCTAAACTGGTCTCTTTTCAGAGAGAAAAAGGGGAAATCATGTGTCTTTTGTGTGTGAGGAACCTATTTCCATTCAAAGAATCCTTCACAAAACATTATACATAATCAAAAGTCATACCTCATACCATCCATTGTACCATTGTGCAGTGTAAGATTTCAGTGCACAAGCTCCACTGTTTGAACGACCAAGAGGGCTAAAGAATCAGAACCCAACTGAATACTTGCAGCTCTGTGATAACTCTCCACATGCAGCTCTGTGATCACTGGGCTGGCTGTTAGAATAGTCTGCCACAAATGGCTTGTCTGCATCAGAGTTTTGCCACTTCATCTATAGCAATATAATTGAAGTGGCAAACCCCCAGGTGTGAACACAATTATACTGTTATAAAAATGCTTATAGTTGTATAATTTATTCTAGTATGAGAACTGATATACCAATATAAGGCACCTTTATACCAGTAAATAGAAAAAAGAAAAGGAGTACTTGTGGCACCTTAGAGACTAACCAATTTATTTGAGCATGAGCTTTCGTGAGCTACAGCATCCGATGAAGTGAGCTGTAGCTCACGAAAGCTCATGCTCAAATAAACTGGTTAGTCTCTAAGGTGCCACAAGTCCTCCTTTTCTTTTTTCTATTTACGAATACAGACTAACACGGCTGCTACTCTGAAACCTGTCTTTATACCAGTATAACTGCATCTACTCTAATGCTTTTACCAGTAAACTACATTGGTAAAAAATGACATCCATAAACAATATAATTATATCAGTATTTCTTTTAAGTATGGACCAGCCCAAGGAGTTGAAAAGTTTTTTGTTTTGTTTTTGTTTTTACTGTGGCCATAGTAAAGACTTCCACAGGACCTGTATACATAACTTAAAACCCACAGTTCACATAACTTTACATACCAGAAGCCATGCATAAGGAAATAATTCATTTTCTGATATTAGCATTTGTGTGCAGGCCAGCCACACCCTTCAAATATGCTTGATCTTGAGGACTTGTTCTTGATTTGGCATAAACCATTTCCTTCCCTGTCAGATATTTCATTCAGCACAACAATTGTACAAGATGGCTTCTAGAATGATGGCAATTCTATCAAAACACTGATGGAAAATTTGTCACTGCAGGCAGGTGCAGAAACTAGGAAATATTTAGGGATTTGGTATGGAAAGGATAATACAGTTGCACATGAGGGACAAGGTGGATGAGGTAATAGTTTTTATTGGACCAACTTGTGTTGGTGAGAGAGACAAGCTATCTAGCTCCATAGAGTTCTTCTTCAGGTCTGGGAAAGGTACTCAGAATGTCAGAGCAAAATACAAAGTGGAGCAGATTACACAACACTTATTGTTTGTTAATACAGTGCTGTATGTGTGGATGCTCCTCCACAGACAAAAAGCTCACAGGCCCCTGTCCAAAAGATCTTATCTAAATAAGACTTAACACAGCAAATGATGATAAACCAGGAGAGGGGAGAGAACATAGAAAAACAAAGGTCAGAGTCGTTAAAGGTAACGAAATAGGCTTACCATTAGGTACACCTCTTGTTGGTTACTCTTTGGATTTTTTAAATGGGAATAATGTGTGGCATGAAGGCTTGGGGTGGAGTGAGTGATGGGAGGCTATACAGAGAGAATCACTGTTTAATTATTGTTATACAGAGAGAATCACTCTCTTTATTGGAAATAACAGAGAACAGAGGTTCCCAAACTATAGGACACTCTTCTCCCTCATAAGGGAGGCATGAGGGATGATGTGGGGCTAGGATTGCCAACTCTGACTGAAGCTATTCTGGGAGATTCCCCCCCCCCAACATGACATAATGTCATTTTAAAAAAAATATCCTATTAAAATCTCCTGGATTGCTTTCAATAGTCATCGGGAGATCGATGCCGATTCCAGGAGACTCCAGGCCAATCCTGGAGGGTTGGCAACCCTATGTGGGGCTGCAGCTGGCTGGGTGTCAGGGCCAGGCCAGGGCAGCAGCTGTGAGAGCACACAGGGAGTCCCCAGTCACAGAGGAGGGAGGGCAAGGAGTCTCAGTCTACCCTGTACTGCACTGCCCTGCCACATGTTCCTCCAGAGATGAAGGTAGCTGGGTCCTGCTGCCCACTCCCCTCAATGAGGCACTTTCTGCCCTGGACAGGTGGGAGTTGGGGCAGGCTGTTATGTGATTCCCATGGAGAAGGGGGACACAGCAAAAAAAAAAAAGAAAAAAAGAAAGAAAAAAAAGTCTGGGAACTTCATACGTAGAAAATAAAGGCTGTTAGACTTTATGGAGCAGTTATTGTAACACCTCTGCCCCCAGAATAACATTTCCACACAAGTGAAAATGGTTTTGATACCAACAACAAGAAGTAGCAACAGCTCTTCTCAAAGGGGCTGGGAAGTTCACCTGATGTGAAAACACAACCTATCTAGGCTTGTTCTGTCATGCCAGCTGTTTGCTCACACAGCAACGGTGACTGTGGTTGGGTGGAGTGAGGAAATGGTTACTACAGCAAAACACAAAAGTATAAAGCCTTTCCAGTCTGACTCAGGATTTGTGAGCGAGTTTGAAAGCAGTTTTTCTCTCATTGTACAATCCCAACCTGCCCGTAGCTGCCAGACTCTTCAGTTTGTTCATGGATTGCGGTGGATTTGAAAGCCAAAAGCCACAAATTATTTTGGAAGAAGGCAATCTCCCAGCAGTAATATGGGCTGACTGTGCTCCCAGACCCCAAAGGAGTGTAAATCTTGAGTGTGTATTCTTGTATGGCTGTGGAAATTAAAAAATTGGCCATAGTTTAAACTTCATTGAGAATAGAAGAGCTAGCTAGCTAAATGGGACGAGGGGAGAAAGAGAGCAAAAACTTCCTCTTTGAATTTACAGTGAAACATACAACTTCTGAAAAGTGTTTGTTTTCTGGAGTACTTGTCAAAGGAAGAATAACCTGTCTATAATCTGTCACCTGAGCTGTGAGAACAGCTCTCCATAGAAATACTGGTTAAATATTAAAATATTTTGTTTGTTTGAAACATTAGCATAGTCTTCCCCTGGAGAGACACGAGCATGGATGAATGATCCCAGGTTTGTGTCTCTCGCAGCTTTCACAGATTCCATGTTCAAGCCTGGCTGTTTTTGGGATTGTTTGTATTTAGTGAGTTCCTATTTCCTTGCTCCACATAGGGATTTTAGCCACTGGTGTAGGTGCACTGTGCAAATCCCCAGGCATAGGTACGATTACACCAAGTTTCACTGGTAGGCAAGACCTTAGAGCCCAAGTAATAGAAGAAGGCATCTGATTTCAGGAGCACTCCCTACTAATAAAGCAGAAGAAATGGATCAAAAGGGTGGGAGGTGCCATATTGAGGGGGTGGGTGTACACATGCCTGCTTATCATAGAATCATAGAATATCAGGGTTGGAAGGGACCTCAGGAGGTCATCTAGTCCAACCCCCTGCTCAAAGCAGGACCAATCCCCAATTAAATGTTAGGAATTCCCAATTGCAGAAGTGGGTGGGAAGATCAGAGAGAAGAGGAGGGGGAAATTGATGAGAAAAAAAATCTTCAAAGGGGGACAGAGAAAGTAGATGTTCCCTTTTTTCTGCAAGTCCCCAGTGACAAAAGCTACACCCGGCTGTTGAGCCCAGTCATTTCTCCACCCAGAGTTTCACTCCTGGACAGCAAAATATAACCCCCCCCCCTTTTTTTTTTTTTTACTTTAAATGAAAAAATAGTTTGTGAGAAAAGGCCCCATTTTACATGCAAAGAGAAGGTAGTGTCATTGAATAAAGATCAAGGTAGATGTTGTGCCCAATCCTGCAAGATGTTGAGAGATCAGCAGGGGCACTCAGCATCTCACCAGATATGCTCTGCACTCTCTTGGATTGAGCCTGTTTGTTGATGAGTACAAATTGTGGTCTTTCATGTACAGAGCAGCTGAACTCTCCAATTGTGAGCGCTTATCAGCAGGTGATTAGCAGCTCATCAATGGCCTGTCTGCCTTTCTCAACAGCATTTCAGTTAGATTCGATGTGACAATCTTTTTCTCCTATTCTGAATGCATCTAATTAAGTGGCTTTGACCATCTGTCTACTTTGTTTAGCTTTTTAAAAATTCTGCAGTGTATCTGTTGGCTTTCAAAATCACTTCCAGATGTAAAATCCTTTCAAATCACAATCATTTTTTCTTCTTGTTTCACTTGAGATATTCAAGGGTGATGGGTACTGGCAAAGTTTGTGCTTTTATTTTTCACTTCTTTCTCCTAAATCTCACACATACCCATTTTAACAAGCACTTCTTTAGAATATCCTAGCTAGGGCAGTTAGGCTACGTCTACATTACAGCTTATGTCGGCATAATTTACCTCAGTCAGGGGAGAGAATAAACCACCCTCCTGAATGACATAAATTGCACTGTCCACACTGGAATTTATGTCAGTGTTATGTTGGTGGGAGAGCTTCTCCTGTCGACATAGCTACCGCCGCTTGTGGAGGTGGTTTTATTTTGCCAACATCTAGCCCAGTATCCTGTCTCTGACACTGTCCAATACCAGGTACCCCAGAGAGAATGAACAGAACAGGGCAATTATTGAGTGGGCCATCCCCTGCTGTCGAGTCCCAGCTTCTGGCAGTTGGCGATTTAGGGACACTAGGAGCATGGGGTTGGGTCCCACTTGCTAGTAGCCATTGATGGACCTATGATCCATCAACTTACCTGATTCTTTTTTGAACCCAGTTATACTTTTAGCCTTTGCAACAAGTTCCACAGGTTGACTGCGCCTTGTGTGAAGAAGTACTTCCTTTTGTTTGTTTTCAACCTGCTGCCTGTTAATTTTATCTGGTATCCCCTAGTTTTTGTGTTATGTGAAGGGGTAAATAACAGTTCCTATTCACTTTTTCCACACCAGTCATGATTTTATAGGTCTCTATCACATCCCTCTATAGGTTCTTTTCTAAGATGAACAGTTCCAGTCTTTTAAATCTCTCCTGATATGGAAGCTGTTCCATACCCTTGGTCATTTTTGGCTTCCTTCTCTTCACCTTTTCCAGTTCTAATATCTCTTTTTTGAGATGGGGCAACTAGAACCACACACATCATTCATGGTGTGGGCATACCACAGATGTGTATAGAGGCATTATGATATTTTCTGTTTTATTATCTATCTCTTTCTTAATGGTTTCCTAATGTTCTGGTCACTTTTTTGACTGCTGGTGTACACTGAGCAGGTGTTTTCAGAGAACCATCTGCAAACACTCCATGATCTTTCTAGAGTGGTAACAGCTAATTTAGATCCCATCATTGTTGGGATTATTTCCAATGTACATTACTTTGCATTTATCAACATTGAATTTCATCCCTTTGTAACTCTTCACAGTCAACTTTGGACTTAGCTATCTTGAGTAATTTTGTACCATCTGCACATTTTGCCACCTCACTATTCATCCCTTTTTCCAGATCAATTATGAATATGTTGAACAGCACAGGTCCCAGTTCAGATCCTCGGGGGACCCTGATATTTACCTCTCTCCATTGCAACAACTGACCTTTTATTCCTACCCTTTGTTTCCTATCTTTTAGCCAGAGGACCTTCCTTCCTTATCCCATGACCATTTACTTTGCTTAAGAACCTTTGGTGAGAGACCTTGTCAAAGGCTTTGTGAAAGTCCAAGTACGCTATATGCACTGGATCAACCTTGTCCACATGCTTTTTGACACACTCAAATAATTCTAATAGATTGGTGAGGCATGATTTCAATTACAAAAACCGTGTTGACTTTTCCCCAACGTATTGTATGTATCTGATCATTTTATTATTTACTATAGTTTCAACCAATTTGCCTGGTACTGAAGTTAGGTTTACCAGCCTGTAATTACCAGGATTGCCTCTGGAGCTTTTTAAAAATAATTGGTATTATATTAGCTATCCTCCAGTCATCTGGTACAGAGGTCAATTTAAGCAATAGGTTACATATCACAGTTAGGAGTTCTGCACTTTCATATTTGAGTTCCTTCAGAACTGTTGGGTGGATACCACCTGGTCCTGGTGATTTATTATCATAAGCGATGACTCCATCAGTGCTCCAGAGTACCCATGGGGAACAAAATCGTGGGTGCTCAGCCACAAGCAGCCCCTGCCAATTAGCTGTTCGGCGGTGGGTTGGAGTGCTGGGGGCAGGAGGTGGAGCAGGGGCGGGAAGAGGCAGAACAAGGGTGGGGGGTGGAGTGGGGGTGGGGCCTTGAGGAGGAGGGTGGGTGGAGCACCCACCCAGAAAAATGAAAGTCGGCACCTGTGTCTATTACTGTTTAATGTATCAGTTTGTTCCAAAACCTCCTCTATTGACACCTCAATCTGGGACAGTTCCTCAGATTTATCACCTAAAAAGACAGGTTTCAGAGTAACAGCCGTGTTAGTCTGTATTCGCAAAAAGAAAAGGAGTAATGCTCAAATAAATTGGTTAGTCTCTAAGGTGCCACAAGTACTCCTTTTTTTTCCACCTAAAAAGAATGGCTCGAGTATGAGAATCTCTTCCATATCTTCTGCAGTGAAGACGGATACAAAGAATAGATTTAGCAGAGCACCCCTTGACTCTTGCTACTGGGGAACTGCAGCTGCTAGGCAGAGTGGCCCTTCTCTCTCACTGTGGATGCTGCCGTGAATTGTAGCCTCTAAGCAAAGTGGCCTTGGATACTTGCCACTAGGCAGTACGGCCGGCCTGGTGCACACAAGCCTCTCCCCCAACACCTGCCCAGAAGGGGTATCCTCAGTGCATCTGGACAGACTATGGGATTCGGAGTAGCAGCCCTGTTAGTCTGTATCCGCAAAAAGAACAGGAGTACTTGTGGCACCTTAGAGACTAACAAATTTATTAGAGCATAAGCTTTTGTGGGCTAAAGCCCACTTCATCGAATGCATAGAATGGAACATATAGTAAGAAGATATATATATACATACAGAGAAGTTGGAAGTTACCATACAAACTGTGAGAGGCTAATTAGTAAAGATGAGCTATTATCAGCAGGAGAAAAAAACTTTTGTAGTGATAATCAAGATGGCCCATTTAGACAGTTGACAAGAAGGTGTGAGGATACTTAATTTAGGGAAATAGATTCAATATGTATAATGACCCAGCCACTCCCAGTCTCTATTCAAACCCAAGTTAATAGTATCTAGTTTGCATATTAATTCAAGCTCAGCAGTTTCTCGTTGGAGTCTGTTTTTGAAGCTTTTCTGTTGCAAAATTGCCACCCTTAAATCTTTTACTGAGTGGCCAGAGAGGTTGAGGTGTTCTCCTATCGGTTTTTGAATGTTATGATTCCTGATGTCAGATTTGTGTCCATTTATTCTTTTGCAGAGAGACTGTCTGGTTTGGCCAATGTACATGGCAGAGGGGCATTACTGGCACATGATGGCATATATCACATTGGTAGATGTGCAGGTGAATGAGCCCCTGATGGTATGGCTAATGTGATTAGGTCCTATGATGGTGTCACTTGAATAAATATGTGGACAGAGTTGGCATTGGGCTTTGTTGCAAGGATAGGTTCCTGGGTTAGTGGTTCTGTTGTGTGGTGTGTGGTTGCTGGAGAGTATTTGCTTCAGGTTGGGGGGCTGTCTGTAAGCGAGGGCTGGTCTGTGTCCCAAGAGCTGTGAGAGTGAGGGATCATTTTTCAGGGTAGGTTGTAAATCTTTGATGATGCGCTGGAGAGGTTTTAGTTGGGGGCTGAAGGTGACAGCTAGTGGCGTTCTGTTATTTTCTTTGTTCGGCCTGTCCTGAAGTAGGTGACTTCTGGGTACTCTTCTGGCTCTGTCAATCTGTTTTTTCACTTCAGCAGGTAGGTATTGTGGTTTTAAGAATGCTTGACACAGATCTTGTAGGTGTTTGTCTCTGTCTGAGGGATTGGAGCAAATGCGGTTGTATCTTAGAGCTTGGCTATAGACAATGGATTGTGTCATGTGGTCTGGATGAAAGCTGGAGGCATGTAGGTAAGTATAGCGGTCAGTAGTTTCTGGTATAGGGTGGTATTTATGTGACCATCACTTATTAGCACAGTAGTGTCCAGGAAGTGGACCGCTTGTGTGGATTGGTCTAGGCTGAGGTTGATGGTGGGATGGAAATTGTTGAAATCATGGCAGAATTCCTCAAGGGCTTCTTTTCCATGGGTCCAGATGATGAAGATGTCATCAATGTAGCGCAAGTAGAGTAGGGGCATTAGGGGACGAGAGCTGAGGAAGCGTTGTTCTAAGTCAGCCATAAAAATGTTGGCATACTGTGGGGCCGTGCGGGTATCCATAGCAGTGCCGCTGACTTGAAGGTATAAATTGTCCTCAAATCTGAAATAGTTGTGGGTGAGGACAAAATCACAAAGCTCAGCCACCAGGTTTGCCGTGACATTATCGGGGATAGCGTTCCTGACGGCTTGTAGTCCATCTTTGTGTGGAATGTTGGTGTAGAGGGCTTCTACATCCATAGTGGCCAGGATAGTGTTTTCTGGAAGATCACTGATGGATTGTAGTTTCCTCAGGAAGTCAGTGGTGTCTCCAAGATAGCTGGGAGTGCTGGTATTTCCCTTCGTTCCAGCTTGATGTTCTCCTTCCCTGAGATCTTCATCCTCCTTAACATCACACAGGTTGTCAGACTAGGGGTGGGACCTTTCTATTGTGTCCCTGAAAGTATTGTCTATGTATATACCTCTCTCTCCCTTAGCTCCTCCATTCACCTACTCTGGCCTCACAAGCCTGTACTCGGTCTCTGAGGGCCATGAGTTGCTTCAACACAGCAGGTAATCGTGCATGCTGCATTCAGTGCAATAAACTGGATAGCCCCCATTCTGCTGCTGGACTTCTGCCTGCGTTATTTTTACTCTTGCAGAGTTTTTTGTTTGTTTGTTTGTTTTGGGGTTGTTGGGTTTTTTTTGGTGGGGGTGTTATTGGCCTAAGTTTGGAGTACATTTGTTAGGTGTATCTGCCTCTCGCACACCCTAGAAAACCTTCCGTTTGCTGCTCCTGTTCACTCAAGTAAAGGGACCTGATTAGCTATTGCTATGCAACTTGTGCAGTCACCTATGCTACTAAAGTGGGTGTAAAGTGCTACTAAATCAGAATGAAACAAGGAGTACTTGTGGCACTTTAGAGACTAACAAATTTATTTGGGCACAAGCTTTCATGGGCTAAAACCCACTTTTCTAAGGTGCCACAAGAACTCCTCATTTTTTTACTGATACAGACTAACACGGCTACCACTCGTAAATCAGAGTGCTGGCATTTTACATCCATTTAGCATAGGTGTCAATTACTACACAAGATGAAAATTTGTAGATAACCAAATCCCAGATTCTGAAATGTAGGACTCAGGCTATGGCTACACTACAGCTTAAATCAACATAAATTATGTCGCTCAGGGGTGTGAATTAACCCCCCCTCTGAGTGACATAACTTAGTGTTGTCCACACCGGTGCTTCTGTTAGCGGGAGAACTTCTCCCACTGACGTAGCTATCGCCACGTGTGGGCAGTGGTGCGGGAACAGTTTTTATAGGGGGGGACTGGAGGTGGAAAGCATGTATTTTGGTTATTACTTCAAGCCAGGGGGTGCAGCAGCACCCCTAGTTCCAGCACCTATGCTCGCGGGGGGCTGGAGTAATTAATCTCTCCCATTGGCTTGAAGCGGCTACACAGAGAGTTAACATCAGTGCAGCTGCATTGGTGCAGCTGCGCCGCTACAAGCTCTCTAGTGTAGCCATAGCCCTAGTACCCTTTACTGCTGGAATGGCCTAGTAATGTGCCTTTTATATTGCACCTTTCGCCCCAGAAGTCACTGCACTCCGACTGCAGCTACCTCTGGAGTGAATTGCAAATGGCTGCTTAATATGCAATGGAACCAGTGCAAACCAAGCTTGAGGACTGAAAACTTGTCACTAATATTTCCTGAAGATCTAAAGCTACTTGTTGCAGTCACCCCAGGCTGGCCTTTGGGATCCAGGAGAAAAAAAAGACAGCTCAGAGCTGCTGGGGGCAGAGCGGCTCAGGTTAGCTGATGGCAGTAGGGTGGCGGCAAGATCCCTATCAGTCATCTATCCGTGGCTGAGCCACCGCCTCTGCTGAGCAGCCAGATGAACCCATGGACCCCACCATTATTGGTTGTCTAACTTCTTGCAGACATTACAGTAGAAATGAGTCTTCAGGATTTGAAGGAGGTTAGTGACTTTGTGGATCTATTCAAAGAGAGTGCTCCTCCCCTGACGGGGGTTGTGAAATGGAAGAATGCAAGCAACTGACAGTTGGAGAAGTGGAGAAATGGGGTGGGAGCAAGGCAGGCATCACTGGCAAAGCAAAGGGGCCAGGGAAGAGATGACAAACAAGAACAGGAAGGGGCAGATTTGTGAAGGGCTAGCAGCTCACATGTGTACAAGTTGCTAGCCCCAAACTTCTTAGGAATGCTATACCCAGGGTAGTTATACTGCAGATGTGCTGGGAGCAAAGAAATAGCTGAGAAAATATTTTTCAAATCAAATTTTTATAAAAATCACCTTTGAAAGAAAACAAGCTTTAAAAGGGAGAGTGACGGGATATAGCCTTTCACCACAGGTTCAAGTCCAGCAGCATACTGTAGGGGCCAAATGTTGTTGGAATCTGATGGGCTACATGAAGTGAACTGGTGCTCCCAGGTCGCTTTCAGGTATCCACAGCACACCAACTGCCCCTGTCATAACATTAATTGAGACTGCCAACTGGGTAGCACTCTGGGCAAAGGCTTGTAGAAGCATAGTTGTAGATTGGGAGCGATTGTTTGGGGAAGCTTGCTCTGTTTGTCTGTGTGTCACTTGTTCTGTGAATAAGCAGAGTGTTTGCCCAGAGCTGTCAATCATAGACAATTCATGAGAATTAAAGTCACTAAAATATTTGACTTAATAAAATCCCAGCTTTAAATCCACTCTGAATTTGTTTAATGGTTTTGAATTTACAAAATCCTCCTCTCAAGGGTTGCTGCAGAGCAATCCATCAGCAGTGACTAGCGTGCAGCCAACAGTGATTCCATTTCCAGAGATTGCTTTCTCCTCTTGTGCTCCTTGTGCTTCCTGACTCAGCTTTACAGCATGTCGGAACCATCCTTGCTAGAGATTCTGTCCTAACTGATCCCTTCAGCCTTCTGAAGCTCCCCTACTATTGAAGTATTGAAATATTTCCATTTCTTATGTTTAAAAAAAAGAAGAAAAAAAAAGTAGATGGCCTTGGAATCTATTCATTCCCTGCAGAGAGGGGGCTGTAAGTTGCTAGCAGTGGAAAATCTGACCTAGATCCAGGAGGTGTGATGGCTCAAGATGCCTGCAAGCCACACTTTATTGGGTGGGTTCCCACACCAGAAGTAGACAGCCATGAAGAGAGAGGAGGCATAGCTTGGTGTCCAAGCCTTCTCTGGGTGGGGGGTGGTGTCCTCTTGAGCCCTAACTGTACTAAAGAACTGCCCTCCTGGCAGAAACCTGGTGGGATAATTAATCCCCTTGGGATCTCCCTGCACCTCTCCTCCTTCCTGCCCCCATGCAACATCCTGCATCAGTGGAAGACACTCAAACCCCCCGATTTGAGAAGACTTTACTTTTACATCCATTATGGGGACTACCACATTAATCAGAAATTCTCTCTGAAAACATAACCAACAGATGTAAAAGATCTAAATGGGTTTAAGGAAACCAAAAGCCAACTACTCCATGGGACTAACAGACACACTTTTGATGTGGTTTCCGACTTCATAGATGCCATCCATCTCCCATTAAAGCCAATGGAAGTTCTGAGTGTTCAACATCTCTCAAAATCAGCCCATCAATGCCTCAAGGGACAGGCTAGATTTATTCTTTCCTTGGCCTACGAGCAAGCATGGCTGAAACAAGTAATCTCTGCTCCCCATTCCATTCATCTCTATTAAAACTGCTAAGGGCCTGTTCTGCCACCCACGTGTTGTCAGATTTTTGGAAGGTAGCTGTGATAAGGAACGGTGTCTCCCCACTGCCAAGTGACTCACTGCCACACCCACTGTCTAGTCCCAGTTTTATTCCCAAACTCAAAAAACCCAACCAACAACAGCAGCTTTTCTGTTTCCCCATTGCCTCTCAGGCTTTCACTGCCTCTCCTCCCATGCTGCTCTGGCATTCCTACTTCCTGCCCCTCTCTGCCTCCCTCTCCCCTAGCCAATTCCTTCTCACATCTAGCTCTGTTCTCCCTGAACTACCCTCTGACTCTTTAAAGCCCAGGCAGACCCCCCTCTCCCTTCACTGGCCTAAATGAGAGCCCCTGCTCTGGCACAGAGGAGCTGGACCTATTTCAGTTACAGGGGCCAGCCATCCTCTGACAGTGTCCCTTTTCCTCCCTGACCTAAACTTCAGGGAATGTTTAGAATTTGCTTTGGTCTAGCTACTCTTTTCCTTTGGGCAATCTCCAATGTACAAACATCTTGAGTGCTCACCTGGTCTCTCACTTCTCTTTATTTTGATTCCTGGACACAAACGTATCTCTCCTTCATCTACAGCTGATCTATTGAAACCACCTGAATCTGGAATGTCCGATTTAAGCCTTGAGCAATTTATCATGGGTCATCAGAATAATTCTGAAGCTATCACTATTACTAATCTAGGTTTTCCAATGTGTACTAAATAAATGATAGTAATACTTACCACTTTTATAGTGCCTTCCAGCCCAGGATCTCAGTGTCCTTTTCAAGAATAAATGAATAGCCTTTTGGCATCGCTGTGAAGTAGGTATTATAATCCTCATTTTGCAGATGAGCAAATTATGACAGAGACCCATCATAATCTGATATCTCAGGTGCTCCAAATCAGGGTTCAGCTCATGTGATGGGGGCCCGGGGGTTGCTCTAGAACAATACTGAGACCACATGATGGGGCAGAAAGTTAAAAGGTAGCTTTATGCCCCCAATCCTGGAGGTAGCTGGGACCTGTGAAATTAAAGGTGCCAGTCATTTTTTACAAAATCCAGATGGCCTGATTTTTCAGAAGTGTTTTGAGCACCTACCGCATCCATGGACTTCATTAGAAGCTGTGGGTACTTAGTATCGCTGAAAGTCAGGTCATAAATGATCTAGACTCATGCCTAAAAGACTATAGACCATATTTTGATCAGTTATAGTGGTATAAATCAGGAGCAAGTCTGTTTCATGTACTGCATGCTGGGTAATCTCACGAAAGGACCCCATTCTTGTACTAAATTGGCTCTTTATTAAGAGAACTATTTACAGAGATGCTGCAACTGCAGCTAGCCTTCTAGCCATGTGCACACAAACTGACTTGACTTCCTGGTGTCCCTTCCAAATTATTCCCTCCTAGAACATGTGCGCCTTTTTTCAACTTCCATGAAGGGTGCTACAGTCCATTGTAGTCAAATTCTTCCCTTGAGTTGAGATCTCTTGTCCCAGGAGGAAGGATGTATAATTTTCCTGTATCTTAGATGCTTCACCCAAGAGAATGACTGGTGAGTTTCTATACCATGTCTGCTTGTGTTTATCTGAGGACCCCAGAGCAGTCCTGGCAGAGCCCAGAAAGGAGATATTTTGCTGCTAAATAGAACCAGTTTTAAAGGTTTGCTTAAGAAAGAAACTTTGACTCTGATTCTTGTCCAAATGCAGCTTTGTCAGACTTTCTTTTATTTCTGCCTTTCTGCAATCCTATGAGAAGGGATCATGCTGCTTTTTCATCATCTGGCTAAACTAATTTAAAAAGTTCTTACCAACTTATACTCTCTGTTAGGAGGCCTACTCTTTGGTACTTAAATTTGGTGTTAACTAACTCAGTCATGGAGGAGCCCTCTGGGGCCATAGGGTCTTGCTATTACTACCTCTCTTCCAGAGAGTCTTGAAGTTATGAGCCGTGATGACCAACTTACTTTTTAACCATCTTCCACAAATACAAGGTGGTACTGAGACCTCATCCTCATTTCTGTGCAAAGTTGTATCAGATTTTCATCTAAATTAATCTGTGTCACTGCCTCTTGTTTTTCCCAAAGCCACATTTTCACCCTGGAGAGGCAAAGTTACAAATTCTGGAGGTCAAAAGACCTGTTAGCTGCTCCCTACATAGGATAGGACTAAACCATTTAGAAAGACAGACTGTTTTTGATCTCTGGAGAAAAATCTAGAGGGCAGACCATCTCAGCTCAAAAGCTGTCTAAGGCCGTGTCTACATACAAAAGTTGTATTGTTTTAACTACACTGGTATAGTTTATTCCTGTATGGGAAGGGGAATAAGCTATAGTGGCATATGAAAGACCTTTATGCTGGTATAACTGCATCTACAATAGAGGTTTTAATGATATATCTATATCTATAAAATCTCAATGTAAAAAAAATCATAATCATCATAGTTATTCCAGATAAAAACTGCGTAGACCAGGTCTAAGGGGATAAGACTATACATTCAGTCTTGTTCTGAACTGGCTAATGTCCCTGTGCTTGACCATCTCAAAGCTCATTCAGCTTGGGGATTAGCACCTTTCTTTATATGGAAACAAAATCTGCCTTTATGTGGAGACTGCTGGGTTACTAGGCAGAGTTCAGTTCACACTGTCATGAATCACTGTTCTCTGGACACTGCATCAAAGCACATGCTAGTTACTAGATGGCAGTGTTTCAGTAACACCAGGAAGTAGAAAAGGGGCTACTTACAGGCAGTGAGAGCTTATCTACATGTGGAAGTTATACTGGTATAAACTAAGGTGTGAATTTAAAGTGCTATCATTATACCAACCTACTCCCTGTGTGGATCCACCCATTCTGGTATAAGAGAGCTTTATTTTGGTTTAACTTATGTTGTTTTGGGAGGGGGTTAAGCTAAACAACCCCCAAAAGCAACTTATTGTGGAATAAAAGTGTCAACAGGGGGAGTTATATTGGTGTAACTATAGTGGTGTAATTATACCAATATAGCTGGTAAAAACATAACCATGTTGAAAGCCCTAACTTTTGTTCTCAGAATGTGTTGTCTCCCCTGAGGTGCAGTGCCTATTCCATTTTGGGGCCCAGGTCCAAATAAGCAGGGCCACCCAGAGGTGCGTGGGAGGAGGAAGGGGTAATTTGCCACAGGCTTTGCCATTTGAGAGAGCCCTCAAAATGATAGAGAGACGGATGGGCCAAATTTGATGTGTGACATTGCAACCTGGTGCACAGGGTTGTACGCCATTGAGGTTTGGTGCCTACCATTGATAGTGCGGGGAGCGACTCACCTGCCCTAGCCAGGCATAGATCCCACTGTTGCTGCCACAGATATAATCTTGCCAAGCCAGGGTGAGAGCCTGTAGGTAGGATTGGGGTTGGGGTTATTGCTTCCTTTCCCCCCCCCTAGCAATACCCACTCAGGGATATGACCCCACAGACCTAGACCTTCTCTGACCCTTCATACCCTCCCCAGGTTCCCCTCCTTGCTGGGAGGGCAGCAACCCCACTCACCTGGGCCCTTTCTGAGCCTGCCCCCATCCCCTCTCCTCTTCTTAAACTCTTCATTCTCATGGTAATCTTTTTGGGAGGGTTGGGGACTCAGTTTCAGATTTTCCCTGGCCCCCAAAACCTCTGTGTGGCCCTGCAAATAAGACTCCTGGAGACCGAAAGGAATTGAGTGATGGCTTCAAGGTACAGGATATTTATACCCTCAGTTTATAGAATGGAGGGCTTGAGGGAATCACTCATGCCCCTTAATTGCCAAGGATGGCTTAAAAGGTTCATGGCCACATAGCATGACTGTTTAGAGGTGAGTCATTTGGAGACAGTTACTGTTAGTGAGTTCCTCCTTTTTCTCCCATAGCTCATCTGAGTTTATGGCCTGTCCTACTATTGTTTCCATGTCAACAGACTGTAGTGTCCTAAACACAGGATTATTGCTTCAGTGCAGGTTCCAGAAGATAGAGAAGCAGTACTGAGGAGGCTGAACGCTTTATTCAAACACAAATGTTTCCTAACACAGAGGTGAATAAGGGACACCGCTAGTACAGTGCATTATGTTCTGCATAAATATTCCTCTTTTCAAATTTGGCCCAGTACGAAAGTCCTTCTTTAAACACAGCAATAAGTGCATCAGCTCAGACAGGCTGGTTGTGACCACTCACTCAGGTTGAGTTGTAACATAATTTAAACAACACAATATTAAAATGGGGAGGGTCTCTTCTGCACTTAATCCAGGCTTGTCAAGGGGATGGTCCAAAACGGCAACCTAATTTTAAAATAGGAAAGGTCTAGATCCTGTAAAAGATTAGGACTGGGATTCAAAATATGCATGGGATTTAGCCACATATCTTCCATTGAAGTTAATCGCTAAATCCCCCATACAACTTTGAAAACTGCACCCTAAACTATTTAGCTATAGATTACTGAATTATTCCCAGGGCAGCACTGGCTCAATAAAACTCCCTGATCCTTTTTAATACACATTTAATTAAACAAAGAATGAAGGAAGAAAAATACAGAAAATCTGACAAACATACAAAATTCTATTTAAGAGAATATTTCCCAACATTTCTCTTTAAAAATAGAAATCAAAATCACTGGTTTTTCCAAAAAAACAGAACCACACCACTACCCAGCAGAGGAGGTACAGCAACATAAATGTCAACATTATCTGTTTTTTGGTGAACCAGACCCCCATTCAGCTCAGCACTGTACAAACTTGGATGGTTCCAAATCATTTGTGAGGTGGCTTTTCTACATTTTTTATCCACTTCTTTTTTTTTTTCAAAAGCACCAAAATCCTAGTTAAACTAACAATGTCCTCATGACCCTCCTCTCCCTGCCTCCTCCATAGACCCAATTTCTCTATATCTAGTGCTTGAATGATTAATAGTTAAGAATAGGGATCAGTTGGGCAGAGTCTCTAAGTTTTAGCTTCCCTTTCCTTGACAATTTGGGAATAGGCATATTTGAGCTGGCACTGATGTAACATTTGGAAAGAAAAACCTGCATGGATCAGATTTGTCTTTAGTCATCAGTTCTCTTTTTTTCCTGTTTGTTCTTTTTGTTTCTTAATTGTTCCCTTTGGTGTAATATGGCACAGTTTTAAAAGAAAGCTGCACTTGATGAGAGATATATGCTTGATGTATTAACAGACAAAGAATTGTATTCATGTGCCCAAGTCTGAAACATAAAAATTTGCTAACTGAAGACATTTTTAATTTGTGTACATTTCATAACAAATAACACAAGTTAATATGATGAGAGGAAACCAATAATCAGAATTCAGGTTAAGAGAAAAGGAAAATTAACAGATTTGAACTGAGCTCAAGAGAGAATAAAAACAAAGTAATGCGAGACTGTTTTTGTATAGCCATTTATACAGAAGCATCACAAAAGGCTTCAGCCCTTGATGTGTAGGGTACAGGCAGTGCATGTAGATCTGGAAGTGGGAGAGAGGTACTTGTGCCTAGATTTTTGGGTGAGTAAATGAGCTCATGGAATCTAGGGTTGTATCTACAATGAGAATACTATGGAAATCTCCCACCATTGGCTGCAGCACTGGTGTATTCCACGGGCGCTAGTCATTGTGGGAGTGCTGGCATAGACTACAGGAATGCACAGGGCTAATTGGCTCTGCTGAGAATTAAGAAAGCATGCTTTGTTGGGAAAAAGGAGAAACAAAGCTTAGCACATTTGTTCGCAGGTACCAATGGAAAGGAATGAGTTATGGGAGTAAAACTACTGGGACATTTGCAGATACGATAGAGACAAGTGAAATCTTGTGAGGGAAGTCCTTGAAATCTCTGGGCACTTGCCAGCCCACTGGTCAAAGATGGTTCGAACCGGTTTTGACAATGGCGGAGACTTGACACAGAGTGATAGGCATGTAGGCTTGTTTATTATAAGATACAAAAGTGAAAAGAATAGATGGGGCCATTTGCTAGTGTCAGCCTGTCCAGTTGGAGCCAGCCAACGTGGGTTTGAGCATACCAGGCCTAGTTCTGTTGTAAGTAATTGATCAATACTTATGATTGATAGCTGTTATATTGTTGTACCTAGGTTTAGCTAAGATTAGACTGCACATTGGGATAACTATAAAAGCCAGTTGGTCTTTGGATTAATAAAGAAAGATTTGCCTAAATTCTGGTGCTGGTGCATTTTCAAATAAAGATCCCAACATAGATCAGATACCGACATTATTCCCACAGTATCATCTAATCCTGTTCAGAGCAGGCCTAGATGATGCTAGTAGTAAAAGCACAGGTGGCCAATATACAGTGGCACTTAGATAGTTAGTGCTAGAACAACAGTGGGGGGATTTCCCTAAAATTCTCATTATAAGCAAGACCTGGGAGGGTTGAGAGGAGAATTTTTGTTTAAATAGATGAGATTAGAATTCATAAAATGGGTTGTAGCTGCACAGCTTGGATCCAGATCCAGACTTCCTTGAAGTTCAGGGGCATTCAGACCTTGGAGGTTGGTGGGCTGTAGTAGTAAGGGCTGAAACGATCAAGAGAAAAGGAATAGAAAGTTAAAAGGCTGTAATATGATAAATATTTCCTCACCCTCAATCACACACTCTTCAGTTGTTTCATTAGAGAGATTCTAAATTTTACCAGCGAGCTCCACGGGTAACATAATCAAGTGGAAGACTAAAGGGTAGAAATTTAAGGTATTTTATCTTTCGTTAAATTATGACTTCCTTAATAACAAATATTCAGTGAATTTCTTATTAACAGTGCCATGGTTTCATTCTGTAGCTCCCCAACAACTAAGGACTCTCTTACAGAATGGTAGCAAGATACCTTTTGTCCTAAGACAGCAGTTCCCAAACTGTGGTCCCTGGCGAATTTGCTGGTCTTCAACAGACAGCTAGCTAGTGACATGGTGCTGGTCACATGTAAATTGCCATAGCTCCATTGAAGTAAAATCTGGCCCAGTTTCCAGCTACTCAACCACATTAAAAGAAAACACAGGTGGGTCAAATACATTTCTAAAATTACTTTTTCATATGTGTAGTTGCTACAGGTCTGCTATGCCACTATGAACAGAAGTGGTGGTGGTCCATAAGGCAGTCTCTACTAGGATGTGATCTACACTCTGAAAAAGATTGAAAACCCCCTCCTATGAATTGATTGAGAGGAAGGATGGTCGGTTGCTAAAACACTGGCCTGGGATTCAGGAAATCTTCCTGGCTCTGCCACACATTTCCTCTATGACCCTGGGCAAGTCACTTAACCTCCCTGTGCCTTAGTTTCCCCACCTGTGACATGAGGATAATACATCCTGACTTCTCAAGGATAAAGAAGATAAAATTGCAGAATCACATTGTGTTCCTTGGCTACATCTTGGCTTCTAGCACCTGCAGAAAAGTTACGAGCTTTGACATTCTACTAAAATTGCACCTCAAAATATTTCAAGATCCAGTTGTTACGACTGATAAAACAGAGATACAGATGTAGATACATATCAGGAAAATAGCTCACTCTGACTTCGCTCCCGCAGCAGATGCAAGTAAGGCAGAAAGAGATGAGGCTACAGTTAATCAGAAGATTCATTAGCGACGTGAATATGACTAACTTGTCACAATTTGCAACCCAAAATCACTGAACATTTTATCCTCCTCCTCCTGTAAGACTAGGAATTTGCATTTTGAGCTTAATTCAATCAATTGGCTTCCTATGCTTCTGTAAACAAATAATCAGACACAGAATCACTGCATAATGAAAGAAATAATTATTTTAAACAATAGAACTTATAAATGCCTTCTGCTAGATGCAGAATTTAGCCAGCATATGTTTTTAAAAAAAGGGGGGACCTTTTATACCAATTCCAGCTAGGGTTAACGGTGACATTTACTGTCACCCACTGATTTGTGAATTGCCACATTGTCATTCTAAGCCACAGTGTGGGAGGAAAAAAACAAAGATGCTTATAGCCAATGCAGTATTACCATTCTTGGGAGTGGAGAAACTGTGATAATTTTTATATATATTACGGAAAGGCTCTAAAATTAGCAAATATTACAGTCCCACATGAATCTCATTTTTAAGGATGTAGGTTTGAATAATAAATAATTTGGCAGGACAAATTGTTTTGTAGTTAAAGTACAGGATTGGCAATCAGGAAACCCGGGTTATATTGCTGCTCAACCACAGCCTTCCTGTGTTAATTTGGACAAATGTTTTAATTTCTCTGGGCCTCAGTTTCATTGAACACAAGCGAGGGGCGTAATAATATTTAACACCCCTATGAGACAGGTTAGAGGCAATTCATTAATGTTCATAAAGCATTTTGAGACCTCAGATGCAAGGTGCCATAGAAGGGCAGTGTACTGTTACTGCTACAATGGAACCTCACGGTCTGTGCATTTTACAATCCACACAACAAAATTGGCCATTTCTTCTCACAGCTCTAAAGACAAAGCACTGTAATGAGTGGTCATATAACTGAGATTGTTTACTAGTGCATAAGGAAGCATTACCCTATGTAACTAAAGGTGAATTTCAATTGTCAAAATAAAAAACAAATGACAAAAGCCTCCCAAAACAAAATACCCACAATTCTCCCCAAGGAGAGAAGGTGAGAGAGTATTATGCACATGTGACAGGTACTGGTCACATCACTTAGTGCACTCAGATACTACAGTGATGAGGGCAGTATAAGAATCTATATAACATAGAAGAGAAAAGAGATGAACAAAAATACATTAAAATGTTGTGTTAACCTTGCTTTGGGCCAAATTCTTTTTTTTGTTACTGGCAAACCAGTGGAAGAGCTGGTAATAGACTCCAGAGGTCCTGATGTCCCATTGTCTGTTCTAATAGCTAGACAATACTACTTCATCTCAAAATCTCTTTCTCCTCACTGCTGTCTTGGCAAATGATTATTGAAAGGATCCCGCAATCTACCAATGACATAGTTAACCAATGACAAGTTAACCTCAACATCTTGGTTTCAGTTTGTATAAACATCCTAAAGTTTGGATACTTATCTAAAACTTGTCCAACTTTGATTGTTAGAATAGGGCTGGAAATCTCGTGGGAACCATCTCCCTCTCCCTCACATCCCTTTTCTGGTCAAGTCAGGAGTACCACAAGAACAGACTGTTTCATAATATTTCAACACTTCTGGTTCCAGTCCTGGAATAACTGGAGGTACAGAGGCATGTGAAAATGGAATAATAATTTTTTTTAAAAATTGAAATTTTCCAAATCTCAGAAAAAGGGTTTGGTTTGGGTTCACTTTATTTCCAGTGATCGCATATACCCTTTACAATAAAATCTCACTCTGAAAGTGGTAGATTTAAAAATAAGCAAAACTATTGACAATAACACAATGAAGAATTTTTCTAAAATATTCTATCTGTAAGATAGCTGAGATGGTTTCTTTACAACCGAGGCTGTCCCTTCTAAAAGGTGATCTGCAGAAGGGAACAAATTTGGGGTCGTATACTTCTTTGTACTTTTAAATATGTCCCCCTACCTACTGACTCCTGCCCCCCCCCATGTAGAAAATAAGGAATTTCAAGTGTTACATGTTCTCGCTTTTTGTTAAAGGTTTCAGCTGAAGGATGCAAAGATGTGGATTTGGAGTTGTCTTATCCCTTAATTGAAGGAATGGAGGTGGTGTTAAAGATTCAAAGATCTTTTTTCCCCAACTGTGTGTTTTTGTAAGTAGTAGTGTGTTAGGCAGAGCGTCTTAGCCTTTCTATAGTACTGTCACTGTAGAATTTAAAGCTTTATCAAAATCAAGATTTAAAGGTGAGTTGTTAAAATGGGTTAGATAACATGTCCTAAACGTCTAGTGCAGCATTTCTCAAATGTGGCCACCAGGGACTGGGCTGGCGGGGGAGGCAAAGTAGTGGCCACGCCCCCTCCCTGTTTGCTCCTGGGTGCCCTGCCTTGGTGTTGGTTGCTGGGGCCGCCAGCAGAGGCTGGGCCCTGCCACCCTTTGGAGACACCTGTGGCACAACGCTGTAGGAGCAGGCACCCAGTGGGTTCTCCACCTTCCCATGGGAGGTGGGGCTCAGGCTTTGGGGTTCAGCCCTGGGGTGGTGGGATGGCAGGCTCTGGCTGTGGGGCTTCAGGCTCCAGTCCTTGGCTCCAGATGCGTGGCACCAGGCCTCAGGCTCTAGGCCCCCGCTGCCTCCCTTGGCCCCACCATCCAGGGCTTAATTTGTCCCCAGGCTTGCCGGGGCTGAGTATGTCTGCTATGAAAAGTGATATTTATATGTTTGTTAATACCACTTTTCACAACAGACTTACTTGCTAGCAATAAATAAATTACAATGATTTGGCTGTGTCTATGTGCATATTTATTTGTTTTCCCTCAAGCTAATTAAGTATTTTAGGAAAAAGTGTGAGAGCGGCTACAAGCAAGAGTTGGTGGCTGCACTCGGAGACCACCAAAAAAATTGTCCTGAGAACCCCTGGTCTAGTGTAGACAAGACAGGGTAGCTTTTCAGACATGCTAGCTGGTTGAGTTGAAGCCTGGGCTCTCTGCTGAGCTTTAATTCAGCTAGTTTAGCACATGTTAAAGAATGTACTGCCTTGCTCACTCTAGACCTTTACAATATGTTAGCTAGAATGTGCTAGCTAAGGCTATGTCCACACTTACAAGCTTACAGCGGCACCGTTGTACGGATACAGCTGTGCTGCTCTAAGAGTGCTCTGGCAGCCGTGTTATGCTAATTGGAGAGAACTCTCCCGTCGACATAACAAAACCAGCTCAACGAGCGGCGGTAGCTATGTTGGCTGGAGAGCGTCTCTCCCCAACATAGCACTGTGCACACTACCACTTATGCTGGTAAAACTTATGTCGCTTGGGGTGGGTTTTTTCCACCCCCTCCATGTGCCAAAAGTTTTGCTGACATAAGAGCTAGTGTAGACATGGCCTAACAAAATACCTTTAAATTCCAGTCTAGACAAGGCTGAAGTATTTAACTGGTAGACTTTTGTAAAAGGACCATTCTGTTTAGCAAAAATAAGTCTACTCATAGGACCGCATGCTAGGAACTTGCTGCTTGATTTTACAGCATCACAATAGTGTGTGTGCGCGTGCACTAGAGAAAGAGAGAGAACTCCCACTGACTAGAACAGGAATCACAGGTGGAGCATTTCCTATGATACTCTGCCTAATCCACTTTACCCTATCATGTCTACTTTACCACAGACATTTTTGGCAAGTCTGTAACTAATTCCTCCTCCCCCTTATTGGGCCTGAAGCTATGCCTGTGGAGAGGCCAACAGAGAAGGAGGATGTTTGAGACTAACAAATTGCCAGGGGCATCAGGACAGTGATGATGTATGGTGAAGGGGAATGGAATGGAAGATAAAAGTTACACGCCTTTGACATTTCTCTTACATAATCTGTATCACTGCTTGTCTCAGCTACAAAACTCTGGGTTGGGGACAGTGTCTTCCCTGGCATTTGTACAGTACTTAACACAGCAGAGCCCCAATCTTGATTAGGACACCTAAGAGTGTGTCTAAACTGCTCACCAGCAAGCTTTTCAGCCCCTGACAACAAACTTGGGGTTGTGGGGCTCTAAAAAGGGCTGTGTAAACAGTGCTTTGAAGTTGCAGCATCGACTGAAGTTTGGGCTCTGCAGCCTAGGGGGCTTCAGAGCCTGAGCTGCAGCTTCAAAGTGCTGTCTACGCAGCTATTTTTAGAGCGCTAGCATGACCCCCATAACTCCAGGTCGATGACCCAGGCTGGGAGGCTCACTTCTGCAGGCTTTGGAGATGTACCCTTTAGGTACTACCCCGTAAGTAGTAATAGTGTGAACAACAACAAAACAAAAAACACATTTTTTTTAAAAAGCCTCACAAAATTACCTCCACTCCACTCCCAGCTAGTCAGGCTTCACTTCCTTTGTGTTTGTGATGTCAAATGTACTGGTGTTTCATTCAGCCGCAAAGTCCACAAGGGAATAACAGGAAAAAGCTTCATAGATCATAAAGGAGCACAAGGGCACAAGTCCAATTCCCACCAACTGCAGTTTACAATTAATCTTCCTTTATTCAAAATTCCCTGTGGGGAAATTCAACCCTCATCTCTAAAAGGCAATCAAAGCTTTCCTCTCATGTATACTAATCAGTAGATTCACACATTTTAAAAAATTTATTACAATGAGCTTCTGTGAGTAGATAGTTTATAAAAAGGTTGAGAGTAAAGCTGTATGGAGAGAGAAGGGGAGAAAGAAAGAATTTGAGACAGGAGACCACTCTTGCACTTCTACAGAATGAATTAAGGCCCCAATCCAGTTTCCACTGAAGTCAATGGGAGTCTTTTCATAGAGTTAAATGGGAGTTGAATCAGGCCCTAAGAAAGTTTTTTGCATTGAAACACTGGGACATAATTCCGTGATTAAAAGGATATTGATGCTGTTCCTCCTACTGCTTTGTCATTGTGCAAACAAGCATGTTTAAGAATGTTTTACATTTTTTCCTTTGTCTTAGGAATTCAATTTGAAGGGCGTGGAAGGAAGGATGCTTTTAAAATTGTTGGTCATGTTTAAAGTCATAGCTTGCTATTTTTGTATGATCTTAAGCCAAGTCTTCCCAAATTTGGGTTTAAGGTTAGGCACCTCTAACTAAGTAGCCTAATTTTCAGAGGTATGTAAGACATACAGCTTCCACACAATAGTTTCATTTCTAGAGGGCTGTAATACTTTAGTCTAATTCAAGTATTGGTTATAATTCAAGGGGTAACTGGTTGGGGGTTTAGTGGCCTGTGATGTGTATGGGAGGGGCGTGGTGTCAGATTAGATGATCTGGTGGTCCCTTCTGCCTTAAACTCTGTGACTAAGTCAATTAGAACTCCAATTTAAGTGCCCAAATAAGGCACCCAAGTTTGAAAACACTGGCCTTAGTGTTTCTAGTAGCATAATAGGCTAAAATAAAAAGAAAAGGAGTACTAGTGGCACCTTAGAGACTAACCAATTTATTTGAGCATAAGCTTTCGTGAGCTACAGCTCACTTCATCGGATGCTTATGCTCAAATAAATTGGTTAGTCTCTAAGGTGCCACTAGTACTCCTTTTCTTTTTGTGAATACAGACTAACATGGCCGCTTGTCTGGAGGCTAAAATAAGTGATGGCTAAGCATCAACAGAATCATATACAGTATTCATTTCTCATATAAAATACTATAATGTAAACATTGACAGTTGGCTCTGAGCACTGATTTATGGTAATTATATTGAAATTATTCATGAGCTCACCCTTTGCTTAATAAAATAAATGATCTGGCTGTAATTTCCATCTAAATCTTAGGACAAATTCATCCTAACTCTATTAATGTGGATTTTTACCAGGGATGAATGTGGCTTCCTGGCTTTAGGAATTCATCTATTCAATTTAAATCATATGGGGGGCTGGAAAGAGAAAAAAAGTATCCTAATTGCCTGTAGATTGGAGGGAACACCTAGGCCTCACTTTTTTTAAAAAAAACTTTCCGCTCCCCCCCTTCCCTTACTTCTTGCATACATTTTTTTTTTAAATAGGCTCACATACAGGAAGTAATGTGGTGATTTTCCTGAAATTCTCTACATAGTATATAGATTAGATATTCCAAGCTTTCTTCTTTTTATCATGATGTAGATGTAACATGACACACCTAGGTAAATCACTGATAACAGGGATTGAACCCAGGACATCTGGATCTAAAACCACAAGCCTCTACTACCTGAGTTGAAAGACTGAGTTCCATTAGTTCAAAGGCAGTAGTCGACTGCTAAACATCTGAGGGTCAGTCACTAGTGGAGACAGAGAGCCAGACTGTTTGTGGGGGTTACATGTGATTCATTTTGTTGTAAGATTTCTGGGTTGTTTCTCTGCTCAGTTGCTTCCTATTTGTCCTCCCCCCTTATCACTGGCAATATGAAAATAATAGATTAGTTAATGAAAAAGTTGTACGTTCCAACTCACCCACCCTACCATTCAACAATGATAAGTGGAGGCATAGCATAACTCCCTCTTTGCTCACAGTTTAGAGCACTTGATAGTTCATACACATATAGTACATGAATAGTAGAAGTTTGGAGGTGAAGCAGAAATTGTACACCAGTGGCAGGTTTTGCAGAAGTCAAATAGTTTGAGCAGCAAGTTGGAGGAGAGGGAAGTTGCTTGTATGATGCCGACACACCAGATGCCAGCTCTTGTCTAGGCTGCCAGCATAAGCTAAAAACTGACAAACTCGTAGATGGAGATTAGAGCAGCTCACCTGTATGTTAGTTTTGAACAAAATAGAGATTAGTCTTATAAAAACATATTTAGTTTTTAGACTCTGAAATGCTTGTAAATTACTGCATGCATGAATCTTACTTGTAATAGCTGTGTTCCATGCTATAAGGAAATAAGTTTTGCTTTATAACTTTGAAAATGTTTGCTCTGAACTTGTGAACTCAGGCATTGGAATCATCTGCTCTCTTCTGACCCCCCACCAGGTATCCAGCAGGACTATCAAAATCAGATGGGCCATCAAGGAATATTGCACTACAAAGGATTGGTTAACGGCCCTACCCACACCTGGGAAATGCTACGTGCAAGGAAGCTCAACTTGTGTACTTGGAAGCTGGACAAAGGAAATAAAACAAAGTCACAGGAAAATTTTCCTTTGTTTTGGCTGTTTGAACTCTGACAGGGCCACACACTCTGAACTGAAGCACAAGATCCCCAAGGGCTGCCTCCTGGTCTACCCTGAAAGACGCTTTGAATTGACAGATCTCTGTCATTCTTAGGATTTAGATGGTAATTCATTTGTGTGTATATGTGGGCTTGTTTTAACCTGTAAATAACTCATTCCTTTTTCCTAGCTAATAAACCTTTAAATAGTTTATTACAGGTATAAGATCTAGGGTACCAATAGACCTGGGGTAAGTGATTGGTCTTGGGGGTGGTGGTGGGAGGAGCGAGCGAGCGAGCATCAGCATTCACATTGCATTCCCCATCAGTACCCAGCCTGGGCCAGGGAAGCTAATGATCCACCCAGTGGGCCAAATTCACTGATGAATCCTAGCCCCATGCCACTCTCATGATTTTGTCATGAGTCTCATGATAATTGTTTTCCTTAGAGTCCCAGCTCCTGGAGTCAAGTGGATATGTGATGATTTCAGCCTTCATTCTTAAAGAAAAAGTAAGTTTCTAGCCCTTGTGGCTGTGGAGAAAGCTTCAAAATGTGACCCCAGTACAACCTAAAAGCTCAAAAAGCAGAAGGTAAATAAAAAGAACACCAAATCTATTGTCTTTACATAATCTCATGATTTTTAGTGAGCCTGATTTTTGAACATTTGGGGTTGGTAATATTGTAAGACTGATACAGTGAGCCAGAAATTCACATTTGGTGAAATGTAATTATAGAACACATCCATGGTTTGGGGTGTCTGCCCTGAGGTGGGTACTCATGATCATGAGCAACTCGAGACAGTGTGACACTAGCTGCACAAGAAAAATCTAAAAGAGTGACTAAAGTGTGACTGTGTGTTCTCGATCACCGTAAAACAAAGGACTAGAAGCAGAGTCTGCTGTTCTCACTATTTTAGGAGCAGCAGTACAGAAAATGACTGAGGTCTTACAACAGATTTGAGGGGGGCAAGCCTGGAGAAACCAATTGGGCAAGCAAGCTTTTTTCCCTGAAGAAAAAGAATTGTTCCAGTTTATGTATGTGAGGAAAGTTCAATTAACCTTAAGGGAAGAAATTGCTAGGAAAAAAAGATAGTAATAAGCACTGTCTACTGCCCTCTGTGTCTAATTCAATGCTTTTGCTACATAAAGCCATATTAGGTCCCACCAGGTTATATCCAGCTAATCATTTGTTCTGTCAGCCAAACAATCACCTTCTGAAGCAACACTGGTTTCAGAGTAGCAGCTGTGTTAGTCTGTATTCGCAAAAAGAAAAGGAGTACTTGTGGCACCTTAAAGACTAACCAATTTATTTGAGCATAAGCTTTTGTGAGCTACAGCTCACTTGAGGAAAAGAGGCTCAACATCACAGCTGAGCCCGATTCACACTTCCAGGAAGAGTCTGCATAGTGCAGGGGTGTAGTAGTAAATGGCTTTCTTCTGCTGGGACAGAAGCCAGGGAGAAGAATAGATTTAAAGTCCACACTGTTCCCAGGCAGGCTCTGAGGGAGCCCAGAGAAGATTTAATGTTACTACTCTCACTCAGGAAAATTTAGTAATGGTGGCAGTGGGGTGACTCCTCCCACTCTTGCATACATCTGCTTCCCTAGAGAGTACAAAGATTACCCACTCTAGCTGTGGGGAAACACGCACTAGAAAATCCAGACCATACATCTAATACAAAGAGTGGAATTTCATTGTATGTGTCTATATTACACCTTTAATACTGATTCCTTATAGGTGGTGTAAAATTACCCCATAGAGATTTTTATAGTTAAAATATAGAAGTGTTGTGCTTTGTACTCCAATCACAGTAGCAAAAGACACAGTAAGTGGACATATTTTCATTAAATTGTTGAGGAAGGTCCCTGTGAAAGATGACTACCCTTTGCAAGGTAAAACACTCACATTTAAAGATCTGTATTAGTTTGAATACTATTTCTCAGCACTTGAAATTACTCTGGAAGAAAAATGCTGCCAGCTTGGGGAAATCTGTCTGTAAGCTAAAATCAGTTTCGGTAAGACTTGTGTTACCTACAGCCTTGGTAACTCGTTTTCACAGACAGGGAGTTCAGGCCCTGAAGGAGTTGCATTTTAATTAAGAATAGCGTTAGTCTCTTCTAAGTGCAACTAAAATCAATTTCTGAAATGGAAAAAAAACCCCTAACTTTTTGATGTCCGATATGTTTAAAAAAAAGCTTTAGCTTCATGAAGTGTTAATGACCTTAGTTCATCTTTGCTTACACAGAGTGAGAAGAGAGATTATGTCATCACAGAGATATTCACCCCAGGTGAAAGGGCTAGTTTAGTGCTAAAATAAAAACTTACAAAACGTTCAAGAGAAACTGAGACTAGTGCCATGTCCCTCTGACCCTTAAGAGTCAGAGGAAGGCTGAACTTGCAGTTGCAGGTCATTTTGAGATAACAAATTGTGTTCCTAGAGATAGGTGTCTTCCAGGCCCAAACATTAATCTGATACTGGTTCACTGATGTGTAGTGTTCTGCATTCTCCCCATAAACTTCTAAGGCGCATAATTTTTTTTTAAATATTACTGACCCTGAGATTTTATGATCTGAAACATCTGTTTGCATTTCTACCCCCTAAAACCTGTTAACTTTTTATATTTGTTCAGTACAGATAGACCTTGCTTTCTGAGAACTGAGAAAACCACAGCTCAGACAAAAATGGTGCTGAAGGGTACTTAAGGGATGTACCACAAACCTTTAACAGTCAAGGAAATGCCAACTTAAAAATCAAACAATTTGTATTCAGACTTTGAAGATCACAATGCAGACTGAAGGAAAAGTTGTAATAGGTGGCTCTTGCGTAGCACTTTTCATCAGTAAATCTCAAAAGCACTTTACAAGGGAGGTCATTAATCCTATTTTACAGATGGGGAAACTAACAGAGGTGAAGTGACCTGCCCAGGGCCAGCCAGCAGGAGAGCTAGGAATAAAACCCAGGTCTTGAGTCCATTCCAGTGCTCTAGCCACTAAGTCACAAAAGAGTCAACTGCAAACTTAAGATGTTCCCAGTTCTTTACCGAACTAGACACATGGAAAAGCATGTACAAGATAAAAAGCTATTTACTCCAAAAAGGTTGGAAGAAAAAGATGCTGCAGCAAGATGTGGCAGATTACATTTCAAAAGCTTAGGCGTTGTATGATTTTTTTTTTTTAAATAGTCATTGGTAGGGGTTTTCTTTAGCCTTAACTGTGCTAGACAAAGCATCCCTACAGTGTCAGCTGTAGCTTAACAGCAACTTTTAAAAATTCTGTAGCATAAGTGGTTCTAGATAAAACATGTCACTTATTTAGCTGATGTTCGCAAACACAAAAATGGTAACACTTGTTTTAAGACTGTAGCAAAGAGGAACGTTGCACTGGTTTGAGTTGGACTTTTCAGAAAGCAGTTTGTAACCCAGATCTTCATTGTAATACATTTAATGTAACAGTACCATGTAACAACTATGACCACACCAAATGCAGAAGAGTTGTTCAGACTTCTGCAGTATGGTTGACTCTACTGAAAGATGCTGGCAAGAGTAATAAAATTAGATTTGAATTGGACTTACTAAGAATCTTCTTTGTATTTATTAGTTCACTTATATTGAAGTAGGAATTAAGTGAAAGGATAAACCAGTTTAAAAGTGGTCTACAAGTACCTTACCTTCCACAATATTTGCAAACATGCTATTTAATTTTTTTGTAACAATATTCAGCAAGTTAGATCTCTCTCCATATTAAAAATCACAGTTTTCTGCAGGAGTGAAAACAGTTTCAGATGCTATGTTTAAGACAAAAAGGCTTGGTAAACATGGGCTGCTTTAGTCTTTACCTTGGGACATCATCAAATCTAACATAAGTTTTAAGCAGAAGTTGGTTAGTTTAGTCTCTATAACATTTCCCATATTAACCCCTTAATTTATACAGCAGACCACATTTGACAAAAACACAAACTGAGGCCTACTCTTGTCCTTCCTCCCCTCCTTCAATTAATCTGGTGAGACAACCCTAAAAGATGACCCTACTCAACATTTCGAAGCAAAGGCAAAAGTAAAACTTAAGTTGTCTGCAAATATGCCCCAAGGTCAAGAATATTTCCCCAAATAGCGCTATCAGCAATAAATCCCCATAATTAAGTTTAATTGCATTGATTTCCCCTACTCCCAAACAAAACCACACTGTTCATATACACGCACTGTTTCACACTTTCTTGCATTCTAATGAGGTAGATTCACCGGTACCTCTGAGGGTAAGGAATACCAGCTGTTTATGACAAGGCAAGGATAGAGAAAAGGAAAGCATCTGGATGTATTTAGTTTCCTAATCTTTGTCATTTGTCACAAAGATTAGGTTAAACTCCCACAAACATCAGATTTATAGCTAGCAATATCATGTAAAGTCACACTATTGGACTTGTTAAAGTGTCTGTTCAGGAAAACAGACGGATTGGCAGGACCAACAGTTGTGCAGGTAGCGGGAACTAGAGATGGGCAAAGTAGCTCTACCCAGCAAGAGTTTCCTACAAAAACTACTAACACTTTCGTGCTCTGGCCTCACCTACTTCTCCTCCAACCCAATAACCGTAACAAAGGGTAGGTTAAGGCCTCCTACCAAGATCAGATCAGCTATCACATCTCTTGTTTATCCTTCAGGAAGGAGAACAGCTGTACCCATCACACTACAAGAGCAGTCTTCACCCCTGAGTGTAAGCAAAGGAAGAAAGTGGCAGGCTTGCTGGCTAACCAATTGTCTCACCTCCAACAGACCATTATGGGGAGAAGGAAAAACAGCACAAAGAAGAGTGAACTAGAAACAGAGATGGTATTTACAGTCATCAGCATTGCTCCTTCATCTGGACTTGAGCCCTAAAATCAGCAAATGGGGAAGATATGACAGTTACTAGTAGCATGACTATATGTGCATATACAGATTATCCAGAGTGACAAAAAAGAGTTTACACAAACTGAAAACCTCAGTCCGATACGTGAACGGAATGTACTTCCTATTAATGAATGTGTTGGACAGGCTTAGTGAACAAGCTTTGGTCTATTACTTTGGTATTGTGTTCTATGAGAATCTAGGATCAGGACCATTATTTAGGTATATTTGTCCTTCCAAAGTCAGTTTTGATTGCACAGAAACAGCAGGTTCATGGCAGCAGTTAAGAGGCCAGTCCTATCTAGCATGGATAACTTCAAGGGCACTTTGATGAACTTTAAAAAGTGAACTATTCAAGAGTACTTAATAGCCAGCAAAAATTGTTACTGTCTTACAAAGAAGAGACTGTATTTCCCCACCACTTGCTAGTGCTTCAAGAGTTATATCCCATCAGTTATCTTGGTGATTAAAAGCAAAAAAAATAGTAATGGTTCTACAGACCAATCTGAAAATAGCAAACTGATACACAGTATATACTAATTGTGTGTACAAACACAAATAAGTTAAAGCAAAAACACAACTCACTGGCATTTGTTTATTTCAGTAAAATTAAAGTTTGACTTCTGCAGATTCTTCGCTCAAATATCCATTCAGATAAACACCCATAAAAAAAAACCTTGTATTAAAAACTGACAGGCATCCAGGCCTCTAATATTTCAGGCAAAGATGCAATACAAGTGATCAAATGGTTAAGTTACAGGCTTGCTGCATCACACTATCATAAAAACTGAATAAAGGATAAACATTCAATATTTCAAGTGTACCATTAAAAAAAATGACTAGTAAGTGCTACAGTTTTTTTGTACCATACAAATTGTTTTAGTTCAATTCACATCTTCCTCAGCAATATATTTGCTAATTCAAATACATACATTTAAGAGTACCAGTAGACTATGAATATCCTGAAACAAGGGTATCAAGAGTAACAACCTTCCCCACAGAGAAACTTGTTTTAGCTCAAATAAAAGGAGTGGAATGTGAAAGCCAAGAGGTGAAATAAGAGTCTTTAGTCCGATAGCACAAGCAGAAATTTGATTAGCTAGCCATTTGGAATAACTACAGTAGAACCTTGCTAATTTTGCACTTTTACTCACCATAGTGTACCAAGAGCGTGTGCCACCACAACTCAGATTTTCTAGTGTTGTGGGAAGGTCTCATACCACTAAGACTTCATTACTTTTGTAGACATATTACATTTACTAGTGTGTTGTGACGTATCAAATTAAAACTAAACTGTGAATTACATCGCGATGCACATTTACCAATTGTCAATTTCAGTAATTTTTACTGGTTCTCCGACAAATTGTGGTTCTTCACAATTTGAAGAGTGCTGCAGTAGTCCAAGATCTCAGTCTAAAGAATTTCCCCTATCACCAACAGAATACCAATTCAAGATTCTATATTTTGTGCAATTCTTTATCAGATCTAGACTTGAAAAGCTCAACACCTGACTCAGTCAAAATGAAAGTTACACAAGGCTTCGTAAGTGCTACACTAATGGTTAATACAGTCAAGATTTGGAAATAGGTAGTAGCAAGAAATGTGTGCTCACTTGGGAATATAGTGCTCAAGGAGCCTCAAGCTAGAATCTTGTAAATGTAACAACCTTCAGCTTGCTTTACAGAAAATTTAGTATAAAGATTATATTTCTCTACTGCAGAAAGTAGAAGGGGCAAGTACCTAGTTCTCAAGTGCACTTCCCTCTTTGAAACATCCAGTTCTTGTTGCACCAAGTTTATACTGGCAGGAAAAGACTGAGGGCAGACTGTTAGCTCTGCCCCATATGCATATGAACGAAAGTGCTTTTCAGGACTGAATATACCCATGTTTGTAGTGTACAATCAAAAGTGAAGGCACATGGAATTTTATATTATAAAATTAACACCTCCCCATGATTTTTAGTGTTTCTGAACAAAAACAAATGACCTGAACCTAAATAATGTATAAAATAGATTAAACTGCTCATCAAGGTCATTTTTTCTCGTAACAGTTTGGCATAGTATTAATTGCCTACCTATGTGACTATCATAGCTTACTCAGGTCAACAGTCATGCAAATACTGGGAAGTGATCTGTGGCAAAGTCCTCTCCCCCACATCTATTGTAGGTTTCAGAGTAGCAGCTGTGTTAGTCTGTATTTGCAAAAAGAACAGGAGTACTTGTGGCACCTTAGAGACTAACCAATTTATTTGAGCATAAGCTTTCGTGAGCTACAGTGAGCTGTAGCTCACGAAAGCTTATGCTCAAATAAATTGGTTAGTCTCCACGGTGCCACAAGTACTCCTTTTCTTTTTATCTATTGTAGGCACTCATGCTATTGCAACCAAAATGCAGAAAGCTGTCAACACGAGAAAGCACAGATCTTTCAGGAGCAACTCCCCTAATATACAGATTTCTAGCCCTTGCAGCATGCAGTTAATTAGTGCCTCAGATTTAGATTTTATGCATTTCTAAAGTCATATACTCTTGGTAAGATTTTACAAATATGCACATACATTACAAGAAAGTGTAACTTAGAAGCATTTTTCACTGGCAGCATTTTGACATTTATGCACGGATGATTCAATGGCCAGCTGCATCCATGATACAGCTCTTTTTGAAGAACCTTATGTTAAAATAGCCTATGCCTTCCAAGATTTGCAGGAATTACTGACCTGAACAGCAGAGAAACCAATAAAGTTCTGTAGACTGTATAGAACAAATTTAGAATAGACCTGTCTCAGGTGGAGAATTTCCAAAACAATTACTTTGGGAATTTCCAGTACATTTGTTTGTATTTTGTAAGACAGGAAGGATTTTGAAGTTTCAAACTAAAGATTTCATTTTTAGTTAAATCAGTTTTACTAGAGAGAGTCAGAATGTGAATGTTGCCCCCACTACTTTAAAAAAAAATAATCAGAAAGTCTCATTAAGCAGCTTTTACTCAATACACCAAACAAACAGGGACACAGGTGGCCTTAGAAAAGAGTTCCTAGGTCCTTCACCCTACCACAGTTTGTAAGCATTTCAGCATATACTACACTGAAGGAGCTAGTAGATACTACAGCACACAAATTATTGAATGCATAGAACAGTACTATTGCATTTCAATATCTTATTAGTTTTATGAAGATCTCATGCAACAGCATCTATACTCCTTTTTAAGGAAAAGTGATTTTTTTGGATGAGATGTATGGCATAATTACTTAGTTTTACATGAATAAATGATAATCAACTGTAAATGTGTTGCTATTACTCTAGTGTAGTGTTGGCAAGACAGACCAAAGATCAATAACTCATATGGCACTAGATTTAGTATTTGAGAGTTCACAGTGATTATAAAAGTAAAATTGCTTTGATACAGAACTCAATTAGCAGTTATTGAATGTATAAAAAATTAAAGACCTTTCATTCACACTACTATATTCTGCATTAGCATTCCAACTCTATTAGAGTTCAGTAGTACCTCAATTAAGCAGCAAAGACTTACATCATGCTTAACTATACCTTTTGTAAGCCATCCCATTGACTTCCATATTTGAATTATGTCATTTGAACAGGTAAAGTTAAGACTGATCTTAAGTCTTTGAGGACTGAAGCCCAAATGTCTACAGAAATCCTGACACCGGTCACGTGTTGTACTTAACTATTTAATCATGTGGTATTGCCATTAGAAAAAGAGAGAGACTTTAAAAATACATGAATGTATTGACAAAATCCTACTTAAATAGATAGCTGTCCATGAAGAGTTGTATATAGTACCGAAATGTAAAGTTTTGAATTCTCTCTTTTGTCTCCCCTCCAACTCACTTTAAAACCAAGTATAAACACATGTTTCCAGACCCTGATGCCTAGCTTCTAAAAAGAGGAGGCCCACAGATTTTACATACCCAGTACTTCTTTACAGACCCACTGCCCCTGGCTGTACTTGCAAGGAAATAGCTCTTAAGTATGGGGAGCCCCCATTGCTTGGCTTGGAGCAGCTATTTTCTGGAAATTGCTAAATCCCAAGAGCCCTGCAGATGTTTACACTTAAAACAAAATATTTTGCTTTAACTTCCGAGTTTCATTATCTGCCGAAGAATGCATGAGTCTGGATGAGGGATGGTCACTCACACACAGCTGCAAACACCACCTCTCTTCTGCACTACATGTTCAATGGGTTCAGGAGCATGTCACACCCCTGATTTAGATACTGCTTGTCTCCCTGCTTATCCGAAGACATTGGATTTAGGTCTGAGTTTAAAGGACGTTTTCAGTGGCTTCTCCTCCTGCTCCTCCTCTTCCTCCTCCTCCCCTCTGAAAGAGGGGGTAGTGTGGATGATCTGGGTGCGGAATCGGATTTTGTTGAGCCGTGGTTTCATCCTGCCACTGTTTGAGGCTTTCCTGCTCATCTCCTTGCCCTTGCCCAGGGCTGCTGCCCCCTCGCCGGATTCAGTCTCCTCGCCCTGCCCCTGGTGGTGGTGGGAGAGTTTGTAGGCAATGAGGTTGGAGGGGAGTACCTTGGAGAGCCTCCAGCGCCCGCTCCCGTTCCCCACGGCGCCCTCGCCCTCCTCCTGCAGGGCCCCCACCAGGCTCCGCATCTCCTCCGTGGTGCTCTGGCTCAGGTAGTTGGAGGCCTTGCGCCCGCTGTAGTCCCTCACGTCCACGTCTGCGTCGTAGGCCCCCACGAGCAGCTTGACCACTTCCAGGTGGCCGTGCATGGCGGCCAGGTGCAGCGCCGTGTACCCGCCGCTGGTGCGCGCGTTGATGTTGATGGGCAGCCGCTGCTTGTGCGCAAAGTTGACGAGCATGGCGAGCAGCTCCTGGCGCCCATGCTTGGCGGCCCAGTGCAGGCAAGTGAAGCCGGTGATGAAGTCGCGCTTGGAGAGCAGCCCCGGTTCGCAGCTCAGCAGCCCCTCCAGGCTCTCCCACCTGCCGTCCGCGGCCGACAGCATCCAGGCGTGCTCCAGGGGGTCCAGCGCTACCGAGCTCCCCGCGCCGCTCTCTTCCTCGGCGGAGGAGGAGGCCAGCGAGGCGCTGTCTGAGTCCCCGCCGCGGGCTCGGGGGGCCCCGGGGAAGAAGCTCCTTTTCAGCTGGGGGGAGCTGCCCATCATCAACTCGCGGAAGTTCTTGCGGCTGGACCTGGGGGTGGCGCCCCCGCCGGAGCTGCCCGGCGAGCAAGGGGAGCCGGAACCGGCCTCGGCCCCCTCCTCTTCGACAAGCCGGGCAGGGGGAACCGGCTCCTCCCCGCCGTGCCCCGGCTGCAGCCCCCGGGGCACGTTGCGCCGCGAGCTCCTCTTCCTGCCGCCGCCCGGGGGCGCCTGGCCCAACCGGGGCAAGTCGCTCCTGCTCCCCGCCTGAGGCGGCTGCTGCGGGCAGCTGGGGGGGCCCTTTCCCTGGAGCGCCCCATCCTCGGGGTCCGGCTTCCCCGGGGCAGCGGGCGCGGTTTCCCGCGGCTGCCCCCCGGGACAAGGCGAGGAGTCCCGGCTCCGCGGTGCCGAGTCCGCCTCCTCGTCAGGGGTCACCGCGATGCTGGGCAGCGGCTCCGGCGCCGCCGGGGGATCGAGGGGGGCGGCGTCCTCGATGCTGGGCAGCGGCTCTGGCCCGGGCGCCGCCGGGGGATCGAGGGGGGCGGCGGCCTCGCTGCCGCCGGGATCGAGGGGCTGGTCACCGGGTGGCGAGTCCTGCTGGTCCGCAGCCGGGGTCCCCGCGGGCCGGTAGCGCCGCCGCAGCTGAACGTACTTGGCGCCGGAGCCGGGCTCCAGGTGCACGGTGGCCACGGCGTTGACCAGCTCCTTGAAGCGCTGGCGGGCCCGGGCGCGGCGCTCCGGCTCCGGCGGGCTCAGCCAGCCCCGGAAATGCTCCAGCAGCTCCGCGTTCCGCGCCCGCCCGCCCCGCGCCGCCAGGAACCGCAGCACCGACTCCGGGCTCAGCACCGGCTCCTCGGCCATCGCGCCCCACGCTCAGCGCGGCCCCAACCTCGCCGCGTCCTGCGGCGGCTCAGGGCGCGGCGGCCGAGCGCTCCCCGCCCCTCGGTAATGCGGCACCGGCAGCATCTCCCGGCGGCGGTTCAATCAGTGCGGCGGCTCGCGCCCCATTATACGGGCGGGGCGGGGGGGGGTGTCAGGGACCGTCCGCTCCCAGCTCACGTCACCTCCGAGACTCCAGCCCGCAGCGTGCGGGGATTGCCCCGGGCCAGGGGTGCGAAGCGACTGCAGCGCGGCCCCTCCCCTCGGGCCGCCCCCCGTGACCCCACCCCCCCTGCGCCACGCCCCTCCCCGCCCGTTTGCTTGGCCCCGCCCCCTCCCCCTCCCCTCTCCCCGCGCGCGGACCCTCCGGCTGCGGCCGGTTACATTCCAACCGCCTGGAGCTTCCCGCGCGTCGCGCCCCTCCCCCTTCTGCGGCGGCCGCCCGGTGTCATGGCTTCCTCCGAGGTCGCTCGGCAGCTGGTGAGTCCCGCCCGGGGGCGCGTGAAACTTTCTCGTCTCTCTCTCTCTGCCCTGCCCCCGCCCTCCCCTCCGACCGCACCCGAAAAACTTCCTCCGCCGGGCCAGGCCGCAGAGACCCCGGCCCGAGCCGCGCCCGGCCCCTTCCCCCCGGGCTGAGCGCGTCATGCCGGCCCCAGGCTCCCCCCCCGCCCAGTCACCGTCCGCCACAGCCCCTTGCCCCCACGGTCCCTGCTCCCCCCCGCCCCCGCCGAGTCACCCACAACGAGCTCGTGAAACGCCCCCGAGGGAGACTCGTGTGTGGCGAGCTCGCGGCGAGGGGCAGGGGCAGGGGCAGGGGCGGGGTGCAGGGCATAGGACAGGGTCAGGGTTTTGCCCTTCGGTTTCCATCCCAGGATCTCAAAGCCCCTTACGCGCCGCTGGGCGATGGAGGCCCGCAAAGCGGGCGACTCCCCCGTTCAAATCAGTGTTTTGTTGTAAAAGTCTGGGAAGACTCCGGGCTGTGCCCTCAGAGCTGTCCTTCCACGTTATGAGCAAACCAAAGGAGGGAAGCGTCGGTCGGCGTGACACCGTGCTGCATTAGCTTAACTTTTATTCTTTCTGAATGCTTCCTTTTCGCTCTAGACTGAGGTGGAACTTTAAATTTGTTGTTAGCAAGTCGAGATGAGGGGAAAAAAAAAAAGCTTATGAACATTGATTCACATAAGAACCATGAGTTTGCTTCAACTGTACTTACAACAGCTTTCACTTGTGACTGCTTTTACATTTGTCCAGGCAAAAATGCTAACAGCAAGGTAGGGTTATGAATACTTATTAAAATATGTAATTACTTCAGAAGTATTTAAAAAGTGGCCATCTTGAAAACGGTCAATTTGGGAGCCATCCAGACATAGGAACCAATCCAGTGCTATTCAGATTACCAATCATGCAGCATAAATTTATAAAAAGAAGAGGAGTACTTGTGGCACCTTAGAGACTAACCAATTTATTTGAGCATAAGCTTTCGTGAGCTACAGCTCACGAAAGCTTATGCTCAAATAAATTGGTTAGTCTCTAAGGTGCCACAAGTACTCCTCTTCTTTTTGTGAATACAGACTAACACGGCTGCTACTCTGAAACCATAAATTTGTAGTTAGAGTATCTGCTATCCATAATGGTTGCGAACTGTAGCTCCCAAACAATGCACAGACATACGTTTGAATAAAAAAAATCCCCCAAATAATTTCTAATAATGAGCAAATTTGTCAATTTATTCTCAGTTTATAGGTAAAATTGTGAACAGAATGAGTATCATGCCATAATCCTGTACTGAATCTGTGTACGAGGCCCATACACCTGCATGTCTGTTGACTACAGTTTGCAGGCTCTGTCAGCGTTCTAAAATTATTACTAGGAGATCCCATTCTGAGGCTTTGTCTTGCTCAAAATGGCTGAGAGTTGCTGCATATTTACAACAACAACAAAAATCTAATAGTCTTGGTTATGTGTTCACATGCTTCAAGGAAAACCTTGCTCTGCATCCTGGCAAATCCTGTCAACTTTCCACTTCTTCCTTGTTCTTCAGATACACAAATCCCAAACTTGGCCCAGATTCACTTTTATTTTTGATGTAGTGAATAATTTGACAGGTTTCAGAGTAGCAGCTGTGTTAGTCTGTATCCGCAAAAAGAAAAGGAGTACTTGTGGGACCTTAGAGACTAACAAATTTATTTGAGCATAAACTTTCGTGAGCTACAGCTCACTTCATCGGATGCATGCAGTGGAAAATACATGCATCCGATGAAGTGAGCTGTAGCTCACGAAAGCTTATGCTCAAATAAATTTGTTAGTCTCTAAGGTGCCATGAATAGTTTGATTAGCTCATCACATAAAGACACATCTTCTGCCCTGTTCCATCTCGGGTGTTGCTTTGTTAGGGACATGAGGGACACCAAAGTGGCCTAAATAACCAGCTGGGGATTTGTCTTGTTTAGAGGAATCCCTGGGTAGAGTTTAGTTGGCTGTTCTTGTGCTTTTCTGCCACATGAGGCATTTTGAAAGGTGTGTGACCAAAGTGCTGAATGCTTATGATCCTTGGCTGTTGGATAGTCCCTGGGGGCCGTTGTAGTGACATAGATTAGAGAAGTGTTGTGGTAGAATTGTGCCCTGATTACTCCCAATCGGAGAAGTGCGAAGTCTTTTTTCCTTCACTTTCCAGACTTGCCCCTAGATTCAGTGCTGAACACTGCTTCGGTCCATCCAAAAGAAGTAGCCCATTGCGTTCCATTTTGTGAATATTTAATTATGCTTTATATTGCCTTATTGGGATCCAGGAAGTGGGCGGGCAAAGCCCGCCCACTACTAAAGGATCCCCCCCAGCCTAAGGGGGGGGTCCACAGAACCTGGAATACCAAGTAATTACGGGGGACAACTAATGAACAACAGGGACGGGAGTGTGGTCAAAGGGTCAAACGAAGGGAACCGGACGGGGACATCGAGCAGAGGACCCCGGAGAGCGCCCACTGCTCCTCAAAGGCATCAAGGGAGTCAGTGGACGCTGCCCAGAGGAACTCTGCCCGGAGACGTGAACGGACAGAGGATCGGAAATAGGCCCCACAGTTGCAGGAGATTCCATCAGCCAACCTCCTCACCCTGGTTTTATAGATGGCCACTTTAGCCAGGGCCAGGAGGAGGTTGACTAGGAGGTCCCGCGACTTAGTGGGGCCACGGACAGGGAGTGCGTAAATAAGGAGGTGAGGGGAAAAGTGCAAACAAAACCTTAACAAAATATTCGTGAGGAGCCGGAATAGGGGCTGCAACCTGGCGCATTCCAGGTAGACGTGTGCCAGGGTTTCCCTCATGCCGCAAAAGGGGCAGGTGTCCGGGATTGGGGTGAAACGCGCCAAGTACACACCCGTGCTCACGGCCCCATGAAGGAGCCGCCAACTGATATCCCCGGTGGGCTTCGGGACTAAGGTGGAATATAGGCTGGCCCACCGGGGCTCCTAACCCTCTAGAGGTGGCAGGAGGTCCCGCCACTTTGTGTCAGGGCAGGACGTGAGGGTGAGGACGTGAAGGGTGTGGAGCACGAGTATGTAGAGATGTTTCTTTGGCGCGGTCTGGAACCGGACCGGCTGCAGCTCACGGAGCTGGCTCACGGTGAAGGGGCGGGGGGATCGGTCGGGTCCACGGGGCAGGGGCCCGATGAAAAGGTCCGCAGGGCCTGGGGTGGAGGGTGGGCGGGGCGCACCCTCTCGCAGGACCCGGTCGAGGTAAACCCGAGCAGTGGGCAGCAAAGCGGCCCTCACCTCCTGAAGTACGCGCAGGGGAGTACAAGGTCTGGAGAGCCCCGTGCGCTGAGCGAGCGTCAGGGGATCCAGCCAGTCTCCCTGGTCGTAGTCCAGGAGGTCTCCGATTGCAGTTTTATATTGCATGTTGTATATAGCATTCTGTATAGAAAGAATTATAGAGGGAGTAAATTAGAGAACAAAAGTTTCACAGGCTGGACTCATGACTCTTTTATATGAGCAGAAGGGAAAAACTGCAAAAGACTAGCATAAAAGAAGAGTTGAAATTTAAAAGATAAATATGCCACATAGTATTCTTGTGGGTTAACTACACTGAGAGGGGATTTGAAAAAATGCAGTATCAGCAAAAATGAAATGTGATGGGGATTTAACATTTATCAGTAGGCGTACAGATTTGGAGAGGCAAGAGAATTCTAGATAGGGCAGCACAAGCAAACAAACATTACACAGGAGAATAGCAGGGAGGGGAGGGGACCAATATAAAAATGGATGGGACAAGTTCGAGGGTAGTTTGGAAACACAATTTTAGATTGGATTGTAGATATTATAGTTAGAGGGAAGTGGAGACAAATAGTCTAATTTCTCAAATTAACAAATAGTAGTAAAGTGCTCCAGACAATTTTAATTGAATGGGGTTGGCATTCAATCTTCACAGAAAAACAAACATAAAATTTCTAGGAGAATTTCATCGTGATTCAACAAAGGAATTGTATAAATTACCAATACATAATATGAATAGAATTGTAAGACTGCTTATGATGCAAGTGTGTAAAGTACTGTAGCTATACCTGAAAGAAAACAAACTAGAATAATTGAAGATGAACAATCCTGCAGCAGGAATTGCTACAGTTCTTCTTTAGAATAGAAACTTGTCTTCAGTGTTGTTCAGTATAGTGGGAAAGCTTGTTGTTTAGAAGTTATTAGGATTTGAAAGATACGTTGTAGTTAACTTATTAGTCTTTTAAGTATAACAGACAATTTAAATAACTGCACTCCTGCCCCTTCCTATAAATACTTGTATGATATAGTTGAGTTGTAACCAAAAACTGATGTTTTCATAGCTCACATATTGCAATTTTGTTGAGAAACGACATTTGCCCAACAATTTTCTAAAGCAGTTAAGTCAGTAATACTGCCATTTTACAATTTTATAAGTTAGTCTGCTTGTAGGTGCGTTATGTCCCATCCTACTTGACTGCTAACTTTTTTCATCCATTGGAAAACCAGGTGATAATGGAGTTAAGACTCTGAAGAAACCCCCAAACTTATTACAGGGTTGATCAAATACCACAGAGTTCTTCTTGGGGTATGTGTCTGTGTGGGTCCCGCTGTAGGTACACATGTGCCACGTGTTGTATGAGATCAAAATCTGATAGCAGTGTCCGTTAGACTTGCAGCTGCCTCCATGTGCTCCTGTTGAGGGAAGAAAGTACAGAGTGATCACAACCATCCCTCTGTTCCCTTCTTACTACATATGGGAACAAGTAGTGTCCGCCCACTACCCTTAGTGGAATTTAACTTCAATTGCAAATTAGGTAGTTAAGGTTAACTCCCTTTAAAGTATTTTTCCCCCTGGTACATCCCCTTAAATTTTATTTGTCTCTCTGCTTTCTCTCCCTCTGCACATGCCAAAATGGTAGATTCAAAGCCCTTGGATTTCAACCCATGTCAATCCTGAATGGATTAATTCCATTCACTGACAGCCACAGCTACTCTCTGTTTTGTCTCGGGGAAGCGGTGTGCAAGACTGCTCAGTAAGAATGAGGCAGTCCAGAGACATTCAGCTGAAGCTATATCTCCTCAAGAAATGTATGAGAAGAACGTGAGACCCTAGGCGCCAATTCCGTGGAGCTGGAACATCCAACGGCAGCCCCCCTACCAGAATCTCCCCCTCTCCCCAGTGCCTCCTGCCCGCCGGCAGACCCCATCAATCAGCACCTCCCCTTCCCTCCCAGCGCCTGCTGCAGATCAGCTCTTTTGCGGTGTCAGGAGGCGCTGTGGGGGAGGAGCAAGGGCGCAAGGCGCTCAGGGGAGGGGGCAGAACTGGGCGGGAGCGGAGAGGGAGTGGGGAAGGGGTGGAGTGGGGATGGGGCCTGAGCGGAGCCGGGGGCATCCCTCCCCCCAGCAGATTAGAAATTCGGTGCCTATGTTTGAGACCGCAAGGGGTGAGGATCAATATACAAAACTGATCAGACATCTGATAAGTCTCTGTCAGCTAGTACCCCTGCCAGGCAGCATGCAACATCCAAGGTTGGTACCTGTAAAAAATCCTCTGCGTTGTCAAGTAGGGATCCAGCATCAAGGAGTACCCCGATACCAATTACCACCCTTACACAGAAGACTGTTACCGTTTCCTTGCTGAAGCAAGGAAAAATCGAAACACTGGGATGCGCATGGCTCCCGGCACCAGTCCCTTTCTTCCCATAAATAGAGGCCCAAATCTTTGCTCTTCAGGGAACAAGTGCACTAAGCCCACTCCTCAAACAGACAAGTGATGTGGGCTCAGGCTCTGGCTCAGCACCAGAGAAGCACAAGCCATGCTCAGTAATTAGGTATGTTTCCAAACACTGACATTGACACTGGCATTGACGCTGGCACCGAGATTGTCACCATCGATGGAATCTTTGTTGGTAGGGCTGATTCTATGTTGGAGAAGATAAACTATGACCCAGGCATCACCACTGGCACCAGTGTTTCTACACTTGGTACTGGTGTGTGTTTCTGAACTTTCAGTACTGAGGTCTCCTCAGTCCTCAGTGCTGCCTCTCAGTGATGTTTATTCTTCATCTCCATCACTAGGACACACCTTCTGTTCTTCATCCAGCAGGGAGCCTTTCATCTCTCAGATCACCAAGGTGAGAGTTTCTCTACAAACCAGAGACACTCAAGAGTCCAAGTGTATCCACCTCTGGCATGGCAATGGCCAGGTCAACCCTATCAGAACCAACCTTACCAATATAATGCACCATCTTCTCTTTGGGGCATACTGGTGACCTCCATTGAGAGCATCTAGGAGCCAGTCTGCTTCCTGTTGTTCAAGGAGGCATAGAGGGATCTTGATCTCCTTTTGCATGCCTTTGCCAGACCCTTTCCCACAGATGAGGAAGAATAGCAGTATTTTTTTGGTCATGGCCTAAGCTACACCAAAAAGCCCAACTAACAAACGTTTTAAAATGTTAGGTTATGTTTGAAGACATTAGTTACATTCCTACTTTAGACAGAGAAAGGCTTGGTCTACACATTTTTTTGTACCAGTATGATTATTTGGACTAGGGGTGTGCTTTTTTTTTTATTATTATTTTTTATTTTTTAAATGAAGTAATTGTACCAGTACAACCCCCTTGGTGTGGTTTCAGGTTATACTTCTATAAAGGTACATATACTAGTATATCTTCTTTCCCTTCCGGTATGGGAATAAACGCCATTATTTTGGTGTAAGGCATCTTTATATCAGTATAACTGTGTCCACACTGGGGAGGGTGTATACTATTTTAACTGTAGTGGTATAGTTAAAGCAGTACAAATTTTGTGTTTAGACAAGTCCAAAGAGAGTGTTTACCATTAATAGCTGCAGTGAAACTGAAACCAAAGAGTCAGCAGGCGGGCCTGTGTGTGGACAAGAAAGTGGGAGGAAGAATACATGTTTGGTATTGCAGTTGGACCCGCTCAAAAGATCCTTCTAAATACCAGCACAGGAGAACAAAATCTTTTCAACTGTTTTTCAATTCTAAAGAATTACATTACTTTTTTTTTTTTTTTTTTTTAAAGTCTGTTTATTCACATCTGAAACTGGTAACATAGCAGAATTTTCTGATGCATTCTTGATCCATTGCTGATTTTGCACCTTCAGCAGCTGATGCTATTTAAAGAGTGTTCTGCTAGAAAGAAGAAGATAGGATGATCTTGTGGATAAGGGGCTAGGCTGGAACTTGGGAGATCCAGGTTCATTTCCTGGCTCTTTCACTTTTTCTCTTGGAGTGTATACAAATCAATTAATGCCATCTGTGACTCATCTGTAACATGAAGACTTCTCTATTGCACAAGGAAGTTGTGAAAATAAATCCATAAATGTTTGAGGCTTCAGATAACTGTACACATCTGTGCAAATATTTTATTAGTTAAATTTGTCCATATACTGGTTCTGAAATCTGTTTTACAAGTTACTCATTCTCATATCTCACGTCTGAAATGAGATTTTGTACCTTGTGGATTTATACTCTAAGAATAATAATATGAAAATCTAATTTCCATTCATAATTTATGTACTGAGTGAAGATAAGAAATATAGTAAATATGTTGTACCCATATAGTTACATTCTCAAATTTGCTGCTGTTCCAAGAATTCATGTATCCGAAGAAATTTTGAAAATGATATAAATATCTCTGGCAGAAGTTGAGCCACTCAGTTTCCTGACCAAAACACTCATCTACAAGTATCTGATGTGGCAGAAGTTCAAGGACTCAAGGAAATAAGCCAAATTGGACTTCTGATATGAACTACATAACACTGCTGTAGTCAAAGTTTTTGTTGTGTAGTGAAGTATGGTTATATTTAGGAAATTAATCATTAAAAGGCATCCTGTTGTTGCACATGTTTACTATACTTCAGTGCCATTATCCGCTTTGCAGTGAAAATTTGTTCTATTCAGTCATCTTCATTGTTAATGAACTTGGAAGCTGAATTCATCATCTGGAATACTTTTAATTTTTTTTATTTTTTAAACTAAAAGGTACCAGATTGACAGCTATAGAGACTGGGTCCTCTATTTTTCTACTGAGCAAGTACAGAAAGTCCATCGGTAGCTTTCTCTATGCGACTCTGTTGATGGTTTCAAATCCTGACATAGATGGATTGGTGCCATTTGTTGTTGTGTTTTTGTAGACATTTGTCCACTGAGACTGTTAGTGACTTATGCAACATAGCAAACAGTTGCATGGTAATTTAGGGCACAACTAACATAGTCGGGATTTAGGCCAATGACCAGGATATGAAAGACATGATATCCCTCTACAATTGTGCTGAGACTCTAACATCCTCTGTGTGTCTCAAATCTTAATTGTTGGTGTTATGAAGAAATAATATAGCTTGATTTTTGTTCATATGTTTTGTATCTTCAGTTTTGTTAGACAGAAGTGCTGTTCTTGTGTTCACCTTCGTGGCTTATATAATCTTGTCTTTTATGTTGCCTGTTGTCCCCTCTGCTCCATCAGGGACTCCATGTCCCATTTGTTTGTTTCAACACCTATCTCTGTCTCTTTTTTTATATTGGCTCCCACACATTGGAGTGCCTTTCCTGAGGTATTTTGTCATTTTCTCTTTTTCAGATTGTGACTATATTTGAACTTGTTTTCAGTTAATACCATGTTAATTTTAGAAGCATCATGTTCAATAGTCCTAAAATGTAGTGTTTTCTCCTTAAATTGTTTTTGTCTATGTACATTTTTCCAGCACTATTAGTCTAATATGGGAATGAGAGTAGCCTTTAGCCTCACACATGAAAATCAAGAAGAGAATGAATAAATATTTAAATTATTATAAGAGATGTGTGCTAGAAAGATTCAGTGCAGTTTCATAAGTACTAAACTAACATCAAAAGGCCTGACTGAAATATGTCCAAACACATTCAGTGTAAAGGATGACACTTTTTTCCCTGAGCTTCTAAATTTAAATAAAAATCCCCCAAACTTAGTGAAGTAGGCAAAGGCTAGAATGTAAACCCAGGTTAAGGTTAAGTCTTAGGATGCTGGCTGTATTGGAAGGCTTAGGGAATTGATAGTGGTTTGATGATTGGAAACATAGGAACACAGAATAACATGGACCTGTGGCTAATCATGGTTTTGTCCATCTGTTTATGCTGACTGGTTGTTTCTTAAATTGCATTTCAGGTTCTACAGTTAATATGTGGAAAAAGAATATTTCCTTTTATTTTAGACTGTTTATGTTAGGCATTTCTCATATACCCATCACCAAGGTATCTAAGTACCAATTCATTATTAAATAATTTAAAAAGAACTATCCACTTCTGGTATTCTAACTACATATGTAATAATATCCATTATATTTTTGATGTATGGATAATTTTACACATTAAAAAGTTCTCACTGCTCACACATTTAGAATACGTTTTTATCTGTGTGTACCTTTCCTCAAGTTTTCAGTCTCTATTTTGAACTCCTGCTGTCTCTCATGTTCTTCTCTGAATTTTTTCTTTATTTTTAGAGGTAAATCAGTGGGATATCCTTCATCCACAAGTTTCCATTTTCATTAGACTAGTGTGCTTTCTTTTGTTTATAGGCTCTGATCTCACAAGTCACTTAAGCATGTGCTTAACTTTAATCATGTGAGTAGTCCCATTCACTTCAGTGGCTTTGATGGCAAATTAGCTGGCTACAGTAAAACTTAACTATTTATGCCATCATTTCACTAAATGAGTTGATACTTATTGTTCCACTGACAGACTTTGCAAACTGTTAATGTTTTCTTCTGTCACTTACCATACCTAAAGAAGAGTTGTAGTTTACTCGTAGATCTCCCTGTTTATCACTGTTAATTGTTTGGCAACACATTTTCTTAAATAATCATTTTTCCACAGCAAAATGATAATTGTCGACCCTTATCTCTGTCTGGCCATGTTGGTTTTGATAGCTTACCAGATCAGTTGGTTAACAAATCCATCAACCAGGGCTTCTGCTTCAACATTCTTTGTATTGGTAAGTAATATACTTTTTTTATTATTGACAGCAGTGAATATTAAGTATTTGACCATAAACTATCTCTTGGCACAAATATTAATTTAAAAAAAGGGGATGACAAGGTTCCTGTTACCTCCTATAAGGAAATGACTGCAATATTGTCCAATGTGATCCTAGGATGTTTTTGCCTTTTTAACTATGAACCATAATGTGCCTCTTTTTATTCGCAACCATCCTTTTGATTATCTTTGTTGTACAGTACTTTCATGATCAGGCTTGAGGATGCCTTAAGTCTTGTTTCATGAGCAACTTCTAGGATTCTTTAAAACTTGTGGTCTACATCGAACTCTTCCCCAAAGGTAAAGTATTTCAGATAACTGAACCCAAGCCACTTCCAGGTCTATAGGTAGGAGATCTTGAAGCATTTTTATACTTATTAATTTTCTGGCTGAATATATTGGAGTTCTTTGGATATACAGGCAGACACACAACCATGCATCTTCCTGAAACCCAACACTGAACTGAGCAAGGGTATAAATAATCTACACCAACCCATAATTGTCCTTCACTTCCTCTCTGTCTATTAGCTGGTGTGGTTGAAGAACAGACCTCCCTATACGCATGGAATAGCTAATCTTAAAACTTGTGTAATATAGTGAAGATGGATAGCTGTGGTTTTACTACTGACTTAATGAAATAGTAAAGTGTTCTTGGTGTTAAGGTTTTCACTCTTTCCCTGTCCCCCACTGATTTTTGCAATGTTGGTGCCTAGGCCACCACAGCAGGCCTATGTAAGCACGCTAAATAATCTTTATTTCTCATTTATAAAACACTAATCCTATTCTAGGATCTTAAGATTCTAGTGAGAGGCACAAAAGGAATTCCCTTACTGCTCAAAGGTGTGTTTTGTTGTTGTTTTCCCTTTGAGTACTGGTAGGTGTGTGTGCATATGTTCTACTTGTCAAGGAATTGAAGGTTTGAGGGAACATTCAAGGTAATGAGGCACTGGCAATTGATTTTTTTGTACAAAACACGTTTACTGGTGCTTCTAAGGGTCAAAAAGAGGAATTTGCTCATATATTTGGAGAAGCCAATGTACAGGTAATTTCTATTTAAACTCTTTTAAGGGGGCAATAACTATAATAACACCTATTATGCTTTGTACAAATATACGCAAATGCAAACTTCTTACTTTTTCTTTTAATTTTTTTAGGGGAGACTGGAATTGGAAAATCAACCTTGATAGATACTTTGTTTAACACCACTTTTGATGACCGCGTATCAACACATTTTCAACCAAATGTAAGACTCCGAGCTCAGACGTACGAACTCCAGGAAAGCAATGTTCGGTTGAAACTGACCATTGTAAATACAGTGGGATTTGGTGACCAGATAAACAAAGAAGATAGGTTAGTGTTTCTTTGCGTGGTAAGAATTTGATTATGGAAAATAACCTTGTCTTGAACTGTGGAGTCTGAGAGTAGGCTTTTCAAGTTAGGTATGTGATTAAGAAAAATGTGTGGTACAAATTACATATGTACTCCAGATATTTAATTATACATTTTTCCACGTAATTAATTGATTGTATTTTCTTCTTGTCAAGCAAATCATTTGAGAAATCAACATTTACTCTGCCCTCATGTGTTCATGGCTTTATAATGTGTTACAAATTATATCAATAAAATATATAATAGTGATGGGCATTTTTTGAACTTTCATATAATTATACAGATAGTAAGTTACAGTACAATATGTTCTCTACAGAGTTGTGTTTTTAAGTTTCAGTGGGATCTACAAAACAATGTAAATTGGAAGAAAAATCATCTGGATTTTTTAAATGTAGGTATATTTGAAGTTGAACAGCGTATTTAGAAGATGGAGCATTACACAGCTAGTGAGTGTAGAGTTTTCTTTTCTGTCAGTTCAGTTTATGAATATTTAAATTCATCAATTATTGTACTGATTTTCTTCAGACTTTTATTGGAATGACCAGTACTATGAAGCATTTTAAATAATAATTTGCATTATTTAAGAGCCAAGTAGTGTTGGGCATGGATGGAGGTTGTCCATTCACTTCCAGAACATAAATTAACATTAAGGCTACGTTTTAGTCATGGGTATTTTTAGTAAAAGTCATGGCCAGGTCACGGGCAGTAAACAAAAATTCATGGCCCGTGACCTGTCCGTTACTTTTCACTCCAGACTAAAATTTGTGGGGGGAGGGGTACCCGGGGGAGCTGCGGGTGCTGGAGGAGGGCGGCCCGGATGCTAGTGGGGTGGGGGACAGGTGTTGGTGCGCAGCCTGGACCCCCGCTGGTGCTGGAGGGCAGGTAGGCAGTGGTGTGTGGCCCAGGACCCCTGCTGGTGCTGGGGTGGTGGGGGCATGGGTGGCAGGGCCAGCAGGCTCCGCACCTCCTCCTCACCCCCAGCAGCAGCAGAGTTTGGGTGTGGCAGAGGATTGGGGCATAGGATGGTGTGAGGTGGGCTCTGAGTGGCGCTTACCTGGGGGGCTCCCTGGAAACGGAGACATCCCCCTCCCTCAGGTCCTAGGCGGAGGCGTAGCCAGGCAGTTCTGCGCGCTGCCTCTGCCTGCCGGCACCACCCCCGCAGCTCCCACCAGCCGCTGCAGAAGTCACGGAGATCATGGAAAGTCACGGAATCTGTGACTTCCGTGACAAACTCGCAGCCTTAATTAACATTATAGCATAGGATACCAACGAAAGAGTGTTCTGCTAGTGACTTGCCTAGTCTTGCCCATTTCTTTGATGAACAATGTTTAGATGATAAAGAAAAATCTCAGATGCTGATGTTAATGATACGCAGTAAAATATTTCATATTGCAAGCAAGGCTGTCTTCTTCCTCTTTCAAATTCACTTTCCATGTAATTAGTGCCTTTGAAATTTCACCTCCCATGATTTGGTCTACACTCTGTGCAGCAACAGATACTCAGGACCTGCTGCTCTTATGTATACAATAACATAGTTTGAAGATATATTATGGATCATAATTTGGATCATACAAAACAGGGCAAAGAATCTTTAAAATGTAGTTAAAATATAAATCAGATTCTCATTCTTTAGAGGATAAGTTCCTGCTCTCATACACACATTTACCAGTAATAAAGCTCCCCAAAATACAATACTGATCTCCAAAAGATATGAAAATATCATAATTATGGACAGTATCAGTCACATGCTATTTATAGTGATCATCTGTTATTTCCAAGATTGAATTGTGAGACTACAGAAATTACAGAAGTCCATTAAATGGATCAGTTAAGGATTTCAGTGAAAAGCATAGCTGATACACTCTGCTTTTCATCACCAATAGAGAAAAATTTAACTGTATCCTTCACCCATCCTGTGCTGCATTAGTTTCTTAAACTAGTATTCAGTAACTTTAGTTTTACATTGCGTAGACAGTTTGATCACTATCCATACATTTAATATCCTGTTCTAGCATATGACTTCTTGAGCTTCCAGTGTATATAGTTGATATGTAAAGCAATATACTCCTGGGGGAATTCTGCTCCAAAAAATTAAAAATTCTGCACACAATATTTTAAAATTCTGCAAATTTTATTTGTCAAAATAACACTATATAATCACACCAGTTTTAGTTATTTTGGTAATTTATTTCAAAATACCTGTCAGCAAGTATGTCTGTAACAATACAGACACACAAAAATGCCCCCGGGAGTAGAGTTAAATAAACCCCTATGACAACCCAGTTGCTCTTTCTCTACCCCCATCTACCCTCCCTCCCCAGCCCAGCTGGGGAGCCAGACACTCACAACCCCCTCCCCCCCCGCCCACCTGCAGGGCCCCCTCCAGCCAATACATTTGAACTCCCTCCTCCTCACAGCCCAACTGCGGGACCCCTTGCCCAGACACGCCTTCTCCCCCATCCCCCCCCCCCAGAGCCCAGGGTTCCAGAGGGAGAAACAACCTGATGCTTGGTCCCAGGCTTGTGTTGAGTTTCCTGCGCACCACCCTTTCTTTCCCTCAGGGCATGCTGGGAACTGCAGCTTCCAGGAACTCTCTAGTTCCCTCTCACCAGTAATGTCTTATATGTGCAAGCTATGCTCTGCTGAGTGCAGTGGTCCCTAGTGGTAGCTAGCAGCACTGCAACCTATTTCTGTGGGGGAAAGGAAATTCTGCATGCACAACATTCATTTCTGAAAATTCTGCATTGCGTAGTGGCACAGAATTCCCCAAGGCATAAGCAGTAGTATGCAGAAAAATATAACAGGGATTCTCTTTTTTAGTCCCTCTCTATCTGAGAGAAACTAATCTTTGATTGCTAACACATCACATTTTTTTTCCCCAGCTATCAGCCAATAGTGGATTACATAGACGCACAATTTGAGGCCTACCTCCAGGAAGAACTGAAAATTAAACGCTCCTTGTACAACTACCATGACACTCGCATCCATGTCTGCCTCTATTTTATTTCACCTACAGGTCATTCCCTTAAAACGCTTGATTTGTTAACCATGAAGAATCTTGATAGCAAGGTAAGATTGTTTGAAACCAGTTTAAATGAATGAATTTGTAAAGATTCCTATTTCTTGCAATATCTTGCTGCTCTTACAATTCTTTATTTGTGGTCTTTTTAATACTGTCACTTTTTAAAGTAAAGTCAACATATTATGATGTCAAGAAATATCACTTTTTTTGTTTGCTCATTGAAAGGGATGAGGGAGACTTCTGCATTAGGCAAAGTTGAAAAAACATCTTACAGAAATGAAAAATTCTGTGGCAGATTTCTTTGGACAAAATCTGTCTCTTTGATGAGAGAACCCTTCTGCCTTGGATTCCTTCAGTGTCTAATTCACCAGAGCAGCATTCCTGGAAGTCAATTGCTTCCATGTAGCCCGATCATAAACTTGGACAGGGGTCAGGTTCCATAGCACTAACCTCTTCTGCAACTCTTCTGCATCTGGTGTGTTTCCTTTTCTTTTTCTGTAGCTCCTAGCTGGTGATTCTTGCTGCTGTCCTCATTCTGTGTATCTCATGTTCCATACCCTGGGAGATTATGCCTGAGGGATAATACCCCTGCCATCTGGAATAGGGCCTGTGATTTGCTCTGGAATCCCTCTCCCTCAAAATTCTCTATTTGTCTCAGCACTGTAGATCCTCTTCAAGATATGTCTTATCCTTATGGTCTGTTAGGTCGCTGGCCCTAGCGGTTAATGTGGGCTTAGCAGCCTGGGATTCAGAAGATTGTTGTTACTATTGTTGTTTCTTTGTAATACTATAATGACTGGAGACACTAATCAGGGTTGGGAGCCCCATGTGCTAAACACTATACAGACTTTGTAAAAGACAGTCCCTGTCCCAAAGAACACTCAGTCTTATTTAAGAAAAGATACAAGATGTGGGTGTCTGTCAGCCTAGGATGCTAGCTGACTGAACAGCTTGGACTGGAACTGCTCTGAAGATGTCCAGAAAACTGTGTTGGAAAGCAGATTAGTGTGGCTTTCCACTAGAAATCCCTCCTGTATGAAATGAAAGTGATTTTTCATTTGCGCAAGACAGATGGTGTCTAATCCTTGCTAGTTTTCTACTCCCTTTATTGTGGGCTGCCTGCTGCACCTTAAACAGTCTGGGCGCACCTTTAGCTCAGTGAGAGTATACCTGCCTATGACTTTGGCCGCATTTCGCCACTGGGACGGGACTCTCTTAATTTTACAGCGGAGAAATTTTTAAAAGGTCTACCTTGTATATTTCCACCTCTTTGGTTTCCATCCCATAATGGGATTTAAATGTGGTGCTCGCCCAGGTAATAGAAACACCTTTTCACCTTGCGTTTCACCTCGTGGTAATTGTATCCGTTCAGCCTTGGGTATTCAGACACTAATGGCTGATTCACTGAATATGGTATTTCTTAAGATGGTACAACAACATGCCTTCCTCAAATTCCTATCAAAGGTGGTTTCTGATTTTAATTTAAACCAGTCTATCTACTGGTATTTTTCCGAATGCTCCATTCACTGTAAAAAGATGCCAGACCACATTCTTTGGACGTGAAGAGGATATTTACTCTCTGAACAGGACTAAACTGTACAGTAAACCACTGGGGTTCCTGGTAGCACACAGGGATATTTTTGGGGATTAGCTAGTTTCCACTCAGATTATCTAAGTGAATTAGATTCTGTATACTTTCTTCCTATGAATTAGTGAGTATTAAAATGATAGGTATTGGAGCACATTCATTCAGGTGTAAGGTGACCTCTTCTGCTTGTGTCAGATGTTTTTGTCACTGAAATACGAAATACTGTTACCTGGAATTCAGTCTGTACTTTTGTACAGAATTACTTCCTGGATTTAGCTTCTAGATTAGATCTTAAATTTGGTAGAAGAATCCTACGGTCATTGTTCAAATGAGACCTCTCAATCCCCACTTGAGTTTAAGGATGAATTATTGCTCATCACAGAGTAAATATCAGTACAAGCAATAATCTTGGAGAACTGCAGTTACTGTAGTAAGGAAAACTAACAGTTTTTAAAACATTAAATGCTTTCAACTAGTTGGGTTGACTTTTTTTTTTTTTAAATTTGTATAGTAGAACAAGTTTTGATTGCAAATTTTTTTTGGAATGTGGGAATATGTAAACAAAGTCAATGCTAACACACCTTTCCTAGTAGTAGTGTTTCATTATATCTGTAAAGCATTTTGAGATAGCTTTTATGAAAGATTATGTACATTTTCAAGATCTATTATATGATGGATGGTTCACTTCAAGGATTAAATTGGTGATTGAAAGTATTGCCTGATGCCTTTGGAACTCTCTGCCAGCACACCTAAAAATGCTCTAAAGTGAATCATCCTGTTGCGTGTTGCTGTAGCTGTGATTTCTTTGCATGTACTGTGTATGATGTAGTAGTCTGTCTTGTGAGCTATAAAAAGAGATTTGTGTGTTTCTGTTATTAAGCAAGTAATCAATAAAGACAATTGCAAAGTACTCCTCTTAGGAAGGAACAATCGGTTGCACAAAATGGGAAATGACTGCCTAGGAAGGAGTAGTACAGAAAGAGATCTGGGGGTCATAGTGCATCACAAGCTAAATATGAGTCAACAGTGTAACACTGTTGAGAAAAAAAACAAACATCATTCTGGCATGTATTAGCAGGAGTGTTGTAATCAGGAAGTAATTCTTCTGCTCTACTCGGCCCTGATTAGGCCTCAGGTGGAGTATTGTGTCCAGTTCTTAGTGCCACATTTCAGAAAAGATGTGGAAAAATTGGAGAAAGTCCAGAGAAGAACACCAAAAATGATTAAAGATCTAGAAAACATGACCTGTGAAGGAAGATAGAAAAAATTGGATTTGTTTAGTCAGGAGAAGAGAAGAGTGAAGGGGGACATAACAGTTTTCAAGCACATAAAAGGTTGTTACAAGGAGGAGGGAGAAAAATTGTTCTCCTTAACCTCTGAGGATAGGACAAGAAGCAGTGGGCTTAAATTGCAGCAAGGGTGGTCTAGGTTGGACATTAGGAAAAGCTTCATAACTGTCTTGGTGGGGTTAAGCACTGAAATAAATTGCCTAGGGAGGTTGTGGAATCTGCATCATTGGAGATTTTTAAGAACAGATTAGACAAACACCTGTCAGGGATGTTCTAGATAATACTTAGTCCTGCCATGCATGCAGGGGTGTGGACTAGATGACCTCTCGAGGGCCCTTCCTATGATTCTGTGATTATATTTGCAGTTGGTAAGTGGCTTTGAACTTTATATCAACAACATATTTTAATGAGTTCTTATTTCATTTAGAAATAAGTACCATTACAAAAATATGAATATAAAATGGATGGAAACTTTTTTTATTTATATACTCTTTGGCACAGAACCTCTAGAATTTAAGGGTACATGAATTTTCTAGCTGTTTGTACTGATCATAGCATGCAAATTCACTCATTTGTAATTTGAAGTAAGAAGTACTAATGTGATATGTTACAAACCAGGTTTTCACTTGTCTTCATATTCAGGTAGTTTATCTAATGTTTTGAAGAATCAGATATTTTCTTTTTCATGTCAGCAGAGCATTTCTGACAAAACGCTTATATGAATTTCGCTTCTGATTGATTGGGGTTACTTTTTAAAATGATCGAAAAATTAGGTCAGGATTTTGGTGATACTTTTTAATGGCAATTTTATAGACTTAAAAAAAAATTCAAAATGTTTGTAAAATATGTGTAACCTTCTGTGAGTTGGGTGCATATTTCTACCAGTGGTAGCTACAGTGTGAGGGGAATCACAAGAGTTGAGCAGCCCAACTCAAGTTCAGGAAACCTGAACTGAATTGAGAGGAAAAAAAATTGGTTTAAAATTAGTTACACCCAGAATGATTCCCCATCACGATCACCACGCCCTTTGAAACAATTCAGCACACAAATGTATTTTTGCTTCATTTATGCTAAAATATTTACAGGTCACTGTTAAGTGAGAGAAATGACCCGTGGCTTGTTCTCACTTAACGTATTTGAAAGCTTGGCCTTCAGGATGTTCAGAACAGATTTACTGTGGGAATAAAGGGCTCATGGAGTTCAGTGTAGCAGAACATTTTGCTCATTAAAATTAAGCAAAGATTATATATTTGAGGGTTCAGCACAAACGCTGCATATAGTACACTTAAAATCACTTGCAAAATATGTGGCAGAAGTAAAAAGGCAAAGAAAGTCTTTGGAATTACGCATGGAGGTAAGGAACGTAATTCATCAAAAATACTTTGGCATTAGTGTAAGATATTACTGTGACTTATCTGGATACAATTTAAACCAGTGGTGGGCAACCTGTGGGCAGCATGCGGCCCATCAGGGTAAGCTGATTGCGAGCCGCAAGACATTTTGCGGACGTTGACTGTCTGCAGGCACAGTCCCCCGCAGCTCCCAGTGACTACAGTTCGCCGTTCCCGGCCAATCGGAGCTGCGGGAAGTGGTGGCCCGGCCCGCCAAAGTCTGGGGAAGAATGTTTCTTCACTGTTTGAGCTTCCTTTGTTTCCCCTCCTGCTTGATGACTCTGTTTACTGCTTAAATACAAATTAAGCAGAGCACACATTCCTTTGTTTAGGACAGACCTGGTTGCCAGCATCTGGCTGGAACATGTGTTGTTAACACCGTACAGTGGAATCTTAAACGTCACATGCAGTGTTGTCTCACATATTTTACCAGGGGACAATAATGACTAGCAAATTGAGTTTTCAAATGATACCTTACAAGGCATATTTTGTACAAAGATTATTACAATAGTGTGTATATACAGGGGTGCATTCTGTCACAATTACTAAAAAAGGTTTCATTTTCAATAGCACACTCACCACACAAAAATGGATATTGCAGAGAGAAAACTAGTAGAAGACAATGAAAATTATTTTCATTTGATTTTTTTTAGAAGTTTTGATTTGATTATCTGGGCACATATTTGGTAGTATAAAACCATTGCATCTCATACGTGAGATGTAAGACATTAAGCGGGAAAGGAACCAGTTGGTACCAACAAGCCTACAGTAGAACCTCAAGCTTTCGAGCTCCACAGAGCTCTTCCAGTCACAGAACTTGAAAGCTTGTCTCTTTCATCAACAAAAGTTAGTTCAATAAAAAATATTACCTCACCCACCTGGTCTCTCTCATTATGAATTAATGGCCTTCAGAAGCCATATTTGCTGAGTTTTTTTAAAAGTGTGTGTAAGTACATAATATGGAGCTGTTAGCCACACCTATTCGGTTGCCCTAAACTTCCAATTATAAAACTGTTTTTAGATGCTTTTACCTTTGCCAGACTTTAACCATGTGGGCTGAAATTTTGCACGCTGGGCATCTGATTCAGGATTGCTGGGCGCGTGTGTGTGTGTGTGAGAGAGAGAGAGAGAAAAAAACATCAGCCACAATGGGTCAGCTGGTTCTGAGAATGAGGCCAAGGAAAATTACATTTAGCGCATGTTAAAAATACTGATAACCGTTTCTTTGAGACTCTCTAGCATCCCTACGCTTTGCAGCAGAGACTTCAAATTCAGCATGAGGTTGGTTTTTGTATCAAGGATTTGCTTTTTGTTTTTCCTGTGAAAATCTGCCCACATTTAGCCAAGTGATAAAGCTTTGAAAAATTAGAGTTTGCACATGCTCAGTAGAGACTTGCTTGAACTTGGTAGCTAAATTCTCCAAAGATTCCATTCATGCTGGTCATGCTGCAGCCTGTGGCTAAGTAGTACTTTCTTTGCAATTGCAGCTCTGGACTGCGGTAGGCTGGGCTGGGTCCAGGATCAGAAACAGAGAGCAGGGAGCCTGTCTCTCCTGTGCTCTCCATGACCCCCTTGCTGGCTCCCAGGCAACATGGAGGAGAAAATTACCTGGTGTGAATGCAGAGAAGGAAGAGGTGGGACGTGAGAGAGGGTATGGGGTATTGTCTGGAAGGGAAATGGAAGGTGCGTGGGGACTAGGAACCAGTGGGAAGATGGAGATCAGATGAGGAGTTGGGTGGCAGACTGGTACTATCTGGACAAGAAGAATGAGAGTGGAAACCAGTGTGGGGGAGGGAGGCAGATATGATCAAGCCAGGGTGCTGTAGGAGAACTGGGACTGGTTGGCCAAAGAAACTGGGACAAGAATGTGAGGTGGCCACTGAGATTAGAGGAGGAGATAAGGGAGAGAGACTGGGACTATAATCCGGGTGGGGGTGACTCCATACTGGTGGGATGAGATGAGGAACTGAGAGAAGGAGAACTGGGACTTTCAGTGCAAGGAGAATGGGAGTGGGGGGAGACTGGAACTGGAATGGAGAGTCCAGAGTCAAGGGCTTGTTGGGCAAGGAGACTGGGAATGGAATCAGAAGCCTGAGGCATGGAGATTGGGACTAGCTAGATGAGAAGAATGGGACTGGGATGAGGAGCCAGAGGTGGGAAAGGGACAAATTGGATGGTACATGGCAGAAGGGCCAAATTTGGGGGGAATGGGCAGAAGAGCCTGTGCCAAATAGAGTGCACTCTTCTCCTGAGCCTGGAATGGAAGATTTTTGAGTCTCACCATTCCTATGCTGTTAGCAAACATCTTTGAAACGGACTGGCAAAATGTCCCATCTCTATTTAGTGCTGGTCCACTTAGAAGATGACAACCTACTATTGCTATCATTTACTCCATTAGCTCAAGTGGCTGAGGTCTGTGTGGTGGATCTAAAGATTCCAGACTTGCTGACGTGGGTTTCAATATGATGTCACATAATGGAGTTTGTTTATCCAATTTTTTTTAATAAGGAAAAAAACCTAAGAAATTATGTACAAAAATACCATAAGTTACAAGCACATTGTTTGCAAAGTCAAGCTGTCAAAACTTAGGAAATGCCAGAGTTAAGGTTGCCTGTGCAGTCTTAATTTGTTCACCCTTGTGCATATGCGTTATGATTCAGACTATGATTTTGGCAGGGATGTTTTTAGAAAGTTTCACAGCAGAGGTGTGTGGGAAAAAACAGTAAATCATGGGAAAAATCGCCAAATATAGTTTTCACTTTATCAGCATATTCAAGAGTATAATGGGGCTGCTAAAAAGTATGACCCAGTAGGGCTGTTGGAGAGCAAGCTAACCCCACAGTGGCAGCTCCTGTCCCATACAGGTGGGCCCAGCTCTGGGGCTTGTGACCTGGCACATGGGGTCATAGTGTCACTTAAGTTTGGCTCGCCTGATCCTCTGTCCTCATCTGTAGAAGGGCACATGAGCCAGACACGAATTGCGCCGTGACCCTGTGCATCAGGTTGTTAACATCACTCAGATTGGGGGCCTAATCAGATGTGTTTTTTACAGCCATTTCCAGGATTTCACAATCTCTGTGACAAAATCATGACAATATCATATGCTAATTAGGATAGTCTCATTCAGTGCACAGAATAGAGAATGATCATTTAATGAGTCGGTATTCAATACAGTAACTCTTCAGTTAAAGTCATCCTGGTTAACGTTGTTTCGTTACTGATCAATTAGGGAACATTCTCGTTTAAAGTTGCGCAGTGCTCCCTTATAACGTGGTTTGGCAGCTGCCTGCTTTGTCCACTGCTTGCAGAAAGAGCAGCCCTTTGCAGCTAGCTGGTGGGGGCTTGGAACCAGGGTGGACTGGCAGCTCTCCATTAGCTCCCCACTCTCCTCTAAGTTCCCTGTTTGGCAGCCGCCCAGCAGGCTATCAATTGCTGGCAGTTCAGCTGTCCCTCCCCCTGCTGCCATGTACTGCTCCTGCCCTTTGCCTTGGAGCTGCTCCCCGAGCCTCCTGCTTGCTGTGTGTGTTTGGGGGGGAGGCTAATGTCAGGATGTTTCTCTCCCCCTGCTCCTGCCCCCTACTTACCCTGTCTCTACAGAGCAGGGGGACACACGAGGGGGCTCAGGACGGAGGGAGCTTGGTGGCAGCAGCTGCTATCTCAACTTGCTGATCTACTTTAAAAGGCAGTGTACTTAGAGTGGGGTCAGCGTACTTAAAGGGGCAATGCGTGTCTTTCTCTCACACACACGCACACTCACACACACACTCTCTCTCTCTCTCTCTCTGTGTGTCTCTGCCTCTGTCTGCCATGCTGTCTCCCCTCCCTCCATTTGTGCTGCCTTGTAGGGTGTGAGGCTACATTAACAACAATTTGTTAACCCTTCAGGGCTCAACCGAGTGCTGGTTCATCATTTAGTAGTAAGGCATTCCCTGGGAAATATCCCACCCTCTTCCACCCTCTGACTTCACCACCTCAACCAAGTTTCACAATCATCATTGCTGTGTTTAGTATTAAATTTTTTGTTTAAAACTTATTGTGTGTGTATTATATATAATATATATATATATGTATATATATATATGTGTGTGTGTATATATATATATGTGTATATATATATATATAGTCTTTTGACTGGTGAAAAAAATTTCCCTGGAACCTAACCCCTGTATTTATATTAATTCTTATGGGGAAATTGGATTCGCTTAACATCGTTTCCCTTAAAGTTGCATTTTTCAGGAACATAACTACAACATTAAGCGAGGAGTTACTGTATTTTGTTTTCTCCTCATTGTTCAATGTATGGCCCCAGGCCTCCTTACTTACTGCAAACTTTTCAGACCTTGCTCTCAATCCAGCATTATTAATTTCCTCATGGACTTGTCTATGGCGCTCGTCACTATAATATCTGAGTGCTTCACAGACAATTTATCTTCATAACACCCAGGTGAGATGAGGGCCCATTTCCCCCATTTGGAGATGGGGAATTGAAGTGCAGAGAAATTAAGATTAAAAAATATCAACTAATTTTGGGCGTCCAGTCTGACACTTGGGATCTGATTATTCAGAGTACATAGCATTATATATCACTTTAAATGTTCAAAGCACTGTTCCCATGGACTTCAGTTGTACTTGTGATCACTCAGCACTTCTGCAAATCAGACCACAGGGTCTCACGTTGGGCCCCAGAAAATGAGGGGAATGTTTAGTGACCTCTTGTGAAAAATTTGGTTTAAGTGGTTCAACTAGCCTTACGTAGGAACTGTGTGGCAAAGGCAGCAATAGAATCAATTCACCAGGGCAGCAGTCAAGTGCCTTAACTATGAGATCATCCTTTATCTTCCCTCAGTCCCTTGCCTCGTTGTCTACACACCTTCCAGCTTCTGCAGAAAATGAGGTAGTACCTTCCTTTACTACACAACCCTGATTCATCCCTAGAGCAGGTCCATCCTATGTACTGAATGAGGCAGGGGTCCTGTGGAAGAAATGATATGTGATTATGTAATTAAAGACTGCATCATAACGTATATGCATGGGGGGACAAATTAAGGATGCACAGGTAACCTTATTTCTGGCATTTCCTAACTTTTTAGTTCTCAGTTTTGCCACCTCAATGTTTTTAATTTTTTCTGCCATATAAAATGTGTTCCACAACCATCAGTATAAATCTCATGCTTTTCCTATAAATTAAATATTAAATTGACAAGAAGGTTTTATGTAGTGGTGTAGCTGTGTTGGTCCTAGGAAATTGGAGAGAAAACATGGGCGAGGTAATATCTCTTACTGAACCAACTTTAGTTGGTGAGAGACAAGCTTTCGAGCTATACAGAGTGCTGCTTCTTGCCTCTCTAAAAAGGTTTTATGATTGGCAATGCAACATGCTATATTGAGAAATCTGATTTGGCAATGACTGGAAATCTCCTCTGATGTATGGTGGCTGGCAGCTTTGTGGTACTGTCAAACTCCTGGAGCTGATGTGTTCAGATTGTTTTTATGCTTGACCTCCGAACCATAAAACTGTAAGAACATTTCCCAGCAGAGCAAAGTTAAATACTTGAATCTAACAGCACAGCAGACTTTTAGGGTACCAACAAGGAGAAAACAGCAAATTTGCTATTTTATAGGCATAGAGAAATAGCTAGAGTATACAGTGTTAATATAATTTTTTCTTAACTTTGGATTTAGTATCTTAGTAAAATTATATATATTGTAGCTGGTAGCTTTGTGTATGTTGCTGTTCTTTTCCTTATGGTTGTCTTTGAATGGTGACGGAGGTTTGCTTTCTTTCTAGTAGGATTATAATACCTTTCTTCTACTCACTTTTGTTCTCTGATCAGCTCTGTTTTGGTGGGATAATTAGGTAATACATTACTGCTTTATTATGATGATCAAAGTATTCACTGTGGAAATGTACACAGTGTTTATTATTAGTTTGTTGGCTTTTGAATGAAACCATTCACATAAGAGTCACTGGAAAGCTTGTTAGAAATTAATTCAGATGTTATGGGAAACTGAATATTTCAACGTATAAAACTTACAGGCTTGAAAACAAAGCCTTTACACATCTCATGTTTATATCATTTAATAGGTGAACATTATACCAGTCATAGCCAAAGCAGACACCATTTCTAAAACTGAACTACAGAAGTTTAAAATCAAACTCATGAGTGAATTGGTTAGTAATGGGGTCCAGATATACCAGTTTCCAACAGATGATGAAACCATTTCTAAAATTAATGCCACCATGAATGTAAGTATGTTGCATACATTTGAAAGAATGTTTGATATTCCAGTATTAAAGTATCTTCTTTACCAGTTTTCATGCTTTTTCTTGCGTATTCTTCTTGAGGCAATAGGGGTTTGTATTGTAGCAAGTTGGATATTTACATTCATCTTTTTATGACCTACTTAAGGAAAAATTTAGAGACACTTATCTCGTCTGGGTCCCCTCCCCGCCAAAATCCCCCTGTTCTTCTGTCGGTTGGTGGTATTCATCACCTTAAACTAATTTGAGCGAAAACTAGGTTTTTCTTCTTGCAGTACTGTCCATGGGGGATCCTGCTGTTGGTGTATATGGATCTTGTATCTGCTGGTCAGAACATTTGACAAGCAGTGCTGTTGAGGGTTTCATGTGTCCAAGGACGTAAATGGGTGTGCAGCCCGAGCCACCAGTTGGTTCCCCGTTATCACTTGTGCCAGGGAGTCGGAATGCTGTAATGTCTGGTACCCTGGCTTGGATTATTCTGACAGAAAGAAAAGAATTCCTAGTTTTGAGGAAAGCTTGGTGTTACTCTAATAGCTTTCTTCCCAGTTAGCAGTACTTTTTCTTCAGGTTTAGTTGTGGAGCAGTCATTCAGTGTTGAGGCAGCATTTCCCGTCTCATGGCTGTCTGAGCTTGTGGCATGAGCAAGATCTCAGGCCTCAAGCACTGCACTTCCTGTAGTGGCCTCATGTCTGTCACTGGTGGATGCTGAAGATGCCTGTTCTGCTTTGAGGAAGGCTGTATCCCAGATAGAGCAACTGTCTGCTGGCCTTTTCCAATAGAAATTGATGCATGAGGGGCAACTACCTCAAACTCCTTTTATTGTAGCAGTTTATGAGGACTGTATTGGATTTGAGAACCCTAGGAGTCCTTGTGACATGTGCAGCCCTCCGTTGAAGCTCCAGAGCAGGCCAGGATTTGACTAGCTATTGCTCTTTTTAAATGGATTCTCTATGTGAAACTGACCTGTGGTTATAATATGTTTATTTGTCTCCAAATGCTTGTTGTTTCTCTGATTTAATTTTCAAGTGTTTTCCAGTTCTTATGTAAGAATACTGGGAGATAAGACTGAATTGCTCTGACTGTTTTACAGGGACATTTACCATTTGCTGTAGTGGGGAGTATGGAGGAAATGAAGGTTGGAAACAAAATGGTGAAAGCTCGACAGTACCCTTGGGGCATTGTTCAAGGTAAAATCTGAATTTTTAATAGTATTTTTCACAAGTATGTGAATGTTGTTTTTCATTATAAAACCCACTCAAGTTGCAGAAATATTTGTTTTAATATTAAGTGGGCTGATGCTGGCTACTGATGCCAGATTGGTAGGCTAACTGATCCAAAAAATTCATGGCTTGATCCTCCAGGTCCCATCAACACAAATGAGATTTATGAGTGCTGAGCATCACAGAAAATCAGGCCATCAGATCCTGGATGTGGTGATTAGTTATGTTGTTGCATTGTAAAGGTGCAGCTGGCATTACCAAATGTTACAAGGCTATTATATCAGAACAGAGGAGAGAGAAAGTAATTTCTTTTGTAGATTCAAATAGGGAGTCATGAAAAGAAAAATAATGGAGTCTGATAAACCATGTTTCTACTTAATGCTTGGATTATGTATCACAAATCACGAGGCAGCAACTGGGTAAAAGAAACTAGGGACGTTTTACCCCCAAAAAACTTAATCAGCCAATTGAATAGAAAGTATCAAGGCTATTCAAAATACTGTTCTACGGTATAGTTGTTTGTATATCATGGATCAATATCACTATTATTATTTACTTGAATAGTGGAAAATGAGAACCACTGTGACTTTGTAAAGCTTCGTGAGATGCTTATTTGCACAAATATGGAAGACCTGAGAGAACAGACTCATGCACGGCATTATGAGCTGTATAGACGCTGCAAACTGGAAGAGATGGGCTTCAGAGACACAGGCCCTGAAAACAAACCAGTCAGGTAAGGGGGTGAATCCTTTAGCTTGAATGTTGAGTTCATTCCTTCCTTCCATTATCATCCCTAATCCTTTATAGTCTGAGGGAAAGGACGAAAAATTATATTCTTTAACCCACCACTAGAAACAAATAGTGCTGTCTGAAGGAAATATCAGTAATACATGGAAATTGTAATATTTTTATCTAGTCATCATCACCGTATACTACATGTGTGATGTGACTATTTTAGAGGAGCTCAGACTATTTCTGTATTTCTCACAGATCACTGATGCTTTGTTCCAAAACTGAGGATTTTGACTTATTTCTTCCAAAAACACATTTGGCAGCCCATGTTCTTCTTCATATATGTACACTATTCTCTATTCTTTTTTCTTGCATTTGAAACTAATTCCAGCATAACCTTGCTTTTTCTTATACTTACAACTTTGCTGTTTTGTCTCATCTGTTATTCATATCTGATGCAGAAGTGGCAGGATGGCTGGACTCCATGGTCAGAAATAATTGAAGAAATAAATTCAATCCTATAAAATCACTGGTACTACTTTTAACTTTTTACATTTCTTTACCCAGAAAGATTAGAAATTTGTTCATGCCCCAGAAAATCTCCAAATAGCCTACCATAGAATTAATGGGCGATTCCAAAAGTAATTATAAAGAGCAAAAAGAAAAAGCTTACGTGTAAACAGGCTTTTTTTTTGTATAATCCCACTTTGCACAGCAAGTCCTGATAATTCTTATTGCCCAATTTTTCTATCTTTTCTAACTTTCTGATCTTTTTTTCTTTATGTAGCCTCTTCTTTCTATGTGTATGACTGCTTCATTTGTACGTGCACATTACGTGTTAGAATTCTTCCAGAAATAGACTCCTGAACTGCCAATTTTTCTCTCCTCCCAGTCTATAATTAGTAGTCAAATTCTATTGAGAGAGGAAATCTGTGAAGTGCCAATTTACTGCTGTGCAGTAGTGGTGGCCAACTCTGGAATGGAAAATAGATGATAAACCAGCAAAATATCCTGGAACTTAAAAGTGTTTTTTAATGCTCTGACTCATCATTTAATATTTTTATATCTGGCCATCTTTACGCAGTTATTACTAATACTAAAAAGTAACGCATTTTCCGACTAGTTTTAGAATAGTTTTTCTAGTTGCATAAATTCTCAGCTTTCATCTTTATCTCCAAGAAGAAGCTACAAAGCTGCAGCAACAGATATGAACTGCAAAATGTTAATGTTTAGGGCGGCACAGTTTTTGGCATTGACTAAACGAATACCTGTTTTTAGCATTATACTGGAAAGTGAGCTCATTTGACACATGATCATGCTGGATATGAGAGCACTTTCCAGAAGGTCTAAAGACCTTCAGAAAACCTCTAGCAACCAGGTGGTAATGCAGAACATCAACTACCATGAGAGAAATCTGAATGTAACTGCACATGTATAGAACGTTTGATTAGATAATCTTGAGTTGTCCTCCAATCAGGACACTATGTAGTGAATTAGATCATTCTTGACCAAACTATTTGCAGGCCTAAAGTTGCAGCATTATACCTCTATGTTTTAACACTCTACTCACTGGATGTTGATTGGAATTGGATTCTCTGACAAGAAATCAGAAGTACAGAAAGCTATAACTGCCATTGGTGTGTGGTTGTATTGGGGGCCTATTGAATAGCTAGCCTACTGAGAACCCTGTGGTTGATGACAAGCATACTCTGTCGTGACAGATGAATTAGATATGCTTAGCCACAACTACTGAAGGCACCATTGTTTTTTAAGGAGGGAAACAGGTACAGTAAAAGAATTTAAAGAGAGGAATTAACTAACTGATTTATTGTGACAAAAATAAGCAAGCGGGATCTGTATGCAATTCTGTCTATGCTGTGTACCACAATAGGAATTACATTGATGCCTGAAAGAGAAAGCACTTGGTTTGTCTGGAGGAAAATTTACATAACTTTATAATGAGAAGAAAGAATTCAGAGGATTCATTTGATATACAGGCAGCCCAATAATGTAACATCATCCGTAAAGTATTTGATGGAACTGTTACACAAAACATAGAATAAACTACAGAAAGTCTACTAATTGGAATTAAATCCATCAGCAATATGGGGAAAAGGGTGGCTCTGCCCCACAGACACAATACGGTAGAACCTCAATAATTCCCACTTTACTAAACTGCAAACCCAGTCGTTTCTCAGAAGAATGACCATCTTGGCCACTTCTCAGCAAAAATGTATTTACAAAATGAGTTGCTAAATTATTAAAACTCCAACACTTTTACAAAATATATTCTAGTACGTTTACTACTATTTAGCAGTGTAAGGTATTACTACAAATAATTAAAATTAAATTGTACTCAGTAAATGAACAAAGTACATTTAGGGAAGTCAGTTTCCCTGACTTTTTATAATTGTTTGTTCACTTGCCAAATTTGATGATCTGCAACGGGTTTCTCAGTCAGTGTAAAGTAGCAAAATTTTGCTATATTTGAATCATATGCTGGCTTTGCTGCATCAGGAGCTTTGTGGTGGTTCATGTATGTCATTTTGATGATTTAATAGATACATACCCTCATATAGTTACCACTAATGTATGATTGATAATCAGTTTTGAATTTAATTTTAGTCCAGAACTGTTCCTTTTGCAGGGCAACAGCAATAGGTCTTGTATTGTCAGGACTGCTGATGAGGTCGTAGGCAGAGAGAACCATAATTGGTTTTCATAAATTGTCTAGTATGAAAAACTATGTTGGTAAGTGTCCATTGCATGTAAGGCAGTGGAATTATTATTGTGCCCCAAAGCATGCTAGGTCCTCTCAGAAAACCTGGAAAAAAATGGTCCCTATTCCAAATTGAAAAGTTAGAAACATATTTAAGATACAAGTGGGTGTAACAAGGAATAGGGATGGAGAGCAAAGATAACAATGTTTCATGGTTAAATAGGCCAATAAATATAGTAGTCCTCCTCATCTAATGTCCTGTAATATGAACAGGTAATTGTGTTTTATTTGTAACTGCATTCCAGACTTTTTTTTGTTTATAATAGAATTCTAACAAATCACTATATCCTAATCTCCAAGGGATTTAAATGGAGCTGGTTGTAATTTAGATTGTATTAATCTGAATTAAGGATGTCTACCCAATAAATCTTATATATGTGCCTTGTAAAAGACTACTTGTATGAAAAGAGAGATCTGATGAATCACATAGGTGTATGATGAGATAAGCTTCACGTGTGACACCCTATCCCAAAAGGGTATTACTAAGTGTGGTGATGTATACTAAACAAACATCAGTCTAAACAGAGATGTGTGGTATACAGTTTTAGAAACTGGAATTTATCATCTAACACTTTGTAGGGTGTGTGGTTCATCATGGTTCATCAAACATAATTGGTTTGGTCATGTGGTTATAACTCTGTTTACTAGCCCTGAAACTAGCCAACCTGTTACCAGTCTGGAAGTCAAGTTGTTGAAGGAATCAGAATTTAAAAGTTCATGGGTGGAGGAGGGGAGAGGTTGAGAGAGAGATAATTGTATGGTAGCTGTTTGAAGAGAATAAATGATTGAGTGGATTTGCAAGCTTCAATTTAAAAGAAATCTATCAGGATACTACTTGTATCATGTACTTGAATTAGATAGGCTGTTCTTAAAGATGAGTGTCTTTCTGCTTGCTTCCAGTCATAATCAGTCAGAGCCTGAATCTGACAAGTGTAGAGCACCTGCAACTTCCTTGGAGTAAAAGTTGTGATAGTCAGCCCCCCATTTATATATGGCCATTAATGCAGAAACAATACTGACCAGAGCTATTGGAGCTTTCAATGTGAAATTACTGTCCTAAAGCCCATTTACCACTTAAACAAATGATCATTACTTGTACCTCATCAATTTGTAGGAAATCTGTGAGTGGAATTATATTATACTGTGTATACAATCCAGCAGAAGTGTTTGTTCCTCTCTTCTCTCCTCTGCTGTAGCTAGAAGTGTATGCAGGCAGAGTCCAGAGTGAAGTGACTCCTGGCTGGTGACTGCCCTGAGTCTTTCCTTTGGTTCCTACATTGGCAGATGGTAGGAGGCTAGCTGACAGCAAATAAGCATCCCTCATGCAGTCCACTGCTCGCTGACGCAATGCTGTGTCAGGGCCTACTCCAGGATATTTCCTAAATTCTTTCCTTAGGTGATGTTTATCCTTTGGTGGAAGAAAACTGACTGTCACAGGAGCATTGAAAATACACGCTACTAGTTTGCATAGATGGGGAAAGATACATACAGCTTGTAAAATGGATGTTTGTTTACTTTCTTGGATTGAAGTTAATCTTTTTTTATTCTTTTTTTTTTCTACATTCACAACATGTGTGTCTCACAAGCTTCCCAGCTAATTTTCTTTTAAGGGGAACAGAATGCCCAAAATTGGAGCAACCAGTTATTCCTTGGGTTAATCACCCTTTTTTAAGCCATGGTGTCGGGTTACAGTTTAAATTCCCCAGAGCAGGCACTTGTCCTTGTTCTGAGGGGTTTCAGAGAAGGGCAGCAAGAGTAATTAGGAGCATGTGAAGAAAGATTGGGATTGTTTACCATAAAAAGAAGATGAATAAAAAGGGACATTACAGAAGTATAGAGAAGGTTGACTAGTAGATTCTGTTGTCCCAGGCCATAACATAAGTACAAGGAGAAATTAAGTGACATTGATAGATGGCAAAATCAAAACTGATAAAATGAAGTATTTTCCCCCCCACAATGCTCATTACAGCAGGATGTCTTCCAAGTCCGAAATTACTGAGGTTCAAAGAGGGTTTGGATGTTCTTGCTAACCATATAGAGCAGTGGTTTTCAACCTGTGATCTGCAGACCCCTGGATATCTGCAAACTGACTTAAGATTTCCAAAGATGTCCACACGTTCTTTTTGAAATTTTTTAGGGGTCTGCAAATGAAAAAAGGTTGAAAACCACTGGTACAGAGTTTACAGTTAGTGCTTAAAAAAAGTGTTGGAAGGGTTATAAAACCTCTCGTGTCAGGGTTTAAGCCAATCTCTAACTACTAGGAATTAGGATGAGACTGTCATGGGGGCCAGACTATCTCTCAGCTGCCTACTTGCACCTTCTCCTGAAGTATCTGGTGCTGGCTAATGGCATAGATGGGATACTGGACTGGATGGATCATAGGTCTGATCCACTATGGGAATTCCCGTCTTCTGTTTAAAGTGCTATGCTGTGTGTATATATAAAGAATAAAAACAATAAAATCATGACAGCCATTATTGCTAAAAGGATCTTAAACCCCATCTTTAACCAGTCATTTAGATACAGGTTGCCTCTTGTTCAAGCCTTTATTTGGGTAAACGCCTAGGTAAGTTCTGAAAGTCCACTGTTGTCAACTTTAGGAAACCTCTGGGATAGTAAGTCTAAGGACTCCATGAAAACACCTTGCCACCATCTTCAGGGTTTAAATCTTGAGAATGTTAACTGTAGTGCCGGGGGCAGGGATAGCTCAGTGGTTTGAGCATTGGCCTGCTAAACCCAGTGTTGTGAGCTCAGTCCTTGAGGGGGCCATTTAGGGATCTGGGGCAAAAATTGGGGGATTGGTCCTGCTTTGAGCAGGGGGTTGGACTAGATGACCTCCTGACGTTCCTTCCAACCCTGATATTCTATGATTCTATGATAACTCATGTTGGCTTTTGATACTGAAGAGTTCTAAAGCTTTCTGTCAAATGCAGGGTTTTATTAATGGAATATATCTGAGGAGTAAGTTACCTGAATCACTCTTAAGGTAGGTTATTTGGATCACTCTCTTTATATTTTTATCAGCTTGTAAATTTGATTTTTGTGAGATGAAATATTAAGTGTCCTACTAAGCCTTTTTAAATTAAGCTCATTGATCATGAGCAAAACTTGATTGATTTGCACCTTTGTTTTTAGGGTCCCCCTACTAAAGGGTTACACAGATAGCAAAAAGTCTATATCTCACAGCAACACTTCTGTAGAAAGGTAGGTAGTAGTGCTATAGTGAAGTATGTGAAGAGTATTAGTAAGATATTAAAAATTATTTACCTTACTTGTACATAAATGCCTTTGTCACAAACCCCCTTCCCCCAACAGCCCCCCTTACAGAAAGGGTGATAATATCCATGTATTAGATTTTCATTTTAAAGCTGGAGTGCATTATATGAAGCATGTCAGAGCCAGTGTTGTGTACATTTTGAAAAGCATTTAACTGACCACAGTATACAAAATTACATTAGATACGTATAGTGCCAACTTAAACTCTGATGAAATATAAACCTCTCTTAAAATAAAGCACTTTTTAGATCATTGTTCTGCTGACATTAAACATGTGGGGAGGTTTGAAGTTATTACATGTTCTGTTTTTGTCACTGTGATTTGCAAAACAATACTATATTCTAGAAACAAACTGAAAAAAGAACAACAGTGCTTTTATAAGTGATTATGTGGTAAATCTGGTATCTTGAAGGCAGACTTCTTTGTGTGAACTTCATGGATGCATACCATTTTAGCCAGTATTTTTCTCTGCAGAACTATTCCTATAAATATAATTTTCAACATATATCTAAGTGAATGAATTTCTAGGAAAGGTGCCTTATTTTCTCTATTTCTTTTAATTTGAAAGAAGATAACATTAAAGTCTTATGGTGGTGATTTTTATTTTTAAAGAAGTGACCTGGTCTCATCTCATAAAACTATTGACCTTTCACCATTCCAGCACTAAATTTGAGCTGTTCAAGTGATGACTTATCTTATATTTGACACTTTTAATGCTCTAAAAAATACCCCAGCTGCAGGTCAACAACAACTATCTGTCTAGGAACTTAAATTATAGCATGGTATCAAAACATCTCACAAACATAAATTCATTAATCTTCCCAACAGCCTTTTCTTTTATTAAGCTGGCTTATACTGAGAGACTTGAGATGGTTGCTACCATTACTTTTTTTTTAAAATGGACTGTTCATTTGGTTGAAAAAACGCACAGTACCTAGGGCAGGTCTACATTACAGCGGGGTTTGATGCTCTTGAGATCGTTCCACTGGCGGTCGATTTAGTGGGTCTAGTAAAGACCCGCCAAATCGACTGCAGATCGCTCTCCAGTCGACCCCTGAACTCTACCCCCAACGAAAAGAGTAAGGTAAATGTAGACCCTGTGGTAACTTGACCTAAGGTACGTCGACTCCAGCTACGTTATTCACATAGCTGGAGTTGTGTAGCAAAGGTTGACCTACCGCGGAAGTGTAGACATAGCCTGAGATACAGTAACTTACTTCTGTCACAATCCTTGTACCCCACATTGGGAGAGGAGAAGAGGAAGGAAAGTAGTGTTGTCACATTGACTAACTTACTAGTGGTGTCAGACTCTTACCTGGTAGTGAACTGGGGAGAGCTTTAGAGTAAGAAGAGGTGAATCAACGCCCTCTGCCATTACCCCACTGAAAGGATGTTGCAGTCCCACCACCCAGCCGTCAACGAGGCAGTAAGCAACAAAGTGCTGAATGTGTGGAGGAAAAAAAGTAGTGAAGGAACGACATCTGATTTAATAATTGCCACATTCAGCAACAAGACTTTCATAGAAGGATGAAAGAAAAAAGTGGAGTGAATAGACTGTCAGCACCGGTGATGTCATTCTTCCTGTTACGTTGACTCAAAATGGATTGATATTTAGGATTGGGGAGCTTTCCTGCCACTGTCATAGAATTAAGTACAAATAACGAGATGAAACTGTTTCAGTTTATTGTAACGTCTACATCAGCAAGTTCTTGGTTTTCCTGATGCAGAACTTTTTATACTGAAGATTACTTTGAGTGGTAACAGCTGAACAGGATTTAAATCTGTTAATGTGCCAAAAAGGAAGAACATAAGTTAATGAATAAAAAGATGTTGATGCAGTGTTTCAGCAGCCTGGAAGGAAGCCAGGAACCTTGCTCTTGATATCTGAGGAAAGATGCCAGATGCAGCTAGAAAAGAGAATAAGAATAGTAAAAAAGGCAAACAGGGCACACATAGTACCAGAACAGAGAGGGACATCATTGCCAACATTACGATTTTGTCATGGTTATTTTTACTAAAAAGTCACTGACAGGTTGTGGACAATAAACAAAAATTCACAGAGGCCTGCAATCTGTCTATGATTTTACTAAAAATAATGGGGAGTGCTGACATGGGGAGCTACTGAAGCCCAAGCCCCAGGGAGGGGGGATGAGAGTCTAAGCCCCACTAGTGAAAGAGGGGAACTCCAGCATCCACTGCCATGGCAACTGACGGTTCTGGGGTCCCTACTGCCACCCTGGCGGCTCAGAGATCCGGGACCCCTGCTGCCTGCAGTGGCTTGGAGCTGTGGGACCCCCAGCAGCTGGCAGCTCCAGCCCCGCTGCCCCAGGGTACAAGGCTGAAGCAGAAAATGTCACTGAGGTCTCTGAAAGTCATGGAATCCGTGACCTTTGTGACACAATCTTATCCTTAATCATTGCTAATACTTCGAAGATCCTTTTATTAAACTTCTCATCAGCATTATTTCCTGTAAGAGACAGGCCCAGGCCCTCAGCTGGTGTAAAATAAATGGACTTATCTATATCAGCTAAGGATCTGGCCCACAACTCAATTATCATAGACTTTGCTGTCTTACAAAAGATTTATTCAGATACTTTTTGGAAAGAGTATTTTTCATCCAAGCGTGACAAAACAAAGATAGGTAGGTTGTCCTTTTTTTAGATGGGAACTGAGGTGTGGGTACAGGAATAAAACAACATGATCTGATTAACAGTTTTGTTGTTGTTACCCTGCTTCTGTGTTTTGTGTCCAGGTGTTTGCTTGATGGCTTGAACTATTTTTTTTTTAAACCCTCTTAATAATTTCAAAGATCAGTATGGTAAGCTTCAAATGTGTTCACTTCTGTGAAGACACTAATTTTTTTGAAACCATACTAACAAAAACATTTTTTGTTAAGGAAATTCAGACATTTCAAGAAATAAGCCTATATTGTGGATATCAAAGTACTTGTAAAATCAGGTATCATCTTTAGCCACATGACTATCACAGATACTCAATTTTGAAATCACATAAAGAATCCTATATATTTTGTTTGAGGGTCACATTATTTCCCTTCATTCAGGTTGGGACTTCTTACTTTACTTATTTCCCCAAGGATAGCTTTTTCATAGGGGCATAATCAGTCTAACAGCTGTTATGTGCAAAGTAGCATCTCGGATTAAACATTTCAGAGACACTAAGTTTTCGTTGATTACGATCAGTCTGTGTAAGTGTGAGAGAACTCTTATCCTTTTCCAACATCTTTGAGCGTCCTGCCACCTCCTTTTCTTGTAAACTCCAAAATTTTACAAATTGGAGATTGAGAGTGTTCCTACTCCAAGTTTCAAGAATTGTAACAGTCCTAAACTGCTGTAATTTGAAGTGCTTCAAATAAGCTCAGTAAAGGGCTTCTTGTCAGGTTTTTTTTAATCTACCCAGACACGTTTACTTAGAAAGATCAAAATCTACAAAGGTGTAGGGAGTAGTTCCTTCTATTTAAGGTTGTTTATTACTTGTATATGAGAAGTTTGAGAGATTTGTACATGAGTTGCACTACTTGTTGAAGTAATGTGCCAAACTGTATTTACATGCTTCCTTTATGTTTCCTTATGTTACAAACAATATGATAGAGACTATAAATTCTCTGGACTTCAGTCTACAGGAGACCTATGAAGCTAAGAGGCATGAGTTCTTTGGCGAATTGCAGCGGAAGGAGGAGGAGATGAGACAGATGTTTGTGCAGAGAGTCAAGGAGAAAGAAGCAATATTGAAAGAAGCTGAGCGAGAGGCAAGTATGCCTCTCTCTTTTTAATTCACTGGTGTTCGGAATATTTTAGCAAAATCACTACTACTATCATATCTATTAATTATTAACTTTTGTATAGCACTAGAGCTGAAAGGACAGCACGGGTTGAGTTCCATTATGCTAGACACTGTACAGAAATATAATAAATGGCAATATCTTTCCTCAAAGAGCTTACAGTTAAAGGACTGGACAGATGGAGAAGAGAAACAAGTGGGCTTGGACAGAGTGATGGAGACAGGGTAACATAACAGTCTGCACAGTTCTTAGCCCTTCTGTAGCAATGATCACAGCTCACCATGGCCTAGCCATTATCAGATGGCAGTTTTCTGCATTATGGTGGAGGTGAGTTTTCAGGAGGGAGCTGAAAGAAGATAAGGTGGTGATGACAGATTTTGATTGGGAGCATTTTCTATACATGGTGGTTAGCACGGGAAGAAGCACAGAAGTGCGTGTTGCAGAGGTGGGTGATTGAGACATTGGTGGAATTAAAGTGGGAGTCAACATTGCAGTAAAATGAGTCAGATGGGGTGGGGCTAAATTGTGGAGTGCTTTTAAAAAAGGACATAATTTGTTTGATGCATTGGGGGTTCGGGAGGGAGCGGTGGATGAAGTCTAAACTAGTAAATATCCTGTTTATATTATTTATAAGTCCACCATTGCAGTAGTATCTAGGTATATCTTTTGAATCAAAAGAAATTGCAAGATTTCTATAGAAATCCTGCAGGTTTTCAATTTTCTTCAGCCCAAACAGCTGAATGTGTGGTTATTCCCATAAACAATGGTATTCTGGAGTTGTGTAGGGACTTTGGGTTAACCCAAGCTTCAATTCCTATGAACTTTAAAGCAGGCATACTCTACGTATCAAATTCCTGAGAAGGATTTTGAATATCTTTTTACTTTCACCCAATACCAGACTCTCTCTGGTAGTGGTAGTAGCTAATGAGAAATCTAGACCGGAGCTTCTAGATCCTTACTTAATAAAGATATGAAGTAGATGGATCTCTTGAGATCTGAGACATTTGTCAGTGCAACAAATTCCTCAGAGAATTATCTACCATCAAGCAGTGCTAGCAAAATGATTTTCTTACCCTCCAGCCGCCTTATTCAACATTCAATAAGATGTCCTACATGTTTACCTCAAATCCTGTCTTAAAGTGGTTTCTGATTTCCATCTCAGTTAGGTGATTAACCTTGCATTTTGCCTTGCGATGCAGGTGCATTTGAAAGGAATTCAGCTCCACACTTTGAATGTCAAGAGGATCTTAATTTTATTTTCTAAATAGGATCAAACTAATCCACAAATTGCCCTACATTACTTGTGATGTGTGGGATAGGATTAGGATCATAAACTCCTTCCCAGCATAAGACTGCCCAAGCAGATCAGGATATGAATAATTTATTGTGTTCAGCAACCAATGGGTTTCAGGGCACATTCAGGTAGGCCTAAGGCAGCCTCTACAACATACCTTTGCAATTTGCTTCTCTGATATACGCAAGATAGTTTGCAGCGTTGTAGCCATGTTGGTATCAGGATATGAGAGAGAGAGTGTAGATGAGATAATCTTTTATTGGATCAACTTCTTTTGGTGAAAAGTACAAGTTTTCAAGCTCAGGGTCAAATTAACTTTTTGTGGACCTGGCGCCAAACGTATTTGTGGGGCATGGCACAGGGGTTGGGAGGGTCGGTCCTCAGAGTGAGGGGCTGGTTGGGGGCAGTGAGACAGGGTATGGCGCGGTGGGAGTGGCCCCGCTTCATGCTTCCCAGCACAAGGGCACTGTTTACAAACCTGCAGCGCACTGGTGCGCCCTGCACTGCCAGCATGCCCTTTCCCCTTGGGGGTGGGCCCATGCCACATCACCCCCCTGTTCAGTGCCCCGCCCTTATGCCCAGTGTCCCTCGCCCAGAGACCTCCACCACAGATCCCTATGGCCAGCACTCCCCCCACAGACCACCCAACTGCCCAGCACCCCCCTTGCAGTCCCACCACCACAGCTGCACAGCACCCCATGAGGGAATTCTGCATCAAAAAATAAAAAATTCTGCACACAATATTTTAAAATTCTACAAATTTTATTTGTCAATAAATAAATGTGGAAGCTCCAGCATTGCAGAGGGGAGCACAGGCCACTGGTTGCATGGAGGTGGGAGATCACCCTGCAGCCTCCCCTTACCCCACCCCAGGACAGGGACTCAGCAGTGAGGCTGCACATGACCCTGACACAGTGCAAGGGCCAGGCCTGCCCCAGACACACCAGGTGTGGACAGGCAGACTCAGTCTGGCAGCAGGATCCAAGTGCAGAGGGACTTAGTGTGGGGAGATCCAGGTGGGGGTAAGAGGGTTCTGGGTGTGGGCGGCTCAGTGGGGGATCTGGATGCACAGGGACTCATTGGGGGGGTTCCAGGTGCAGGGGCAATAGAACTCTGCAGCAGGGTCCAGGTGAAGGTGGTTGGGGCTCAGCATGGGGTGTCTAGGTGTGGGGAGCTCAGTGGGGGGGAGCAGGGTCTGGGGGCAGGGGAGGTGGGGTTCATTTGGGGTGGAGGTCCAGGTGCAGCTGGTTGGGGCTCAATGGGGAGGATGTGTGGGGGACTCATTGGGGTGCTCCAGGTGTAAGGGAGGTGGGGTTTGTCAGGGTGGGGATTTGATGGGCCTGTTTAACGGGGAAGCCCCAGCTCCTGCCCCGGGGATGCCGCATGCTGGGCTCCCACTTCTCCTATCCCCTTCTCTTCCCCATCCAATGCCCCTTCCTCACTGCTCCATCCCCTCCCCATCCCATTCCTCTTCCCCCTCCCCCCCACTGCCTCTTCCCCCATCCCCAGCCCGCCCCCTGCCCTGTCCCACCATGGACACTCACTGTGGTACAAAAAACAGGATGGCTCCAAGCACACAGAAGCGGAGCACAACCAACACTAGGACCCAGAAGGCAGCGTCCAGCTGCAAAGTCAGCAGAGCTGAGCAGCACCCTTCTTTTTCAGCTGGGCAGCTCTGCGTTCACGGAAATGGGGGGCAGTGGCATGTGACCCCATGTGCCCCCCCACTCCTCGCTTCTGCCCCCCCCAAATTTAGGGTTGCCAACTTTCTACTTGCACAAAACCGAACACCCCTGCCCCACCCCTCCTCCAAGGCCCTGCTCCAGCTCACTCAATCCTCTCCTCCCTCTGTTGCTCGCTCTCCCCACCCTCACTCCCTTGCTCATTTCCACAGGGCTAGGACAGGGGGTTGGGGTGCAGGAGGGGATGAGGGCTGCGGCTGAGGGTGCGGGCTCCAGGGTGGGGCCAGAAATGAGTTCAGGGTGCGGGAGGGGGCTCCGGGCTGAGGCAGTGGGTTGGGATGCGGGACGGGGTGAGGGCCTCAGCTGTGGGTGTAGGCTCTGGGGTGGGGCCAGGGATGAGGGGGTTGGGGTGCAGGAGAGGACCCAGGGCTGGGACAGGGGGTTGGGGTGAGGGCTCTGGCTGGGGATGCAGACTCTTGGGTGGAGCTGGGAATGAGGGGTTTGGGGTGCAGGAGGGGGCTCCGGGCTGGGATAGAGGAGTTCAGAGGGCAGAAGGGGGATCAGGGCTGGGGCAGGGGGTTGGGGCATGGGAGGTGGTCAGGAATGTAGGCTTTGGGTGGTGCTTACCTCAGGCAGCTCCTGGAAGCAGCGGCATGTCCACCCTCTGGCTCCTACGCGGAGGCACAGCCAGGTGGCTCTGTGCTGCCCCGTCCGATGTAGCAGCACCCACCCCACAGCTCCCATTGCCACGGTTCCCGGCCAGTGGGAGCTACAGAGCTGGCGCTTGGGGCGGGGGCAGCCTGTGGAGCTCCCTGGTTGCCCCTACACTTAGAAGCTGGAGGGTGGACATGCCGCTGCTTCCAGGAGCCGCGTGGAACCACGGCAGGCTGGGAGCTTGCCTTAGCCCCACTGCACTGACCGGATTTTTAACAGCCTGGTCAGCAGTGCTGACCGGAGCCACCAGGGTCCCTCTTCGGCCGGGCTTTCCAATCGAAAATCGGACACCTGGCAACCCTACCCAAACTAAGCCCATGGGCATTCCCAGCCCTCCCACTCCCCTGGCTTCCCTTTGCTTCTTTGTCACTTTCTAAAGGGAAGCAAAGAAATCTGCAGGGGGACCTTTTTTGATTCCCCCAGGAGTACCCCACACAGACCCCCCCCCTCCACTGTCCAGTGGGGGGCCCCCCCCAATCTCCCAAAGACCCACTCCCCCACGCCCTGCCTGCCCTCCAGCCACAGCCTGCTGAGAAGTGACTATGTCTGCGCATGGGCTGAGCCTGCAGCACAGCTGGGGCCGGTCAGGGATCACTCTGGCTCCTCGGGAGCAGCACAATCGCCAGGCCAGAGCCTCCCTGGGCTGGGCTCCCTCAGGACCCACTTGCCTGGAGGGGCCCAGCCCACTGCACTGCCCCCCACCAACTGGCCGAGACTGGCCTGATCCCTGCACCGGTCCCAGACAGCTCAGCCTGGGGAGGTGGGCAGAGCCCCACAGGTGGCGGGAAGCAGAGACTGCCTGAGCCAGAGCTGCATTTGCAAATGGAGCAGAGCCCTGGGACCCCTGAGAGCCTGCTCACCCCAGCTGTGCCACTGGCCCCATTCCCACGGGTCAGGCAGGAGGGAGGGAGGTGAAGAAGAGTGAATGGTGGGTGAGGCCTTGAGTCAGAGCACAGGCAGAGCAGAGAGGGGAGGTGGCACCACGGTCCGGTACTGTTCAGGCTATACAGATCTCTTCTTCAAGTCTGGGGAAGGAAGCAGAGTGTCTGAGCTAAATACAAGTTGGGACGGCTATTGTTAAGCAGAAGGGGTTTGAGGTGGTCACTTGAAATAAAGTGGGTAATTGGGGGTTAGATTGTTATGCACAAAGGGTTTGAAGTGGGCAATTAAGAGTAGCAGGCAATGTGGTGTGTTACAAATTCTTGTAATAAGCCATAAAAGCAGTGTCCCTGTAAAGTCAATGGTTTTTGGTTTGTAGCAAGAGTTATGAATTTAAGTTCCCATGGTCTCCTTTTGAAGGTGTTATGCAGGTTTGATTTGAGGACAAGTATTAAAAGATCGGATATGAAATGATAACTGTGAAAAGCGTTCACCCACAGTGATATGGTGTGTTTGTCTTTTATTGTTTTTCTGTGTGAACTCTTTTGAAAGCATAGTGATTTTTGGGGCATTTGATGCACTGGATGATGTACACTACATGTAATAAGCATGTGTAGAACCTATGGATCTTGAAAGGTGTGTTATGGGAGGTACTGATCTTTGTAGCTGTGGAGATATGTCTTCAGGTTTTGCGTTTGTTGTTCTGGAAGTGTCTGGTGCTGCTTTGAGTTTACATTTAACAGCAATCACTTTGTCCAAACCATGGGAATGGCCATTGGTACTAGGCTGGCTCCCCAATATGCCAGCCTCTTCATGGGTCACTTCAAGGAAGAATTTCTGGAAAAATGCACCATGAAACTAGTGATATTCCTGAGATACATTGATAATAGTTTCATCCTCTGGACAGAAGACCTAAACTCCCTCATAGATTTTCATCACAACTTTAACAACCACCAGCTATCCATCAGACTCTCCGTAGAACACTCCCACACCAGCATCAATTCCCTGGACACCGTGATTAGCTTAGACAATGGAACTCTACAAACAGCTATATACAAGAAACCCACGTATCATCACGCTTATCTCCACAGATCCAGCAACCACCCCAGACACACCAAAAAGTGTATTGTCTACAGCCAGCCACTCAAATACCACAGTATTTGCTCCAAAGAGAAAGTCCAGGTTACACACCTAAACACACTTCAAGCCACCTTCACTAAACAAGGACATTCCACCAGAGAAGTAGATTGCATTCTGGAAAGAGACACCAAATACTCTAGGAGAATATTCTTCAATACAGGGAAAAAGAAGGGAACCTGCCCCCAACCCCCAAAACCACTGACTGCATACCCCTAGCAACACAGTTATATCAACCTACCTCCTGGTGTAGTTTCACCTCCGCCTCTTGGGGAGGTGGAGTACCTACGCGATGGGAAAAGCTATCCTGTCGGTGTAGGTAATGTCTTCACTAAATGCCACAGCAGCACGGTTGCAGTTTTCATAGAATCATAGAATATCAGGGTTGGAAGGGACCTCAGGAGGTCATCTAGTCCAACCCCCCTGCTCAAAGCAAGACCAATCCCCAACTAAATCATCCCAGCCAAGGCTTTGTCAAGCCTGACCTTAAAAACTTCTAAGGAAGGAGATTCCACCACCTCCCTAGGTAACGCATTCCAGTGCTTTGCCACCCTCCTAGTGAAAAAGTTTTTCCTAATATCCAACCTAAACCTCCCCCACTGCAACTTGAGACCATTACTCCTTGTTTTGTCATCTGCTACCACTGAGAACAGTCTAGATGCATCCTCTTTGGAACCCCCTTTCAGGTAGTTGAAAGCAGCTATCAAATCCCGCCTCATTCTTCTCTTCCGCAGACTAAACAATCCCAGTTCCCTCAGCCTCTCCTCAGAAGTCATGTGTTCCAGTCCCCTAACCATTTTTGTTGCCCTCCACTGGACACTTTCCAATTTTTCCACATCCTTCTTGTAGTGTGGGGCCCAAAACTTGACACAGTACTCCAGATGAGGCCTCACCAATGTTGAATAGAGGGGAACGATCACATCCCTCGATCTGCTGGCAATGCCCCTACTTATACATCCCAAAATGCCATTGGCCTTCTTGGCAACAAGGGCACACTGTTGACTCATATCCAGCTTCTCGTCCCCTGTAACCCCTAGGTCCTTTTCTGCAGAACGGCTGCCTAGCCATTCGGTCCCTAGTCTGTAGCGGTACATGGGATTCTTCTGTCCTAAGTGCAGGACTCTGCACTTGTCCTTGTTGAACCTCATCAGATTTCTTTTTGGCCCAATCCTCTAATTTGTCTAGGGCCCTCTGTATCCTATCGCTACCCTCCAGCGTATCTACCTCTCCTCCCAGTTTAGTGTCATCTGCAAACTTGCTGAGGGTGCAATCCACACCATCCTCCAGATCATTTATGAAGATATTGAACAAAACCGGCCCGAGGACCGACCCTTGGGGCACTCCACTTGATACCGGCTGCCAACTAGACATGGAGCCATTGATCGCTACCCGTTGAGCCCAACAATCTAGCCAGCTTTCTATCCACTTCATAGTCCATTCATCCAGCCCATACTACTTTAACTTGCTGGCAAGAATACTGTGGGAGACCGTGTCCAAAGGTTTGCTAAAGTCAAGGAATAACACGTCCACTGCTTTCCCCTCATCCACAGAGCCAGTTATCTCGTCATAGAAGGCAATTAGATTAGTCAGGCATGACTTGCCCTTGGTGAATCCATGCTGACTGTTCCTGATCACTTTCCTCTCCTCTAAGTGCATCAGAATTGATTCCTTGAGGACCTGTTCCATGATTTTTCCAGGGACTGAGGTGAGGCTGACTGGCCTGTAGTTCCCAGGATCCTCCTCCTTCCCTTTTTTAAAGATGGGCACTACATTAGCCTTTTTCCAGTCATCTGGGACTTCCCCCGATCGCCATGAGTTTTCAAAGATAATGGCCAATGGCTCTGCAATCACATCCGCCAACTCCTTTAGCACTCTCGGATGCAGCTCATCCGGCCCCATGGACTTGTGCTCGTCCAGCTTTTCTAAATAGTCCCGAATCACTTCTTTCTCCACAGAGGGCTGGTCACCTCCTCCCCATGCTGTGCTGCCCAGTGCAGTAGTCTGAGAGTTGACCTTGTTCGTGAAGACAAAGGCAAAAAAAGCATTGAGTACTTCAGCTTTTTCCACATCCTCTGTCACTAGGTTACCTCTCTCATTCAGTAAGGGGCCCACACTTTCCTTGACTTTCTTCTTGTTGCTAACATACCTGAAGAAACCCTTCTTGTTACTCTTAACATCTCTTGCTAGCTGCAACTCCAGGTGTGATTTGGCCTTCCTGATTTCACTCCTGCATGCCTGAGCAATATTTTTATACTCTTCACTGGTCATTTGTCCTATCTTCCACTTCTTATAAGCTTCTTTTTTGTGTTTAAGATCAGCAAGGATTTCACTGTGAAGCCAAGCTGGCCGCCTGCCATATTTACTATTCTTTCTACACATTGGGATGGTTTGTCCCTGTAACGTCAATAAGGATTCTTTAAAATACAGCCAGCTCTCCTGGACTCCTTTCCCCCTTATGTTATTCTCCCAGGGGATCCTGCCCATCAGTTCCCTGAGGGAGTCAAAGTCTGCTTTTCTGAAGTCCAGGGTCCGTATTCTGCAGCTCTCTTTTCTTCCCTGTGTCAGGATCCTGAACTCTACCATCTCATGGTCACTGCCTCCCAGGTTCCCATCCACTTTTGCTTCCCCTACTAATTCTTCCCTGTTTGTGAGCAGCAGGTCAAGAAGAGCTCTGCCCCTAGTTGGTTCCTGCAGCACTTGCACCAGGGAATTGTCCCCTACACTTTCCAAAAACTTCCTGGATTGTCTGTGCACTGCTGTATTGCTCTCGTAGCAGATATCAGGGTGATTGAAGTCTCCCATGAGAACCACGGCCTGCGATCTAGTAACTTCCGTGAGTTGAAGAAAGCCTTGTCCACCTCATCCCCCTGGCCCGGTGGTCTATAGTAGACTCCCACCACGACATCACCCTTGTTGCTCACACTTCTAAACTTAATCCAGAGACTCTCAGGTTTTTCTGCAGTTTCATACTTGAGCTCTGAGCAGTCATACTGCTCCCTTACATACAATGCAACTCCCCCACCTTTTCTGCCCTGCCTGTCCTTCCTGAACAGTTTATATCCATCCATGACAATATTCCAGTCATGTGAGTTATCCCCCCAAGTCTCTGTTATTCCAATCACATCATAATTCCTTGACTGTGCCAGGACTTCCAGTTCTCCCTGCTTGTTTCCCAGGCTTCTTGCATTTGTGTATAGGCACTTGAGATAACTCGCTGATCGTCCCTCTTTCTCAGTATGAGGCAGGAGCCCTCCTCTCTCGCGCGCTCCTGCTCTTGCTTCCTTCCGGTATCCCACTTCCCCACTTACCTCAGGGCTTTGATCTCCGTCCCCCGGTGAACCTAGTTTAAAGCCCTCCTCACTAGGTTAGCCAGCCTGCTTGCGAAGATGCTCTTCCCTCTCTTTGTTAGGTGGAGCCCGTCTCTGCTTAGCACTCCTCCTTCTTGGAACACCATCCCATGGTCAAAGAATCCAAAGCCTTCTCTCCGACACCACCTGCGTAGCCATTCGTTGACTTCCACGATTCAACGGTCTCTACCCAGGCCTTTTCCTTCCACGGGGAGGATGGACAAGAAGACCACTTGCACCTCAAACTCCTTTATCCTTCTTCCCAGAGCCACGTAGTCTGCAGTGATCCGCTCAAGGTCATTCTTGGCAGTATCATTGGTGCCCACGTGGAGAAGCAGGAAGGGGTAGCGATCCGAGGGCTTCATGAATCTCCGCAGTCTCTCCATCACATCGTGAATCCTAGCTCCTGGCAAGCAGCAGACTTCTCGGTTTTCCCGGTCAGGGCAGCAGATAGATGACTCAGTCCCCCTGAGGAGAGCGTCCCAAGCCTCCTTCTCTTGGGAGCGGTGGTCGTGGAACCCCGAAACCTAGGACAGTGCATCTCAGGCCTTCCAATCGGCGGAGTCTCCTTCTGTTCCCTTCCCTCAGATGTATCATCTAGTCCACTCTCAGTTTTGTAAGTGTAGACAAACTCTCAGAGGCTGCTTCCTTCCCCAGACCTGAAGGAGAGCTCTGTGTAGCTCAGAGGACTTGTACTTTCCACTGAGAGAAGTTGGTCCAGTAAAAGATATTACCTCACCTACCTTATCTGTCTTGTATGCAAGGTTAGTATTTGGAGCTCTTTATGCAACATTACTCTCTGTACCTGAATTCTTCCCAATTCAGGACAGTAGTCTTGCAGTTACTTCTAAATACTGCTCCTCAGACTGACCAACCTACAGGGTCACTACTTGCTTGTTAATCTCCCAAGTGTGGCCGTCCATATGGACAGCTTCAACAGAGGTTTTGAGCATGCAGTGGTTCACTCGGATCTGTAACTGCACAGATCCAAAGAGAAATTAAGGCTATGTCTATACTCTGGACCTTATAACAGCACAGCTGTACCGCTGAAGTTGCGCCGCTGTAAGGTCTCCTGTGTAGTTGCTTTATGCCAGCAGAAGAGCTCTCTGCTGCCAGCATAATTAAACCACCCACAACGAGCAGCAGTATATATATTGGTGGGAGACGCTCTCCTGCTGACGTAGCACTGTCCACACCAACACTTTTGTTGGTGAGGGGTGTGGTTTTTTTCACACCCCTGCCTGACAAAAGTTTTGCAGACAGAAGTACTAGTGTAGACAAAGCCTAAAATGTGTTTCTTCAGAGAACAATTCTTTCAAATTAATAATTAACTCTTGTGATACAACAAATAGTTTTTCTCCGACTACTCAAATTGTAGTCATAGACAGTGGGCTACATACATCTACAGCCATCTGATGGCTTTCTGACCATCTAGTTTTAGGGAGATAGAAGTCTTAGATATTCTGCCCAACAAGTCCTAATTTTCGAATGCTCTACTAATCTTTCCCTCTTCTCAGAGGTTCCAATATCAAAGAGCTCCCCAACTCCAGTTTATATTAAGCTGTTGTTTTTCTTTACTCAGCTCAGTGATGACTGGATACTCCTCTGTTGTACCATAAAGGGGGCCCTCTCTTCAGAAATGTTACCTGTGGATGCCTCAATTTTTGATCCATATAAAATATTTCCTGATGCAAATCTAGTGCCCTATTTAGTTCTTGCAATTTATTGGCTCCAGCATTAAGTTACCCAGGTGTCTCCCTGTTAATTTTTTAATACAAATTAAAATCTGTATACATGTCATCCTAAATGTCTTTTTTTAAAAGTTGTTTGGAAAAAAATGGTTGTTTAAGCCTTTTTTGCAAATGCATATAAATATGTGATTGTACTTTGAAAGTTTCTTTTACTTAAAGTTTTTTTTAACAGGATTACGGTGCCCCTGTGGTTGATTTATGAAGCAGTGTTTTAAGAACTCAAGATATGTAAGAAATCTACAATGATAACAACATGCAAGCTATCTATGTAGCTTACAAAGTTTGCTTTAGTATTAGTGAGTGTTTTCCTTTGGCAAGGCTACCACCGTGTGTCGCTAGTTGGAAATGCAATTTTTGTGCTTTGGTTAACAGCTGCAGGCTAAATTTGAACACCTTAAGCGACTTCACCAAGAAGAGAGGATGAAGCTGGAGGAAAAAAGAAAACTCCTGGAAGATGATATGATTGCATTCAATAAAAGAAAAGCTGCTACTGAGTTACTTCAAGCACAGGCATTTGCATCTACACCTAGCGTTAGTTTGAAAAAAGACAAGGACCGTAAAAAGTAAGTGCTAACTAGCAGTCTAGCTAGGATATCAATAGAGAAAAAAGTCTTCACATTTCAAAGAGTTCTTTAGTCATAACCAAGCTTCAGTCATTTTAATAAACAGTGTGAATGTTATCTTTTATATGATGAGAATTAAAGTATGAATAATCATTATGCTTGAGTCATTGGCTCAAATAACTTTGCTATTTTGACTGATCTGAGGAGCTGCTGTATATTCCATGAGAGTTCTTTTTTTCAATAAGGGATCCAGGTTTTCGGCTTGAACTCCTGTGCTTTGATGTCAGAGATCATGAAATTGTGAACGTGCAGGAACAGAATGAGAGTGAGAAGTTAGAAAGGGACAGAAACTCACACAGGGAATTCCAGAAATAGCAGTTGGATGCAATTGTCAAGTGTTATGGGTTTAGGGTATGTGTTAGTTTCAAAAGTTGTAGAAAATGTAGAATTGATCTTTATAGTTACTACTTTTATCTTGCATTTCTTCTTTTATTCTTTGTGTTATCATATGCTATGCTATTTTCTAGTAAAGAGTGAAGCCAATGTGGATCTTTGCCAGTGCTAAACAGTAATCTTTGCTGGGTCAATGGCACTCATTGGCTTGTAATCCTCCAATGCCTCCTCGCCACTGAGGAACCAGTTACTCTGCCATCGTTGTGACTGTATCATCACATACGTTACAAACAAGTATTTTCAGGATTTTGTAACATGGTCATACAGTTGTGCTGTATCCTGAATATGGCCCACATTTTTTCACTTTTGGAGCCAATTGACTTTTGTCTTGTGAAAACTTGAAAAAGTTGTGGAGTTACAGGGGTCCTTTAAAAACAGAACTCCCAAATAACTCATTAAAACAAATGTGTTTTCACAAAGAAAATGGATGCACACAAAATATGTTTTAACTTTGAGTGTGACAAAAACAAACATAAAATTAATCATTTTTTTTCCTTGATGGTGGATTACAACTTAATTGTAAATAACTGTCTGCTTTGTTGTTTGTGTCAGTCTTATTGAAATTGAAAGTTCAATTTTTATCTGTTACGCAGCTGTAGGTCACTGGCCAACTGCTATGCATAATTTTAGAAGTTATATGGGCACACACATTCCCATGAATGCTGGAGCAAGACCAGGCTTGACTTTTTCTGTGTATACATCAGTATTCTATTTCTACTTCACCTTCTCAAAATTGCATCTTATAATGTAGCTACTTTCTTTTCCCTTCATGTAGTCTTCTGTAAGAATTGTACATGAAAATGGATTTATTAAAATGGATTTATTAACTATGCCATTATGAATAATTTTTGAGTATAAAGTTTTTAATTTTCTCTATATTTACTAATGTATACTAATATATTTTTCTGTTTCATTTCCAGCTTTATGTAATACAGAGGATTATGGAAAGCAAATGTTAAAAATTATACAAGTAAGCTATAGTTTCCTATGCTTTTTCTTTTTCTTCTGTATTTCTTACCAAACAAGAATTTGGAAAATGGCCATTACTGCAAGTTACAGAAGAAAAGTATATGGTCAATATGCATACAGCATTGTAAGTTACTGTCACATTAATATAATTTAATGAACATTTCCATTAAGCAGCTACGTTCATATGCCCTTATACTTTATGTGCATATGGCCAAGTCACACTTAAGTGCATTGTACCAAAGAAAATATCTCTGCCGTAAACAGTTTTCATTCATAATATGAATGCTGTAGTACAGAAGTATTCAGTGAAGATATATATATATATATATTATAGCCTTTTGAAAGTAATTTTGATACATTGTTTACTTACTAAACAGCACTTAATGTAACTTCTGAAGTGTTTTGAAATGTATTAAATATTTAAATCTGCTCAAATAACCACTTATTAATTTTGCTGACAATGATTTGTTTTTTATAGAAACACTGTCCTGATTTTGTGATCTAAGCTTTCTAATGAAAACAAATTATGGTCTTCAGTGCTGTAGTGTTGCATGCTAATATATTTGTAGTTGACATTACTAATTGAAGACCAAGTCACTTAAAAATATGGTCTAATCTACTTTCATCTGCTTTTCAGTCTTTGGCCTCTTTACATGTATTCCGTGGTTCAGAAGCTGGGCAGTTTTAAAATAAACTGGGCTATTAAAGACACTCGAGTAACTTTACAAACACGAATAGTCCCATTTATTTCAATGAGACTACTTGCATGCATAAGTTAAACACGTGTATAACTGTTTCCAGGATTGGAGCCTTACTTTATTTGTATCTCTTTACTACATAAAGACAAACTGTTTAGTGTCTTACAGAAAAGGTTGAAGAATCATTTTTTAAAAACAAACTTCAGAAAGTAGCCATAGCTTTGTAGTGTTAAAATTATGTCATACAACTAGAACAGATGGCTAAACTTCCCTTTTGTTAACTTCAGCATCTTTAGGTTAAAGCACATTTAAAACAATTCTTATATTTTAAAAGTCCCCAATAACTATTTATCTGCAATAGTCTATAGACAATGTAATTCTCCAAAGATGACTTGTATATTACTATTTTTTAAATAAAATATTAGTTGCTAAAATGTGTCTAAATTGCTTTAAATCCTACTTTTGTGTGTGGTGGTGTTAGACACACAGGGTAAGACTTCACGTTACTCTTAAAAATAAACTAAAGTAGTACAGTTGCAATTTTTCAAACATTTTTCTTAAGCAAATGATTTATTGGCCAAAATAAAATTTTAGTTCTGGCACATTGGCTCAAGAAGTCAGACTGGTTCAAAAACTGTTACTGTGCTTAAGCTCTGGCCCTTCTGAGTTTATTTAGACTGAGGAGATAATGCACACAAAGATAAGATAAGGTGATAGGAAGGGAGGAGAATAATGGAAAGGAGTAGTATTATAATAGGAGATGAAGTGTAGCTTGGAAAAGTCCATAACTGCCTTTGTGTGCACTTACCCTGAAATATAAGATACTGGATAAGTGTTGGTATGTGTACTTGCATATCAAACAGTACAATAGAGTTCAAAGCATTAGAAAGCAATTACTGATCTTACAATCATCATGTGGGAAATAAGAGTTTAGGTGGAACGCTTTTTAATTTACTATAATTCTGTATATGCTCATTAAGTAGGCACTTCTGAAAGGACTATTCTGCTCATGTAGTGATTGCTAGGATATTCATTCTAGTTTCATTGTTCTTGTTTTGATGCCCCCTATCACAATGCATACTGTATGCGTTATTAAGGCTAAGATTTTAAGGCATGGATATTTTTAATAGAAGTCACGGACAGGCCACGGGTAATAAAGAAGAATTCATGGAAGCCCGTGAGCTGTCCCTGACTTTTACTAAAAAATATCCCTGACAAAATGGGGAGCCCAGCTGCGGGATCCCCACACTGCCTGCAGATGTTGGGCAGCTGCAAGGGCTGCTCTGAGGTCTGGAGGCCCCCACCACCAGTGAGGGCTCAGTGCTCTGGGGTACCTACAGTGGCCGGGAGCTTTGAAGGACCCCTGGCGCCCATGGTGGTTTGGAACTCTGGGGACAGCGGCTCAGAGCTCCAGGATACCTCTGCCCCCCATGGCAACCGGGAGCTGCAGGGGGCCCCCGCTGCGCAAGGCAGCCAGGAGCTCTGGCCCCGCCATCCTTGGCAGCTCGGAGCTGCGGGGAGCCCCCACCGCCAACTGCGGCTTGGAGCTCTGGGGAACCCCACTGCCTGTGTTGGCTGGGAGTTGTGGGAGGGCCCCGCTGCCCGCAGCAGCTCGGCGCTCCGGGGGGGTCCCTGCAGCGGCAAGGAGCTGAGGCCCTGCAGTGGCTGGGAACTCCTGGGGCCCCTGTCACCCATGGCCATGGGGAGCTGCAGGGTCCCCCCGCTCGCACCAGGGGGTGGAGGGACGGGACCCTGCAGCTCCTGGCTGACAGGGCCGAATTCATGGAGGTCACTAGAAGTCACAGATTCTGTGACTTCCACAGTCTCTGTGGAAAAAATTGTAGCCTGTGTGTGTGTGTATACACAATATATATAAATATACGCATTCTGGGCCACTGGGACAGTTGCTCTGTTAGGTAAAGGACCAAAGAACATAAGAACGGCCGTACTGGGTCAGACCAAAGGTCCATCTAGCCCAGTATCCTGTCTTCTGACAGTGGCCAATGCCAGGTGCTTCAGAGGGAATGAACAGAACAGGTAATTATCAAGTGATCCATCCCCTGTCACCCATTCCCAGCTTCTTGCAAACCGAGGCTAGGGACACTTCAGAGCATGGTTTTGCATTCCTGCCTGTCCTGGCTAATAGCCATTGATGGATTTATCCTCCATGAACTTATCTAGTTCTTTTTTGAATCCTGTTATAGTCTTCACAACATCCTCAGGCAAAGAGTTCCACAGGTTGACTGCTTTGTGTGAAGAAATACTTCCTTTTGTTTGTTTGAAACCTGCTGCTTATTAATTTCATGTAGTGACCCCCTAGTTCTTGTGTTATGAGGAGTATAACACTTCCTTATTTACTTTCTCCACACCAGTCATGATTTTGTACTTTACCTAATGTGTTCTTTTGTATGTTTTATAGTTTAATGTAACTTTAATGATATAGTAATATTTGTACATCGGCTTTGATTTCCTCTCACAGCAAAATTTTATTTTAATCCCCTGCTGTTGCTGATACAAGATTTTCCTTTTTCCATATTCAAGATAATCTACAGTTGCACAATGAAATTAGGTGGAGAAAATACCTGACTTAAAATAGTGTGCTGATATTTTCTGTATTTCATGGAGTCATTGTAACATATGGAAACAAGAACTGCTTGTGACATCAGCATCATTAAGCAGCATCTCAACCTTTTACCAAGAAGGGGCAGAGCCATAACTAAGCATTTTGCTTGACCCTGGCTCTAATCATATTTGCACCCAGTAGAAGCAACACAGAGGGGAGGCATGCAGGGTCACATGCCCACTCAGATTTTTGTCTCCCATTTAGCACAGAGGTTTTCTAACTGTGGAGCATGCCTCCCTAGGGGGATGTGCCCCACAGTTTAAAAACAGTCGCTTCCTGCCAGGAGCCAGCAGATTGGAAGCTGGTAGGAGCTGCCTGGCCCGCTCAGACCCTTGGCGCTCCATGTTGTGGGAGCCAGAGCACTGGCTGGCTGCCTGGCAGCCCTCCCTGCCCTGCTCCCCAAGCCAGGCCACCTCTGCACAGACGGGCAGTCCCCAGGCAGGGTGGGTGGCACAGCTCCAACTTGCACCTGATATGCTCTTGCCTCTTCCCTGAAGGAGCTCAGCGCTGGCTGGCAACAGCCTCTGGAGCTGGCCCCTGCCCATGGAGCCTGACTGCCATGAGATGCTCCCTATTCCCTGGAGGACTCATTCCCCTAGGGCACCTGCCTCTCAGCAGCCTGGTCACACCCTGCTCACTGCCCAGGGACCTGCCATTGCAGCCAGGTCACTCTCTTCCCCACTCCCACTCACAGAGCAGAACCAGCCCTTGGTCCCCTGCCCCAGCCCCATGATTCCAGGATCTCGGTCTCACAGCCCAAGCTTTGAGCTCAGCCGTGTGACTCTGGGGCCAAGCCCAAGGCTGGTGACAGGCGACTGCTGGCAGGATGGACTTGCTCCCGCCAACTGCTGAAACCAAGGCTGTGAGAACAGAGTAACCCCTAGGGTTACCATATTTCAAGTTCCCAAATAGAGGACACTGGAGGGGGTATTTGGGGGGTGCTGGAGGGGTGTCTGTGTACTGGGAGGGATATCTGGGAGTGCTGGAAGGGGTGTCTACAGGGAGGGATATCTGGAAATGTTGGAGGGAGTATTTGGGGGGTGCTGGAGAGGTGTCTGTACTGGGTGGGCTCCCCAGGCTGGGAGGGCATGAGCCATCTTAACGGGAGCACCAGCTGCTGCTGCTGCTGAGGGGATGCTGCATGCAGGGCTCCTGCTTCCCCCCATTCCCCATCCCCTCCCCTTCTCTTCCCCACTTCCCCATCCCCTTCGTCTCCCCATCTCATCCCCTTTGCTCTCCCCACTGCTCATTGCCCCAATGCCCATCCCACATCTGCCTCTACCTGCCCCTATCCCCGTATCACCCTGCACTCACCATTATACAGAAAACAGCATGGTGGCCACATCGAGCAGCCAGCACCGTAGAAGGGGAAGACGACAAGCCCTAGGACCCAGGAGGCAGCATCCAGCTGCAAAGGCAGTGAGCACCCAGCAGGAGAAGCAGCTCTGGAACCTCTCTGGGGGAGGCAATGCTCCCCTAAACTACTCTCATGGACTTCAGGTGACATTGCTATCCTAGGGGGGTGGGGGGAAGGGGGCAGATGTTTGATGTTGCTGGGCCTGTGCTGACCCATTTTTGCACCCCCGCCAGCTCTGTGCCCTGAGCGGCTGCTCCTCTCGCCCCACTCTAGTTACGGCCCTGAGAAGGGGAACCAACAAAGGTACAAATAATTATTTTTATGAAATATTGAAGCTTTGAATAAATATTCAATCACAAATATTGTAAACTATTGTTAATAATGAGTAACATCCATACTAAGATAAGTAGTTTAGTGCCAAGAGAAACACTTTGACAGAACAATACAGATGCTTTCAGGATAGATAAACTTTTGCAGGTATTGGTCCAGGAGCAGTGATCAGAAAGCGAATTTGTCCCTAGCAGCGCTCACAAACCTGCACTCAGCAGTGAAACCCTGAGTGCTTTTGTGATGTTCTGCCCAGAAGGTGTGTGGGTTACATTATTTCCCCTAGCTGAGGAAGTGTGTCCTGAGCTTCACATTCATCTTTCACCTTCACCATTGATGAAGGATATCCTGGTCTGTATTTGTTGCTTAATATCCTGGCCTTTGACCCAGCTAGGTTGCCCTTGACTTAGTTATGCTAGAGCAGTGGTTTTCAAACTGCGGGTCGTTACCCAGTACTGGGTCGCGGAATGTAAGGCATTGGGTCACGGCGTCTCTGGTCAGCACCACCGACCGGGCCGTTAAAAGTCCCATGAGCTGTGCTGCCCGGCTAAGGCAGGCTAGTCCCTTCCTGTTCCAACACCATGCTGCGTCCTGGCTCCTTGGCGCGGGAGCCACGGGGCTCTGCGCACTGCCCCCACCCTGAACACCGGTTCCGCACCCCCATTGGCCAGTTCCTGGCCAATGGGAGCTGGCGGGGGGCAGTGCCTGTGGGCGAGAGCCACATGGAGTCGCTTGCACGCCTCCACCTAGGAGCCAGAGCTGCTGCTGGCCGCAGCGCAGTACATGGTGCCAGGACAGATGGGAAGCCTGCCTCTGCCCCCCGGCTGCGCCGCTGACCGGAAGCCGCCAGAGGTAAGCCTGTGCCAGTACCCCGACCCCCAGCCCTGAGCCCCTCCCAAACCTGGAACCCCTTCCTGCACCCCAAACCCCTCATCCCTGGCCCCACCCCAGAGCCTACAACCCCCAGCCCAGAGGCCTGATCCCCTCCCACACCCCAACCCTTTGCCCCAGCCCAGAGCTCCCTCCCACACCCTGAACCCCTCATTCCTGGCCCCTTCCTGTAGCCCTCACTCTCATATCCCAACCCTCTGTCCCAGCCCTGGGCCCCTTCCACACCCCAAACCCCTCATCTGCAGCTCCATTGGGTCACAGGCATCAACAATTTTCTTCAACTGGGTCGCCAGAAAAAAAGTTTGAAAACCACTGTGCTAGAGCATAAACAAACATTGGACGAGAACCTGGGAAGTTACAAGTTCTTACTCCTTAGTTGAGGCAGAGTTCTTTTGTTGCCTTGTGTCTCTTGAGGCAGAGAGATTAGTTTTCCTCCATCTGTAAAAACATGAAGTACCTATTGCCATTGAGCTGTTGAAAATGTAAAGCATTAAACACGTTATATGTTAGTATTTCTGACATAGAATGGAATCTTAGCTTATCTAGGTAGAAGTGAGGCGCACACACAAAAAAAAGAGCATTCAAGTAAATGCATACAACGAGAGAACACTGAGTTTCTATTCAGTGATTTCTGTCACAGTGATAGTAATCTGAAATCAACCTTGTAATTGGAAACAAGTCAAAATACAAGTGACCGCAGTCCAAAAACTCTCTCAAAAAGGCTTTTCAGAAAGGAGATACGTTAATTAGTATAGTTTCCCTTGGTGCTGATGAAAGGAAATGTATGACTATCCTTCAATGTGGGCTCTGCATATTCCAACTGTGGGATATATTGCCCTGTATCCTGAGTTTCGTGAACCCTATGGAAAAGCAGTAACTATTGGAGCTGTACAAGTACCCCTCCCATGGCACCACATCGTTGGCTTCTAGAATATATTAAGCTGTGTGTATTCCAAAGGGCTGAGTTACTTCCTTTACATGGCCAACTATGGGCATAGGAAAGGCACAGATAGGAAAATTAGGTTTAAGTTGAAGATATTGTACCCCCTTTGTCTTCCACTATGTGCAGAAAGATACTACCTTAATGTGAATATAGTATAAGAACCTAGAGAGTTTAAAATATTATCTCAAGGATAGGTGGCAATGATCAGTGCCTATAGCTATACAACTTCTTCCAGTTGTCCCTATGGGTGCTCATGTGAGGATGTGCAGATGCCTGCGTGTTTTTGATAAGAGATTTTCATCAACAATGCCCATGGATCTATGCCTGCACTCTATCCATCCTGGTGCTCTGGTAGAAGGGTATATAGGAAGGGGTGGGACCTACTGCTGTTCTTGTTCGCAGGTGGCTGCAGCTTGAGACTAAGTGCCGTGGTATCCACCAGCTAGCTATGTAACTTGCTTTTTTAAATTTTATTTTTGTTCAGTTGTTTTATTCTTTACTTTGTAGCACAGGTTTGTGCTTCCAAAGGGTCCCCCAACCTTCTTTTCTTTCATGGTCAGGGCCTCCACTGCCCTGAGCCCCTCTCTGGTTTTGGCCTTTCGTACATACATTATTGCAAAAACTCAAGGCTTCAATTCCTACCACAGGGCCTTTCCCCTCAGCAGCTAGCATTTGAGCTGCCTTCACTGCCTTAAGGACTCTCATGTCCCGTCCAAGTGTAAGGTCTGCTCCTGCTTCAAGAGCAAATCCAGGAAGCTGAGGGAAGATAGACTGAAACTGCTTTATGTGGAACACTCCCTGAGACCTGCAGGGCTCTGACTCCCTTCCCCAGCCACCTCCCCCAGTCACTCAGGATCCCTTGGTGACTTCGTTGGCTCCATCTCCATCTCCCAGCTTTGGATCCTTTGAAGCCTTCTAGGAGAAAAAGGCCTCATTCGCCTGAGAGAGCCTAAAATAAGGAAAAAGTCACCATTAAAACCAGGGAGCAAGGAGACTTTGTGTTCAGATGGTAGTACTGCTGAGGCTTCTACCTCTTCCAGATGGACTGTCCATACAATCCTTGAAGCCATGGCCAGGAGGAAGGTACTGGGGTAGGGGAAGAGGATGATTTCTTCAAGGAGTTCTTGCATTTGGAGGACTCCAGTCCTGGTACCGATGCTGCTGCTGCACAGGGCTGCTTGTCAAGAGGCTTCTCGGTATTCAGCATGCTGGAAGTCTTGTTTGATTGCACTGGCATCTCAGATAGAGACCCACCCCTTCCACATCACTTCTCAAGAACTCAGTTTGACTCCAGTCTCGTTACTCTGGTTCCTTTATTTTGCATATAGCAAAGCTACATTGAGTTGATCAGACTCAAGCGTAGGGGGTGGGCAAGGATGTACCACACATCCACAGGTATACAGCAAACTTCTTCCTTTCTATACATTTACACATTACATTGCATTTACTATACATTGCATTACGTGTCTGGGGATTGGCTTGGTTACTTTGTAGGAACCGGTCTCTGTACAGTATGTTCTGTACGTGTACGACTTTTTACCTCATCTTTATGTTCTCAACTTATCTTATCCATTGTTATCTTGTCTGTTGTAAATGGTTGTTACCCCTTGGGTGGTGCCTTAGCTAGTACAGTTTCCAGGCTGCTGATCCATTTACCTTCCTAATTCCATCCTCAAGAAATGAGGCCTCACCCGTGTCCAATTACACATGTCAAGCCAGGCCTGTGCATAGGGGGCATGACATGAAAGTCTCTGTCCTGGATTCCACCGCCTTTCTGTTCCGGCCTTCTTGAGGATTTCCCAAAGACAAGACTCCAGCCTTGGCAGGAATGCCCCTGAGGTCCTGCTCCTTTCCTTTATGCCTCTCCACAGTGGGCTTTTTGGAATGCTGGGGTTCATTATGGTGAACAATTCTACAGGGTGTCCTCATACAAGAGGGCTCACCAAGATCAACAGCCACCAGCACTTCAGGACACTCTTCCCCAGGTAGTCCCTTCAGAAGACTTAAGAGCAGAGAAGGGGAGGCAGCATTGTCTAACATCCTCCTCTTCGTCAAACAAGGCAGTTATTCCATACACGTACACATCGACCATCCTACACAGATGACTTCAAGGCCTTTCAGGAGCTAATGAAAAGAATATCAGAGGCCTTGCAGATTCCCTTGGAGGAAATAAAAGAACCTCAAGACTCCTAGGTGGATATTTTATGTACCTCCCTTCAAGTCAAGATTGTCTTGCCCATCAATGAGTCTTTACTATCACCAGACTGTATGATATGATAGACACCAGTGACCATCCCACCCACATGCAAAAGGGTTAATTGAAAAGTACTATGTAGTGGCCAAGGGTTAGGGGAGTACCTTTTCTCCCATTCCACCCTTAACTCCTTAGTCATTGATGCTGTTGATGAAAGAAATAGATAGTATCAGATTGGCCTCCAATAAAGAGCTTAAGCGCCTGGACCTTCTCAACTGTAAGAGCTATTCAGTTGTTCCTCAATTCAGGGTTTTTAACTATCAGACCTTGATGGCAAAATACAGCAACAAATTATAACAAATTCTCATATTTTATTAATCCTTTACCCTGAGACAGAAGGAGCTGTTTCAAGCACTCACTAGCGAAGGCCAGATGATTGCAAAGACTCCCCTATAGATGTCTTTTGATACAGTAGACACAGCTTTGTGTTCTGTCACCTAGTCATGTTTCAAGCCTCATGGCTGCAGTCCTTCGGCTTTCCTAGGGAGATACAAATACAGTGGAGGACCTTCCTTTCAAAGGGCATAAGCCCTGCTGTGATGCCCTGGATGGATCCCTCCACTTACTCAAAGATTCTAGGACGACTCTGCAATCTCTCGGCATTTACACACCTGTGACACAGCTGTGACACATTTACACCTGTGACAAAAAGAAAATTGCAGACAGCTCAACAATTTTGCTCAGTCCAAACCTCCCTGAGACTGACAGAGCCAGCTAGGTTCCAGATTCCACAAAAAGGGATCATCATCATACAGGACCTCTCAGCTGGCAACCTCTTCCAACTAACCATTTTGTCCCATTGATCAGGGTTCACGAATCACTCCTTATTTTGCATCTTACACTGTGCCAGCCCACCTTCCATCCACCCTATGGAGACAGCCTCTCTCATTTCCTACCTTCCTGGGAGCTCGTCACACAGATGAATCCTAGAAGTGGTTTTGATGGGCTATTCCATCCAGTTCAGCTCCAATCCTGCCTGTGAAACACTTCCTGTCCTAATCAGGGATCATTCTCTCCTGCTTCTGGGGTGAACAAAGCTGTTTTCTGTGACTTAATCAGAAAAAATATTCAAGTATTTCCTGGTTCCCAGGAAAAAGCGGGATGGAGACCTTTCTTGGATCTCAGGACTCTAAAAGCCTTCATACTTACATAGTAATTCAGGACGGTAATCCTGGCAATGATCATTCAATTTTTGGGTCCCAGGGACTGGTTCATCGCCTTTGACATCCAGGATGCATACTTTCATATAGCTATGTACCCATCTCACAGACACTTCCTACCGTTCATCGTGGGCAAGGACCACTATCAGTATATGCTCAGTTCCATCCTCAATAGTTGAGGTACTGCTTGGGAAACTCCTCACATGGAATGACCCAAGGAAGAGCGGTACTTTTTGAGATATTTTGTCCCTAAGGGTGCTCCACTATCTCACCTCTTCCCCCCCCCCATTCCCCCGCCCCCGCTCTGGAGTCCTTGTCTCTGGGTTTTGTGATTGAGAAGGAACTGGAGTTAGGGCAGGTCCACCTCTTATATGCCCTCATATTGGAGCACAAGGATCTGTAGGGTGCAGTTGTGGACATGAGGGCCCTGATGACAAATTAAATTAAAGGTCTTCAGGGCATCTTAGGATATGTCTACACAGCAATTATACACCCCTGGCTGACCTGTGCCAGCTGACTTGGGCTTGCAGAGCTCAAGCTAAGTGGCTGCTTAATTGCAGGGTAGATTTCTCAGTTCAGGTTGGAGCTCAGGCTCTAGGACCCTGCAAGGTGGGAGGGTCCCAGAGCTAGGGCTGCCGGCTGAGCCCAGGGCTAGAAGTATCTGCTGCAATGAAACAGCCCCGCAGCCTGAGCCCTGGGAGTCCAAGTCAGCTGGCACAGGCCAGCTGCAGGTTTTAATTTGCTGTGTACACATCCCTTATGTCTCCATGGTATGTCTACATGGCAATGTAAGCCCAGGATTAGTGGGATGGGAGTCAGCTGACCTGTGTTAGGGAGCCCTGGCCTTGAGTGTCTACATTGTATTTTAACCCTATGTTAAGACTTTTCTAAACCGAGCTCGAATCTAGGGCCAGGGCCGGCTCTACACTTTTTGCTGCCCCAAGCAGTGCACTGAATTGCTGCCTGAAGAAGGGAGCCGCCACCGAATTGCCGCCGCGGGACTGGGAAGATACAAGCTTATGCCAAATTGCCGCCGAGGCAAAAAAACCCATGCCGCCCTAACGACACACAGACTGCCGCCCCTTTAAGATTGCCGCCCCAGGCACCTGGGCTCTGGCGTCCCCACTGCAGAGCACAGACCTGTGTCATAGTAACCATATCCCAGAATCCCAACACCCCCCTGAAATGTGGCTTCTATAGCCCTAGGACTGTGGTGCACTGTGGGAAAACTTTACTGCCTCTCCCTGCACACTACTGGAAGTTTGAACTACCCACCCACACAGCCCGCTGAGCACTCATTTCGTTCTGTGCACTCCCAGCTACCGCACTCAGCAACATGGAGGAAGCACCTTTTGATGCTTGTGCTTTCACTCCCGTGTGTCAGGAAACTGGCAGAGCATCTGTGAGGTGGTGGTGGTGGACATAGTAGCAGCCTTTTCTGTGTTCCTGCAAAGGTTCCTGATAGCATCGCGGACTTTCACGGGCAGATACTGCTACCGCCTCTCTTAGGGGTGGTTTTATTTTGTCTCTCCTGGTGACGAAGAGCGGCTACACCATGTACCTTACAATGGTGCGGCTGTAGCAGCACATCTGCGCCGTTGTAAGGTGCGCAGTGTAGACATAACCTTACTTTGGTTACACCATTCTGAGAGAGATTGCCTGTGGTTAGCATGTGGAATACTGGTCGAACCAGCAAAAATTAGCTCTCAGATTAGCATGAATACAGCATGAATTGTAGCTGTGTCAGTCCCAGGATATGAGAGAGACAAGTTGGGTGAGGTAATATCTTTTATAGGGCCAATGTCTGTTAGACCAACAGAAGTTGGTCCAATAAAAGATATTACCTCCCTCACCTTGCCTCTCAGCTAAGTAGGCAATTATGGACTAACCTGCCAAATGGAGGCAATGACGTTTCTGTTTATTTAAAACCATGATTTTTAGGAAATATTTAACATTCATAGAAAATATTTTTATGCAGATGGTTACAAAGACTGTAAACAGCTACAGTGATACCTGCTTTAAGTGACCACCAAAAATTATTTGTTTGAAGGTTTGATCATAATTTGAAGAGGAATAAAATTTTACTGGAGTTGTTGGATTCACTTTAAATGGGAAGTGTATATTCGGGTGGTTTTAAATCCAGGTTTTTACTCTCTTTGCTATGCTTTCACTTCCCTTTGAATCTCAAAAAAAAAAAATCTTTTCTCTTCCATTTACAATTGGCATGTTCCTAACAGTCACCAGCAGATGATGCTAAATAATCACTCTAGAAATGCTACTTCTTGTGTAGCTGTATCACCATATAAACCAGCAATTATATGTAATTGTTAAACCAGTTTTGTGTATTTATCCCAATTTATCAAATGAAAAACAAAGGGCGGTTACAATTTTATTCTTATTAGAAGCAATTGAAAGGCAAAACCCTTCAGGCAATTTGAAGTCCCAGTAAAAGTGAGGTGGCCTGAATGAATCAGTGGCATGTAATGTAAAATAAAAAGTTAGATCCTTATCCAAAGGTACTGATTAAATACTGCCTAGAGGATGGAGAGCAGCAAAAAACCACAAAAATCACAGGTTGTGTATGTTTATTCCCAGCTTTTCTCTGTATGATTGTGGAGTGGCAGTAGCTACTCAATGGGGAAGTTGAGTCACTATCTTCAAAATGTGAGGTTTATTCAGACAAGCCATTTTAAAATTAAGGGACATAGGTGTTGTCATAAATATAAAGGGAAGGGTAACAACCTTCCTGTATACAGTACTATAAAATCCCCCCTGGCCAGAGGCATAAAATCCTTTTACCTGTAAAGGGTTAAGAAGCTCAGGTAACCTGAACAAAAGGACCAATAAGGAGACAAGATACTTTCAAATTGGGGTGGGGGGGGGGGGAGGAGGTTTTTGGTCTGTCTGTTCTGTGTGCTTGCCGGACACAGATCAAGGAAGCAAAAAATCTAACTCCATTAGAATCAGTAAGTACTAGCAAGGGAATGCATTAGCTTATTTTTGTTTTGGCTTGTGATTTTCTCTGTGCTGAGAGGAAGGTGTATTCTTGGTTTTCTTTTTGTAACTTTAAAGTTTGGCTGAGAGGGAAAGCCTCTGTGTTTTTGAATCTGATTGCCCTGTAAGATTATCTTCCATTCTAATTTTACAGAGGTGTTTCTTTTACCTTTTTTCTTTCTAATAAAATTCTGTTTCTTTTAGAATTTGATTAGGTGTTGGTCTGTGCTCATCTTGTTTATTCTCAAGCCTCCCCAGGAAAGGGGTTGTGGGGGGAATATTAGGGGGAAGTAGAAACTCCAAGTGGTCCTTTCCCTGAGTTTGTCTAAACCACTTGGGGGTGGCAGCGTTACCTAATACAAGGTACAAGGGAGAATTTGTGCCTTGGGGAGTTTTTAACCTAAGCTGGTAGAAATAAGATTAGGGGGTCTCTCATGCGGGTCCCCACGTCTGTACCCTAGAGTTCAGAGTGGGGAGGGAACCCTGACATGTGTTAATCAGTTTGAAACTTCTAATTTTTTCTGTCATCTCATAGCTATAAAAAGATTATCTGAAAGACTTCAAGTAAGTTGAGGTTTTAGATAACCTTGACTGTGCTCTTTCAAACTTTCAGAGTTTGAATTTCTTTGAATTTTAACCTTAACTGTGATTTTTTTTCATCTTTTTAATGATTGTTTATTTGGTAAGTAAATATTCTTGTGAGGATTTTTAACCCTTGAGGTTGAAAGTACATATTGCTTCAGTCCAAAGGAATGATTTTTTGGTAATATATTTACTGGCTCTCACAATAAAAATATTCCTTAAAATAAGAACCCCTTACCTAATCTCTCTGCCCTGTTGCATTCATCATGGAAGCTGGAGATTAAAAAGACATATCGTATCTGCCTGCCATCATGTGATTGCAAGCTTCTTCCTTGTACTATATTCTGTAGACCTTTGTCAAGTCTAGTTTTGAAAATAGGAACTCTCTCTCTCCTGCAGCTAACTCCACAGAAGACAGCCATAGGGACAGGAGAACTCCTTAAGATTTCTCACTATGAGATTTCTGCCATAGTTTCTTCTGGTGGTGGGGTGTAGGGTCCTTTGGAGTGCACAGAAGGTGGGATCTCCCACCACAGCAAATCCTAGAGACACTCAAGGAGAAGGGATTCTCCCCCCTCCCCTCCCCCCGCCCAAGAGCTGTAGAAGCAGAGGTGAATTTAGATTTACTGGGGCCCTGGGCAAAAAGAAAGTTTGGGCCCCCCACACCTCCCTCGCCACAGGGCCTTGCCCTCTGTTTCTTCGCTGCCCCTGAGGCTCGGCCCCCGGCCAGGACAGAAGCTGGAGCTGGGATGTGGTAAGAGCCGCCGCCCAGGGAGCCTGGGTCACTGTGCGGAACCCTGGACCCTCCACCTGCCCTGGGTGGCGCTCCCTAGGGGGTGGGACACAGGCCAGGGGCTGCTCTCAGGCTCTCCGGCCCCCCTCCCAGGGCAGGTGGAGGGTCTGTGGCTCTGCATAGTGACCCAGGTTCCATAGGTGGCTCCTACCATGGCTTGGTTCTGGCTTCTGGCCTGGTCAGGGAGCAGGGCCCCAGGGGGAAGAGGAGAAGCAGGGGGCGGGGCCAAAGTTCTGGTACCAATGGCCCCCAACTTCTACCCAGGTTCCAGCGCTCCTGTAGGGGCCCCCAAATTGGCCAGGGCCCCTGGGCACAGAGCCCATGGGCCCATGCATTAATCCACCGTGATGTAGAAGCATGGGTCATCAGGATGGATGACTCTTCTGCTGCCTCTTATTGCCCAGCAGGACCGGTGCTACCAATGGCTGGGCCCTACTTTATTTTCTCAGCTGTAGCCACAGAGGGGACTCAGGGTAGTTAATGTAGCTTTGATCTCTATTAACCTGTCTTCTGGATTTCCATTCAGAGATCTGAGAGCTGAGCAAGGGACAGTTCTATGACAAATAGTTCTTCCTGTGCTCCTCCCCTTCCTGGCTCTGCTCTCTTCCTGACAAGCCCACAAAGCTATGGTGGAGAGCACTCACGGGGCTTCAGGAGGTGCAGACCAGAACTGCATTTAGCATTTTCTCTCTCTGTTGTTCACAAAGGGTATGCGTGGGCCCCAATTCCAAAGCCATGGAGATTCCTACTCTTCCCTTAAGCAAGTGCTCCACAGCCTAATAATTCTTAGTGGGTGGCATTGTTTAGCCTTATTTTTCCTTTCCCACTAGCACCAGTTGTACCTCTTGGGGCTGCGATACCTCTGCCTTAGCGTTTACATCCTCCACAGACATGGGGAGCTGCATTGCCTGAAGTGTAGCATGCGGCTAGCCTCTGTGGTGACATTTATTTCCTGTAAATGTGGGGTGAGGGCAAAGCTGACCAACTGCAGGTTTTCATTGGTGGTGAACTCAGCAATTTTTATTAGTCTTTCTCAAAAGATGCAGAGAAATGCATGTGTATTGTGATTGGGTACAGTAATTTTTTTTATTTAAAAAGTATTTAAATTATATGTAAATTAAATACAACCCTCAGGCTCCTGGTAAATTGCCCATGTGACAAATTGCCCCTCAGTACTAAAATTTGGATACCCTTGGTGTAAACAGCTATATTCCCCCCTCCCTTCCTCCCTCCCACACACTATTGTCACTGAGCCAGGTGATAAATGCATTTGTAAGCAGGGTCTGAATGAATGCTTCCCTGACATCTGGGAGGGGAAGAGACTATTGGTGTGTTTATGTAAATACAGTTTGCTCCTTCTCTGTTTACATATTCATCAGACACAGCTGTGTCAAAGGATCAACTTTGGCTGGTGTTTGGTACAAATGACCTTGGTACTGAATGCAGGGGTAGTGAAATGTGGTTACAAATGTTGTAATTATTGTAGTAATACAGGAAAGGACGATGGTACTTAACCTGTCCCAATGAAGGAGGCCACCCTCAGTTGAAAGAATCTCGTTAAGCAGGGGCTCGAATGTCAGAGCCATGTGAAGCGGGGGGTTGACACAGGTATCCCTAGTGAGGAGGCTGCACACCCTCAAGGTGGTCTCCCTAGACTGGTTTAACCTGTTCCTCCCCACTGTTCAAAGAATAGAGCTAAATAGTCTTCATTAGGAGCCTCTTTGTTATGTTAAATGTCCAATCAGAGCTGAAATCAGTTGTGGTAGGGTTGTGTTTCTGCCCAGCCTGCAAAGAGGTAAAAATCAATGAGAGCTGAGATCACTTGAGATGGGGCAGTGTTTCTGCCCAGCCTGCAAGGAGCTGAAATTTACTAAGAGACTGACGTGTGGAGGTCGCAGTAGAAGGCAACTAACAATCAGCTGGTGAATGAGTGGCTGGTGTGGCAGAGAGGTGCAATGAGCCACCAGCAGGGCAGCTGGTGGAGAGGTGTGGTATGAGTAGTGAGCAGGCGGCCGGCAGGGCAGCTGGCAGAGAGGGGTGGCAAGCAAGTGCCTGAGCAGCAGAGTGAGGGGAACTCTGCAGATGCACCTCTGAACTCTGGGTCTGCACTGACCAAGGACAGCCACTGTGAGTGGGGTGCAGAGAACAGTCGGGCATGTGAAAGGGACTTTTGGGTTGCTGGACTTAAGAACTTGAGGGGAAAAGGACACTGCCCAACTTACTTGGGGGTGGGTCTTTTACTCATGGTGTCAGAAGGGTTACTCATAGCTTAGTCTTTCTTCATGTATCAGCCCCGCTAGTCCATTTCTCATTTTTCTCTGGATTCTCTCCATCTTGTTCACCATCCATCTGGTTCTCAGCACTGCATGTGGTTTGTAGGTGTGTCTTCTTCAGAGCAGTATAGAAAGGACTATGACTTTTGCTCCATGTTGTGATGACTCTATGTAGCTAGAAATTGCACTGGCTTTTTTGGCGGGGGGGTCACCGCATTGTGAGCTCCTTTTTCACTTGTTGCCTTTAAAAGGTTAATTTGGCTATTACTTTTTCCCTCACGGAATGTCTGTGTTTTAGATTATTTTCCCCAATGTACTGGCTTGCATCTTTCCAAGGTTGAAAATGTCCTGCTCATAGAGTATTTTTAAACTTTCCAGGTCCCTTTGTATTATTCCTCTGTCCTCTCTTGTGTTCATAACACATCCCAGTTCAGTATTGGTTCCAAATGAAAAGAGCTGTAGGCCCCATTTTCTAGAAGAATAAAAATCATGGCCTAACACAAATCCCTGCAGCACCTGCCAGGACACATTCTCCTAACTCAACTATCTTATTCTTTCCTTATCCTTCCATATGTTTAACGCTTTGGACATGTAGAAGGGGACAGGGGTAAGAGTCTGTTAGTATCTGTTAATACAAGAGGGAGCACGTAGCATTTTATTTATGTTTAAAGGTTAGTTACTAGTGCATATTTATTTGGCGGTGTAATTGTAATCTCACTGGTGACTCACACAGTCAGTACTGTTTTGAATAGAGTCCCTTTTTTTAACAAGAATTTTATTGGTTATAAGAGCTAAAAAAAAATTAGCTCTGTTTTTTCTAATTGTTTAAGAGAGCGATGTTTCATAGCTAAGCAATATCAGACATTTCTATATGAATAAATGTATCCAAATAATGCTTTAACACCATGGATATAAAATAAGAATGTTTTGATATGCATCCTCATCTAGTCAGGGGGAGTTGGTTGGAGGAACACCGTGTCTGACTCCATTGCAGTGAAGTAGTTCCAGCCAGCCAAGGTACAGTCTAAACGTTATGGGCAGGTCAGTATTTCTCAACAGCTGCCTCTTTGTACAGTGTCTGTGCTTGTGCAGTGCCTAGCACAGTGCAGCCCTGCCCGTGCATGGGGCTCAAGGGCACTATCCCAATGTAAACGAAATAGGTACTTTTCTTAAGTTGTTGTTAAGCTTGAAGACTAGTTCCATTCTTTAAAAAAAGGTGTGAAAACTTCACAGTTAAGGTCTCACAAACAACTTTAGCTCTGCTCTGTGTCACTGCCCACAGAATAACTAGAATCTAGGACCCTCAAGCAATATGAAGTCAATAGGATTTAGGTTCCTAAGGCACTTTAGGCTTTTACACTGCATCTAAGGCCCTGGTCTGCACAGACGCAGGCATGTATTTAACTTTCTTTACGCACTGGGGCTACTCACAGTGTGTTCAATTAAACATGTCCCTAAATCTAGGCTAGATTGAGGGTTAGTTTGTCTGACTTTACGTCAGTTTAATAAACTCCTGTTCTCTTTCAGACCTTATGCATTTGCTTGAAGGTGACCACACATGGGTCAATGGTTATGGGCAATGATCTGAAAGCATGTGAGGGTGGAATGTGAAAGTAGAAGAAGGATGGCCCACGGTTAGGTGCTAACCTGGGAAATGGGAGACTAGGCCTCAGTTCCCTGCTCGGCTGAAGGTTCCCTGTGGGTATGTCAGCACAGCAAGCAGCAGCCCGGGGCAGCGAGTCTTCAAGCCCAGGTCTACAGGGTTATGGGTGATTGTATAGCCACACGTATATATTTATATCAGTGTTTCTTCACCCCACAGGCAAACTATAAATAAAATCCTTTTCCAATACTCCTTCATTCAGTGTGCTCCTTCATAGCTTTGCCAATTGACATGTAACATTCGATAATTCCCAGTCTGGAAGCTGGGGAGGAAGAGAGTTAGTTTTACAGTGAGAGACTTAGAGTGTTCTGTCTGGCTTCTCAAAAACAAAACTGAGAGTGTGCATAAGTGCCTTTATGGGGATAAAAATATCTGGTCCTAAAGGGCTCTTTAGTCTAGCAGCAAAAGTCATAACAAGAACCAATGTCTGGAAGCCGAAGCCAGAAAAATTCAAGTTAGGAATTAGGCACATTTTTTTTTAAACTCAAGGGAGATTAACTCTTGGGACAAAGTGACAAGAGAAGTGGTGGATTCTTCATTTCTTGACCTCATAAGATCAAGATTGGATGGCTTTCTGGGAAATGTGCTTTTACCTAACACAAGTTATTGGACTCCATACACTGGTAGCTGGGTGAAATTTAATTGCCTGTGATATATAGAAGGTCAAACTACATGATCCAGTGGTCCCTTCTGGCCTTAAACTCTATGAATCTGTGAGTTTTGTGTTATGCTAACTGTATTTTCATAATTGTTGGGTGTTTTCACAGCAGTGCTGCTCTGTCGTTTGTGAGTTTTCTTGTGTATTTTATAAAGACTGTGAGGATGTAGGGTTCCTGCAGAGCGACAAAGGTCTGTAGGGATGAAGAGCAGGTATCAAGCTGTGGCGCCTGCTGGCAGGGATGCCAGGGGTTGAGAGGAGCTCACTTGAAGGGGGAACCAGCTGGGGAGCTAGGGACCCTGCAAAGTTCCTAGACTCCCTGTGGTCCTAGTACCCTGTGGCATTTGACAATTAATATGGATCAGACAATTGGATTAGGGACTGCCTGTGGTGAGGAAGTGAGGGGGATGTCTAGTCTCCTATCAACTGAGTTATAGATTTCCAACTGGCCTACCTGACATTTTTCCTTTGCACACCAGGCTACACAGCTTGATTTTTCTCTCCCCAACTTCTCCAGCTTTGCTGGGCTACAGCCCTTCTATAATTTTCAGGAGCGTCTGTGAGCTTTAGGAAGTCCACCAAAATCATGTGCCAAGACTTGAAAAAGTGTGTCTGACCCAAATGAGACTGAGCTAGGGGACAGCAGAGAACCCCCTGAGTTTAGGGACTTGATGGGGCTGCATAGGTTGCTGGAGCCAAGCCCATTTTGCAGAGCACAGACCCTTTAAATAGTGCAGTGATGGGTGCTACTAAAAACCCTGAAAACAGAGCTAAAGCACACGCATGGTCCTGATACACACGTCATAATGTATGCAGAATGAATCCCCTCCCCCACCAAATATGGAAGGTACCACTTCGCATCAAAAGCAACTGAGTAAAACAGAATCTGGTCTTTCTAGGCCAACATACCTTGGAGATGTATACAGTTTAAGAACAGTTAGAAAAATGTTCCAGGAGTGAGATCCACCTCACTTTGTAAGCCATCATATCTCCGAAATATTTGCTCTAGCTTGTCTTAAAATTTCAAAAACCAAAAACCATCCTATGCGGTGACACGAGCCTGCATTTGAAATTTCCAGCTGGCAAGAGGTTTTTGTTTTGGTGAAAACCAATGTATTTTGTTAGGGGGAAAAAAAGAGTAAAAACTGAGGTCAGGTAGAAGCTGGTCACCCATTATCAACCATAGAAAGACCAATGTCTTCAATAATGAAGCAAGATGAGAATGTGCTTCTGATAGCTAAAAAAACACAGTCACCACGATTCTCTGATTATATCTCTTAAGAAAAATCCTTCTCCTGTTGGAAACAACTCCTAAGTTATTTGCAAGTCCTGCCCCATTGCCTACAAGGTTTATTGGCACAGTGCAACAAACAACCCATATTTGCTTCTCTTCTATAGTATGAGTCTTTATCTCCCCCCCCAACACACACTTCAATTTTTTATCCCACCTCCTGCCCCTTTGGTAATTGGTGTGTTAGTTCTAAAACCTGTAGCACCATCCAGGTGTAGGGACAAGCTGTGTTGTTAGTGAAAGTCTCGCTCGCAGAGCCTTGCTGATGCAGACTATTACTCATACGCTATGCACCAGCTCAGTGGTTGATCTAATTCCCCCTATCCGTTTTACTTCCCACTACCATCACTACTTAATGAAACTGCTCTGAAATACAACATAGGGGTTCTGTCAGTACATATACACAGAAATAGGAATGTAACCTCAAAAATGTCCTGATTGCTTGTCTCCTAGAAGCTGAGCACAGCAGACATGTGATACACTGAGTCTCGTGGAAAGGGGGAAGGTCAGCAATAGTAGATCTGACTTCTACTTACACTATAAAACTGAAATGTGTTACAAAAGCATCTATTCACTTGCTCTCTCAGCCACAAGAGCACTGCACTTGGTGGCCCCATCAGTGGGATAGGAGGGACTAACCCTCTCTGTATCCAATAAGCTATTCCTGCTACTTGCAGGAGACATTACACGGTTCCAATTCAAAGGGACACTATCCATTTGAAAATCATCTGTCTGGCTGAAAATTTTGTACTTGCCATTGCAAGTAACACCTGCAAGTATTAGAAATGAAAAAAAAATTAGTGGGGAAAAGTATCTCAACCCCCCCACCCACATTTGTTTATATTGTGTGTTTGATAGCACTTTGTTCATAGTTATTTTTACTCCCCCCCACAATGCTTTAGGCCCTGAGTTTGCAAATATGTATGTACGTGAGTAATTTGTCAGGAAAGGAAACTTCAATTAAAGTATTAATGTGTGAAAAGTTAAGCACAAGTCTTTGTAGGGCCAGAGCTCTAATCAGTTTCTCCCTTGCTGAAAAGACCCCTAGATAAACATCAACAGAGGAACAGAAACTCTCTTGACATTTTTTATAAGATTTGGGGGGGAAAGAAAATGCATAACGTTGTTTTAAAGGCTGATCTAGCGTAAGAGACTAAACAAAAAAGTACTCAGTTTAAAAACATATGAAGCTGGCAATGCCTCTTTAAGGAAGGTATGTACATAATACATCTGCAAAAAGAAAAGGAGTACTTGTGGCACCTTAGAGACTAACCAATTTATTTGAGCATAAGCTTTCATGAGCTACAGCTCACTTCATCGGATGCATACTGTGGAAAATACAGAAGATGTTTGTTTTTATACACACAAATCATGAAAAAATGGATGTTTATCACTACAAAAGGTTTTCTCTCCCCCCACCCCACTCTCCTGCTGGTAATAGCTTATATAAAGTGATCACTCTCCTTACAATGTGTATGCTATTCCTACCTACATGCCTCCACCTTTCACCCTGACCACACCACACGATCCATTGTCTACAGCCAAGCTCTGCGATACAACCACATTTGCTCCAACCCCTCAGACAGAGACAAACACCTACAAGATCTCTATCAAGCATTCTTACGACTACAATACCCACCTGCAGAAGTGAAGAAACAGATTGATAGAGCCAGAAGAGTTCCCAGAAGTCACCTACTACAGGACAGGCCTAACAAAGAAAATAACAGAACGCCACTAGCCGTCACCTTCAGCCCCCAACTAAAACCCCTCCAACGCATTATCAAGGAACTACAACCTGTCCTGAAGGATGACCCATCACTCTCACAAATCTTGGGAGACAGGCCAGTCCTTGCCTACAGACAGCCCCCCAACCTGAAGCGAATACTCACCAGTAACCACACACCACACAACAGAACCATTAACCCAGGAACCTATCCTTGCAACAAAGCCCGTTGCCAACTGTGCCCACGTACCTATTCAGGGGACACCATCACAGGGCCTAATAACATCAGCCACACTAGCAGAAGCTCGTTCACCTGCACATCTACCAATGTGATATATGCCATCATGTGCCAGCAATGCCCCTCTGCCATGTACATTGGTCAAACTGGACAGTCTCTACGTAAAAGAATAAATGGACACAAATCAGATGTCAAGAATTATAACATTCAAAAACCAGTCGGAGAACACTTCAATCTCTCTGGTCACGTGATTACAGACATGAAAGTTGCGATATTACAACAGAAAAACTTCAAATCCAGAGTCCAGCGAGAGACTGCTGAATTGGAATTCATTTGCAAATTGGATACAATTAACTTAGGTTACCTTGCATAATGACTTAGCCACTCCCAGTCTCTATTCAAGCCTATTTCCCCTTGTTTTCCTAACCCCCCCCCACCCCTCAGACGTTCTTGTTAAACCCTGGATTTGTGCTGGAAATGGCCCACCTTGATGATCATACACATTGTAAGGAGAGTGATCACTTTACATAAGCTATTACCAGCAGGAGAGTGGGGTGGGGGGAGAGAAGACCTTTTGTAGTGATAAACACCCATTTTTTCATGGTTTGTGTGTATAAAAACAAACATCTTCTGTACTTTCCACTTTATGCATCCGATGAAGTGAGCTGTAGCTCACGAAAGCTTATGCTCAAATAAATTGGTTAGTCTCTAAGGTGCCACAAGTACTCCTTTTCTTTTTGCGAATACAGACTAACACGGCTATTACTCTGAAACCTGTCATAATACATCTGATTTTCAGATATTAATCACTGGGAAAACTGAGTTATATTTATTAGGGTATGATGATATTTAAGTGGGACATTAAAGAGATGAGTTCAGGGTAACATATTAGGTTTGCCATAATTTTATTAAGTCAGATATAGAGCTGGCAGTGTGCCCTCCTGCACTTTGCAAATGTACTGTTCCATTGTTTGCTGTCTTTGGAGAAAGAAACCAGTAGCCAAAGAGGAGGGATTTATTTATTTATATTAATCTGTGCTTGTACAATTCAGAACCAAACAACAACTAGGTGTTAAAAGGGCTGACATCAATATGGTGCCTGTCTTAAAAGAAAATGCAATATTTTTACATCAGTATGTGATTACTGGTGTTGCTGCTTTGAACATCAGAAGGTGACAGCATTTATGTTCAAATTACAGAGCTGTGGCCAGAAAGAAGGGTAATTTCAAGCTAGTTGCAAAGATCTTTCACTTTGAACAGTTTGGTGTTTTTATTTTCAGGTTTTCTCTATTCAATTAGAATTATACTCAGACCATAACAAAAGGCTTTGCTGCAAAGTTTACTCCTATCTGATGATAGAGGAACTCATGGTGTGAAAAGAGAAAAGAAAAATCTAATCTATGTCAAGCCACAATGAAACTAAATTTTGCCCTAACAGTGTTCAGTTTTTCTACTGCCTTCATTGGCTGCCAGAGGCTTTATTCTTAATTGAAAATGATAGCTCCCTGGGTAGTCAGGAGTCACATGGCAGCCTTTTGTGCACACTATATCTCAGATATTGCCTGGAGAAATGCAGCAGATTGATTGATATGAGGGACTGTCCCTCATTTGGTGTCTGTCTGCTCCGCTCTTGAATTCCAAGTGTGGGTCGTTTATAATTTTATAAATGTCTGGGATCTTGAATAGAGAAGAACAGTTTAAATTCCAAAACTAGCAAAGACATCAGGAAAGAAAATGCTCACAATGTCTGATTTACAGAAAAAAAATCTTGTTTTTTGTTGTTGTTTGTTTTTTAGTAAAAGAGAGAGTCGCAGAGAAAAATCCCCTGAATAAACTTAAACAAGTATGAAGAAAGAAATTCTTCTGTCCCCAGAGAGAATCATTTAGTTTAATCAAATAGGGAGACACGAATGAACGTGCCAAACCTAATATATTTTAGGAACTGAGTCAGCTTTAGAAAGCAAGATAAGACTAATAACAAAATAAATCACTTTGTAGCCATTTAACTATGGTGTTTTATAACTAATGAGGTCTAATGTGAGTGTCCTTTGCTGAGCCATGGACTTGACATAGAAATGGTGGGCAAAGTTCTTTGTCCCCTGAGTTGTCTAACAGCACTGCATCCCCGTACCACAGCTGTGGAGAAGGAGAGAGCCAGGCTTTTTTTTATATATGACTGTCATATTCCCTCAGGTTCTCTGATACTAACCTGCCTGCCTGCTAGGAGTTAAATCAAAGGAGGTTGTTTGAGGAACCAATTGGGAAAGATAAAACACTGACCTAATTAAGATGCCTGGAGGAAACAAGGGAAAAGCTGTTTATTGGGGCATACCCCCATCTGCCTTTATTCAAGCTAGAATCTTTTACTCTTTCCAAGTGTAACTGGGGGGTTGGTCCTGTTATTGTGGGGAACTTTCTTGGCTTGGACCAGGGGAGGGCAAACTATGGCCAGCGGGATTGCCAGCCCCGTGGTGCAGCAGGTCTAAGGCAGGCTCCCTGCCTGCCCTGGCCCCGCGCCCTCCCAGAAGCGGCCGGCACCACATGTCCGCGGCCCCTGGGGGAAGGGTGGGCAGAGGGCTCCATGCACTGCCCTCACCTGCAGGCACCGCCCCCTGCAGCTCCCATTGGCCGGGAATGGGGAACCATGGCCAATGGGAGCTTCGGGGGTGGTACCCACAGGCGAGGGCTGCACATGGCGGAGCCGCCTGTCCCACCCCACCCCCAGGAGCCACTGCCGGACATGCTGGCCACTTCCAGGAGCGGCGCAGGGCGAGAGCAGGCAGGGAGCCTACCTTAGCCCTGCTGCATGCTGCTGCCACCCCGGAGCCACTCGAGGTAAGCGGTGCTGGGCCAGAGCCTGCACCCTGAACACCTCCTGCAGCCCGCACCCCAACCCCTGCCCTGAGCCCCCTACACCCTGCCTTGAGCCCCCTGCCACACCCCTCCTGCACCCCAACCCCTTGTCCTGAGCCCCTTCCTGCACCCCACATCCCCTCCCACACCCCGTACTCCATCCTGCACCCCAATCCTCTGCCCCAGCCCTACATTCATGGTTCTGCATACAATTTCCCCACCCAGATGTGGCCCTCAGGCCAAAAAGTTTGCCCACCCCTGGCTTAGACACTACCCCGATGGAATTGACTAGCGAAAGGATCTGAGTTCTCGCCTCCCCTTCCTTTACCCAGAGGCCTGCCTGACCTCAACGGCTCCCCTTCCACTCTCCTGTGTGGCAGAGTCCTTGTAACCCCAAAAAGATTGGGCCCAGGATTCCTGGGGGGCTCGACCCCCAATCCTTTCATGGTCACTTAGGACAGGGGCTAGGGTGTTCCCACTCTGGGGTGCTCTCTCTGCACTGGACGCTTCCCTGATCCACTGACCACTACATATAGTTCAAGCAAATACAATTTATTAAACAGCAATCAATTTAAAAAAAAATAAGGACAATATGGGAAAGGTTAAAGGAAAAAACATAAGCCCACTCTGTGGCACAGGGACATCACAACCAGCATCTCTGGAATGTCAGGGCAGTTCACAGTCTATTCCTCACAAGTCCCAGGCCACCTTCTCAGGCCCTGGCTGTGCTGCAGGGATGCTGCGGGTCAGACACTTGTTCTGGTGGTGGCCACACGGTCTCAGGCTCTAAGTGGCAGGACCCTTCTTCCCAGCATCGCCTTCCCCCCCACCCCCCAGCATTATGGTTATGATCCCCCTCCAAGTTTGATCTCAAGGCCTCTTGGCTGGGGGGCATCTCCCTCTGCTGGGCCTGCTGCCCAGGGTCCCCCCTCGCTCTCTCCAGCTGCTCACCACACCCAGCTCTGGACTGCTCCAGCCCCAGCTCCAGCTCCAGCTCCACCACTCTGCTTCAGCTCCAGCTCCAGCCCTATCTCCACTCTGCCTCAGCACTGCTGCTGCTCTGCCTCCAGCTCCCTGGGCGGCTCCTCTGGCTCTGGTGGCTGCAGCTCTCCTCCCAGCACAGATCTGCTCTCTGGGCTGCTTCTCTGGTTTTTTCTGTCTCTGGCCAGTGTGGCTCTGCTCCCAGCTCAGTTTGGGCTCCTCCTCTCTGGCCCAGGCAGCTCCAGCTCACATGGAGGATGGGACCCTCTAGCTTCCTGACTCCCTCATCAGTAGGGCTGCCAACTTTCTACTCTACTCACACAAAACTGAAGAGCCTTACCCCACCCCCTACCATGCGCCTCCTCTGAGGCCCTGCCCTTGCTCTGCCCCTTCTCCAAGACCCCATCCACACTCACTCCATCCCCCATCCCTCTGTCATTCACGCATTTTCACTGGGCTGGTTCAGGGGGTTGGGGTGAGGGAGTCCGGGAGGCCGGGAGGGCTCCGGCTGGGGATGCAGACTCTGGGATGGGGCTGCAGATGACAGGTTTGGGGTATAGGAGGGTGCTCCAGGCTGAGACCAAGGAGTTCGGGGGCAGGAGGAGAATCAGGGCTGGGGCAGGGGGTTGGGGTGCAGGGTGGGGGGGTGAGGGCTCCAGGTGGAACTCCTCTCAAACAGCTCCCGGAAGCAGCGGCATGTTCCCTGTCCAGTTCCTACATGGAGGCACAGCCAGGAGGCTTTGCATGCTGCCCTGTCCTCAGGCGCTGCCCCCATATCTCCCACTGGCTGCATTTCCTGGCCAATGGGAGCTGCGGAACCGGCGCTTGGGATGGGCAAGTGTGTGGAGCCCCCTGGCTGCCCCATGTATAGGAGCCGGAGGAGGGACATGCCATTGTTTCTGGGAGCTGCATGGAGCCAGGGCAGGTAGGGAGCCTGCCTTAGCCCTGCTGTGCCACCAACCGGACTTTTAATGGCCTGGTCAGCAGTGCTGACCAGAGTCACTGGGGTCCCTTTTTGACCAGTGTGACATTCCCCTCTGGTGTTATCTGGACCAGTGATCTGCTAGGCCACTCCAATCCTTGACTCTGGGAGCCAGCCTTACCCTGGTCTGCTGTGAGAACCCCCACTCCTGGGCTGTTCTCACACAGCCTCCGGCATGTAAGCTGCTCCTTGGATTGTGCAACCGAATGACACTAGCCAATATCTCCAGTCCCAGACACAACCCTAGGAACCTCCGTCTTGCAGTTATGCTGGCTGGATGCTGCAAGCTTATATGAGTTCATCAATTTAACGAAGAAATTGATATGTACCAGGCTTGTTATCCCAAGCGGAGTTTCTGGCACGTTTCAAACCAAACACACTGCTTCAGGCAGAATAAACTAACAGATTTATTAACTATAAAGATAGATTTTAAGTGATTATAAGTCAAAACATAACAAGTCAGATTTGGTCAAATGAAATAAAAGCAAAATGCATTCTAAGCTGATCTTAACACTTTCAGTGCCCTTACCAACTTAGATGCATCTCACCACAGGCTGGCTGGTTGCTCTTCAGCCAGGCTCTCCCCTTTGATCCGCACTTCAGTTGCTTGGTGTGGTGTCTGTAGAAGTAGAGGAGAGAGAGGAAGAACATGGCAAATGTCTCTTCCTTTTATCATGTCCTTTCCTCCTTCTTGGCTTTGGACCCCTTCAGAGTCAGGTGAGCAATACTGAGCATCTCCACGCAAGGTTGAGCAATTCCCCTGGTGTGGCCTCATGCAGGTGAGTCATTCCATTGTAGCTCCCTTGCTGGACAATGGTTGTTGATGGGTCGTTTGACACCCCACCCAGGTGTTGGTTACTTTCCTTGCTGTTGCCTCTGGGGAGCTAATATCTGGCTGATTCCCCAACCTACAGCATGTTTTAGTGACAACCATACTACACAATTCTCATAACTTCATATGCATTAATGATATACATATATGGATAGAGAAATGACTTTCAGCAGATCATAACCTTTCCCCTGATACCTTACAAGGCATGCTTTATACATAAGATCATGGTTATATGAAAATGAGGAATATGGGGGTTACAGCACACTCCCCCAAGGTATAGAATGTCAAAACCGGGTGTTCTGGTCAAACACTGGACACCTGGCAACCCTACTCATTAGCCTGCCTGCCCTGTCAATCAGGCTGACCTGGAGCATTGGCCTCTCCCTATTGGCCCTGGGGACTGTCAGTCTCAGGGTCCTTATTTTCCATCAGCCCTTCCTCTTTCTTTTGGTACTAGGAACTAGTCAACCAACTCCCGCCCCCTCCCACTGAGTTTTTAGTAACAGGGCAACAGTCTCCTTACCAAGGTTAAAGGCTGGCATTGAAGGGGATCCTAAAAATCTGAAAGACCCTAGAAGATGAAGGGGATATAGGTGAGCTGGGTAAAGCTGCCCAGGGTGTGTGAGTGCAAAGCTGACAGCCTGGCAAACTGACACAGAGGGAGAGAGGTTGTAAGAGCAGTTTGTTTCTCCCTCCCAGCGATTAAGGTAACTGGGCTGAGGAGACTTGCCTTTGCTCTACTTGCTTTGTACCTTTGAGGAATGAATTAGTAATGCTTTGCTTTGGAAAGTGCTGTTTCTGTGTCACTGCAAACTTCTGGTGTCACCAGCTTCCAAAGTGAAACTCATACAGGTACCATAAGCAAGTCTGACCTATTATTAATACAGCTGGGAGCCAGAGGGCTGCAGCCTAGGTATCCTGTCTAAGAGTGATTGGGCTGCATGCTTCCCTCCAGAATCACCTGAGGCCTGCACTCGGGAGGGACTAAAATGGGTTTAAGTCACAGTTCACCCTATAGCCATGACAACAGTACTGTCTGCAATGGGATAAGGCCCAAATTCTGACAGGGCCTGGAATCTTCAGGCCTAGAGGTAATACAGAGCTGACTGTGCCTTATGTGTGCTTAAATACATCACCAGTATGTTATACCAGCTTTTGCGGCAGTATAGGAGTCACCGCCACACATTACGCTGAAAGTAGCAAACCTGCCCCTGTGAAGTGATTTGCTATACAGTGGTATACATTCATCTTGTTTGTTTTTTATTTAGTGCAGTACTCAAATGAGTTCCCTTTAACTTAGTTCCAGAGAGAGAGAATTGTGGTGTTTGGGTTTTACTATTTATTTAGAAAGTTTTAACAAGTTTACAGATCCTTGCCATGTAAATATCAGAAACAAAACAATCATTACAACCGTGAGCTTTTGTTTAAAGGGACATTATGCAGGAAATAGCATTACCGTATTAAAGAATGAGCATCATTACAACACCTATGCCATTTCTAGTGATGTTATTAAATTGAATGAAATCTCTATATACACATATTCCACAGACCAGGTAGAGCTATTAAATGTTAATATTCGAAACAATTGGACAGGTATGCTGGGTTTTTTTGCAGGTTAATGTACTTTGTCTGAATACCCTATTGAAGGTAACCAAATATAGAAGTAGCTATCTGTCCTCTGTCTATTTTGCTGGGTATGTGATTGTTCTGTTGATTTTTCCATAACCAAAACCTCTCATATTTTTTTGAATCATTCCTCAATGGTTGGGCTGTTTTTCTTTTTCCAATGAGAGGCTACCAACAGCCAAACCTCTACTAGAAGATGAGATTAATTCTTCTTCATTTACTTTTATGTGACCAACTCCACTAGGAAGCCCCAGGAGAATTACCAAAGGATCACTTGGTAATAAATATCCAACAATTTGTGATATTTGGTTACGGATTGCATCCCAGTACTCTTTAATGACTGGACATGTCCACCATATAGGCATAAAATCTCCTCTTTCACCACAATTTCTCCAACATTTATCCCCATTCAGTCTATGTATTTAACCTGACTCGTGTGAGGTATCACTGAAACAGTATCTTAAAGAAATTTTCTATTGTGCTACAGACTGAGGTTGCTGATCCTCTTTTTCTAGGTCAAACCCCATTCCTCTGCGGAAATTTGTACAACCATATCCTTTTCCCAGGCTGTCATATATGGACACTCTTTTTTGGTTAGGAAAGCTGTCTGCAAACATTCATATAAATTAGTTACAATTTTTTTGTTTCCTTATTGACCAGATGCTGTCTATTAAAATTAGCTGTCTGTATAAAACAGGTTTTCTAGAACAGTGGTTCTCAAAGCCAGTCCACCACTTGTTCAGGGAAAGCCCGTGGTGGGCCGGGCCGGTTTGTTTACCTGCCATGTCCGCAGGTTTGGCCGATCTCAGCTTCCACTTGCTGTGGGTCACCGTTCCAGGCCAATGGGGGCTGTGGGAAGCGGCCCGGGCCAAGGAATGTGCTGGCCACCCTTCCCACAGCCCCCATTGGCCTGGAGCGGCGAACCGCAGCCAGTGGGAGCCGCGATCAGCCGAACCTGTGGACACAGCAAGTAAAAAAACCATCCCGGTCCGCCACGGGTTTTCCCTGAACAAGCGGTGGACCGGCTTTGAGAACCACTGTTCTAAAAAGTTGAGAAACATAGTCAGGGCTGGATGAACCTCTTGTGGGCCTTGCACCAAACATAGTTGTAGGAACCCGTGTGTGTGTGTGTGTGTGTGTGTACACAGAATCCTCCTCAGGGCAGTGCAGAGCCGGTACCTACTGCCCTCCGCCATTTTTTTCTCTCTCTAGCTGAGCTGCATCTCCTCCAGGCAGCAGCTGCTCTTCCCACCCTCCTGGAGGGGAGGCTGATTGCAGTTACTCCTGGAACTGGACTTTTATTGTCCAGTCTGGACACTGCCAGTGCTGACTGGACACTGCCAGGTCCACTTTTTGGCCAGACTTTTGGGTCAAAAACCGGACACCTGGCAAACATAATGGGTCCCTTCTGAGTGTGGGCTCGTCGTGATGGCGCATTAGTAAACCTGGTACTGAACATAGTGCCTGACTGGAAAATATAGGTACCAGGGGAGAGTTGGTCAGTTAAAGTTAGTTTTGATCTCTAAATATGTTAGAAAAGTTTATTTAATGAATAGCTGGCCAACCGTGTATATTCCCTGGCTCTCCCAGTCATTGAAGCTCTCTGGTTCACGATTTGGGTTAAGATCTGGATTATTTGCACTGTGTGTCATTAGGAAGGGAAAAGAACTGATCTTCTCTCTATTTCTAGCCCAAACCCATAGAACTGGATGTGTGTAAATTTCTGGCAGGTGTGATTTTTTTTTTATTAATCTGTGGTAGCCTAGTGCTATTTACACTGCTGCAATTTTCTTGTTCAATAAAGACCCAGCATTTGTCTAGGTTAGAGCACCCCCAAGTCACTACCGCTTTGAGCTGTCTGGCTTGATAGTACCATAGAATATTTCGAACAGCTACTCCACCGTGTTTAATGGGGCTGTACAAAGTACCTGCTCTCACTCTTGGTCTTTTTGTCTTCCATATAAATTCTAACAACCTCTATATTTCTGTGAAGGTTTTATCTGGGATAATCACAGAAAGATTTTGAAATAAGAAAATAGCCTTTGCAAAATATTCAGTTTGACTGTGGCCATTTTTCCCAACCAAGAAATTGCATATTTCCCCCAGCACTCCAGGCCTTTTTTCATTTGCCGAAGTAGTAGTTTGACATTTAAATCATAAAGCTCTTCTAGGTTGTTTGAGATTTTGAATTCCCAGGTATCTTATAGAATGTGTTGCCCATTTCAGATTTGATGTAATTTACTTTAAATCCAGCTGCTTTCCAAAGTCCTAGATTTCTTTCAAAGCTAATTTTAGGGACATATTTGGTTTAGTTAAATATAACATAGCATTATATGCATATGATATCTGCTGATGTGTTCCAGCAAGTTTTATTGCTGTGATGGATGCACTGTTCCTTATCATCTGTGCAAAAGGCTCCATAGCCAGTGCGAAAAGCAAAGGCGACAATGGCTGTCCCTGCCTCATCCCTCTGTGTAGTTCAGAAAGGGGAGATTTAATCCCCATTAACTAGCACCACTGCTTTTGGGCTGGTGCAAAGAGCAGTTATCTGTTGAAGGAACTGACGGCCAAAGTCCATATGGGACAGGACTTAAACCAGAAAGTTCCACTCTACTCCATCAAAGGCTTTCTCTGCATCTAGTGATACCAAGAGAAATGGATCGGTTTTTGATCTGACATTATATATGATTCCAGCTAATCTCCAAATATTATTTTGCATTTGTCTATCCTTAAGGAATGCAGCTTGATCTGGATTTATATAAGCGGAGAACATAGACTGCAGTCGGCTCGCTAGTATTTTTGCTAAAACCTCTGTTGAGATTCAACAGAGATATGGGACTATGGGAGCTGCATAAGGTGAAGTCTTTTCCATCTTTAGGAAGAACAACCACAGTAGATTCTTTCATAGGTTGTGGAAGGTCCTTCCCTAACAGAATGGCATTGAAGGTACCTCTCACAGGACCCACTAATACCGCCTTAAATACCTTGTAAAATTCAGCTGGAAAGCCATCAGTTCCTGGGGCTTTACCACTTTCCATACTGACTTGCCTCTAGGATTTTTTCTTCTGTTATTTCGTTAGCTAAAGTTTGCTTATATTTGGCAAGCTTGCTACTTCCAGATATTTTTGAATAACTTCAGAGCTTGGAGTATCTGAGGATGCAGATTTTTTATAATAAGTAGCATATATTTAATTAGGGTATATAACTATCTTATGCTCATTATTCTTAATTGGCAGAATAATACGTTGCTTTTGCATCCCCTTTTAGTTTTCAAGCTAAATAGCCTATCACTTCCTTTTTCATAAAACATCTGTCTTGTAACCTTTTTAGCTCCTTTTTAGTTGTATTTGTTTCTTGTGCTCTTTCTTTTTGCATTTGACATGCTCTGCTAATCAACTGACCCCTAAATACTTTTTTACCTCCCTTCCAGAGAAGGCCCCTTTTTATATTGTCTGTATCATTTTATTGGGATATTGAACAATGTCCTCTTTTATTGTTGCAACCTGATCTTTGCCTTGGAGAAGAAAGTAGTCCATTTTCCAATAAAGTGATCTTTGTGACCAAACCCAGCTGTCAAATATTACTTTCACTGGTACACGATCTGACCACGTAAATGTGCCAATTTCTGAAGGCCTTGTCTGTTTCATTGAGGATTTAAAGGTTAACATTAAATCTATTCTAGTATGTAACTGATGGGGATGTGAATAAAATGTGTAATCTCCTTCAGCTGGGTGAAAATTATTTAGCTTATTGAAAAACATCAAATTATTGATTCTTTAGCTGTCTGATGACATGAACCCTTGTGCTGCTAATGTCCCTCTTTTTACTAATTATGTTACATTCACTGTTGTGTGCCTGAATATGGCTTGGTTTCTGTTTGGAAACTTCCATATCTACTTGTATTAATTCTCCCTGACCTCCTCACTTCTCTCCTCTCCTCTGCATTCCCTTTACTCTAAATCCGTAAATGAAATACCAACATCACATGTAAAACAATCCCCAAATGACTGTGCTTTGCTGAACCCTACACCCCTGTACACTCCCCATAAGCACTCGGACTTCTTCTCTTGCAATCCAAAGGAGGTAGATTTTCCACCTCTGGGACCTTGACCCTCATCATTAGGGAAAGATTGCCATCTGATCATTTGAGTTATGGGAAGGGTTTATACAAAAGGCTCCTTCTCTTCCTCCATTCAATTTCTCCAATCTCCTCCAACCTTGACATTCTTCCCCAGTCCCCTCTTATAGTCCTTTATTGCCTCTACATTTTAAAATACAGATCACAGCTAGTACTGATCACCCCAGTTAAAGTAAACTTCATACTATTTTCTTTACAACGTTAACATAGTTACTGTTCAAGTATCTGAGTTCTCTTGTTCAGCTTCACCACTGCCATTGCCAGTACGGTCATAGAGTCTTTTGTCTTTTCTTTTCCTGTCTTCGTTTTCCTGGCTTTCACCAGTTGCCAAGAGTCTTTCATCAGCTTTTATGTAGTGACTACCTCTGGAGAGTCATCTTGTATGTCTGAGATTTGGATTTCTAGCCCAAGTGACTGGAGTGTAATCTTTTCCCTGTTTACAGTCTTGTACTGTATAATACTGATTTTGGAAGCTGAATGAGAGTTTAAATGGGAATCCCCATCTGTAGCAGATATCTGCCTCCTGAGTGCAACTGTAATTTCCCCCGCCCCCCCCGCTCTCCTCTCTTTTTTAATGTTAGGGCAGAGAGGTCATGGAAAATTGGCAGTTTGTGGCCTGTGAGTATGAGCTCTGAATGATTTCTGACTTTTTTCATAATTAAATTTTTCTGCTGATAATCATGAAATTTCACAATTAGGTCTCTGGGTTTATTATTATTAGGCCCAGGTCAGAGGTGCTGCGTTCTGTGTGCTCTCCCCACTTTTACTTCTTCCAGGGAGCTCAGATGTAACAGCTCCACAAGGAAAGCTTTTACATACTGGATTGGGTTTCTTCCTTCAGCATTTTCAGGCAGTCCCTTAATTCTGATGTTGGTCCTCCTTGAGCTGTTTTCTATATCATCCCAATTAAACTGCCTCGCTCTCTGCTCCATCAGTGCCATGTGGCTCTGCAGCTCTGGTTCTCTCACTTGCTCCTCTTAGGCCAGTCTCTAATGCTATGACACACTCTTCCAAGTCAGCAACTTCCTTCTTTACTGTGAGAAGCTGGTCATCTCTCATGGCCTTAAACCCAGAGATCACCTCCAGAATGTCTGCTTTGTAGCCATTCCATTTTTTCAACTCTGGCATTTCTGCCTGATTTAGCTGCCATGTGTTCACTTGGAGTCTAAGGGGTTTCTGGCTCAAAGTGTGAAGAAACATTCTTCTTAGTGAGGTATCTGTGATGCTGGCAGACCACGTGCCAGCTCATGCCAAGGCTCCTATGCCTCAACTGAACACTGACCAATACATAGCTGGAAACCAGCCTGGCTCACCTGTGTGTTTAGTATTGTTAAAATAGAGATTGGAACATTAGAGGACAAAAGACTTTGTTAATTTCCCCTGGTGCGCCCCCCCCCCCACGAAGAGAAGAGAGGCATGTGGACTTGTCTCATCAGTTTGAACTCTGGAGGAAGAGAATAAAAATCACTAACAAGGATTAACTGTATCTTTATGCTGCTTGGACTCTGATGGTCAAGGATTACTAAGCATAAGTGAGAGATCCCTAGTGGATGGTCTGGGTTAGCCCTCAAGGACACATAGTGCTTGCTTTTTATGTAAGCTTCTACCACCTTTTGGAACCTAAGATTGTATCTCATTTGTGTGTGCGTGTTTATCTTCTTTAACTTTGTAAATAACTCATTTTTTCTTAGTTAATAAATCTTTAGTTAGTTTATTAAAAGATTGGCTACAAGTGTCTTTGATGTAAGATCTAAAGTGCAATTGACCTGGGGTAAGTGACTGGTCCTTTGAGACTGTGAGTAACCTGAATATTATTTGAATTGTTGGTGTGAGGGACCATCTATCACAAAGGCAAGCTTGCTTCAGTGGCAAGATAGACCAGAGTACCCCAGGGTGTCTGGGACTCTATAGTTAGGTGGTTATCGTGCCTGAGGAGTTTACACTTGTTACGTGGTTGGTGAAATCTAAGTACAGAACTCACAACTAGCTTGGGGTTTGTGCCCTGCTTCTTACCAGTCTGCCCTGAGATTGGCATGCACGCTCTTGAGCCACTGCAGGACAGCTGGACAGTATCTTTTTACATTTTCAGCTTTTCTTGGTGAATCCATCCTCTGCAACGCTGTACTCTATTCTATTGGAGAGTTTAGTAGGTTTTTGGGGTCAATTGGGGCAGATTGCTTTGCTGTCCCCCTCAAAGCTCAGGCTTCAGACAGCCATTTTATTCTGCCCCCTGCTGGTCCCTTTGTGGTTTGTTTTTTTAAAAAGTAGTGTCTTAATTTAATAGTATTCTCAAAAGCAAATTTTTGTAAGACTTTTCTTCCCCAGCTGTGTGTCATAGTTCTTTGTTCATAGTTCATATCTCCGCAATATGCTACAAACTGTAGCTACACATTGGATAGGTGCTTAGCACAAGGTCCTTTACAGACCCAAACCAATGGCTTGAATGAGAGTTTTAATACCATGGGGTCTCATTCATTGGGGGACTGGAAACTTGCTGGTCTTTCTACATTTTTGCCATTTCCTGCAGAATGCAAGCTTCAAAAAAGCTTTTAGCACTTTCTGTATTAAAAATGCAGCCCCTGAAGTGTAAACAATACAGGGATGGCTTGTTAATCCAGCCTGGCGGAAAATTGTTTTCATCCAAACAGCAGCAGCAAAGATGTGAGTTATACCCCTCACTTCGGTGTTAACTTCAAAGCCTCATTGCCTTTGAGAATATTTAAACATTGTTAGCCAATGGCCATCTAGCAGCTGGAGTCAGTGTCCAGATGAAAATCACTGTTTATGCTTCAGCCCTTTTTTCCCCCAGGATGAGCTTTTTGGTCTCTCATGCTTCACAGTGGGATTTGCTGTCAAACAGCCAAGGCAAGAAAAAGACTGAGTTTGCCCTTCCTCACCTGAACCTAAACTCCCCTAGGCGCTAGAAGAAAGACAAGACATTTAATTTGCACTGCCGGGTCACTTCACTGAGCTGTGATGCTTCTGAGGTGCTGAGCACCCTTGACACCCAGTGACTTCTGTGGGAACTGAAGACACGGGAAGGGCAGATATTAAAAGGTATTTAGGCGACTGAGAGTCTCATAGTTGGGCCCTTTTGTTGGCATGATAGTGCTGATGTTTAGAAGGATTCATTGTCATTACTTATATTACTGCACTGTCCTTGTAATTTGCCCTAAAATTGGAAAAATAAAGGTGGTTTTGAATACAAAACAATAACTATCACTTGATAGAGCTTATCTAATTTCCATTAGTTTTGTTGATCATAATGACCCATCACTGGGAATTTCCTACAACTGGGTAAAAATCATAGTCCTAATTGACTGTGTGTTTTCAGATTACCGTGTTATCCCATGGTCATGGTACAGGATAGGAACAGAATGTTGGAACAGCCCCTTGTATAAAGCAATCAGAAATGTTACTCTAAATCTGAATAGAGAATATCTCACTTAGTGGAGTGCTCTTGTATGATGACTGGGGAGCAGGAGGACAAAGGATTTTTTTTCTTTAACTTTAAGGGTCTGCTCCAAAATCCTGTGACGTTAATGGGGAGCTTTTGGGCATTGATTGGATCAGGCCCCAGACAAATAATATACACACGTCCGTACTTGTAGGTGGGCTTCCTAGTAAATCTGGAATCTCCTCCAAGGTTCATTCTTTTGAGCTGAGAGAGTCATTCACAGTTCAGACACAGGGATAGAATTGTTCAACTTTACTTAGTTGTTTTGCAGCCCAGTGTCTGAGTTCCTCACAATGTGACACCCTCTAATTTAAACAGAGGTAACCTTGTAAGGCTTTATAAAACATTAATCAAAATGACACACTATAATCTGCAGCACTGTAAAAGCTACAGCAGAATAGCTGAAGTTTTCTCAGTGGCCAGTACTTAAGTGACTTTTACAAGATATATTCTTGTATCACAGTAGTTACCATTTTAGGGAAGAATCACTTAACTATTGCATATGACTTGTGCAGTCGACTGTTCCATAAGGTGCAGTTCTTCATCTGCAGGGAAATTCAATTCAATATGATCCATTAACTTTAATCATTGGATGACACAACTCTTATTCATGTGAGTAGACCTAATCAGCAAGAAATCCTGGCCCCACTGGGTATGTCTATACAGCAATGAAACACCCACATGCATTTTATTCTCAATGGGCCTGATTCTGTGATAAGCTAAAAACTTCAAGCTGTTGAGAGCCCTGAACCCCTATTCATGCCACTTCACTTCAGGAGCAGGCCCAACAAAACTATTTTCTTTCATAGGGAAAAAAGTCATGTTGTAAACAAACACAACACACACTCCCTTCCCCTCTTGTTACTTTATAGCAGAAGCCAATGCAAACAGCAATTATGAACGTCTTCCAAAGAATCTACTGCAACAAAAGCCTTAACAGCACCAGAGAAATGCTTCTTGTAACAGTTCACTCCTATACATCTGGCTCTTCCAACGAGTTCTCTGGTGATTGTTTTTATTGCTCTTAAACCATATGCAATTCAAGGTGTCCCCGTTATTTATTTCCTGTAATCTAATGAAGGAAAGTTCAGTGAAGAATACTTTTCACATGCTGAAATGTATTTGTGCCGCCACTAAATCCCTGCTGGATTGTTAGCAATGTAAGGAAAGAATTAATAGGGGGAAAAAGGAGGAAAAAAATCTGGCTGTGATAAATAGATATTACCATAAAGAGAGAGAGATTGTTTTGGGGTTTACAGGTTGTCCCTGACCAACAGAAGTTGGTCCAATAAAAGGTATTACTCATCTACTTTCTCTAATATCCTGGGACCAACATGGCTACACCACCCCCACAAACATTACCATAAAGACAGAGACACACACATAAGACATATATTCTTGCAGCAGTCAAAACTTTGAAAAAAACACCCCTCTGAACGACAAAAGTTTTAACAACGAAAAGCGCCGGTGTGGACAGCTCTTCGTCAGCGGGAGCTGCGCTCCCGGCCACAAAGCTACCGCCCCCTCCTTGGGGGTGGTTTTATTTGGTCTCCGGGAGAGCTCTCTCCCGGCGATAAAGAGCAGCTATAAAGGCACCTTACAATGGCACCGCTGCAGCGGCATAGCCACCCCATTGTCAGGTGCGAAGTGTCGAGATAATCTAATATTGCAGCCATAGTTACAGGTCTCAGAGTGTGCTGCAGGTGTCAAAATTAATAGTGTGTGTGTGTGAGTGAGAGAATCTTCCTTTGCGCCCATGTAGTGTCTTTAACAGAGCATTTCAACACACGGTACAAAGGTTTGAATTGTTAGTCCAGTTTTATTGATGAGGAAGTTGATACACCGAGGGGTTGTGACTTGACCAAGGTCACACAGCAAATAGGTGGCAAAATGAAGATTCTCCCAACTTAGGTTGGCTCTAGCCATTACACTGCACTACCTCCATTGTAATGAGGTTGTATTTTGATATAGACACAGGAAAACATATATTAGACCTCAACACTATGTTCATTAGGCCCTGATATATGAAGTGGGTATAGACCAAATGAGGAAAAAGAAGAGGAGGAAACATCTTGAGCAAAACAGTGTGAGGATATCAGCGTGAGAGGGAGCAAGTAGGAGCTAAGTTGTTGGAAATATGAATTTTCACATTTGTAGCATTTTTACAAACCAGAGAGCTGCTACCAATCTGGCCGTGAGTGTCTAGGTAGATAATGCCAAATGCAAGAGGCTGGATTCTTGTGGACCATGGGGATTTTATATGCTTTGATATTTCAAATGTGGAACATGTGGTTTAGTAAATTGCTCTTGTGTCCTGAGGCACTTGGGTCTGATAAGTGTATAAATATCCCATCAAATTAGACTTCTTGGAGCTGAATATAATTATTGTATTATCTGTGTAGTGAGGGCAAATTGTACATTTCTGCAGTAGACGAGTTAACTGTTAGTGATGGCATTAAGTTCTACCAAAGCAGGTGACATGCTTCTGTATCAGATATAGACTGGCTACAGAGCTCCCTTTATACACTAGATGGGTTCATCAAAAGACCCTTTGATGCTCTGTCAGGTATGCCTGAGGTTCGTTTAAATAAGGTATTTTAAATGCAGCACCACACAGAACAGTATACTTGCCGAAGGATTCTCTGCTCCTTGAAGTCTTTAAACTACGATTTGAGGACTTAAATAGCACAGATATAGGTGTGAGGTTTTTTGCAGGAGTGGGTGGGTGAAATTCTGTGGCCTGCGTTGTGCAGGAGGTCAGACTAGATGATCATAATGGTCCCTTCTGACCTAAATATCTATGAATCTACTGTTTAACATTCTAATACACCTCCCCCTTTAAGTTCTACATTCCTACCATTTACAATATTTACACCATCACACCATCTTTGAAGTTCATTACATATCAGTCTGTTAGGTGTCTCTAAATTGTATTGGTTTTCTAATTACACAATCCAAACATGGAACAACTTGGCCAGCTGGCTGTCCATTAGTTAGAGTCACTGGCTCTGGTCAGTTTGGAATCTGAGTCCGAGTTTTCTTCTTGTTCTGTGTCTGCCTCTGTAGAGTTTGTTCGTTCTAAGGATGTTGTATGCTGACGATTTCTGTTGAACTCTCCACTGTTGGTCTCGATCACATATGATCTGGGTGCTGAATTTTTTCTTTATGATAGCTGGAGTTGTCCATCCTTTTCTCTGCTGAATTTGACAGGAACATGGTCACAAGATTCTAGATCGGACAGTTTTCTGAGTGATGTCTGTTGTGAAAGTGTTCATAAGGCCTTTTTATCTGATTTGGCTACTCTTCTCATGTCTGGTCACTGTGGAAATAGGTTCTTTTCCAAACAGTAGTTCTGAGTGGTCTTCCCATCAGGTGTTACGCTGGGCTATATTCAGTAGCTGCTATTGGTTGTTGGTCTGTAACTCAGAAGACCAAGGAATGAACTTCCTGCTGTAGGATTTTTTTTGCCAACCTATCCAGCTCTCTCAGCTTCTCCATTCACTTGTGGGGAATGTGGGGTGCCAGGAATATGATCAAAATCACATTTAATTTGGAATGGTTTAAATGCTGCTGCAGTGAATTGTGGTCTGTCACTAGTTGTTCTAGAATACCAAAGTGAGCAACAAATGCACTTCAATTTCTCAATAACATTGTGATTTGTTATGTCTTTCAAGTAATTATTTCTATACACTTAGAAAAAATAGTCCATGATGACCATGTAATGATTCATACAAAACTGCAGCTAGTCTCTTCCAAGGTCTGTCTGGTAGAGGTGTTGTTATTAAAGGTTCTGTGTGTTGTGTTGGGCTGTTAGTTCTGCAGTGTTCACAGGCAGATACTTTATCCTTTATGTCCTTGCTGATGTCTGGTCACCACACTGGCTGGTTGGCTGATGCACAGTATTTAGTAAATCCTCGATGTCCTTCATAGATCAGGTTTAGGATTTCTCCTCCTCATTGCATGTCGAATTATGATGCACTTGCATTTAATCATGAGTCCATTTGACATGCTTAATTGTCCAGACACCACAAAGTTACTCTCTTGTCACTGCCTTAGTGTCCTTCAGATACTTGGGCCAGCCACCCGTAATGTAACATAGAACGTAAGTTGCAGGTCTGTTGAGGTTGCTTTCTGGAGCTGGAATAGTCTCTTTTCTGACACTGGTCTGTATGTGTCCATGTACAACTTTGTTGTCTTTGAGCTCACGGGTAGTTGAGTGTGATGCTGGGCTCCATGACAGAGTGTCTGCTACTATCAGATTTTTCCCAGGAACATATTTAGCAATTGGGTTAAATTGCATTAACCTTAGCTATAGATGCTGGCTTCTCAGCAGTGCTTGATCCAGGTCTCTTCCATTCATGAGGGTTTCAAGTGGTTTGTGGTCTGTTACCAGTGTAAATGAATCCAGTCCCCACAGATATCTCTAAAAGTTCTCACATGCCCATACGCTTACCAGGCACTCCTTTTCAATCTGTGCATATCATTTCTCAGCCTCGGTAAGTGCGCAGGAGAAAAATGCAACTGACTTCCACTCAGAGCCATGCTGTTGCAACAATACAACACCTAGGCCATAGGACCTTGCATCCACGCTGACCACTGTGGGTCTGTGCACATCATAGTATTTGAGAACTGGAGCTGTTGAGATAATTTCTTTTACCTTTTTGAAGGCAATTTCTTGATCTGGCCCTCAGAGCCAAAAATGTGCTGGACTTTAACAGTTCATTCAATGGGTTTGTCACTACAGAAAGGTCTTGTAGGTATCGACCAAGGCAATTTATCATCCCCAGTATGCATCTCAGTTCTTGTACGTTACTTGGTTCATTCAATTCTTGAATTGCCAGGATTGAGTCCATCGTTGTCTGTCTGTCTCAAACACTTGATTTTGGGGTATGCAGGAAACACATTTGTCCATGTTCAGCTTCTGTCCAGACTGGCTGATTAGGTTTAGGACTTTGTCGAGGGTTTTGTTGTGTTCTTCCATCAAAGATCCATACATCAGAATATCATCCAGGAAAACTACAATTCCATTTGTGTTCATTAACAGTTCTGCCATTTTCTTTGGAAAATTTCAGGTAATCCCAAAAGGTAATCTTCCAAAGCAAAACCTCCCACAGGGAATAATAAATATAGTCAGTTTCTTTGGCTAAAGGAATTTGCTAGAATCCGCTCAAAGCAGCCAGTTTGGAGAGTACTGTAGCGTCATTCACTTTGCTGAGGAAGTCATCCAGTGTTGGGAGGACATGTTTTTTTCTCACAACTGCTTCATTAAAGAGACAAGGAGGGTGAAGTAATATATTTTATTGGCCTAATATTATTATTGTATTAACCAATTATTGATTGGTCCAATAAAAGATATTACCTCACCCACATTGTGTCTCTGATATCCTGGGTCTGACATGACTACAACAACATTGCAGACAAGTGCTTCATTAAGTCTTTTAAGATCTGCACAGATTCGTATTCTTCCTTTTTTCTTTCTGACTGGTGCCATTGGGGCACACCATGCTGTTGGCTCAGAGATTTTCTCGATTATGCCAATCCACTCCATTCTCTTTAACTCAGTTTCCACTTTATGAAGTAATGGGATAGGAATCCTGCAAGGCGTATTTACAGTGTATTCTTCAGCATTGTCTCTGAAGGGTATTTGTAGTGGATCTTCTTTTGAAAGTCCAATATCACCAAGTATTCCATTGAGTTCTTCTGCCTTTCTCACTAAGCCCATCATGGCTGTCACACTGTGGCTGAGAAGGCTGTTGGTCTGTGGTCCTTTGATCACATACAATCTCAATGTATAGCTTTTGTCTTTGTAAGCTGTCTTCGTAGTGAACTGGCCCATGCAGGTCAGAATACCTCCAGGGCTAGTCAGAGCTGTGTCAGGTGACTTCAGCTCTGGGAGGGGTTGAAGGTGATTGTAAGTCCCTTCTGAGATGACTGTGATGTCTGCTCCTGAGTCAGTGTAAAAGTTCATAGTCTTACCGGTTTCAGAGTATTCAGATTCACTCTCTAGGAAGACTCAGTCATCACAAGCGATAGATCCCCAAAATAATGGCTCTTGATTTTCTGTAATATGAGTCAACTCCCTGACTGCTTTGTTGTGACAAACAGCTGCAAAATATCCATATTTCATGCATTTGTTACACCGTGTGCCAATGGCTGGACATGCATCATCTCCTGGGGATATGACTTTTTCCAAACCTTGTGCATGCAGGTTAAATTCGTTCCTCTAAGCCTTGGAGTTCTCTCTCCTTGCCTCAGGGGTTTTACGTTAATGACTTGTAGCACTCAAATTTCTGTTTACAGTTTCTAAACTAGTTTCAAGTTTGTCAAGTTTCTGTAGGACAGTTTTGCAGTTTCACCAGTTCAGGCTGTTTTGCTATTTGAATAGCTGTGGCTCGGGTTAAATCTCTCTTTAGCTGTAGCTGCTGTGAAAGGTTTTTCTCTGTTAATCCAATAGGCAGCCTGTCTTTGATATTTTCATGTTTTGCATTCCCCAAATCACAGTTTTCAGCCAACGTACGCAGAGCTCTTATAAAACATTCAGGATTTTCCCCTGGTTCTTCAATTCTCTGGTGAAAACATGCGCTTTCATAACCACATTTCTCTGAAGTATAAAGTATGCATCAAACATAGCCAGAACCCTTTCCTAGTAATCTTTGTGACTGTCTTCAGTAACATCAAAAATTTAAATATATGTTCTGCCTGCTTCTCCAGAGCATAAATTAAGGACGATACCTGTATAGCTGCAGCTTTTTTGTTGCATTTTTTGCAACTCAAAATCTTGCAAAATGCTGTTTCCAGTCTGTCTGTTGTGAAGGTTTGTCAAAGCTGAAGTTCTCAGGGGCATTGAACAGTGGCATGTTGATGAGATCCTGCAACCTTTCTTGCTTTCTTCCTTCTGTTTCTGTTCTTAGTTTACTCCTGACACCATGTCATGCTCCTGTACCAGATATGAGCTGGCTACAGAGCTTCCTTATACGCACTAGGTGTGTTCATCATATGATCCTTTCATACTCTGCCAGGTAGGGATATAGATATGTAGATATTACATGTAGCACCACCTAGTGACTGAACAGTTTAATACAGTTTAACGTTCCATTTCAGGAGGGAAGTTTCATTGTGGGCAGTCACCATGTACCTTGACAAACCCATAGGCACCGACGCCATGGGTGTTCCAGGGCTAGAGCACCCACAGAAAAAAATTAGCGGGTGCTTAGCACCCACCAGCAGCCAGTTCTCCTCCCCACCCATGCCTCCAGCCCGCCGGTGGCCCTACCAATCTGCTCCTCCCCCTCGCTTCCAGTATCTCCCGCCTGCCATGATCAGCTGTTCCGTGATGTGCAGGGTGGGAGGGGTAGGAGCGGGGATGGGGCGCACTCAGGGGAGGGGCAGAACTGGGTGGGAAGAGGCAGGGTGGGGTGGGGGCTTGGGAGAAGGGATGGGTGGGGAGGGCTTGGGGCAAAGCAGGGGTGGGAAGAGGTGGGGTGAAAGTGGGAATGGGGCCTGGAATGGAGCCAGGGGTTGAGCAACCCCAGGGCCCAGAGGAAGCTGGTGCCTGTGGATAAACCCCTCACAGGTACAGCCTGTTAATCTAACAAGGGGAACATACAGAGAGCACGGAGACTGACCTTAGCTCTGTGTTCCAGTCTCTTGTAGATGGGGGGATGTGTTTCAGCAAAAGGGAATGAGATAGGAGGGCTAGAAATAACAGCTATAAAATGGTGACTACCCTTTCATTTTCCAAGCTAACCCAGCTGCCTATGAATTGCTGGAATATGGTTGAAATTCTGCTGTATTGGGTCTTGTTTTAAAAAAAGCCACAATTTGCTAAAAGAAAAGTTAGACTGAATAACTTAGTCTAGTCCATTAAAATAATATATAACCACTGGCCCCATCATTTAACTGTTACACATTTTGATCATCTTTATGAACAAAAGCCAATTCTATCCCCTCCGCATTACTGTAGAACCTAATCAGAAGATAAACATCCCCCCAAATCTTCCCACAATTTGCATTTAGATTGTTCAGTGCCAACATTCTGAATAAGATACTTTCTAGCTCTGTCAGACAAAACCTGATTGCCATTTAGTACAGTGGCAGTCAATTTACATTTCCATTAACGCAGATCCCAGACAATTATCTGAGGGGGAAGAATAAGAATAAAGCAGCCTCCTGTCTGCTGTGCTTATTTTCAAGTGGGCAGATGTAAGGGAATGTGACAATGCCCACAGAGAGGAGAAAGTTAAGCCTCTTTTACCCTGTGCTAAAGAGAAACTGAGGGTATTGCGCTCAACTCCGTGGTGCTCTATGTGTCCTTTGTGCTAGCTCAGAGGGACCATAAAGCAGCCATGTACCCTCCCAGGTGTGCTCCTTGGCAGGTGCAGAGCTGGCTTCACTGGCTCTAGCCCCGCCCCCACCAGAGGCGCCCCCACCGTTGGGTGTGTCGTGGACATGAGGTGGCAAGGCTATAGAATTCCTGTGCCCTGACTATTCTCCAGATGCCACAAGGCCCATAGGAGCCAGAGCAGCTGCGGTGCGGGATACAGCATCATCCAGCAGCCTTAGGAAGGGGGAGGCACAAGCCTTGGCCCCAGCTTGAGCTTGCACCAGCACAGGAATAAGCCAGCCCTAATGTCAGGCTGCTCCTACAGGACAACAAGAGCTACTTCTGTGAGTTGCGGGTGAAGGAGCAGACCCTGCAAGTGTGAATGAAAGTGGTTGGTCTGAACAACTTGGCTTGTATTGCAGATCACTGGAAAAACCCAGTAATAGATTGTCTTGCAATGGAAGACTTTCTAAGTTTTGTGTGAACAAAACAGTGCCAGGCAAATTCACACACAGAAGTAATAGTATATCTTGCACAGGAGCCAATACAACAGAAACACATAAGTCTAGGATTACTATGTCTGTTCTCAAAGCATCTCAATGATTTCTAAGATAGTCAAGCAGGCTACACACCATGGATAATAATTGCATTACATCCTCTCTTCTCCCTTAGCTTTTCTTTTTGTCTATTTTTCTGAGACCCCCATGAAAATTTTCAGCTTCTCCCCCCAATCATTAATTATATAACACTACCTTAAGGCGGTGTTTAAATAATTTGGGGTGGGAGGATAGGGGAGAGGTTAATGCTATAACAATAGTTGCTCAATATACAATATGTTGATTTAATATTGTTAAGTCTGTATTAAGATATGTACTTCTCTATGTCAATGCCTTTATGGTAAATGACCCAAAATATCAATAAATAAAATCTAAAAAACCCACCATAACTTCATGTGTGTGTGTTCTGAATGAAACCAGAGCAGATCACCCAAGAGGGAGAAAATTTCCAGAAACTTAGAATCATAGAAATGTAGGGCTGTTATAAAGAGGATGGTGATTGAGTGTTCTGCATGTCCACTGAAGGCAGGACAGAAGTAATGGAATCAGCAGCAAGGGAGATTTAGGTTAGATACTAGGAAAAACTTTCTAACTATAAGGCTAGTTAAGATCTGGAACAGACTTCCCAAGGAGGTTGTGGAATCCCCAGCATACACCTGTCAGGGATGGGCTAGGTAAACCTGGTCCTGCCTCAGTGCAGGGGCCTAAACGAGATGGCCTCTCAAAGTCCCTTCTGGCCCTACATTTTTATAATTCTATTATTCTATGAAAAAGACAGGGCTCCAATTAGAGCCCCCAGATTCTTCTCAGCAATACTACTGCCTAGACAGTTACTTCCAATTTTGTATTTCTTCATTTGATTTTTTCTTCCTAAGTGTAGTACTGTGCACTTGGTCTTTACTGAATTTCGTCCCTTTGAATTCAGACTGTAACAGGGTTTGCTCACCACTAGGCTCCCCCCCCGCCCCGGCGAGGTGTGGCAACACAGCTCTCGCTGAGCTAGCGCCCCCTGGTGACAGTTGCTCTGGCATGCTGGTGGTTTCTCTCCCTGATAACTCACCCCTCTGGCTGAGTCACCATCTTTAGTTCACCCCTTCCGGGGCCCCAATTGTCCCAAACTAAAAGTGCAATAACATCTTTATCAGAAATAAGTCATTCTGCCCTTTCTGGGGCTCTTCCTAAACCTGTTTTCAGCTCAGCCTGCAGCCCCCTTGCTGGGCTCAATAGTTTTTTCTTGGGCCTGGTAGGGGAAACCAGTCCCAGTGTCAATTCTGGGTTCTATCGCACGACCCTGTACCAAACACCTTTGCTCCTTTTCCTTTGCTGTGATTTTTTTTCCCCTCTGGGCCACTTCCTACTTCTCTTTTCAAATTCCCCCTCTGAGTTTCCCAATTACTTCCTGGTTAGCCAGGGTCTCTCCCAGCCCTCCTTACTGCTCTGATCTTCCTACCTAAACCTCACTCCATCTCTTTCCAGGCCATGTTTTATCACCCTTTAAGCCTGGTTCTTTATGGGGAAGTGCTTGGTTTCCTTCAGGTGGGGATCATTCTGTAATCATGTTGGTTTAGCCCAAGGCTCTCCATCTCACAGAGCAAGCCACCCTGTTATACAGACCAATTCTCCAATTTGTCAAGGTTTTGAATTCTAATCCTGCCCCTCAAAATGGTCTCAACCACTCCCATCTTGTTGTCATCTGCAAATGTTATAAGCATACTCTCCACTCCATTATCTAAGTCATTAATGAAAATACTGAATAGTACCAGACTCAGGCCTGACTTCTGCAAGAGCCCACTAGATACGCCCTCCCAGTCTGACAGCAACCCGTTGATAACTACTCTTTGACTATGGTCTTTTAACCAATTATGCACCCACCTTGTCGTAAATTCATCTAGACTGCATTTCCTCAATTTGTTTATGAGAATGTCATGTGGGACTGGGTCAAAAGTCTTACTAAAATCAAGATACGTCACATCTACTGCTTTCCCCCATTCATTAGGCCAGTAACCTTGTCAAATAAGGTTGGTTTGGCATGATTTGTTTTTGACTAATTGATGTTGTCTGTAATTTATTTGCCTATTATCCTCTAGGTGCTTGCAAATTGATTGTTTAATACCTGGAATGATATTGGAACAAGTTATTAAAGTTAGGCTGACTGGTCTATAATTCCCCAAGTCCCCTTTGTCCTCTTTTAAAGATAGGTACTTTATTTGCCCTTCTCCAGGCCTTTGGGATCTCACTCAGCCTCCATGAATTCTCAAAGATAATCACTAATGTTTACAAGATAGCTTGAGCTCGTTCCTTAAGTAGCCTACGATGAATTTCATCAGGCTCTGCTGACTTAATACAGCTAACTTAGCTAAATATTCTTTAACTTGTTCTTTCCCTATTTTGATTGTATTCCTCCCGCCTTGTTGTTAATAGTAATTGTGTTGCGTATCTGGTCAACACAATTAATGTTTTTAGAGAAGACTGAAGCAAAATAGGCATTAAACACCTCAGCCTTCTTGATGTCATCCATTATTAACTCTCTTTCCCTGCTAAGTAGTGGACCTCACTTTCCTTCATCTTTCTCTTGTGCTTATTGTTCTCCCTGTGGAACAATTTAGGGCAGAGAAAAACACATATTGGCCAGAACCAGCTTCTGGAGGCCTAGCTGGGAGATGATAGGTTAGGTGCATGGGCTTGTTCCTCTGTATATTCGCTAGTTAAAGAAAAACCCATACACGTATTTTAATTTATTAATCCCATAAGTATTTTCTTTCTCCATATTCTTTAAAACTACCACTGAATTTTCTATTTTTTAAAGAACAACTTTATAGTTGTTCTACCTCACAGCTGAGAATTTCCACTGGTAATGATGTGCAGGTTGATTAGAAACGCACCATTTTCCTGGCCACTAATACACTATATTTGCATTAACATGTATTACTAAAATGTCTATTTTTCAACAATTTGTAATTTGCATTACAGAATTGATTTAGCTGCCGCATATGCAGTCACAGAGAACTAAGGTCATCGGAGGACATGTAATTATAGTACTTATATAGATGTGGTTTCTATTACTGGTTCCAGCCCTGTTCCCTATTTTAAGTACATGGTCTATCTTTCACAACAGTAGACCCTTACAAACTGTTAAAGTGCAACAACTTCTATCGCACCTCTCATCAAAGGCACTCAAAGCTCTTCACAAACACTAACTAAGCTTCATAGCTCCCAGCATGCCAGGTATGATTCATTTTATATGGATAGGGAAAATGAAGAGAAGAGGCTAAGTTACTTGCCCAGGGTCACATAAGGAATCTAGGACAAAGTTGGGAATACAACCCCAGAATTTTGATTCCTAGTCCCTTGCCGTAACCACAAACTGTGCACGACTGTCCATTACGTTAGCCCAGGGTTGAAGTGCAAAGATCTGCAGGCAATTTGTTAAATGGTGCTTGATTACATGCGTTACATTTCAAAAACCATCACTTCACAGTCATGTGAAACACATGTAAGATGCAGTGAAAGTGGAATTGGGCTTGACAACTGCTTGTGAAGACAGGAAATTTTATACTTTTTTTCTTCTAAAAAAAATCAGTGTAGGTGAGAGACACTTGTTGACTACTGCCAGTTGTAGTGTGCCAATCTTTTGAACAACTCAGAGGATATTGGATAACATTCTGAGTGAGGCTGACAGGCTGTCTGAGGAGTAGCCTCCCTCAAGAACATGAGCATTTTAAAATTGCTAGCAAGACCGTCTTCCCTGGCACAGATGGGGTAGCAATAGTCAGAAAGGAGGATGGCCTCCATTGTGGTCAATTTTTTTTCCCCTCAGGCTCCCTTCATATTCCAGTACTGTGTCGAACTTATACTTACTGTGCACCATTTCTGTATCCTCTGATAATGCCTTTTTGGCACTCAACTTCTGACTAAATGTTTGACAAGTGACATTTATTAGTTCTCCTGTCACTCCAGTTTCTTTCCTTCCATTGAATGCCTTGTCCTCCTCCATTTTCCGTGTCTGCTCGTCCCACTCTTGGTCTCGCTCTCTCTCTCTCTCTCCAGGCTCTTTGTTCCCCTTCCTTTTTTCTCAGCAGTTGGTCTCTCCTTTGTGTCTTTGTAGTCTGCCAATAGGTTCATCCCAATCCATACTATCATCATTAACATTCACACCTTCCCTCGCTCACTAACCCTTTAACCTCTGTCCTTAGCTACACGCTTCAAGCTTCCCCAAACTCCTTTTCTTCCCCTTGCACAAATCCACTAATTTCTTTCACAGCCAAGTGTCCATCTTACACAAATGGCTCACCCCCCTAGCTGTCCCACACTCATCCCCAACCACTTGCCATAGCTCTCATTTGCCCCTCAGCCACACTGCACTCACCCACCCTAAATCCTTGAGCCCCTATAACTATCTAGCTTGCATCAGGTGAGAGGGTGCTAGGGGCCCTAGGTAAAGGTTGGGGGGATGGTTCTTCTCGTCCTCACTCTGTGATGTAGTGGGTACTGTCTCTCCCTGCCCCCTCAGTCTGAGGCGTTTCAGACGGGTATCCATGTTAGGGTATGTCTACACTACGGAATAAGGTTGAATTTATAGAAGTCGGTTTTTTAGAAATCGGTTTTATATATTCGAGTGTGTGTGTCCCCACAGAAGTGCATTAAGTGCATTAACTCAGCGGAGTGCTTCCACAGTACCGAGGCTAGAGTCGACTTCCGGAGCGTTGCACTGTGGGTAGCTATCCCACAGTTCCCGCAGTCTCCGCTGCCCATTGGAATTCTGGGTTGAGATCCCAATGCCTGATGGGGCTGAAACATTGTCGCGGGTGGTTCTGGGTACATATCGTCAGTCCCCCCCTTCCCTCCCTCCCTCCGATCAGATCCCGTACCTCCCGTTCGGTCCATGCTGGAGCTCTTTTGCGATTCTGAGACTCCATCATGGTCACCTCTGCTGATGAGCTCTGCATGGTCACCTGCAGCTTGCCACGCTGGCCAAACAGGAAATGAGATTCAAAAGTTCGCGGTTCTTTTCCTGTCTACCTGGCCAGTGCATCTGAGTTGAGAGTGCTGTCCAGAGCGGTCAAAATGGAGCACTCTGGGATAGCTCCCGGAGGCCAATACCGTCGAATTGTGTCCACAGTACCCCAAATTCGACCCGGCAAGGCCGATTTAAGCGCTAATCCACTTGTCAGGGGTGGAGTAAGGAAATCGATTTTAAGAGCCCTTTAAGTCGAAATAAAGGGCTTCATCGTGTGGACGGGTGCAGGTTTACATCGATTTAATGCTGCTAAATTCGACCTAAAGTCCTAGTGTAGACCAGGGCTTAGTCTGTGTCAGCAAAAACAATGAGGAGTCTTTGTGGCACCTTAGAGACTAAGGTCTGAGGAGTGGGACTCTACAGTAAGTGAGTCTTTTCTCCCACTTTCTATAGATCCCAAATGGAGAGGGCTCCCATTCCTGGGTTATTGACTTCCTTCCCTTTCTAGGAGGGTGCCAAGACTCTGGGGACAAGAGGAACAGGCCTGGGCCATCCTGGTCTGCAGAATGGCATTCTGCTGCGCACGCCACTCACTCTGCCTGTTCCGAGACCAGCTCAGTGCTCCCACTCAGGGAACGTCAGCTGGACTGAGCAGGAATCAGCCTACTGGGCAAAAGACTCAGTATCCAGAGACTCAGTCCAGGACCTGGACATGGTTAATAGCTTTGAGGCACCTCAGCCCATAGCCAGGCATAGCAATGTCTACACTGCTATTAGACACCCGCGGCTGGCCTGTGACCGCTGACTTGGGGTGCAGGGCTGTTTAATTATGTATTTGACTCGAGAAAGGGTGGATAGTGTTGGCTCTGCCCACACTCAAGCACCTTCTTTGGCTACTGCTGACCAACACATTCTGAGCTTTGCTAATAAGCACGGCCTTTGCCTTTTGGTCTGTCTCAATTCAAGCCTTTAGTACCATGACCCTGGCCTTCATAGACTCGTTGAAGGGGGCTGGTGCTACTCAGTAGTAAAAACAAGTGGTAGACTGTTTTCTTGGGGGTTTTGCAAAGTAATTGGGAATACATCTGTAACCACTTGGAAAGGTGCCCAGATATGAAAGGCTTGGCTGTAAGAACAATGCCTTCCTGAAATGATGTCATCGCTTGGCTTCCTTGCTAGTACAGATAGTTTTTTTGGTTTGGCATTGGCTATAGCACGCTATCTGCCAGTGTCACCAGGTTGTAAGGAGTGGCCAGAGTCAGGCAGTGCTCCTGGAACCAGGAAACTGCTACAGATGTTGCCCAGGTGGTTCTGCTCACCACGAGCATTTAGACTAGGCAAACCATGTGGCCATTCCATGACTGGAAATCTTATCAAGTGTTGCAAAGTGTGCCGTGCACAACAAAGTCTCCACAAGGCACGAGGCCTGCACTGTCAGTCAGCATGGGCTGGCACTCCCCACGCTGTTGTAACAGTGAAACGCAGTGCTTTGCAAAGGGGCTGTAGAGAGCTCTGAGGTGCGCTGGACTATTTGGCAGGGCCACGGGCTTTTCTACGTCGCTGTTTGATGTTGTGTTTGTGAGGGGAATGATTCAGCTGAGGGGATGAGGAATTTCTGTTTGTTTGTAGCCCTTTGACGCCCACATTTGTGAACTGTGACTAAGTAGCAAGTGCACAGGCTGTGTGGCAGCATGACTTTAAGAGCTTGTTATTCAAACAGGTAGTTTGCTGCAAAGTTAGGGTGCAAATCTACCCCGTAATAGCTGGCTGTGCGCGGACGGCTTCTGTGGACCCTGCCGCCCACACATGAGACGTTCCCTAGTGCGCGTTGATTTGCTCCCTTTTCAAAGCACGGTAGATCCAGACGTGCCCTGTGGTCCGGTTATTGTGTGGCCACAGGGCCCACATGGACAGACTAATTTGGGGTGGCTTTGCACCCCAGCTTATCATGAACTAAGTGTTCATGTAGATGAGCCATAAGAACCCTGGGATGAACTAACAGGACAGCCCGGTACAGCTATTTTCTATCCTGACTCTCCTAATTTGGTGAAGGCACATACCTCAAGAAGTTTTAGCTGCAGTCCTGCTCCTACTGAAGTGAGTGGCGTTTGGCCTTCTTATTAGACCACAGAGCAGAGGGTGGGGCTCAAGCACACTTCTCTCTCTGGCGTTGAGTGAATTTAGGTGCCTATGTAACCCACACACCTCCTGGGTGTGGTGTTCTGTCCCATCTAGTGGCACTGAGACCACTTAGAGATTAATGAATCTGCTCTACAGCCTTAGCTAAGAGCCATGTGGCTTTTAGCTCATGCAGTAGAGGCTCATGCATTTAGTTCCAGAGACCTCAGGTTCGATTCCGCCGACCGGGGTCTGTTGGTGTTACACCTAGATGCCAGCCCCTGAAGAACAAAGTGCTCTACTTATCCACACAGAACTGGCACAACATGGGCAACAGCATGGCCAGCTTCCTCAAATGGCCTGGCCACCATGCCTTAATACCTTTCCCTGTACTGGAGGAATCACCTCTAGGAATGAAAGTGTAACATAATTCATCCAGCCCTTGGACTCTCTACCAGTTAGTGCTAACTTTTTCAGAGACTGATCCTCAACTCCTAACCGTGGCTTTCACCTCCACGTGCAGAACTGCACCTGTGTGTCATTGGCATGAGGCCAAGGCCTGCCTGGTGAAGAACTGGCCAATTCGTTCTGCCTCCATCGGTCCGGTGGGTGGCAAGACTAAAGAGACAGGTAGGTGCCTACATACCTTTGAGCATCTGGGCCTCAGAGACCGTAGTGATGAGCATGGCGTCAAAGCCCAGACAGGTCGCGATTACAGACCTCATTACAGAAAGTGATTTCATGGCAATTCAACATCCAACAAATAAAAGAGGGCAGCGGTCTGACTGTAGATCTGTTCTGTGCAACAACAAATAAAAATGCACAAACACCTACAGTAACTATCACCATGAAGATGCACTTAAGTAAATGTACGAATTGGAAATAATCAAAGCCTTTGAAAAGGACACAACTTGATGAATAAAATGCACCATGATGTGCTGAAGGATACTACATTTAGCCCATTATGAAGTAGAAACTTGAGAAATGCCCTTGTAAGACTGAATTAATTTTATGAAATGAGCTAAAAAGATCTCAGTTCTACTCATTTCCATCCCCAAACCCCTCCCCCCACACACCTGAGTGTCTCCTAGCAGCAGGGCAAACTACCGAAAGGACAGTAGCCTCATCAAGGCCAGATTGTGAGCTGAGTTACACCAGTGTGATTCTGAGAAACCCCTTCAGACTCCATGACTAAGTTACCGATTTACACCAGTGGCCTTTGGTACGTTTTCTGATAGACTGGTACAAATTCCTACTTTTGTGTCTCATGCAGAATGGACACATTTTAAAAAAACCCATCTAGAAGCTTCTCCCCCCACCAATAGAAAAGTAAACTGACAAGAGCATGTGTTGTCAAAACACATATTGGTCCTGCTACAGGTGTTGGCTCATGTCATAAGAGAACAAACTATAGAGCACTTGCTCCAATTTATTTGGGAAAATAAAGGGTATCACTTGATATAAAATAGTATTCTATGCTCTAAGCCATATAATTATATTAAGGCCCCCTGCTGCAGCTTTTACATCCAATAGTATTTATTCATGCGTAGCTCCAATTTAATACATTGGATTCAGTGACTCTCTTTGTACTCCATGTGAGTAGGGTTTGTGGACTAAAGCTCTTTATGTGAAAATACTCTTTCATTTGAAGCATTTCCTGACATTTCTCTGCCTTCACCCCTTTTTCAAAGTCACCTTGGCCCAGATCCTCACAGAAAGGGAAGTTAGGAGCATAAATCTCTTGGGCCCCTCTGACTATCTTTATTGTGAGCCTCAGGACACCTGTTTTGTATAATCTCTTTACCATCTAAATAAAGATGGAAAACTCACTCAAGTGACCTCAATGTTTATTTTATTTAAAGCATCAGAAACACAGTCCTTGTAGTTCATTTGTACTCGTAACCATCAATATTTTCTAAATCACGTTAACATTCATGTATAACAAAAAACATTTTCTGAGCTGTGCAAAGTACAAAGGAATTGTTCAATTAGCTGAAACCATTTCTAGATCAGCAAACCTGGCATTTTACAAAATGAGGCTGCCAGAAGGATTCTTTAACTTTTTTTTTTCTTGTAGGAAACGCACGCACACTCCCTTCCCCTCCTTTGTCTTTCCTTTGTATGCAATTTAAAAATGGATCACAGTAAGCGCCAATCCCCTCCCATGGTCAAGGACTTCCTAAATGGCACTGGGTCATTTTCTTGTACCACTGATCAGTCTTATGTTCTGCAATTGTGCTCTTTGCATGGAATTGATTTGTCCAAGAAAATTATTCAAAAACCAAAACTATTATGGTAAGCAATAAATGGGGACCAGAAACAGCTGTTTTCAAAATATCAAACACCAAAAAATATTTCTCCTTACAGGATGTGTGACTGAAAGGGTTATTTTGCCCTCATCATGTATAGTTAAAAATTATTATTGCCCTGACTGCAAAATACATTTAAAAACACTGATTTTACACAGACATTTCTGTATTTTCTTCCATAACGGCTTTTGTCTTGTTAGATTTAAGCATTAGAACATTGAAATCTGGAACTATTTTAGATCTGACTGAATACAATATTATTCCTGTTTCATTTCTCTGGATATAGTAAATATACCATGGAACAGAATTTTAACAGATATTTAGCCACAATAGTTTGTCAGAAAAATCTGTTTCTGACAATGCTAACCAAGAATTTATATCTATCTATCTAATCTATCTATCTATAAATTCTTGGTTAGCATTCTCAGAAACAGATGTATGTGTGTGTGTGTATAACACATTTTGGGGGGGCATTGCCAGCTTGCTAGCTGGCCAGATCACGGCTCAAGGTGCAGAGATACCATTTCCGATTTGGATGAAATGACTGGATAGATAGTGTTGTGTTCTTCCATCAGCCTTTTGCAGAAGAAATTTCTTAAAGCTCTTATTGGTTATAAAAAGGCAATTTCCTCTTAACACTAACCGTTTATTTTACTGATGACTGATTACAACCTGGAACATGAACAAATGTGGTAACGTTAAAAAACCCCTCCCCCTCAAATAATGTTTCTGTGATTTGAAGGTGTAATACTAGGCTGCAGACTGTGTTTCTGAAATCTGTTACAAATGACAGGAAGAGAAACTTATTTTACAGAGAATGAAGTCATTCAGTTCAACATAAGTAGGAATAAAGAAAAGGAGGACTTGTGGCACCTTAGAGACTAACAAATTTATTTGAGCATAAGCTTTTGTGAGCTACAGCTCACTTCAACCTGTCATAAGTAGGAATGTTCACGTATACATGTTTTGATATGCGCTGGCATACATGGCTTGAATGAAAACAAAACCTACACCTTCGGCATAAGAAATACTGAGAACAAAGTACTGGCATACACCCACTGGGCCTCCTCTTTTTACTAAGATCATCTCCAGGTTACAACAACTCTAACATAGTCTTGAATGACCGCTATATCTTGGTCTGGGCAAGCAGCCAGTCACTAGGAAAGGCAGGGCACAACATAGTTAAGAATATTCTTTTGTTACAACTTTGTTACCGGAGACCACAACTGAATCTCTTTTTTAAATACTCCTACACTTGCATTATTGGATTTTTCTCTGCTTTGTTTGATACAAATAACTGCATAAACTTGCTTTCCATTTATTGCACCTTTAGGTCCCTTGTAGATGGAGGGTTATATTGCCTGATATATTTTGTATTGTAGCCTGACCAGGTTAGAACAGTGTTGAGAACTGTACATTTTACAGTAAAAAAAATCACATTTTGACAATGCTAATTACAGCCGTTGCAGTTCAGCTCTCTTCTCTCTGATGCAACGACAGAGGAAAATCCCACGATTCCTGTGCTTGCTGGAACCTGCAGTGTTCTTTTTATTGCCATATAAAAGTCAATTAAAATCGCTCCTCCTGGAAATGCTCCCAATTCTTGAATACTTATCGTTGTCTAGACAGATTACTGTGCTTTATTAAGGGTCTTTAGAAACTATATATAAAGAAAGTGAGTTACACACACACACACACACACACACATATATCACCACCTAATCTGATTTTTCTCTCTTGCTTCATGTAGGACTAACAAACATATTCATCCTGATGAAATCTACTTTCAGTACGTTTCAGAATTCACATGTTAAATGTGAAGTCTGTTGATGTTGCTGTTAACAGTCTCTCTCTTAAGCCAAACAGGATCTTCCTAATAATAATAATAATAAAAGCACCAGATGTATGAAAAACAGGAAACGCCTGATCCCTTAGGAGAATATATATATATATATATAACATATAACGGTTCTTACATTAAAAAGGTATTAATTAGAGAGACAATGTCGGTGAGGCAATATCTTTTGTTGGACCAAATAGTTGGTCCAATAAATGGCATTACCTCACCCGACTTGCCTCCCTAATATCCTGGGACCAACACAGCTGCAACAACACTGCAAACGATTAAAAACGGCATGTCATACCCCCCAAAAAAAAAGAAAAGAAAAAAAGCAATGGAAAGTTGGATACTGGATGGGCAAAAAAATGCTGCATATAAATAACTCCAAGAACCGCAATTGAATGCTGGAGCCAGAGTTCCTCGAGCACCTGCCCAGTGCATCTCACAGGCACTTCAGATGAAATGCAACCCTGATCACTAACACACTTACTGACATCCTCATGCAGCATATTTTTGAGGTATATAGAAAGCATGACACTAACATTTTGGACTCCTAATGCTTTCTGGCAGAACAATGCTCAGATCTTTAGTTGGATTTTGCCACACTCTCCCCTTTTCCCCCAGGAAACATAAAATCCCAGTTCAAGAGCTCCCTACTCAGCCTCCTGCCACACCCAAACCCATCTTGCATAGGCCAGTAATAAGAACACTGCAGCTCTGACAAATAAGTTACAGCAATATAACAACTTTTTAAAAGATATTTTCTCTATAATGTACATAATGGGTAACAGTTGGAGTTTAGTTTCGATACAAACCAAATGCGCATCCTCTCAGCCTGTGACTCCAAGTGGAAGGCACTACTTCAACATACCACTGGATGTACGGAACATGGCTTTGGGAGCACAGCAGGTGCTGTGCTTCCAGAGCTGTAGAATGAAGGGCCCGGGGAGTCTTTGGACGTAACGATGGCAGTGGATATCAGTCACATTTCCCTTTGCTGTCTCTTCTTGTGCTATGGAATTTCCCCTGAAAGATCTTTCAGTTCAGAGAGTGGTGACGGGGAAGAAAGCAAGCCCTCAGAAGCTCTCTACAAAGCTTCCAGGGAAGAGGCCCGTCCTGCCATTTCGCTGTAATGTCCCCTTATACCAGCCATCCTCTCTCTTCTTGTGCACAAACACAACGTCACCTTCTTTCAGTTCAATCTCTGCTTCGCTTTGAGGAGGATATGGAACCACGACACGGTACCTTTGAAAACAAAAGAGAATACCTTATCAAGCAGGACTGTTTGGAGCAGGACCCTCACCAGGGCACGGCCACAAAAGACAGGCTGCAGAGACAAACCAGCAGCTCTGCAAGCTAATTTGGCTTGGATCACCCCATGTCCTGGATCACCTGCATCTGCCTGAAGCCAGACCTCTTCAGATGTGGTCTTGTCCCCTCTTAAGAACTATACAGGGTCAGGGCTGATTGCTATTTAAAGGGGAGACTTTCCAGGAAAACCACAGGTGACCATGTTCATGAGTTCAATAGATGACAAACTCTTCCCGCGAAATCAGCACTGAAGCAATGCCCCAGGATGATGTTGGGAGCCCTGTGCTACTTTAGGTGCTGCCTTTTTAATGATATAAAACAGCTCCGGCTCTCATGCGATCTTCAATGGCCCCAGGGCATTGTTCAGAAAAGGGCACATAGGAGGTTAGCTCCAGCAGCCTGGTCAAAGTCCACTTTAGGTCATTACACTGCAGCCTAAACTTCCTCAGAAGTTTCTTCCGCACTTCTTGTTCTAAATTGTTGCGTAGTGCTGTGGCATGCTTTTCCACAAGCACCGTGTTTTGCTCCACAGGTGGCTGCAGCTCATTAGAGAATCGATTCCATTACTTTTAAATAGAGCTGGGTGGAAAAAAATTCACAAAAATGTTAGTTTTCACCAATGCAACCAGCTTTAGTTTTAAACTATTCTGGGGTCTTTAGAGTGAAAGAAACTGGGCTCGGAGCTGGCTTCAGCAACAAGGCCCCTTGTGAAGACACAGCTGTGTATCCTTCAAAACCAGTTGTGCAAGTAGCATAGCCAGTCATGGCGTGGGACAGTTGGTAGATAGCCTGCTTGGCATTCAGGGGGTGACATGAGGGTTATACCACTAGGGGGCGGAAGGTCGGGAGGATTCTATTATTGGGGTGAAATGGGGTCAGAAGGATTTAATGAGTGAATAGGGGCCTCGAGAGGGTTGTGGATTTGTTCCCCGCAGTTCATCGTTCAAGGTGTGAGGGGCTGCCGGAGGTTATTTAGTGGTATATTGCTGGGCGTAGTGGGCATGTCCCCCCAAATCAGTAGAACCTGTGTTTCTTGGCACAAACCTAAGGCCATTCTGGGCTGGGTGGGACAGAAATTAATCTTCTTTCTCAAACTAAAATAGGTTGCACCTCAATCTCCTGTTTTGTCCCCTTTACCTAAGGCAAGGTTCCCCATGACGTCGTAATGGTCCATCCAGGTTGCTCTTAGAGCTAAATCACCAGAGCATACAGTAGCTTCTAAATGTCTGTACTAATAACGGAGTCGCTTTTGTATGCGTTTGCAAATGAGCAATGTCCTGGATTTCTTTGGACAATTCACAAAGAATTTTTAATTTCACCTAAAATCATTTGCAGTTATTCCAGTGAGTATTAGCAGTAGTATGATAGTGCCTAGGGGCCCTGGACATAGCTCAGGGGCTCACTCTTTGGAGCACAGTCCAAACAAAGAGGTGGTCCTTGGCCCAGGGAGCCGGGGCTCCCCAGCCGTCCTCCAGTTGAGCTGGCAGGAGCTGCTTATGTTTCATCGGCAGTTTGTCAAGACCAATGTGTTTTTGTGAAACAGTTTGGTTTCAGCAAATTGGCATTTTCCAGTGAAAGCCAGTTTCATCAGAAAATTCCCAAGCCGATCTGTGTATAGGCCAGTGAACATGAGTCTAATACCTCGGGTGTTCCTACTCAGCATGTCATTTCAGCTGGCATTTAACGATCAGTAACTGTCTCGCTAGTTGCAAAGCAATGAATATGGTAAAGACAGTTAAAGAAAAGCCAATTGATTATTCAAAACATTTTCTGAAGATTACTATCTATTGCATTTGCTGCATGGTCATTCATTCCCAACTGATGCTTATAACCGTCAAGTATTTATTTAAAATGATGATCTGTCTTATAGTTAAATTAAATATGCACAGGAGAATCTCAAAGCACAACATTACCCTAAATTCACTGAATCGATTGCCAGTGGGTTGATACCACATCAAGGGCCTCTCTGAAACTGAATGACAGGAGTTAATTTTCTTTGCAACCACAGCTTGGCTGGCTGCTATGAAGCTACAGACTCAAACACGTGACAGTGAAATTGCTAGATCTGGCTAAAGGAACTGCTCACTGCAGCTGGGCCAAAGATCCTGTTACTCGTAAACATTTTTGGCCCCATTCAGAAGTGGGAGTTCTGCTCTAAAACCTGATTAGAAGTTTTTTATCTTGAAGTAGCAACACAGTCATGTAGAATATATATCCATGTCAAGAACCATCAAAAATCAATTAGTCATCTTTTCCCTTGGCCAGTACATCTAGCTGTCACTTTTTCCTGTGTGGAAAAGCAAATAAGAGAGGCTGAAGTGTGTGCTACAAGAAAACAGTCTATCCTACTGTCATTTGCAGAACCGCCACACTTATATTATGAGGCTTTGCCAATTACAGACATTATGCAAATGAATGCACACATTATCTCAGACACTCTGCTTCAATGTTGATTAATTAAATTATCAGACTGGAACAATTTTAGCGAAGACGATGCCAAACTTCAGCTCTCTGAACTCAGCTCAATTGAATCTACATTAACAGCATTTTTGCAGTTGTGTTCCAGATCTTGGAGTGCTTTATGGACACAAGGGATCAAGCCTCACAACAGCTCTGGGCAGCATTTTTAACCTCATTTCACAGATGAGGAAATTAAGGCACAGAGAAGTGACACAACTTGCCTTGGGTCACAGTGAAGGTTTACAACAGTTCTCGGAACAGAACCCCTGGTTTATAGCGTGGTATCTTAACGACAAGTCCATCCTTTTAAATACAGAATAGAATCTCACTGATGGCTGAGAGACCAATTGCTATTTACTAAATGTTTCAAATTAGCCAGAAAGATTATTAAACATATCAAAACCAATCTCTTTCCAATGTTGGCAATCCTGTATTTGTAACAGGTAGGGTTGCTACCCATCCGTTTTTCACCTGGACAGTCTGGATTTCAGCTTGTGTGTCCAGGTTCCATTTCACAAGCACTGGTGTCTGTTTTTTTTAATCTGGAGTGGGGAAGAGGTGGAGCAGGGGTGGGGCCTTGGGAGAAGAGGTGAAGAAGGGAGCAGGGCCTGGGGAAGAGGCAGAGAAGGGGGTAGAGTCTCGAGGGAAGAGGTGGAGCAGGGGTGGGACCTGTGGGAAGAGGCAGAACAGGGGTGGGGCCTTGGGGGAAGAGGCAGAGCAGGGGATGGGGGTTTTGGGGGTCTGGTTACTAGCCATTAAAAAGGTGACAATCCTAGTAACAAGGGATTCTTTAGAGGCTTTCTTTAAAGATTTAAAAAATAAATCCAGGCTACTGCATTACAAAATGTACTTTTTTCAATTATTTAACAACTGTAATTTAATTTTAATTAATCACGATACTTCACAGTAAACATATCAGCATATTGAACAAAAATAATGAAATCTCAGTAATAAAAGATCTCATTTTCAGATCTGCTGTGAAATCTTTGCAGCGACATGGGGTGAGCTGGCTATGTTTTTTTCCCTGAGATTCTTGGATTTGAAAGAAATCCACTCACAATAACGCTCACGAAGAAAGTGAGCGTTATTGAGGTTCCAATGTACAAACCAAAGAATCACATGGCGCTGCTGCCACGAAGGGGTTTCTAAAATCATAAATCATTCCAGTCAAAGCCTGCGATGCCTTGTTTTTCTCAGTAACCTAGTTTAAAATACACATGAGTCCTACTGTTTTAAGTCGCCTCCCACTCTTCCCCCCAGATTTGGCCCCCTCCTTACAGGGAAGCCTGGCATACTTCTATCCCTCTCTGCTTTTCTCCTCCCTCCTTCCTTCCTTTTTTCCCTGACCACTACTTGGCAATAGTAAGTTTTCTTTCATCTGTGCCACAGCCTTTCATCTTATGTGGCACTCAGAAGAACGTTGGAATCAGTCAGTGTCACACACTGCATTAAAAATTTCATAATTTAGACATGCAAACAGCCTTGTGTCTATCACAATTATCGGTAGGGCTGGAAGTACATTTATTATTAAGGTTGACCGACAGTTCCCATGATGAGATCTTGTGTTCAGCTGCTTGTAACTTGGCAAAACTTTAACCGTTTCAGCAGAAATGTTCCATGCGGGGGGAGGGGGTGTCTACCTCAGGCTCTTTATTATTATGTATTATTATTTTTAAAATTTCAGCCATAACAGTCATTTCTGAGAAGGAGGCTAGAGAAAAATCTGTCATTTTGCAATGTTAAAAATTGTTTTGGTAGTCTTTTCTCTGAGAAGCTTCTAGCACCTCCATGTTCTGGAGCAGGGACTTGAAATTTGGCAGAGTGTGATCTTTTTGTCAGCCCGGTGAGACTGGACTGGAGGCTAGAGTGCGGCAGACAAATTGTGACTGGGAGTTGTGGATGGGGGGACTGGAACTCTTCCTCGGGGGGATGGGGGTGGGGGAAACAGCCTGAGACTGGCATGGCCAGGACACCAGGACTGGGAGTTGGGGGAGACTGGGAACCTTGGTGGGAAGGAGGGAAAACACAGATCAGATGAGGCGCTGGACTGCGGTTGGAACTGTCTGGGCAAAGAGACTACTAGGACAAGGATCCAAGGAACAGGAGACTGGGAGAAGGAGCCAGGGAGCGTACTGGGAAAGGAGAGACTGTGGCTGGATGAGAAGCCCAGGGATGAAGACCGGGAACCGGCGGGGAAGGAATGTAATGATAATATTATTACCATACAATATCGTGTACTAAGACTTGAGAATGCAGTAAATGACGGTTTTACAGTTGATTGTGTCTGGGCACAATGCCAACCACTGAGGAGAGCATTCTCTCTCTCTCTCTCTGTCACATATACACACACTTAAATACTCTCATTTACACACCATAATCTTGTCAATGTTGCTGTATGTACATTTGTATTTTGCTGAAAGAGAAGGCAAATGAAAGTCCTTCTTTCATTTAGAGTGATCACAGTGAAATGACATGAGGAGCCTATTTAGCCTTAATGCTGTTAGACAGACCTTTGAATCTTACATCTGCTGTTCACTGTGAGTAGCTTGAGTGATGCCAATGGGACTTGCTCATGTGAGCAAGAGCTGCAGGATCAGGAACTCCCCCAGCTCTCCACAATCAGCACAGTGTGCTACAGCCCTAGCGTTCCTGTACCATGGGAAACTGACAGTAGCAGCACAGAGATGACAATATCTGGAACGCATGCAGCCTAAAATGGTGTTCAGCACAGCAACGCTTGCTAGTTAACCTATGCAACACAGTGACAATAGTAGCAGCTGTGAAGTTTCTCATCTCAGCTACTGGAAATGCTATATGCTTTCTGGCATACAGCAGCACAAGTAAAGTGGCATTAGGAAAAGACAGCGGGAAAATTGCTCCCCAGAATGCAGTAACAGATGATAAACCTCACAATCCTGGCAGATTGGTTTAAACACAGGTAAGCCAGGACAAATGTGCCTTCCTCTCCAGCCTAACCTCCCCCAAACCAAAACCAGGCTCTGGAAATACATAAACATAGCAAGTCAAAATTAAATTTCTTTCCCACTCTATCTGCCTATGCCAAGGGAATAGGACTATAAAATTAGCATGGTCTGTGATAAGGTAAACCTCACTTTCCTTCCTGATCTGCTGCAATTTCCGTGCACAAAGAACTGTAATGTAATGGAGCAGAATTCCTCTTTACTGTGTGAAAAACAAGCTGTCAGCAATTAGAATTCTTTGAGGCACCTCTGATATGGTGCAAATGTCGAATGCTTGGTTTTGTTCTCTAGTCTGCATGCAGTGAGTGCAGGAATTGTAAGCCAGTTTTAGTGGAAGAAGTACCCTGGCTTCATGCGCCCCATTTGGAATGTTGTAAATATTAAGGAATGTGCTACTCCTTCTAATCTTTCAGTGTACTGTCTCTATGTGCACAGATGGGCACTGGGAAATTAAAAGCCAAGTTTAGCTAAGTGTACAGAAATGTTTTGTAGCTTTTTTTCCTTTGTTTAAATTTCATCCAGCATCAAAATCTGTTTATCCAATCTTTATTTTGCATCCATGCAAATAAAGAATTGGTCCTCCTGTGGAGATGAAATACATCGCGATGCAAACAAGCAAAATATGGAGTTCAGAGATGCTGAGCACAAGCTCCTCCATTGCCAGATGTGAAATGTACAAGCGGTTTCAAAAATGTAATTTGTTAAAAAAAATAATTTAGTACTTCTGAGCAATTTGGTGATTTAATGACCACCAATGGATGTGGGATGAATTTATAAAAGACAAGTGTTTAAAGTATTTGTTCAGATTATTCCAGGACTAAGCATTATACTTCCTGGAGTGTGAAGGTAATTAATATTCCCCATTATAGGCATAAACAACCATATGATCAGTTAAGGAATGCAGATACACCAATGACATGGAAGTTAATTCATAAATCAATTAGAGAATCTTGACTGCTGTGTATAATTAAGATTATTTCAATTATAGCTTATTTTCAGACTTTAGATTCAGGAAATCAAAATGCTTAAAATCAGAATACTTTCTTTACCACTGCATATTGAAATTAGTAATATTTGTAACATTTTAAGCATCCTGTCTCTATAGATCCATTTGTTCTTAGTTTTAATAACACTGATCATACAGAACTCGTCCTATGGCCTTCTCATTCTACTGCTACCCCCTGTCACTGCAGGTATCATCGGTCACCTGTTTCACTGTCAGCGCCATCCCTAGGTGCAGTGTTAGACTGGGAAAATACGGGATATGCACCAGCATCTCAATCCCACCCTGAGGAATTCTCTGCAGCGTTGAAGTGGTGCTTTCAAAGCAGTGCAACAACAGTCAGCACAAGAGATGCTGGGGGATGCCTTTCTTGCTTCTCTCCTCATATTTGTTTCTGAGGCCTTGTCTATGTCAATGATGCACTGGTTTAATTCAAGGTGAGATTTTTGCTGTCCTTACTGAATTAAGCTCAGTTGATACATGTCAAATTAGGAGTGTCTACACAAGGTTTGGTTTTGCACCCCTTCAACTAAACCGGTTTTTAAACTAGTTTAACCTTAAAATCCATGTAACTTTGGAAACAGACATGGCCTGACATCTTTGCATGTCTCTCCATTTACTCTGTTCTCCCTTTTCTTGCCTGTCTTTTTTTTTTTTTTTTTTTGGTGTTGCCACCTTGCCCCCTCTCTCTGGGTTTGCAAAATCAGCAGCTTTATGGATAACAAGATGCAGAGCGGACTGCCAAACTCTAGAATCCTAGTCTTATTCTCTATGCTAGTTATCAACCACTTCTGGAATAAAAATACTTCAGGACAGCGTGTAATGGCTTAAGTGACAGTAATGACGTAAGTGACTATAAATTTTAAAAAGACCCTTGTTTGCTACTGCACGATAGGCCAGATATAATGGACAAACATACTTACAGGGATACACAGTATACCAAGTATTGCATGACAATCCTTTGTGATTATTAATATACAGTGATCACCGTTTAAAAGTGGCATTTGCCAACAGCTTCCACATACAGTGGTGTGAGATACCACAGCTTTCTCCTATACTTAGGATAGGAAATAACTGTGTGATGAGCACACTGTTTCTGTTGGCAAATGCTGACTTTTTAACGGTGAGCATTATAGCTGCCTTACACATGTTTTGGCTGGTTTTCTACATGCAGAGGGCCTGAATTTTCTAATTCTAATAAATAGCTGGACAATCTATAGCCTTAGATGGCTTAAAAAAAACGGGATGCGGGGGTGGGGGGCTGGCAGAACTGCAGTGATGCTCATGCAAGCCAAACTTTGCCTCTTTCCCACAAATATTCCTTTACGTGCAAGTGACAGGGCAGACTTAAATTATGAACACCCTTAGCTCATAGGCAAACTCTTCTCCATCAGCATACCTTTCCCGGTGCAATGGCTTGGGCTCTGGACGGATGGCTGCCATCGAAGAAGGTAGCTGCCTGGCAGGAGAAGGAATGGAAAAATTCAAATCCAAGGAGCCTGTTTTTCTGTGCAGTGGCTCCATCCCCATAGCTCCTTGCATTTCACTTTCAATTGGGCATGAACCTGCCCTGCCATGGCTGGAGAGTGAGGAGAGTTCAGGTCCCACCGCTCCCTGCAGAGCTCCCTCCACGGCTCCCTGTGGGTCCGGTGTTGGAGACACAGATGGAGGGGAGCGTGATTTCTTTTTTGTTGACGCGCCGGCTAAAAGTTTCAACAATCCGCTCTTCTTCTCTTTCTGAAAGGAAATCAACATGAAGCACGTGAATGAGCAGCTCCCGGGCTCTTATTAAGGACTGTAAATAAACAGCACCATTCTAATTGTTTCACATCGGAAAAAAACTCACAATTCTGTATAATAAAATCTATCTAAAAATGTGTCTCTATGTAGGGGAAACCAGGTAAAATGTGCTCCTTTGCTAACAAAGATTCTACCAAAGTACCAAATTGCTTTGCTTGGTCAGCAGACTAAGCAGGGAACGGACCAACAGGTGCCATTGTGCTAATGGATAATTAAATAACTTAAGGAAATGCAGCAGTTTCAGTGTGACACCAGGACTTTAAAGGTACGAACATCTCATCCGGAATATAAAATAAATAATCAGCCTGCCAACAAAGCTGGTATTCAGCGAGAGGAAGAAAATCCTTTTGTATGTATTCATAGCACATATTTCAGAGTAGCAGCTGTGTTAGTCTGTATCCGTAAAAAGAAAAGGAGTACTTGTGGCACCTTAGAGATGAACAAATTTATTAGAGCATAAGCTTTCGTGAGCTACAGCTCACTTCATCGGATGCATACAGTGGAAAATACAGTGGGGAGATTTATATACACAGAGAACATGAAACAATGGGTGTTACCATACACACTGTAACGAGAGTGATCAGGTAAGGTGAGCTATTACCAGCAGGAGAGCAGGTGGGGGGGGACACACCTTTTGTAGCACATAGCGAACCAGTTATGCATTCACTATACTTCTACATCAGTGAGTTACTGACCAAGTTTTAATTTCTACCCATACTGTTTGCCAGTTATCCAATCATTCTAATTCTCTTCACTCAATGTTGTATCTCTTTTTGCCAGATCATCTTCATCGCCCGCATCCCACATGGCTTAAAAGCCACTGGATATGGTGGAAGCAACTGCAAACTCCCGCCCTGAGGGCTGATGGTCCCTTTTCCCTTCTACCTAAAGAATGCCACAGTGGGACCTGCTCAGAGGGTGAAATTAACCTTTTTGTGGAGAGTCTGTGCAAAAGCCTCTGTGCTGTAAAGTCTCCTAATCCCCCTACTGCATACAGGAGGAGAGAGGGGGACGCACAGGTGAAGCAGGCAGGAGGAACCTCTGCTGGCCTGAAGAGACAACACAAGAGGATAGTGTTGGGGCAGGCCATAGATTTGCTATTAAAGGAGATCCAAAGGCCAGGAATGCTCCCATGGGCTGCTTCCCACAAATAGCCAGCATCCTCCTGTCAGAGGATGGAGTCTATCTACCTAGCCCTTGCTTAGTTCTCTGCTTAAAGCCATCTAATTGGGCTTTGTGCAGCTGGTGGGGGATAGGGTGAACTTCACCAACAGTGAACGTCTATAGTATGAAACTTGCCGTATACAGAAACACAATGGGAAACCCAAAATTGTTTGAACTGTTTGAAATTTGGTAGCAAAAAAGATCAGTGTAAGAGAATCTCACTATATTTCATCTATGAAAACACAAGGAATGTGAATAAATGCAAAGCTTCTTTTATGAAAGAGCAGTATGTTTGTTGGACCACACCTTCCTAGTCAATACTCAGGTAAATCTTGCATTGGCTACAATAAGAAATTTCCGTCAATAAGGACAGAGTCAGAACAGAGCATCTCGTGCTCCCCTTGCCCTCCCCTCCTCTGCCCCACCCGGCTTCAAAGAGTAGAAAGGAGCTTAAACCTACTGGTCTGAGCCAGTGGAAGCAAGAGAGGAAGGAGAGCTGACTCTGCAGCATGCTTCCTGCTCCCCCCAGACCCTGAGGAAGCCCCTCCTCAAGAGCTTCACAAGGATACAGATTTGCAAGCACAGAGAGGGTGGGACTGATGCTAAATGTTTCTTCCCATACCCCAGGGCAAAATGGAACAAGCTAGCACATAGAGAGAGAACACCACTCCACATCCCCAGAGGCAGTCCCTAGGCAGTGGCAGCCCAGGTCATATAGGACCCATGAGGCAAGGAGCAATGCGGAGCCATAGGGCTTCTATGTACATGGCTCATGCTTCTGGAGATCCTTGAGATTTGCGACTGGAGTCCTGTCCACTTTTTCTGGGGGGTCAAACCCTGCCCCCAGTGGAAGAATTCCTGGAAAACTGTGAGTCAGAACTCACCCTAGCTGGTGACTATCCCACACTGGGGAGCATGAGGCCCTGAGTAAGGATTTCAGGCCTTGGCTTATAACAGGGAATACTAGCCATTATGGGATTACTTTTTAGGCCTAATAAATACACCACTTCCACACTGAAAGTTACAAAATTAACAACAGTGAGTTTAAAATACAGATCATGTATGAAATTTCACTTTCACAGTAAACCACTATTCTGATATAGGCATAGGTGCTGGAACTAGGGGTGCTGGGGGTGCGTCTGCACCCCCTGGCTTGAAGTGGTTTCCATCATATACAGGGTTTACAGTTTGGGTCAAAGGCTCTCAGCACCCCCACTATACAAATTGTTCCAGCATCCGGATATAGGTGGCTAGAAATATCATAATGGCATCTTTTTAATTGGGAAAAACAGATTTCTGGAGTCTTTGCCATAGAACCATATCTTGCACTTCTGAAAAATCATCTGGAAAAATTCTAGCACGCACTTACCTTAAGCACATGCACATTCAGAACATTAGCTCCTTCCGCTAAAAAGTTTTGTGGGGGAAAAGACCGCATGTCACAATAAGCCATATACTGGAACACTGGGTACAACCTTAACTATACATGCAACCAGTGCCTCCATAATGCAGTGCACTAATAAACAGTCATTTTCCATTTTTTTAACTATACAACCATGCTATTGCAAGAAGTCTGTTCATTTATTTGTTATTGTATATGAAGTTCAAACTATTGCCTAACATTATATTCAGCGATTCAGGGACATGAAATTTAGGTGTATTTAGTCATTTATTCTATAATAGAATCTCTGGAGGGAAAAAAACAGAGTAACTGCAGTACATGCAGAACAGAAAGCGTCTATCTTCCAGCATGAACATTATTTGGAAACACGAGACAGCATTTTTTTATTCTCTGTAGACACAATGTCTTGTACAAGATTTAAAGTGATGCGCTGTTACATACTGATTACTGAATTCATTTGTCAAAGAAGCTTTAAAGACGGAGAGGGGGAAATACAATGAAATAAATATAAACATTTAGTACACAGATTGAATTTACTATAATTCGCCTATAGTATCTAATGTCTCTCCTCCTGAAGGTCTCTGATGTGCTCTCTTACGCCATGGCAGAACAATAAGAGAACAGAGATGCCAATGTATCACAACATGGGAGAGCAAAAGCAACAATGCAAAGTGTAGCTCTTACATGGTGCCTCTGGGATGCTGGCTATTGGTTTTGTGAGCAAGGGGACTGAACTCAACCCCAAGAGATAAACATCCCCCGAACTTTGAAGAGGTTCAGATCAAACATTAAGGGCCTAATCATGTCAAGGTGCTGCAGATCCCAGTAAAAGCAATGGAGTTTGAGGGCGCTCAGCACCGCACAGGATTAGATCATAAATATTAAATTAATTCACTTGGAAATGTCAGAAAATAAAAAAGCAATTATCTGCTAAACAACTACTCTATGGTCTAACCAACCACCGTGGGAACCTCTGGCAGTAACTCACTAAAAACACCAGAAAATAACTGTGTTTATCTAAATCTGTAATGATAAGAAATTGCCATCCTCATAATAATAAGTTCAGTGATTCTTCATGAAGTCAGATACCTTCCCCTTCCCTATAGATCACTGACACAATATACTTTAATGATGCTAGCATACCGTCTCAATATGCATGTTTCACACAGTACAATATCTACTCAGTGGCTCCAAAGGAACAGTTACAGTGCATCGGTGAGTGCTTTGGGAGCCTTTAATTGGAAGATTTACACGTGCCGAATAACTATATGAACAGCAATTAAATTCTCCCCAAGTATTTCCCAGAGCCCCAGTGCTTGGGGCTTCAGCCCTGTGGGAGGCACCAGGGCTTGGGGCTTCTGCCCTGTGGGATGCGCTGGGGCTCTGGGCTTCAGCGGGTTTGAAACTATTTACCAGAGCTCTGCTCTGGAGGGCTCTGGATGAATTTAAGCCATGCCTATGTGGCAGCTGCTTTTCTAATTTAAATAACTTGGCAAATTACATTTTCAAAAAATTCTACATTATACACTAGTATCAGAGGGATAGCCATGTTAGTCTGTATCCACAAAAACAATGAGGAGTCTGGTGGCACCTTAAAGCTTTTGCCCAAATAAATCTGTTAGTCTTTAAGGTGCCACCGCACTCCTTGTTGTTTACATTATAGACTATTGGTTTCCCAAAATGTATTTGACTATTAAAGCTATTTTTCAGTTAGAGAGCACAAAAGGGAAATATATTTATGCCATTCTGTAAATTAAAAAGTGATTGAGACTGAGATTTTTAAATTTTGTTTACAAGACAAACTTCACCCCTGCAAAGCTTGCCATGAATTTCTACAGCCAAGCTGTACAATCCCTGATAATAGGGAGGTGGAATGAAAATGATGATGCAGTGTTAAGAGTGGTAACACAATAGCAGAATCACATAGAAGCGATTTTAAAAAAAAATTCTTTATTTCTAACCTGATAAGCATTTTTATAAACTTTTTAGACTAAACGCTGGGGTTGGGAAAATTAAGAGACAACATGGGTTAATGGACCGAGCATAGGACTGGTAGCCAGGAACTTGAAACTGCTCATCACATTTCCACCACGGACTCACTGTGAGGCCTTGCACAAGACACTTACAGGTGAACTGTATAGCAGCCCTGCCCATTGGTACTATGGTTACATTACAATATTGGTGTTATAGGTTTGGACGTTTCCAAATAAGACTTTTTAATTCAACATTTTCTCCTATTTAACTAGGTCCTGTGAGTGCTGCATATCTGCTCTCAGCCTCCTATCACATCACCTTCCAGGTCCTCCAGAGATGTTGTCAAAGCTCTCTGACAGAATGCAGGTGCTCAGGTTCTGATATTCCTGACATTTCTAATTTAAAAAGCAGACAGAATTGTTTTGAACCTTCTGTGCTTGGCAGCTCACTGTAAAACTCTCTGTGCTTGCTTCCCCATCTGTAGAAGGGGAACAAGTAAAATCTACCTACCTCACAAGGGGGCTGTGAGAGTTAATTAATGTTTTCCAAGCAGAACATTTCTTTAAGAGTGGCCAGCTTCTTCCTTGGATTTTTAGAAGCACAGAAATGCTGTGCTCTTTAGCAATTCTGCCTTCCAAAATGGAATCTCAGTAATGATTCATTTTAAGCGTCCAATTATTATGAATTTATTTAAAATTTGGTGTAACAGCAGCCATCATTCATCAGGAATTAATTTAATATTTATAGCTGTCCCGGGCAGTTCTTTCTACAGCAGTTTCACTATAATTCAGCTAAGCATTAATTAATGAACATAAAATGTTATAAAAAAGTGTATGCAAATTAGTTACAGGACCCAGTAAGTTCTGGAGGTAGAGGAGAAGTTTTTGGAGGACATAACTGAGGCCTTTCTGGAATAAAAGGTTTTGAATGTATTTTCCTCTTGCCTTTGCAGAACGTTAGGTTTCCTTCCTCCAGCAATGGAAGGGAATGCAGATTCCTGGGTAACATTGTTTTGTCAGAGGTCTTTAATCCACTATAACAGTGTTTCCCAAACTTGGGACGCCGCTTGTGCAGGGAAAGCCCCTGGCGGGCCAGGCCGGTTTGTTTACCTGCTGCGTCCGCAGGTTCGGCCGATCGCGGCTCCCACTGGCCGCGGTTCGCTGGTCCAGGCCAACAGGGGCTGCAGGAAGCGGTGAGGGCCGAAGGACGTACTGGCTGCCGCTTCCTGCAGCCCCTATTGGCTGGGCACAGCGAACCACTGCCACTGGGAGCCGCAATAGGCCGAATCTGCGGACGCGGCAGGTAAACAAATCGGCCCGGCCCACCAGGGGCTTTCCCTGCACAAGCGGCGGAACAAGTTTGGGAACCACTGCTCTATAACAAGTTTGGAAAGTATTTAGCTTTCTTGGTCTAGTGATCAAATTTCCATTTGACAATGAATTATGTTTGACACTGTCAGCTTCCTGGATCTGCCATGTTGATGGACCCATTGTACAGTCAATACCTGACTGTTGGTTGCCGTCAACATCTTTAAATAGCGCCTAATGTGTGGTTTGGTTTTTGATTATATGTTCAGTCTGCACATGCACAGTGTTAATTTGAGAAGGGTTAATCCTTTATCAAATGAGTAAAATTAGCCCTTGCCAATACATTTTAGTGTAGTTATAGTTAATAAACCAGTGACTGTAAAAGTGGAGCCGATCTGCATCCATTGCCTGTATTCAGAGTCATAATTCCTGACTTCAGTGACAAAACCAATAACTCGATTGTGCTCCTACCCCTGTGCACGGAGGGGTGTCTGTGGAAATCAGTCCCTGGCAGCACATTAGCGGGAGGTGTGACAGCATGGTGGCCCTGGACCCACACATGCGGGGAGGCCGATGTGAGGACATGCATTGCTTCCCCCACGTACGTAAATAAATCACTATGGTGAATGTGCTGAAACGTTAGTACAGCCTGAGTTTAAAATAGATCATTATCTTAAAATAACATATCAAAATATTTAAACGCTGGAATTTTCTGCTTCACAGTAAGTTGTAGGTGCCCCTTGACACCTCAATAACACTCTCATCTTGGGCTTATAAACAGCTCTTCTTTCAGCCTGAGAGGGTTTTTCTGAGCCGAGGATATAACTATTTAGATAACTGAAGGGTTTTTCCAGTTTACAAGGTAATAATCAGATTACAGTCTAAATAAACACTGAGACCAAGGTGTTTTAGAGAGAAAATATGTATTTGTCATACTAACTCAACTCTCTTTTTCTGCATCCACCCTAAGAAACAGAAACTTTCATTTTACCTTTCTCACTCTAAAGCTCCCAATACTGAACTTCCTACCAATACAGTCTCATTAAATAAATGAGGAAACTTTATTGCAGTTGATAGAAAAATGGGATCCAGCCAATTAAATTAGGTATTTTTCATGTAACACCCGCTACATCAGTAGATAAGAAAGCCAGAGGGAAAAAGTCTTAAAAAAAATGGTTTCAATGCTATCCATCTGGGAGGTCAGTAACAAGCAGGGAGCACTTCCTCAGGTCAGTAGCTGTAAACCGCCACTTCCACTGCTTATTTAACCTTGGTCAGTCCTTGCTGCAGTCAATTTATATCACAGTTTTGGATGCTATACATTCCTTCTACTATTCCAAATCAGCTTTTGATGATGGAAGGGTAGGATACAATATGTGATTCTCGGATTATGTCCTCTAAAGAAATTGTTAATTCAGATATAAGAGATATGAAGGAATTTTCAAACTTGGATCACGGAAGATTTTAATTACTGGAATTGAGATTGTGATAATTACCTAACCTCAGTAGAATAGTATGGTAGAGAAGGGTCCAAATGAGAACACTGGATCTAAAATTCCTCAGAATTTAGATCTGAACCTTCCATCTTGAATTTGTGTTTAGTTTTGATAAAGCAGGACTGCTACATGATTTGCTGAATAAGATCCAATGGTCATCACTAAAAAGGTCAGTATTTATCAACAGATAATAACACACAGTGATTAAGTAGTTATTTCTGGTTCTAGGTAGAGGCTAATTCCGTGTTATCTCATATTGTGTGGAAATTCATGGCAAATATTCACCTTTTAATGGAGACCAATGCATATGGTCAATGGTCTGTAATTTATAATGAGATGACATGAGTCAAATGCTGAGGAGCATGTAGGACTTAATCATAATATCATTAGCTTTCAAATATCACGAGGATTGCAACACAACTGAGTTATGATTTATGACCATTTTAAATAATTCTTTAATTTAATATGTGATGAAAAGTAAAACAATGTTTTTGAAGCATTTGGAAAAACTACAGATAAATCCCTGTCAATTAGATCTGGTCAGAACATTTCAAATGAAACTTTCAAGTGAAAGTAAAGTTTAGAAAGGGAAAGAAGCTGTAATAATTCAGGTGCCAATTCCACAAAGCACTTAAGCATTGACTTCAGTGGGACTTAAGCATGTCCTTAAAGTTAAGCATATGCTTAAGTACTTTGCTGAACTGGGCCTGAGGCAGGACTCTATAAAGTGATAAAGAGAGGCTATTAAAATATATTTAAATATTCAAATCAGGTAAAAGTTATATCTTTAAAAATAAATGGAACCAAATTAACAAGCTTATTAGCAAGGAAAGAAAAACTAGATGTTGAAGTACAGAGTATTAACTATTAACAGGGTTCTTCAAATATGCTGCATTTGCAAGAAAAGAAAATTGGTTCACTAAAATATAATGAATTGAAGAGAGAGGTTAAATTATAACAGATTTGTTACACTGGTATTTCTCTCTCTCTTTTTTTCTTTTTAAACAGAGGAGGAAGTTTATGGAAAGATGCCTGTCCTATCTCATCGTATTTCCTGGTCTTGTACAGAGGGTTACAGCTGATAGTGTACAGCGGATATGATTATCAAAAGAATGGGAACTTTAAAAATAGACAATGTACCATATGCCCAGACAAAAACTTTCAGTGCCAGTACTTGGTGGGAAAGGCTAAAACAGTCAGCCTTATTTGTTACTGGAAAATTGAAAACGTCTCAATAACCCGATAAAATTATCCAAAACTGCACCCTGCTAAAGTGGAATGACCCAAAAGAGACAGTGGGTAAGATCCCATTACCACTGAAGTCAATGACAAAACTTCCATTGATTTCAATGGGGCCAGGGTTTCACTCAGTGTCTCTAGTGGCTAATGCCTGCATTGAAGAGTTTAGACTAGTGGGTAGCCATTGCTACCACTCTCGCAATGTATTTCTGGGAATTAGCAAGAAGACGGTCACACTGCTGTTGCGATATCATAGCATTAAAGTCAAGGGGCAGAATGAGAGTTGCCCCATGGCTTTTAAAAAAGTTTTAATACTTGACCTGACCAGAGTCCTGAGAGCATAAAAGGTCTGTCATTTCAGTGCCGTTAGATCTCCTCTTAAGTTGTGCAGGCTCCACAGTTTGAAACCTCAGGTTCTTAAAAGCTGTTATTAGGGTGTTACATGTCAAAATATCCAAATAGTTTTTTCACAGCAATAACTTATTTTCAAGTAAGACAAGCAGGGTGATATTTTATTAGCAGTGAGAAGAGAAATATGCACTTGTTCAACCATCCAGCTTCTGTTCTAGGAGTAAAGGGAAGCTCAGCTTCACACAGTCTGAGATTTTAGGGAATCAAAAGTGCTCTGAATCAATGAATATTTCAGGCCTCAGTGCTTCTGAAGGCACAGCCCAGGGACAGAAGTATTGTCCGTAGCATTGAGGTTTAGTCAATAATTATTGTGCATAAAATCTGTGCTCAGAACAACTGAGGATTCTGCAATCCCTGTTTTTGCTGCAGGCCTCTTGGATACTAATATGGTCCTATGTAAATTACTCCTAGGACACTGAAATGCTTTAAATTCTTTTAATAGTTGGAGGGATCAGTTTACCCTCTTACTCTAAAAAGAATGAAAGATTCCCAGCATCCTTTTAAAAGACTGATTTTTGGTTTCCACAATAAGTGGCCACTAGTTTCTTGTCTGAGAGAGGGAGCTGCAGATATGTGAATAGGTTAACTTGTTTGATACAGTGACCAACATCTCATTTCCATCCAGATGTCATGACTCTCCTTGAACTGTAATTAATAAGATGCTCAGATTTGCAAAAGTCAACAAGGCTTAATAGAAGCTGCTTAAGCCTTTGAAAGATTTGTAATAGGTGTATCCATTCTGGCAGAAAGGATAGCTGATAAAATGGATTTCATTTCACCTCTGCTACCACTACTTTTACATAAGAGTTTAAAAGAAAAACTCAGTAACACCTCTTTCTGGTTCAGGCCCCTGCAGGGGAATAATTACCTTAAATTCAGAGTTGAGCATGAGGTACCAAAAATGAAATTTCTCATACTACTACTAGGCCAAAATGCACCATCTATGGTTAGATGAGTGGTGAGCCAATACTATTGCTTTTCTGATCCCTTTCTATTAGACTGTTCATTTTATTGTGCTATCCTCTCATTACACCTTCACCCCATTTGTCTGTTCTATCCTCCTGTTGCATCCTGCCATATAGGGCTTGTCTCCACTTACCGGGGGATCACTGCATGGCGATCGATCCCCTGGAGGTCAGTTTAGTGGGTCCAGTGAAGACCCGCTAAATCGACCACTGATCACTGTCCTGTCGACTCTGGTACTCCACCGGAACGAGAAGCATAAGGTAAGTCGACAAGAGAAACTCTCCTGTCAAGCCAGTGCAGTGTAGACACCGCAATAAGTCGACCTAAGGTACGTCGACTCCAGCTACGTTATTCACTCATGGAGTTGCGTAACTTAGGTTGACTTAGCCCCATAGTGTAGACCTGCCCATAGACTCAGAGCTGTCTGGGGCAGGACTGTCTTTGTTACATGTCTGTATAGAGCCTCAGACAATGGGGGTACTGACACTGGACTGGGGTTCCCTGGTGCAACCATTATACAAATAATTAATAATATGTCTACACATTGCACTCGCAGCACTTCTAACAACACTTCTCTTTATCCAGCAACCTAATCTGCTAATACCAAAGAGTGCAACATGAACTCAGTTCAAACTCTGATAACTTCAATTAATAACAGAAACTGGTAATTTAAAAAAAAAACATTCTACAATAAAACAGTAAACCTCAAATGCTACTGTTGAATAGCGAAGATTCTGCTTAAATAGTTCATATCTTAAACAAGATACAAGTCCCACAAAAAATACAAAGTACTGCCATCCTGGAACAGAAATGACAGATTTAGGCTATTTTGTCTCCAATGCATCACAGGCAGGTATAAATGCTTCTACTACAATCATACAACAGGAGCAGGAGGAGATTTCTTCTGGACCCCAGCTGCTGATTACCTGAAGCAATTTGCCTTGAAGAAGCAGGAGCTTACCATTTTTATATTAGCTACTATATAGTCTAAATGCAAATGCTGTTCTTATTCATAACAAAATGTTCAATCCTGTTTCCATTATGGTTATTTTTGATTTTGTCTCTCTTAACTAAGATACAACAGCAACATGCCAGCTTTGTGAAATAAAGTATCTAAACAGCGACATTCTATTCAATTCTATTGGCTCTTAGGCCACTGTCATCACTGTTGCATCTGTGCACCTCCCAGCAGTGCATTAAGCACTGAGCCAACACATCTGCCATATATTTGTTCTCTCATTCGCCTCCCAGTGAGAGAAGTGTGTGCACTGGAGTATTTTGTTTTGGATTCTTTTTCCCCTCACGGTAGAACATTTGTATAAGTATATGACCTGCACACAGGGAAGAAAAGAATGAGCAATGGGAGGCACTTGGGTACTAGATACCACTTACAGCAAAAGCTTTATGGTGTACAGGTATGTGTGCGTTCCAGAAATTTCTGGAAAGTATGGCATTTGGTCTTGTAGCACATATCAGGCATTTATACCACAAGGCAACAGTACCTGATGTGTTCAGGAACTGAGGAATCATTTTGTTTAGTACATTTGTTCTAATGCAAACTACAACTGAATAAAATTTAAATGTGACCAGAAACTGTTAAAAAGCAAATGCATAAAACTATCCAAAATCATTATTACTTATTACACTTATGTATAAGGTGCTACTCATCATGGCACCTGGACACAATCTGCACAGGTTAGAACAATGCCGAGCAAATCTCCCCAAAACAGGGAGGATCCGCTTTGTTGTCCTCTATGAATTTCTTCTGAGAGTAGTTGTCATGGAGAGGCTTAAGAGAAGATGCAGTGACAGCAGGAACTGGGGCCTTTAAGGCTTTAAAGACAGTGAGCAGCAACATTAATTTCACCTGAAGTGAACTGGCAGCAAGTACAGAGCACATGTGTAATATTCTTTTACATCAGCTGTATTTTCATCTACAATTATAGAAGCTTCTGAATATCCATCAAGGTTAGCCCTAGGATGGCCAAAACCTGCTTCTGAGAGACAGGAGTGAAACCTCTTGGCTGAAGATGAAAGAAGACATTTCTGGTCACTGCTGCCACTTGGAAGTCCAAGAGCAAGTCCCAGTACAGGAGTGGGCAAACTTTGGCCCGGGGGCCGCATCCAGCCCTCCAGATGTTTTGATCAGTCTCTCAAGCTCCCGCCAGGGAGCGGGATCGGGGGCTTGCCCTGCTCCGGCGCTCCAGCTGGGGAGTGGGGTCAGGGACTTGCCCCACTCTGTGTGGCTCCTGGAAGCAGCAGCATGTCCCACCTCTGGCTCCTACATGTAGGGGCAGCCAGGGGGCTCCGCACGCTGCCCCTGCCCCAAGTGCTGCGTTTGCAGCTCCCATTGGCTGGGAACCATGGCCAATGGGAGCTGCAGGGGCGATGCCTGCGGACAGGGCAGCATGCAGAGCTGCCTGGCCACGCCTTTGCATAGGAGCTGCAAGGCAGACATGCCACTGCTTGAGGTAAGTGCCGCCCAGAGCTTGCACCCCTGACCCCCTCCCACGCCCCAGTCCCCTGCCCTGATCCCCCTCCCACCCTCTGAATACCTCAGTCACAGCCCAGAGCCCCCTCCTACACCCCCAACCCCTCATCCCCAGCCCCACCCCAGAGCCTGCACCCCCAGCTGGAGCCATCACACCCCCCCCATATCCCAACCCTCTGCCCCAGCCAGGAGCCCCCTCTTGTACTCAGAACTCCTCATTTCTGGCCTCACCCCAGAGCCCGCACTCCCAGCCGGAGCCCACACACCAACCCCCAATTTCCTGAGCAGTCGTGACCCGCCATACAATTTCCATACTGAGATGTGGCTCTTGGGCCAAAAAGTTTGCCCACTCCTGGTCTAGTAAGTTCTCAACATTGTGAAAGACATTAATGATAAGCAAACAAATACCCTCAGTGGCCCAAGTCCTGCAAAGTTTTATGCACATGCTTAACTTTCAGTTGATCCAAAGGGACTATTTAGGCTTTTTCTATACACAGAAACTGTACCATTTTAACTTTAAATTGTTTTTTTAACTGATTTAGTTAAACTGGGGCAAGACCCTTTGTGAACACACTTATGGTGTTTTAAGAGTGACTTATTTTAATTACACAACCTGCTGTAGTCTAAATTCACAACTTAAATGTGGGCTGGGGAGGGACGAGACTTTCCCTTCCCCTGCATGGGCCGCTCCCAGGGCGGGTCAGACCCACCCCTGGGAACCTCCCCTGGCTGCAGGAAGCTCCACGGCTGCTGGCTGGGAGCCCATCTCTGAAGGCAGAGCTGTTGCAAGCAGCAGCGCAGAAGTGAGGGTGGGGCATGGTATAGTATTGCCACCCTTACTTCAGAGCTGCTGCTGGTGCTACCTTCAGAGTTGGGTGCCCGGCCAGCAGCCACTGCTCTCCAGCCACCCAGCTCTAAAGGCAGCACCACTGCCAGCAACAGTGCGGAAATAAGGGTGGCAATATTGCATCCCCATTACAGGAGCCTTGAGATCACCCCCCACAAACTCCTTTTGGGTTGGAACCCCCACAGTTAACCCACCATGAAATTTCAGATTTAAATATCTGAAACCATGAAAGTAATGATTTTTAAAATCCTATGATCGTGAAATTTTCCCAAATAGACTGTGAATGTGGTTGGGCCCTAAACATTGTATATAAACTACATGGGGTGTTTTACCAGCAAAAGGTCTCTGAGGACTTGAGAGGAGGCAGGAGTGAGTGGGCCCTGCCACACCTCTTACATGCTTAAACTTAAACACGTGCGTACATCTTGCAGGATTGTGGTTTTAGGGCTTGTCTACACAGGGACACTCAGGAAAATTAATCCAAATTAATTTTTTAAGTGGATTAGTTAATCCATATTAAACACCTATGTGAACATCCTCATTCAGAAGTAAAGTGGTCTTAATTTGGTTTAGTTTAATTCACTTTGGAAGTGAATTAAGACAACCAAATTAAGGCCACTTTAATTCTGAATGAAGTTGTTCACACAGGGGTTTAATGCAAATTAACTAATCCACTTCAAATTCACACCTTTAGTTAATTCAGATTAATTTCCTGGATGCCCCTTGCAGACAAATCCTTAGTCTGCTCCAATTCTTCAAAATGCTTCCCCTGCTAACCCACAGCACCACTCTTTTCCAGACTGAGTTTAAGCCTGCCATTAGAATAGATGGGTTTACATTTAAAAACTGCTCTTAAAACTTTTTTTTTAAAAGTTGGAAAATCAAATGCTCCTCTGTGTCTGGCCAACACATAGGTTCTGTATTTCCCCACCACAGCAGATGCCATCATGATTATCTGAAACTGCTTGTGGAATTTGGCCCCCTACAAGCTTTATATATGAGGAATAAACTCTTGTTGGGGAAAACACAGCTCTCTGAAGTCAGCTAAAATGGTCTACCAGTTCCACTTTAAAATGTGTTGTAATTTTTAACATATTCACACAGTATATTGTGTTTAATTATTTTCAGCTTCCCAGCCATTCTCTGCCAGTGAGTCCTGCAGATGGCTGTGGTTATGACTTTTCAGAAGAGTGATTATAGTGACCACTGATTTATAATAAACATTTTGAGTTTTACAGTATTAGTTTTCTGTAAATACACACATTAGTGAATCTTTAAGTGACCAAAGTATATTTAAAAAACAAAATGACAATCCGATGGCCTCTGGTTTTACATTTAGCCAGTTTCTAAAAAGTGGGCTTCAGTGTGTTTACTTTAAGCCTGAAGTCCATATGAATTATAGACTGGCTGCAGATATTGCATCTAACAACATACATTTTCTTTGCTATGCTTTAAAAATGTGTAAAGATGATTTTTGCCCAAGAAGTATTTTTAAATGCTTGATTTGGAAACCCTTACTCATTGCTGAGTAGCAACTCATACTGAAGCAAATCCCATTGACGTCAGCAGCACTGCTCCTGGGTAAATGCTAGTAGCATGAATAAGGGCTGCAGAATTCAGCCCACAGAACCCGATCCAGAGTCTGCTGAAGTCAATGGGAAATATTTCCACTGGCTTCAATGGGCTTTGGAGCAAGCCCTAAATCTACCGAACAGCTCTGTTCATATGCTGAGAGGCAGGAAAAGGAAAGCATGTGTGTGGGGTGGGGGTATAATCATTACTGTGATGACGAACCTGATTCATCTGTTATATGTAAATGTACCACGTGACTGGTTACAACTTGGTCTGGAAGGAATGACTAGAAACCACATGTTCAGGCAAACAAAAGATATTAAGAGTGCCCCTTGGCTGAGTTTTCCATATGTCAAAATGATAGCTCAGGGCTTTCTAATTCTACTGTTATCACAAAATTAAAAACAAACACAAAAATTTACACTAATGCTCCTATTGTTGTAACTTGGCAATGCTCTCAAGTTCCATGAGGAAACCAGAGGAACACTGCAGAGATCTGCAGCCATGTTTCATAATACGCTGTCACAAGACTGATGTTTACCTTCTGGCAGAAAGTGCATTTTCAGTCCATTTGTATAATTCTTTTAGCAGTGTTTATGTAGTCTTTTTATGCCTATAGTTATTCCTGATGTTTTAATCCTCATACTATAAGTTACTGCAGAGGACACCAGGAAAAATTTGTGTGTGAACCACGTTCACTGAAAAGCAGATTGCAACCAGTTTTTACAGTGAAGCAAACTTCAGACTTGATGCCAGAAACCAAGTGTACCCAAGTACACTTGTTATGGCATCTGGAATATCTGCTATACATCAATGACCACCCAGTCCTGTCTCAACTCACAGTTGCTGAAAGTCAGCTGGCTCATATGTTCTTAGGGTAAGTCAAGTCAAGGCAAGTCAAGTAAGTCAACCTAGTTTGCTCTAGCACTTTGTGGGAATGTGAGGTGGTCATGGAGCCACCAATACTGACATATTACAGATTCTTTTCAGAGATGGATTTGATTTGTTTTTCAATGTGTGATGTTTTAGTATGTTCTGCACTTGGAATTAATCTATCTGGAATTTGCTAGGTTGATTATCCTCTGGAAGGCGGAGGGGTTTGCCACCTTATGGTGTGTGCATCACAGATCAGAAAACAGAGGGCAGGGCAAGATCACAGATGCAGAGCTCATACTGCATTCTTTTACCTCTGTACAGGAATTGTGAGATCAACAGTCTTAGCAATTAGGAGCTACAATCGGCTCACATCATCATCTATAGGGAGACAAGGGAGTATGTATCGGGTTTGTGGCAGACTGGTACCAGTGCCCGGGACATGGGCAGTCTGGCCTGGTTGAACAGCACTGTGTTCAGGAACCAGAGGCTAACAGACAGGTCTGAAGTCAGGAGCTATGTCTCAGAGTCAAAAGTTGGAGCCAGGGTCAGACAGAAAACACGAACCCAAGTCAATGGTCAGCACTGAGTTGTAAGCTAAAGAGCCATAGCCTAAGTTCAGAGCCGGAGCAGTCAGAAACCAGGGCAACAGGGTTCAGGGACCAGGGCTGGAGCAGGAGCCAGGAACAGGGCAAGGTCAAAGTCAGGAACTGGGGATAAAGCCAGGAGTCAGACAGCATAAAGCAGGGTCTGGAGCAGCAGCAAGCGAGGCTCCACAGTGTTGCACAGACAACTTCCTGTGTCTCTTTCCCGCTTAAATAGTGGATCCAGCCCAATCAGGGACTCCGGAGCTCCTCCACTCAAGCTGCTGTGGGCAGTGCCTTTAGTGGAGGATAAGGCCTTAGAGCTCCCAATTCTCCAGTCACTAGTAGAACCATCAGGTAGTGGTGTGGATGCAGCAGTGGCCCGAGTGCCCATGGGACCAGGTTCAGAACTGGTGGATCCTTACAGTGGGCTGCATCTGTGATGGGCTGCTGAGACAGGGAGTGCTGAGCTTTGGGGGTAGACCTGGGAAGCTGGATAGATGCTCAGGAAGGATATAATGGAAAACAGGATCAATGGAGGGGCTGAGGCTGCTCCTCTCTCATGCTAGCTGAGTGTGCTCCACAACTTTGCTGAGAGCTGCTGTGACGTGAGTGTCCCTTTGCATGGGAGAGGTGGGTATCTTAATTTACATCACCCTTCTGCCACTTACCTGCCTGTGGTGGGGTTTTCACCCTACACTAGCCTAGAAGAAGTAAATGGGGCTGAGAAGGGGCCAATTAAGTGAACAGGCCAACCCTGAGGGAATTAGATGGCCTAAGTAACCCCAAATCGATGATGGAACCCAGAGGAGAAGGAACAGGCGGGGCTAGTACAAAGCCAACAAGTTGGCTGCAGAAAAAGATGGCAGAAGGGGCCTGCAGTGTGGAAGGCTGCAGTCACTCTCTGGACACTACAGAGGGAAAGAAGGAAACCCAGAGAGAGAGAGAGAAGCAGCCCTGGGATCCAGGCTCTGAAGGAAGGGTTTACCCAGAAGGGTGGTGGAGTGGAAGCCTGAGAGAAGCGGAGTAGGAAACATCTCAGGGAAACAGCGTCAAGAAGGGATGTTGCAGAGCTTGGCTGCTGATCAGAGTCCCTGAGCTGGAACCCTGAGTAGAGGGTGCGCCTGCGTTCTCTTACCAGCCACTGGGGAAGTGGTACAATCAAAGCAGTGGATTTGAAGGATGGTTTGTCCTGTGGGACTTTGATATCCCAAAAAGGGGGTGGGGGGGAAACAGTGACCAGGCCGGAGAGCCAAGCCACAAAGAGGGAGCACCCCATGCCAAGAAGAGAGAGCACCCTGAGTCACAGAAAGAGGCTGTGTGGCACACACATGAGCAACAAAAGGGGATGTTGGATCTGGAAGCAGTTAATCCCTAGAGTAGCCAAGTGGAGGCATCCTACCAGTGAGTGAGCAATGAGCACCCTGGGACAATGCCTCCATACAGATATGTCCATTCCCCCCGCCACCCATAAAGAGCATTTAGGCTCCTTCTACCACATCACCATTTCATTTTCACCCACTGACCCCATCTGAGAGCATATGTTTCACTGAAATATCTGATGGTGTGTGCTACACCACTACACCTTCAAGCCCAATTTGATTATTTTTTGATGCATGTCATAGAATCATAGGACTGGAAGGGACCTCGAGAGGTCTTCTAGTCCAGTCCCCTGCACTCAAGGCAGGACTAAGTATTATCTAGACCATCCCTGACAGGTGTTTGTCCAATCTGCTCTTAAAAATCTCCAATGATGGAGATTCCACAACCTCCCTAGGCAATTTATTCCACTGCTTAACCACCCTGACAGTTAGGAAGCTTTTCCTAATGTCCTACTTGAACTCCCCTTGTTGCAGTTTAAGCCCATTGCTTCTTGTCCTATCCTCAGAGGTTAAGAACAATTTTTCTCCCTCCACCTTGTAACAATCTTTTATGTACTTGAAAACTGTTATCATGTCCCCTCTCAGTCTTCTCTTCTCCAGACTAAAGACCTTCAATCATTTTTGTTGCTCTTCTCTGGACTTTCTCCAATTTGTCCACATCTTTTCAGCTGAGGTCTTGTCAGTGTGGAGTAGAGCAGAAGAATTACTTCTAGTGTCTTGCTTACAACTCTCCTGATAATACATCCCAGAATGCTGTTTGCTTTTTTTTTGCAACAGTTTTACACTGTTCACTCATATATAGCTTGTGATCCACTACAACCCTCAGATCCCTTTCCACAGTATCCTTCCTAGGCAGTCATTTCCTATTTTGTATGTGTGCAACTGATTGTTCCTTCCTAAGTGGAGTATGATGCATTTGTCCTTACTAAATTTCATCTTATTTACTTCAGACTACTACTCTAGATTATCCAGATCATTTTGAATTTTAATTGTATCCTCCAAAACACTTACAACCCCTCGCAGCTTGGTACAGTCCACAAACTTTATGAGTGTACTCTCTATGACAACCATTATCTAAACCATTTATGAAGATATTGAACAGAACCGGACCCATAACTGATCCCTGTGGGACCTCACTCGATATGCACTTCCAGCTTGACTGTGAACCGCTAATAACTACTTTCTAGGAAAGGTTTTCCAACCAGTTATGCACCCACCTTATTGGAGCTCCATCTAGGTTGTATTTCCCTAGTTTGTTTATGAGAAGGTCGTGTGAGACAGTATCAAAAGACTTACTAAAGTCAAGATATACCACATCTTCTGCTTCCCCCCATCCACAAGGCGTTACCCTGTCAAAGAAAGCTATTAGCTTGGTTTGTCACCATTTGTTTTTGACAAATCCAGGGTGACTGTTACATATCACCTTATTATCTTCTAGGTGTTTGCAAATTGATTGCTTAATTATTTGCTTCATTATCTTTCTGGGTACAGAAGTTAAGCTGACTGGTCTGTAATTCCCCGGGTTGTCCTTATTTCCCTTTTTAGAGATTGGCACTCTATTTGCCCTTTTCCAGTCCTCTGGAATCTCTCCCATCTTCCATGATTTTTCAGAGATAATTGCTAATGGCTCCGATATCTCCTCAGCTCCTTGAGTATTCTAGGAGGTATTTCATCAGGCCCTGGTGACTTGAAGACATCTAACTTGTCTAAGTAATTTTAACTTGTTCTTTCCTTATTTTAGACGCTGATCCTGTCGCATTTTCATTGGCATTCACTATGTTAGATGTCCAATCGCCACCAACCTTCTTGGTGAAAACCAAAACAAAAAAGTCATTTTGCACTTCTGCCAGTTCCACATTTTCTGTTATTGTTCCTCCCCCCTCTTCTTCTTCTTCCTCCTGCTTCTAATGTATTTGTAGAATGTTTTCTTATGTTTCTAGCTAGTTTAATCTCTTTTTTTTTTGCCTTGGCTTTTCTAATTTTGTCCCTGCATACTCGTGTTATTTGTTTATATTCATTCTTCGTAATTTGATCTAGTTTCCACTTTTTGTAGGACTCTTTTTTGAGTTTCAGATCACTGAAGATCTCCTGGTTAAGCCAGGGTGGTCTCTTCCCATACTTCCTATCTTTCCTATGCAGTGGGATAGTTTGCTCTTGGCTCTTAATAACGTCTCTTTGAAAAACTGCCAACTCTCTCAAACTGCTTTTCCCCTTAGACTTGCTTCCCATGGGATCTTACCATGTCCAATCGCCACCAACCTTCTTGGTGAAAACCAAAACAAAAAAGTCATTTTGCACTTCTGCCAGTTCCACATTTTCTGTTATTGTTCCTCCCCCCTCTTCTTCTTCTTCCTCCTGCTTCTAATGTATTTGTAGAATGTTTTCTTATGTTTCTAGCTAGTTTAATCTCTTTTTTTTTTGCCTTGGCTTTTCTAATTTTGTCCCTGCATACTCGTGTTATTTGTTTATATTCATTCTTCATAATTTGATCTAGTTTCCACTTTTTGTAGGACTCTTTTTTGAGTTTCAGATCACTGAAGATCTCCTGGTTAAGCCAGGGTGGTCTCTTCCCATACTTCCTATCTTTCCTATGCAGTGGGATAGTTTGCTCTTGGCTCTTAATAACGTCTCTTTGAAAAACTGCCAACTCTCTCAAACTGCTTTTCCCCTTCGACTTGCTTCCCATGGGATCTTACCTACCAACTCCCTGAGTTTGCTAAAGTCTGCTTTCTTGAAATCCATTATCTTTATTTTGCTGTTTTCCCTCCTGCCATTCCTTAGAATTATGAACTTTACCATTTCATCATCACTTTCACCCAAGCTGCCTTCCACTTTCAAATTCTCAGCCAGTTCCTCCCTTTTCGTCAAAATCAAATCTAGAAGAGCCTCTCCCATAGTAGCTTTCTCCACCTTCTGAAATAAAAAATTGTCTCCAATACATTCCAAGAACTTGTTGGATAATCTGTGCCCTGTTGTGTTATTTTCCCAAAAGATGTCTGGGTAGTTGAATTCCCCCATCACCACCAAGTCCTGTGCTTTGGATGATTTTGTTAGTCTGTAGTAGACCCTATCATGATAATACCCTTGTTTTTACCTCTTTTATTTTGTCTCCTATTTCCATCTCAACCTCAGTCCAAGTATATACATTTTTAATATATAAGGCAACACCTCCTCCCTTTTCTCCCTGCCTGTCCTTCCTGCAAATTTGGATCCTATATTTTTTCACATAACATGCACAGTACTTTATCTTTTTCTTTCCAGCACTCCCTTGTGTGCCCTTGTCTTTTGTCAGTTCTTTGGTTTTCCCCCAAGCAAAGCTAAGGATTTAGTAAACAACACAGGCCCTATTCACTATAAAATTAGACCTCTGTAGGTGTGAGCAAAATGCTACGTCTTGGCGTTCACAGAGTGTCATCTTGAAGCCAAAGCATTCTCCATTCACAATTTCTTTGGTTTCACCCCCCCTTATAGCTTGCACTCGGTGGGAAACAACTTTCCTATCCTACAAGAGTTTGAGATTTCAATTTTTTTCCCATCCAAATGTGGGGTGAAAAGTAAATCTACAATTTTTGAGAACCAATAATCCAAACATTTTTTTGGATCCGGTAAATCAAAATATGTTTCAATTTTTACTTTTTATAATTTTAAAACAATTTTTACTGTAAGTTAACTAAAATGTCAAGAGCCATTTTGAATCAAAAATAAAACATTTTGTTTGTCAAAATGGGGCATTTCTACAATTTCAGAACTGTTTTTCAAAAAATTTTCGAATTAGGTTTGTCTAAACCAGCCCTTTCTGGTATTTTCTGTTGGCGGTGGGTGGGTGGGGACATTTTGTTGGAAAATTCCTGAGCAGCTCTACTGATAGCCAAAAAGTACACCACAGAGACGTTAGCGATGATACCAGGAAAATTTCCCTGTGGATATATGAGGGATCCTCTGATTACAATACAGGAAAAATGGGCTTCCAGAGGCCGCTTTGCAGCAAAATCAAGATGCAAAATTTCTGTGGGGCGTTTGAAAGCATTTCATAACATAAAAATCTGAGGAAGAAAAAGAAATTTTGATCAATGGCATACTGCCTTCGACCTAAGCAAAAGAACCCCCACCAGTCAAAAAGACCATCTGTTTTCCTGTAAAGCAGAAGTATGCTATGTTTTGACAGCTGGGGTTCATGCTTTTGGCAGGATTAATTGCCAGCCTGAAAAATATTCATCAGTTGGTTGCCAGTTTTTTTGTCCTTTTGATTGAGCTTTAATGATGGAGGAGAAGGCGCTGGAGAGATCTGAAGCATGAGCTCTCTACCCCAAATCTGCACTCTGTGGCCTGAACTCACACGATTGGAAGAAAAGGCTTCCCTCACGGGCCAAGTTTCTGGTGAATCACTTGATGGTCACAAGATCAGCCTTCTAAAGCGTGGAAAGCTGGAGATCGTTAGTGGTGACTACAGCCCGCTATAGTGCGTTGAAAAGAAATGGATCTTTCACAGGACAGAACTTATTCTTTTAGCTTCTTATATTTTTGATGCAAAACTTGACAATGTTACTACTTTTGTTTTCTACATTCAGAGGAAATCAGACTAGAAGAGGAACTAAAGCGTGGTGCTTTTTTGTAATTTACTTTTTTAGTTTTGCCATGCTTTATTTTTTTTTTGTCTCTCACTTTCTTCTCAGGTGAATGTTTCAAAGCAAAAAAAAAAAAAAAAAATTTGTATCACTTCATCTCTACCAAGATTATTGAATTCCACTTCCAAAAATGTAGTGTTAGTCATATTGAAAGTCCTTAGCTTCTTTTATATTTACTTGTCCCAAAGTGACCTCTATTTTGGTCATTTAATATCTAATAAAGTCAGTGGGAGTTGAAGGTGCTCAGCACCACACAATTCAGACTGACCCTCCACTTTCTGAAAGAAGAATTCAATTTTTTAGTAGATACAAAGTGATAAAAATCCTTTTCACTTTCACACAAGTTAATAATATATGAAAAAGCTGCAAAACAGATTTTAAAACTTAGTCATTGGGAACTGAGGGGGCTCTGACTCTTGTAGGATCAGGTCCTTTATGCAGAATTTTAGTACTATACACTGAACCTATCAGTCTGGTGATTTAGAGTCACAGTTTAAACAGGCAATCTGGATGAAGACTTTTACTATGAAATAAGGAAAAAGACAGTCTAACACTTTCTCTTATTTTACCGAGCCAAATTTTCAAAGGGACTTCTATCCAACCTCCAAATTTGCATCTGTAACTTTGTGAGCATAACTATTTTTGTGCTAAATAACCTGAATTTGTACAAGCAAGTGACACAGGTGAGGAAAAAGACATCTATCCCCTCTATTATCTACACGATTTGTACATGCAAAACTGTAGGTGTTTGTTCAGAGGCTTTTTCTGAAAATCTCGTTACCTTAACACCAATAAACAGCAATATGATATGTTTTCCCCATTCCTGTGATCTGTTTAACAGATTTACGCAGCTCCTGCATAGATTCTAGGAACTCATTTGTTAGTTTTACCCTATTTTAAAGCTGCAAACAGATTTTTTTTCTGCACACTTAGAACAACTGTTTAATTTTGGTTTGCCACTTTTCAAACATTTTTGTACATTCTGGCTGTTAAAGCAAAAAAGAGCCAGTAAAACTTATGATAAATTAACAGGCTACTCACAAGAGCAATCACTTATCCTCAACTTTAGCAGACACGGTGCCAGACGTTTACAGGAATTTAATCAAAATTCTCATCAAAAATGAAATGAGTGGATTTTACAGAAAGTTTAATTAGAGTGGTCAAACCACCCAGTGTGACTTGCTTGATTTGATTAAAGTAATAAGGAGCATGTTTAATGAGAAATGGATTAATTCATTCAAATAAGCGGCTTTATCAGAGGTGCTAAACAGTGTGTGTGGGGGGGGGGCGGCGATATATATTAAATAACAGAACACAGGTCTTTAGTTTCATTCTCTTGCTGAGATCTCTCTCTCATTCAGAAAGTTTAGTAGGGATCACAGCTACAGATCGAGTTAGTAGCTACTTAGTAATTAACTAGATAAGTAACTGAAGAAACTCAGACACAATCTCTACCATAAAATGAAGCAGTTTGCATTCACTTTTATTTTTCGTTATCTTCCCTCTGACCCAGTGACATTTTAGGGAGTCTCTGTTCAATCCACTGGAAAGGGATTTGTTTGGGCACCTGGAGCGGTGATATTTTGTTCCTGGAGCAGAACAGTGTTTACCTATGAACCCCATAATGGCTTGTGATGGGAGGTCTGTGGTGAAACCATTAAGCAGGAAACTACAATTCCCCACTGCCCCCTCCCCACTGAACATCTTCTTTCCCCTGGCTAGGTAGAAGGAAAGACCCTGGCCCAGGAAATGACAAGGCACTTCTGACAAGGGAAAATGATTCCCATTAGCCACATTCCCCCTGCACTTCCCTTTTACCTGGCCATGTAAGAGGAAGGACCTGACCCAGAAAGTGATTGGGCACTCTCGGGAAACAGCAGTCACCTGGTGAGCCAGAAGCTGGAAAGCAGCCAGTTGCAGGGACCTCCCAGGAAATGCATGCAGAGCTGCATGTGGAACAGGCTGCTGGACATGACAGCTGGGTGCAAGTCTGTATGAGGAATATGAGTAGAGGTCTACTTGAATTGTAGGGGTCTACTTAAATTCCATGCCACCTTTACTTCTCTTCTGCTGCTGCTGGCTGGCAGTGCTGCCTTCGGAGATGGGCACCTGGGCAGCAGCCACTGCCCTGCCTTCAGAGCTGGGTGGCTGGAGACCAGATTTCATGGTCCATGATGCAATTTTCATGGCTGCGAATTTGGTAGACCCCCTTCCTCATGAGGGAGTAGCGGTAGCTGGGCAGGGAGCAAGTGCAAAGGGGCCCCAGGGAGAGACACACCATTAAGCGATTCTGGCCTGGAAACCCACAAACTCCCATTTCCTTGAACAGAGACTGGATTGGAGAGGGCACCCCAGGCTATAGGTCTGAAGAGCCCTAATTCTTGATTGGGCTGCCACAGAAGGCCCAACCAGAACCGCTATTGCTCATCTTGAACTGTAACTGGTTAACCCTCTGTACCCAGGGTATTTGCCAGCTTCTCTTTTCCGGCCAGCCCTAGTAAAATACCCTTTCACTTCGCCTAGGTCTAGCTGCTGAAGCACTTTCAGGGCTTGCCTGAGTCGTGGTACATCTGGCAGGCTACTGGTGCCTGAGGGGTTTGGTGTCCTACAGCACTGAGCAACTATGATAATTACAGGGCTTTCTCCCCCATCTGGCTTTAGCTGACCCTCTTCCCTGGTGTGTATCATGTGTCCCTCTCCCTGTCCTTTGCCCAGACTTCATAACTCCCACTGTGCCCCTCATCCTCTTGTTCTACCCCTTTGCTTCCACCCCTCCTGCTGTTCTGTGCAGTGACTCCTGTTAAACCTCTCAACTTCCACTATTGGCCTGTCTCTCCTCTTGGGCCTCCCATACATTGTTGCCTCTTTGATTTCTGTTCTACTTGCTTCCCTTTATTCTGCCCCCAACCTGGTATTCCTGTGGTGTCTCCCCTGCTTCAGGGAGGGATCCGTTAGTCCTAGGGGAGAGAAATGTGGGAGAAGCTGTAAGGCTGAAGGAAGACTGCAATTGCACAGTTAACTTGAACCCCTGCAATGGGCCAAATTCTGCCTTCTGACCTGCGAGTAGCTCCCAGGAAGTCAATGGATGTTCGACTCCTTTGAAAATCAGTGACCTTCACATAGTGCCTAAATATGAATTTAGTTTCTGAAGTTCGCCAGGTTAGAAAGTTTTGGCCAAGATGTTTCAAAAATAGGTTGAAACAGAGGATTGATGTCTGAGATTTTAAAAGCTGTCCCTGGGGATTAAATGTAATGGGAGATGAGTGGCTCTATCCCCTGCGCTGCTCTGAAAAACTCAACCTTGGGGATTACTTTTGCTGCCTCCCTTTAAACCACAATGAGATGGTCTCACAACAAAATCTGAGGATGTCTGGACTGTGCTCATATCTGAACTGTATGACTGACCTCTGTCTCTATCCAGACCTGAATCTCAACTTTGTGGCTCAGGCTCTTCTCTAGTAACAGGTGGCTTTAAATTTGTTACTAGCCTAAATCTCAATTTCCTAAAAATTCTATTCAGATTTTATTCTGATTGTGCAGAGAATAGGTGCATAGCTTGGACTGGACAAGCTTCAATCACTGCTTCTAAGAAGAGGGGATAAGATAAGAATGAAATGCAATATGAATAGGTTTGGGGTCTATTGCTCAATTCACATGACAGTTATATGCCTGTCTTTCCCTCAGAAGGAGAAGAACAAGCCTCTAAGATTCCAATTTACCATTTTAATAATCACTTCCTCTTCCACACTTTTTTGCAAGGACTATCAGTTTTCAGGAATACTTTGCATTTCTGAAATATGTAGTTAGTTTATTGATTATTGTCCGTAAAGATCAAATAACCATATGGCTTTTATTTTCCCTCAGACAAAGTCAATAACTTTAAGATTTATATGTTTGGATGAATTTACAAATATTTTAGAAAACAACACAGTATAACTGGGCCTGTGTAGTTTTAATGTGGAATCTTACTAGAAATGTATCAACAAAAATGTATGGACATTTGGATTCCTTTTTGAGCTTTTTAAAAAAATACCAAAATCCCACTGCATTAGGTCCTGATGAGGAACACATTTCTGAGGCAACATAGATCTTCCACTAAATTTGCCAATATACTGTAGATTTTCTTTCCCTTACAAAAGTAGTAACTCGGGTTGCAAGTAAAAAAGTATTATACCGGTCATGTATCATGGAACATTCAGTGTTAGTTGGGAATTCATTCTTTGGAAACAGATACCTAAATTTCACATCCAGGGAAGAATTCAATGCCCTTCTCTTTATTGAAAGACATCAGGAAGATACTCAAGAGAGAGGATTAAGAGGGGATTTTAAAACTCGCATTCCTCATCTTTGTGAAACTAGTATTTATCTGTGAACCTGAGCACATGTCATATTTACCAAGTTTCCTTCAGCACACTCAGGAGATCTCCAAACATAGCATTATTGTGGATGCAGTAAATGTTTATCCCATGCATGTCTGTCACTATGGAATGACTTAGTGAATTTAGAAAAAAATATATTCTGCAAATCCAGGAGAAAGCTAGACTCCTCACCTCTCATGCTGTTCAAACACAAGCCACAGCTTGCTTCCAGGCAGAGTTTATCAGTAGGCTCTGCTATGGTGTCCAGTGAACAACTCTCAGAGTTGATATATAGGAACTGTTTGCAAAGGGTAAACTCTGGGTGAAAGCAAAATATTTGTTAAGAGTCTAAAAGGCTGAGAATGTTTAAAGCCCTGGCTTTCATTAGCAACACGTTTAAGGAGCAGACATTGAAATATTGTTTCCAATGTTGATTCCTAGAAGCTTGAATCTACAATGTATCAATCACATACTGCAGTGAGTCATATTTAATCCAGTTCTCTGTTTCACTGAACCATGGCAATGCAATTTTCTGAAAGAAATGGAGATGTTTACAGAACTGTTAACAGCTCCTACCATTTACATGTCAGTGTTCTATTATGCTTCCATCACCAGCACCCAAGGCTTGTACCTCATAAAACTTCTTCCATGTAATTAGGCAGATAGTTTCTGACTTGGCCACCTGGTTGTGAAGCCTGTCTCTTCAATAATGTGTTTCTATGCTATTTCAAATCTGTAAGATTCAGACACCGACCATGTAAAGTGCCGGAAGGTAGAAATGTAACAGATTAACAGCAAAATTCATTTCTCATGTGCAAGTGGATAACGCTACAGTATAACCAATGAACAGACTTAAAAAAGTATGAAAATAGTTGTAGATGTGGATGCCCAGTGGTTACATGATGAAATGCTGCTTCTGCCTCTCATAGAAAACCTGGTGAGCAAAAGCATCTCTTGATGTTTGTCCTTTGCTTCCCTTATTTACACGTTGGCATGGGGGACCGTTGACACTTAGAGGATTGTTTCTATATCTTTTTCTATGACAGTGAGCTAGGAAAAACCTTAGTCTATAAATGCAGCAAGCTTGTTAAACATGCGAGTTTGACAGATTAACCAGGGGAAGTATCACATCTCTCCTCACACACACAAGAGGCATTAATCAAAAATATATGGTTTTAGCAAGGATGTTCGGTGGAAACAGAAGAAGAAAATAAGTCAGCTATCATTCAAGATTTTCAAAAAGGCACTCTGCTTCCCCCACTGCTAAATTACACCAGAGAAGGCAATTACCTTTTCATTTTTCCTCTCCTCTGCTTTGCAGGAGGTGTTGGTTGGGCTGGAAGTCACCAAGCTGCTGACTGGCCCATTTCCTGCCTCCCCGTTCAAGTTGGCCGCACTGACATTTGGAGGAGTAATGGCGGCTGCTGCTGAAGTGAGAGGAATGATGGGCCTGGCACACTGTGCTCCAGGAATAACTTGGACAGGGGACTGGTGGACGTGTTGTGGAGAAGCCATGGAGTGTGATCTAACCACAGTGGCTGGGAGACGGGATGGAGAGTTCTGGGTTCTCAGTGGTGAGACAGTTGCCGTGGGCCGCTCTGGTACCTGGGCAGAAGGGTGTGCTACTGAAGAATAACAGGGGGAAAACAAAGCAAAGAATGCAGCTTGTAAGTACTGACACAGGTCAAAGTAACAGATAATTTTATTTACTTTATGATAAACTTACTTTACTCCCTAGTGTTAAACTGTTCACAGGAGAGGTAAAAGTTTGTCTTAACATCAGAATGTATTGTATTGGAAGAAGAGCGGGGTAAAATTTTTCATCCAAACCTATTTTTGCTGAAAAATGCAGATTCAGGTCAACCAAAACATTGTGTGAATTTGTGTCGACTTTGGCCAATTGTTTCAGTCAAAGAAAAGATTTCAGTAATGTCTAAATCAATCATTTTGACATGTATAAAAGTGACACTATTTGGTTTTCTGGGCTAGATTCATAAGGGCACCATTCACAAAAATGAGGAAGTTGTGGTGCTGCCAGCCTCCCTTGAACCCCAACAGCCCCATGCGTAGGGCACTCACTTAGGACATAGGAGGCAGGTTCGCATTCCCACTCTGGAGCAGGGCCTTGAACCCAGGTGAGTGTCCTAACCACCAGGCTATTGGCTATTCTGATGTAGTTTTCTCTCAGTCTATCCTGCTGAAGCTGTTCTACTTTGTATAAAATACCTGAATGGTCATTAGACCCCAGACAGAGAATGAGAGTGACTTTATAGCCCATGGTTAGAGTACTTACCCGGGAATGGGGACAGGTCCCTGCCCCAATAAAAATTTAAGTATTTTATACAAAGTGGAACAGCGTTAAGGGAGAGTGAAAGAAACCTACCGTACTCTAGGATAGCCTGTAGCCCCATTCCCGCATGGGGATTCAAACTTAAATCTCCTGTCTCCCACCTCCCGGGCGAGTGCCCTAGCCACTGGGATTTCAGGTATAAGAGTGTGTGTGGGGAGGATGGGAGACAGCACCACTACCAACAAAAAATATGGGGTTCAGGTTAAACAGATTTTTTTCTCCAATTTTTCAGAACTGCCAGTGAATCAAAAAATCAGTTATGTGGCTCTACCTGAAAGTCTTTCCCTCATATGAAACACACAGTGTTTTAAAATAAAAACCCACAATTCCCACCACATCTTGTAAACAGCTCACTGAGTGTACTGTTGACTTCTACAATCATTGAGTGTCCATGGTATTTACTCTTCAAAGTAAACACGAATATACTCCATTTTAAAAATAAATTCCTACTTCACTCTAATAGTTACTGTTAACTTCTTGATCATTTCTGGAGCTCTCAACTGTTAAACCTATATCAGCGAGGACTAATTTAGATTATTAAAACTGATCTTGTATTTCTGAAATGTGATTTAAAGAAACCAAAAACTGTACTATATTTTAGCCTTAACAAAACGCATCGGCACTTTAAAAAATTTAATAACAAATTACTATGCTGTTCAAGACAAGTCAAGTAGTGCCAATCATTAAAGCACGTTTGAGATCAGCTTTGTTTCTGCCAGGAAAGTCCTAAAGGGACTAAGCAAAATCATTTAGTATTCCTTCCCCAGATAGGTGAACTCCACTTCACCTCAGCAGATCACCACCAAGAACCAGAGAACTACTGCTCATCTATATAATAATAACTACAACACACTGACTATCAATGCCAGATCTCCAAGGATCCAGGAAACTACAGAATGCTTCATGTAGGGGGGAGGGATAGCTCAGTGGTTTGAGCATTGGCCTGCTAAACCCAGGGTTGTGAGTTCAATCCTTGAGGGGGCCATTTGGGATCTGGGGCAAAAATTGGGGATTGGTCCTGCTTTGAGCAGGGGGTTGGACTAGATGACCTCCTGAGGTCCCTTCCTACCCTGATATTCTATGATTCTATGTGTCAAAAAGTAAAGCACAGAGCTCCAGTTTCATTTCCATGCCTAAGTCTTTTCTGATCTCCCGGTGGGTTCATTGCTTTGTACAGTGGAGAAGAATATGCCGGAGTAGGCATTCCCAACACTTAAACAATTCAGTAGTTCTTTTAAAATCCCCTTTCTTAAGAATACTTTTTATGCAGCACTAAAACCAATCTGTGGAGTTCTGTCATGGGATATTACTGAACAGCATTATTCTAGTAAAATTCTAAAAAGGATTTTCTATTCATATCTGTCAGAATAGCACCTGCTCTTATATTGCTAGGGTTTAAAATGGCAAAGGGCATCACCCCCATGCTCAGTGTACAAACTGATCACCATCTGAGGTCATGAAGCAATTCCACCCCTAATCTTATTCCCATGTTATACACACAACACTGGGTGCCTGTTGAGATTTTTTTTAACGTCTTCTTGAAGCATCAGATATTACCCACCTTTGGAAGGCAGTCAACTAGATGGACACCTGTGCTAGATGGACCCCTGATATATTCTAGTACAGCAACTCCTATGTTGGTATGATTCTCTTTCCCAGTTATTCCCCGATCCAACAGAGTTTTTTTTAATCAATGTCGAATTTAGCAATCCACCAAACTGTCACTTATTTGTCTTGAATTTTTTTGTAACCTTGTCCTCTGGGAAGAGTAAGGGTCCACGAATTCAGATTTTCTCCAGGTTGTCATTTTCTTTTTTACTGGCTTCCCTACCTCGATCACCTAACAACATGTAATGAAATATATGGGCCATCTCCAAATGCAGGTTAGAAATGGGTAAAATTGATTTACTCCCACCTAACTCATCCCCTCCCAATCTTTATGTACAAATTGTATTTGTGGGTAGGCTAATCAAGCGGCACACTTGTTTGGGCTTTGTGTAATGTGCAAGCCCTCTACAAGCATAAGGCCAGTGTTCAAGGTCTGAAAATATTGTTACAGCCAGATTGGTTTCCAAGGTGAAATGGTATTTCTATAGATCTCTGGGATAAGAATACAAATGATGGAACTTCATTGCATGCTGCTACCCTCCTCTAGATTTAAGGTTGATTCAATAGTCATACTGACATGCTTTATTTAATACAGGCGCCAGTGTTTCTAGGCTTGAAGGAAACTGACAGTGCCAAAAACAGCAAAAGAAATGGTCGGAGAAGACTCCGCTGTAAGCAAGGCTTCGACAGTCTATTGCTGTCTTTGCTCTGAACATCTGTGGGTTTGGATTGTGCTGTGTCCATCATGCTATTACTTAGCAATGTTCACTGAAGACTGTTTTTGTTCTGGACGGCTCATATTTCATTTTCTGTATATTTCTACATTAGTGGATTTGTGAAAAAATTGATTTGTTATTCACGTATGAGGCAAGCCAACAAGAGCATGACTTGAATATTGTATAATTTTCTTTCATTGGAAGTACCTTTATTTTTTTTAAGACATAGGATTAAGTGTCTTTGCTCTGCAGGGACGAGATGCAGACGAGCTCTGTAGGATTTGGGCTACTGAACAGCAGCCTATTATGGCCATTGTGGATTGGTGAAAGTGAAATTGCACTGGAGTATTCCTTAAGTCAATGTTGGAAATTCTGCAAATTTTCCTCTTTACTCTGTGAGTTACATATTGTGTATGATATATTGTTGTTGTTTTTTCTGAAGTTTCAAAATAAACCTCAAATACCCATGGAAAGTATGAGAAGCACAAAAAATGAAGTGGCAGGAGAACTATTTTTCCTGAGTTATTCTGCTTTCTGACTACTCTGCATGCCAAGATGTTGGAAGGATATTGAGATGTGGTCTCAAAACCACATGGGACAAGGAGAACACAGGGAATGCTGGCAGGTAGCTTCTGAAGGCAGAAGGTAGCTACAAGGATTAGCTGAGAGATGGGAAAGGGAGGGTCTAATGCATCTACCTGGGCTAAAATTATCCTGCAACCACATCCTGTCTTATCTTCATGAGAATACTTCTTTATGGCAGCATGGCCATTTGAAGCAACAGGAGCTGCCTGAAAGGTTCCAGAGAGCCAAAGATATATTATACTGCCAGATCTGTGTAAACTGATGCTAACTTGGTTACTATTACAAGATACATGACATAGTGACATATTTAATGCTACTTTCCAAAAAGCACTTCATTCCTGCCTCCTGAGCCTTCCCAAACCATGAATATGTTTCAAATCATGCATAGTCTAACTACAACAGCTGCTGGTGATTAGACAAGCGATGGAGAGAAAATCTGGAGAACTTGCTGATCTGTTCATCTGAGGAAGAAGTAAGCACTTAGAGAACATTGATAAGGGACGCAAAGGGACACAAGGAGAACACTTTGGCCAGCAGACTTACAGACAGAAGAAAGAAGAAATTGTTTAAATCTATTAGGAACAAAAATAATCATAAAAGAATCATAAGAATGGTACTGGGCCATTGCTAGATGGTAATGGTAAAATTATCAGTAATAATACACAAAAGGAAGACACGTTCAATAGATATCTCTGTTCTGTATTTGGGGGGAAAACGGGTAATGTATGTGATGTTACACCCCATATTCTTCATAGAAATATGGTTATGATATGAATATGGCCTAACTACATATTTTATGCAAGATGCGTCTTGTACGGTTTCATTGGAAAGGTTATGATTTACTGAATGCGATTATCCAGCTTGTATGCATGTATCATTTCTGTATCTAAAGTTAGGCATACTGGCTACGTAACAATTACAACTGTGTGTGTATTTGGGAGACACCCACCAGACAACAGGCCATCAGCTTTGATGGGCCATTAGGAAGAAACAAGAAGACTTTAAAGATACAAATCTCTCTCCTTCCTGAGAGGCGTCCTGGGATGTAGCTGTGACACTACTAGGTCAGGTGGTCCTGCCGCCTGGTACTAAACACTGTCTTGGACTTCTAGTAATTTTCCACCAAAAGGAGAGGGCAGTCAAGACTGGGAAACAAAAGATTCCAGCCTTATGTAAATCTTATTTAAGGCTGGGGAGTAAGGCAAACAGGACTCTTCTCCGTTTCCTTCCTGCCCAAGAAGAAAGTCTGCTAAAAGTACCTGAAGAGACAAATTTCAGAGTAACAGCTGTGTTAGTCTGTATTCGATGAAGTGAGCATCCGATGAATGCATCCGATGAAGTGAGCTGTAGCTCACAAAAGCTTATGCTCAAATAAATTTGTTAGTCTCTAAGGTGCCACATGTACTCCTTTTCTTTTTTCTTAAAGAGACAAAGGAACTGAGCTGTGGGAAAGGCAAGGGCTGAATCCAGACTGAGACAGAGGAGTCTAGTCTGTAAACAGAAATAACTGGAACACTGAGCTAGAAACTGCATCCTGCCTAATTCAACATTTAGGGTGAGAAATTACATTTTGTAACCTGTTTCTTTTGTGAATCAAGCTTAGTTTGAGTGTTTTGTTTTATTTGCTTAGTAATCTGCTTTGTTCTGTTTGTTATCCCTTATGATCACTTAAAATGTACCTTTTATTGTTAATAAACTTATTTCTTGTTTATAACATAAACCCAGTTTGTGCAATCCATATCTGGGGTGGGGGAGGGGAGGGGGGCAAGAAGCTGTGCATATCTCTCTTCACATTGAGGGAGAGGGTGAATTTTTATCAGCTTGTGCTGTGCAGATCTTTCTATACAGAGCACCACAATATTATCTGGGGTTTACCTCTCCACAGTGGGTGTGCACGTGAGTGCTGGGTGAATCCTATCACACAGATCCGACTGCAGTCTGTTTCTGCAGCTGGCTGTGGTCTTGCCTGGGTGTGTGCTGGAAGGGGGCTTGAGAGCCTGGCACAGCAACCCAGTGCAAGGGAAACCCAGGCTGGCAGGGCAGGAGGGATGAGTGGGACCCCAGAACATCAACTGACATCCCAGAAGTGAGGGTCCAACCTGTCACAATGTAGTCATATATAACAACACTTTCTATTCTGCTAGTTTCTTAGGAGGATGATAAACTGTAGCTACTAAAGTTAGACATTTCTAAATCAGCAGGTCCAGATAGCTTGCATCCAAGAATTTTAAAAGAGCTGGGTGAGAAGCTTGCTGGACTGTTAATGCTGGTTTTCAGTAAGTCTTGGAACGCCACAAAAGTTCCAAAAGACTGGAAGAAAGTTAATGTTGTGCCAAGGATAAACAGGATTACCCAGGTAATTATAGGCTGTCAGTCTGACATCAATCCTGGGCAAGATAATGGAGCAGCTGATACAGGACTTGATTAATAAAGAATTAAAGGAGGATAATATAATTAATGCCAATCACCAAGGGTTTATGGAAAATGAATCCTGTCAAACTAACTCAGTATATATTTTATGAGATTACTACCTTTATCAACCAAAGTTGTAGTGTTGATGTACTATACCTAGACTTCAGTGAGGCATTTGACTTGGTACCACATGACATTTTGATTAACAAACTAGAAGATATAAAATTAACATGGCATATACTGTATGGATTAAAAGCTGGCTAACTGATAGGACTCAAAATGTAAATGTAAACAGGGAATCAAAGGTGCTTTTCTAATGGGGATCAGTTCTTGGCTCTACATTATTTAACATTTTTATTAATGACCTGGAAGAAACAAAGTCAGCACTGATACAGTTTGCAGATGGCACAAAAATTGTCAGAATAGTAAATAATGAAGAGGCCAGGTCACTAACACAGAGCAATTTGAATTGCTTGGTAAGCTTGGCTCAAGGAAACAGTATGTATTTTAATATGGCCAAATGTCAGCGTATACATGTAGGAACAAAGAATGTAGGCTATATTTGCACAATGGGGGCCTCTATCCTGGGAAGCAATGACTGTGAAAAAGACTTGGGGGTCACAGTGGTGATCAGCTGAACATGAACTCCCCATGTGATGCTGTGTCCAAAAGCACAAACAGGGAATCTCGAGTAGAAGTATTTGGCAATGGTGCGACCATTGCTAGAATACAGTGTCCCATTTTGGCTGTCCACAATTCAAGAAGGATGTTGATAAATTGGAGAGGGTTCAGAGAAGAGCCACAAGAATGGTTAAAGGATTACAAAACATGCCTTATGGTGACAGACTCAAAGAGCTCAATCTACTTAGTTTAACAAAGAGAAGGTCAAGGAGTGACTTCTTTACAGTCTAAGTAACTACATAGGGAATGAATATTCAATAATGGGCTCTTTAATCTGGCAGAGAAAGGTACAACACGATCCAATGGATGGAAGTTGAAGCTCGACAAATTCAGACTGGAAATGAGTATATTTTTAGTAGTGAGAGTAATTTAGAACAATTTACAAAGGATTGTGGTCGATTCTCCATCACTGGCAATTTTCCAATCAAGACGGGATGTTTTTCTAAAAGATACACTTTAAGAATTATTTAGGGGAAGTTCTACGGCCTGTGTTATACAGGAGGTCAGACTAGATGATCACAATGGTTCCTTCTGGCCTTGGAATCTATGAATCTTCTCTCTGAACTACAAAAAAATTAATTATGATAATTAGATTATATTGTAGAGTGACTTCTATGCATGTAAAGATATGCCACTATGCGTAACAACCAAAGAAATAGAGTGCATGCTGCTTTTCAATAAAATAAGATTTAGATTCATGGGTATTTGATTACTTTTCCACTTGGCCTGTGTTAAAAGGAGATCAGACTAGATGACCATAATGGTCCCTTCTAGCCTTAATCTGAGCATCTATGCTTTATATTGTAGCATACCTTGTCTAGTCTGTTCCGAATCTAAAATCTTCAGTTGCCAGCATTCCCAGTACTTCTCTAGCTCAGTCTTTAAACACAAGGGCTCAAGTCACCATAAAATATTAAAAACAAAACAGCTTTACATTTTGCCACAAAGATCTACCATGTAATTTACTTTTAATTCACTCAACATTGCAACTATTTAACATCAGGAAAGCAGCATAAATTCTGCTCCGGAAAATCCATGCTTTGCATCAAAAAGGAAAACTAGGAACAACAATGGCCCCCTGCCGTGCAAACCTCTTATTCACATTTCAAAGAGGTGGCACTATTTTTTGGACATCTTCCTTTGCCACCAGTGCTGAGTCCTCTTCTGCCTAATATAGAACTTTCACCCTTGAAGCCCAGTTCCTTAATTTTAAGTCACATATTACTTCCTTTGTGATAAGTGCAGTATTTTTTTTGTCAGTAAGCCAACTGGACTTAGAAACGTTAATCTTCTTAGTATGCAGCATGCTTTATTCTCTAAAATAAATTATGTAAATATTTGTAACCACTGTAATCTATTTCAGCTGTGACAACAGCACAATCTGATAAACACAACATATTTCCCAGAGATCAATAGAAGTCTGTAAATATTACAAGCAATAAAACATATCCTATTACAGACGGCTGAACTTTGACTAAAATGGAAGACTTGCAAAGGAAACCTGAAGGTACAATAGGATTCCAGTGGCTTGTTCATGAGGGATACAATGTCAAATTCTGAGAAGGTAAGGCAAGAGGTGTTAGGGAGACTATACATACCCATCTGCATGGCACTGCGAGTCTGGCTGACCATTTGCTGGGCTGAATACCTCATGCAATTATTCATCTGAGGAGACGCTGTCTGTTGTTGGGGATGTGTCTGAGGTGCAGTGATTGGAACAACAGGTCTGACAGCAGTGGCCGTATTTGTAAGACTTGCACCTCCTGGGGATCCTTTTATTGTCTGAGCCCCACCTGCTAAGCTATTCCTGGGCTGGCCACCTCCTATAGGCACTCTAAAGAGAAAGGAAGTGTAATGTGAAAACTCTGTTACGACATAGTTACTCATCTACTGCAGTGATTGCCATAAACTACCAGAAGTTCCCTGAAGTGGGACATGATACAAATTAAGTAAAATAAAATGAAGTTTAAGGTTAAGTATTATATTTTGTTTATGTTTCCCAGAAAAATATGTATTTTGGTGGAATTCTGCACCTTCTCCACTGCTCCCCACACGGGGGAATCTCTCAGGTTTGAATGTTCAGCACAAGATACAAATGTTATACGAACAGAAAGATCACCTTTTTCTCCTCCATTAACTTGTTTGAAATCCAGAATTCCTGCTTTAATTTATTCTAATAGGCATTTACATATTACCAAGTAAATCCAGAAGAAACGGATGTCGCCAAAATGCTGTTTTGTACAGCAAGGCTATTTTTGCAGCTGGCAATGGAAAAATAATTAAAATGAGCCGTGAAGATATTAATGTAGGGCCTGAGCTCCATGCAAATTTATATGGAAAAAAAGATGGGCAGCACCAAATCCCTACAGTCTGCCTGTAGAATCAGAATGATGATGTTCAGGTTTGGACTGGGAGCCTCAAAAACAGCTGGTTTGGTTGGCTTTGAATTTTCACATGAACCATTCACCCAGTTCTAATTCAGAAGCATGATAAGTGAGCCCAGAGGCTAGGTGAGCTCAACTGACCTTACTGGAAGGGAGATCTGTTTACAAGCAAACAACGAATCCCCCTACAAAATCCAGCCCTAACAGCTCACCCGCATTGTACACATGTTCCTTCCCTTACCTGCTTGGCCCTGGAAACCCTTTGATTATCCACGTTGTCTGGGCAAGCAGAGAGAGGAGGATGCAGGGCCAAGACTATTTCTTCATGCAGCCAGCTCATCAGAGCCCTGTTGCTCTGCTGACCAAGGTCTTCACCAGGGGTGGGCCCTCGGGCATAGGCATACTTTGACTTCTATTCTGGGGCCAGCAGGGATTGGGCCCCGCATGGTAGGGTCCAAGGAGGCAGCACCACCTCCGCCCTCTGACTCACCTCAGCAGGCCACTCAGCCTGTCTGGGCTGTGTGTGGTGGGGTTCAGCACCAAAAGTTTGAAAACCGCTCAGGGTACAGAGAGGGGGTAGCTAGGGGCTGTGTGCGGGAGGGAGGGTAATGCAGGGTGGAGGGAGGGGGTTGCTAGGGGCTGTGTGAGGGCAGGGGGGAGGGGGTGTAGCTAGGGGTTGTATGCGGGGGGAGTAGCTAGGGTGCAGGGAGGGGGTAGCTAGTTGCTGTGAGCAGGCAGGGGGGTAGCTCAGGGTGCAGGCAGGGGGTAGCTATGGGCTGTGTGCAGGCGGGGGTGGGGTAGCTCAGGATGCAGGGAGAGGAGTAGCTAGGGGCTGTGCACCAGGAGGGCTCCCCTATGGTCACTGCTCCCCAATGGCTCTGCCGGCCACAGAGCTGGGTCCCCCTGCCTGGGGGGCTCTTACTAGCTGCGTGAGCTGAGGAGCAGCAGCCACACCCCCGGGCACGAACAGCAGGCGAGGGAATGACGAGGCTGTCTGCTTCATGGTACCAGCCAGAGCAGCTGCCCGCACTGACCGATTCTGGCTTCCCACTTCTGACCTGGCCAAGGGCAAATGGCTTTGGTGCTATTCTGTTCTCATTGCCTTCCTTTGTCCACCTCACTGCACTGAGATCCACAAGAGGAGGAGAGAGAAGAGGGTTATGGGCAGAACATGAGGACATGACACAGGAGGGTGGGGAGAGAACCAATAGGGCTGGAGAAAATGGAGGGGAGAGATTGCAGGGAACAAGACCAAGGGAGAGGAGATAATGGAGGGGAGGGAAGACCAGGCTGTAGGAGGCTGGATGGGTGAGTGGACTTTAGAGAGAGAAATAGCTTAAGTGTAATAGGACAGAGAGAGGAGAAAGGAGGAGAGGGAGGGGAAACACTGAACATACAAATTAAACAGAGTGAAAGGCCAAACCAGAGAAGAAAATATTAAGTCCTAAAGAAAGAGAGTGAAGGGGGAAAACAATTAAAAAGGAATGAGGCTGAGGGAAAGCATGGACACACATGCTAAACGAGAGGATGCAAGAAGCTACAGTCAAAACATGTGAAGACAGGAAGATAAACAAGAGAAGGAAGAAAAATAATAGAAACAGATTCCTACATTTTTTCACTTTGTGTAAAGTTTGCCAATTTATGTTGTTTTGAATCCATCCTCATGGTGGTGTAACTAGGTTTTTTTAAAACTGGAAAATCTTGAACATTTCCCCCACCACTTCCAGACAGGGAAGAGGTGACAGGCTGTCTAGGTCCTTGCCGCCTTTGGTTGCTATGTGTCACCCTCAATGACATTGTGCAAAGTGGACAAGTAGGAAATGAGATTCAGAGAGAGCTGGGTAAATCACCTGCAATAGGCTTGATTCACCAATATAGCAACATACACGTCCCTCTGCTCGCAAGCAGAGATGCACCCTTGCAGGTTTAATAACACTGCTGGGGAATCCCATAGGAACCCGCCAGCAGAGGGAGCCTGAGAGATACTTGAAATTAGTACATTTCCTGGGTACCCTGTCCCTGTCCCCAACTGGCCGTGCACAGCCCTCCACCCCGCCCCCCCCAGCACACTCCTTTGTTTTGCTGGTTGGAGGAAAGGAAAACGGGTAAATCAAAGACTGTGACAAATGGGAGAGTTTGTTTATTATAGTATTTTTCTTGCTGTTTTCATTTAAGGTACTGCATATGTGAACAGACTGTTTTAATTACACGTTCATTTCTAATGGATCATAAAATGAATGATACAACTCATGTGGTGCAGAAAGCATTTTTGCCTTTTAGCACTTTTCAGTGTCTTATTCTAGCTACGACATGCTGCATTTAGCAAAGTCTTGCTGATCCGGATCACCAGTACCACAGCACGAACCTTTTACTTGTTAAGAGCTAAAGAGTCAAGTACCACAGGCAGCCAAGTTGGTGTATAAAAATCAGGTAAAGAAATTTAGATTAATGAATAATTCAGGCATTACAAAGCTACAACGTTAATTCTTTTGGCCCTGAAATGCAACCTTAGACCGTCAGCCAGACTACAGGTGGGGCAAAGTGAAAACAATGTTACAGTTATTCAGAGAGTCTAATCGATATTTATTTTGTTTTGGTTCAGGTTCCGATTCAATTGCAGTCAGTGTGTTGGGTTCAGTTCTGGTACAAGCCACCACAAAAAACCCAAACAATGGTTCAGTTATCGGTTTGAACCAATTTGAATCAAATATCAATCTTACTGGAAGTAAATTCAAAAAAGAGAGTTGAAACTTAAAATTGAAACTATTTTGATTTTTGACCATTTATCTTCAACTTTACATTAATTTTCCTAGTGTTTTTATGTTGTCAAATAAACAATTTTTTTTTATGAACAATTTGTTTGAGCAAACTAAAATAAGATCTTCTAATATTTGCTGTGTCATATTGGACTTCTGCGGTGAAAGGATAAATTTGAGTTTGGAGCCTGGGCCCTGCCTCAAGTGGGGCAACTGGTGGGAGGAAATGCCCCAGATACTGGAGATGGGTCAGAGGAGGCCTGCGTAAGGGGCAAAAGGGTTGGGGAGCCACTACCTTTTCCCTTGGGTTTGAAGAGTTATTGTTAACTTCTGGGACCAGGGAGGATTCTACCTCTTTCCTCCCCAGGGGCAGTCTCAGAGATCTGCCTCTGGGGCCCCCTGCTGCCTCATGTGCTATGCAGGCTGCTCCTAAACTTCCTCTCTCCCTTCCTACTCTTGTGGGATGGCCTCCTTCTGTTCTCATTCTCATGTCATTCTTTTCTCATTACAGTAGATCCTCAGAATTACAAACACCAGCATTATAAACTGACCAGTCAACCACACACCTCATCTGGAACTGGAAGTACACAATCCGGCAGCAGCAGAGACAGGGGAAAAAAAAAAAAAAGGCAAACACAGTACAGTACTGTGTTAAACGTAAACTACTAAAAAAATAAAGGGAAAGCAGCATTTTTCTTCTGCATAGTAAAGTTTCAAAGCTGTATTAAGTCATTATTCAGCTGTAAATTTTTGAAAGAACCACGATGATGTTTTGTTCAGAATTTTGAACATTTCAGAGTTACGAACAACCTCAACTTCCGAGGTGTTTGTAATTCTGAGGCAGAGGGAGATTACAGGTTTGTGGGACCCTGGGCCAGAGCAAGTGGGGGTCCCTCCTCCCATTTCTGCCTGCAGTTCCCTCCATCCCCCCAGCGCTTCTGCCGGGGAGCTAGATCAGGGCACCGGGGCTTCCCCTGCCCACCCAGTGCTCCTGCTGGGGAGCGGGGTCAGAGTGCGGGGTCTTGCTGTGGGCGGGCAGAGCAAGTCAGGGTGTGCCCATTTTTCCAGGGGCCCCCCAATTGGCTGAGGCCCCTGGGCACGGGCCCCGTTGGCCCAGTGGCTAATCCACCACTGACTGCTCTGAGGTTCTACTGTATACTTTCTAGCACCAGTCACATGTCTATTTATTTTGTTGTCTTGTTTTATAATGAAAATATGGTCACAGTAGTTTTTTTAGAATATTGAGCTTAAAAATGCGGAACCTTTAACCCAGTAGCCCAATTTTTTTTTTAGTTCAGTTCCAATTCAGGTTAAGTAAGTAGGATAAAATTAAATAAATTGGTTAGTCTCTAAGGTGCCACAAGTACTCCTTTTCTTTTTGCGAATACAGACTAACACGGCTGTTACTCTGAAACCTGATAAAATTATTGTTTCAGTTCAGTTCTGGTTCAAGTATACCAGTTTGAAATGGTTCTCTGGTTTGGTTTTGGTTTGACACCCTTCATTTATTTACGTTTCTCTTTATAATTTATGCTTGTCTTTAGTTTTCTATAAAATGCTGTCAGAAACCACCTTTGTTTTGGTTTTGCCAAACAAAACTCTGACCAATGAAATTTTGCAAAATCCAAAACTGTGTTTCTTCTCACTTCATTCTATTTTTGAAACACAGATGGCTGAAACAGAATAATTTATCAAACACACCTTCCACCTCTGAACTTTGGGGGTTTCTGATAAAATTGAACCTCAATTCAAGTGACCCTGCAGTTTTAGTTTTACAAAACCAAAATACAAATGATGAGGTGTTGAAAAACAAACTACAATCTCTCCTTATTTTTCTCATCTCTATTGTAAAAACTCCTTTAGTTCCTTTTTTTGGATGTGGACTCCATAGCTCATAGGTTCTTTAAAATAATGGGATAAGCAATCCAGATAAACTGTAAATGTAGTAATTTTAAACAATAATGTTTTTTGAAAGTGTGAGTGATTCTAAAATCAAAATCAACAAACCAAGATACCAAAGATGCTTTTGGGGAAGAGAGTGTAATTTAAAACTAAAATCTCCCCATTTTTCATTTTTCTTTATAAGTAGGAACTCCTGCTTCTATTCAGAGCTACCTAATGACCTCTGGCCAGTGGTCCTCACCTGGAAACAGGAGTCACGTAGTTGCCTGGAAAGACTCCAGACATTCCCGTTCTCAGAGATGTCCCCTTGAACCAGCCATCCTGACACTTCTCAATGACCCGATACATTTCACCTTTACGCAGCTCCAGCTCATCATTCTTCTGAGGCTTGTATGCATACAGAGCTAAGTAGCTGCAGGGAGAAGTTACACACATGCTGAGCAAATAGATGATGCCAAAACAAGTGACGTTCAGGTTCTTATTTCAGTCGAACAGTGCAGGAAAGCCCTGTGACACACATGCTGCTCAGAAACAATGACTAAAGAGGGGACATAATTGAGGTATACATAATAATGAATGGCACAGAGCTGGTTGATCAAATACTGCTATTCATCCTCGCTCACAATATGAGAACAAAGGGGATAGTTTATTTTATTAAAAGGTAGCAACTTTAAAACTGACACAGAAATACTTTCTCACACAATGCACAATTAGCCAGCTGAAGTCACTGCCACAAAGTAGCACTAAAGCTAAGACTTTAGCAGGATTCAGAAAAGGCTTAGATATACATATGGGTAGCAAGAATGTCCAGAGTTACAATATTAAGGATTTTTAAAAAGCCAAATGTCTGGAGAGGATATAAATTTGTATGGTTCAGAGCATGATCCAGCCTCTAACTATAGGGGTCAGGAAGAAACTTTTCTTTTGAGCAGATTATTTCACAAATGCCTGCTATAGGGTTTCTTCATCTTGTATTACCCATGCCAGAAACAGGATACTAGACTAGATGGACCACTGGCCTGGTCCAATATGAGAATTCCTGCATTTCTCTGTGTGTGGATATGATGATACTCTTTTAACAACTGTCTTAGGGCCAAACCATGGCATCCTTACTCAGGCAACACTCCCATTAAAAATCAATGGGAGTTTCTCCACAGCAAGGCCTCAGAGTTGAGTTCTTTGTATGCAGTATGCTTTTTGTATGCAGTATGCCTATAACCTTAGTCTTTATCTCAATATGCACAACTTAATCTTGGTCTCAATATCCATAACTTTTTATATATTTAATTATACTTTTATTTATTCCCTTTGTTTATGATCTTTCCTTTCATCTCTCTTATGTTCTTGCTTCATTACTTCAGGGACAAGACTCATGCTATGAAATACAACAACTTATAGCTGCTAAAATTAGTCCCAATGTTTGGGAAGATGCTTGTTGAAAATTCAGAATGATTGCTTGTACTTTGGGGGATAGCTAGGAAGCCTGTTAAGGAAAAAATAACAAGAACAACCACCCTGCAGCACCTTCTATCTTATAAAAATCAAGTTTTTTGACACTATCTCCTTGCCACCAATACAAAAGGAGATTTCCAATCATCCCTGTTTATGATTGCTCATTCCTGAGTGTTGTTTTGAAGGCAGTACAGAAGGACTAGAACAAATGGGTGAAGGCTGTGAAAACTGCATTTACCCTACAAAATGTAGCAGAATACCCTCATACTGAGGAAAGGTTAGAAGGGGTTCAGTGCATACCTACTAGCAGAGAAACAAAGAAATAATGAAAACTATAATCACAGTGACTGTAGACCTGCAACCAATAAAAATGATGCTTGGCTTTTTACTTCTGCTTTTTAGGAAATATAATTGAAGAATAAATCCTATTAGTTTTTCCTATTCTATTCCTTTATGTTACCAGTAGATTTTTATTTTTATTTTGCAGCCAGTAAATAAACAACAGTAATGAGTAGAATACAAAATATTTGATAACAGCTCCTCTGGGCATGCTTAGGTTGATGTACTTGGCTCCATTTACCATGCGCATGTGATATACTTATATTTCATTAGTCAACAGACAGGAGAAACCGTTCTGCATATTTTTTGTTCAGTCTGTATAATCAGGTAGCAATGATCAGCTCTATTGGTGCTCACCTGAAAGAAAACATGAAGCTGCATATTGTGACAAAGTTCCTCCTCTGCCTCGGTGGGTCCTGTGCTTATTGGCGGACTTGCTTCCTCAGGAGATTCACGGCAGCCTTCAGTTTGGCCACTCTTGCTAGTGGCTCAAACCTGCCGTCCACTCAGCTAACCTCATCACTGGCCAGCATCGGGGAAAATGGAGAACAATCCCCGCAGTCTCTGTATCCCACCTAGTGGGTTGGGGACAGGGCAGATCCCTTTCCAATTTAGACCTTCCCTTCTGGTGTTTCTCACAGACCAGTTCAACTCCTCTTGTGTCTGATCAGGAGTTGGGGGGATGGAGGAGGAGGAACCCGGGCCCACCCTCTACACCAGGTTCCAGCCCAGGGCCCTGTGGATAGCAGCTGTCCACATGTTTCCTGTATCAGCTGTGTGACAGCTACAACTCCCTGGACTACTTCCCCATTGCCTTCCCCCCAGCACCTTCTTTATCCTCACTGCAGGATCTTCTTCCTGAACCCTGATCACGCTTGAACTCTTCAATCCTCCAGCAGCACACCTTCTCGCTCCCTGCTCCTGGCGACCCCCTCCCCCTCACTAACTGATGGGAGGTCCTTTTTAAACCAGGTGTCCTGATTAGCCTGCTTGCCATAATTGAATCTAGAAAAGTTCTTAATTGGCTCCAGGTGTCTTGATTGGTTCTGGCAGGTTCCTGATTGCTCTAGGGCAGCCCCTGCTCTGGTCACTCAGGGAACAGAAAACTGTTCATCCAGTGGCCAATATATTTGCCTTCTACCAGACTCCTGTATCCTACTGGTCTGGGTCTGTCACAATATGAAATGAAGAACACTGAAATGCATCTGCCTGACATGAAAGAGGGCTACATGCCTCAGTGCTCATCCCTCAACACAGTGCTTTGTTAGGATACAATGGAGAGTGCAGGGGCTGCACAGCTTGGGACCAAGAAGCATGACTCACCTCTGATTACTACTTGTTTAGGTCTTTATATTATGGGCCCAATTCAGAGGTTATGTGTAAAGTGGTGGTACAACTTAGTCTAAATTAGACTGTCTTAGACCTACTTACCCTTTTTATCCTGCACGTGAGTCGTGCTGGAATGCTCCGGAAAGCTGTTCCTGCACTTTGTCTGGCACTGATGCCAAAAGCTGGCAGGTTTCATAAAAGGATTACACATACACATGGACAGCAAGAATGTCTGGAGTTACATTAGTAAGGGTTTTTTAAAAAACAAACAATGTTTGGAAGGGATATAAATTCTCATGCTTCAGAGCATGAGCCAGCCTCTAACTACGATTCTGGTACTACTGGTAATTGTATGCCGGCACCTCCAGCCAGTGATTCGACCTGTCCTAAGGTATTCTTGTTGTTGAAATTATGTGTTCTGGAACTTTTTTTTTTTTTTTTTAAGGACTTGAGCACTGATTTTATCAATATGTAAAGGAATCTTCCCTTGCAGAGCAGAACTCCACCTGGACCCTAAGCATCTGAAAAGGTAGGAGGAGGATTTGCCCCATCACATTAATATCATACAGGCTCCACAGAGTGGCTGCAGAGTAATGATACAATTCTCTCATCAGAATCTCAGAACAATGAATGATGTTTTGTATCCTCTAAGCTTTAGTACCGAATTGTGGCAGAATGGGTTTACTAAGGGCTAGTTTTCATGGTTTTGAATTTCCTATTCCGTTTAAAGCAGATCTGACATCTCATTTTACATGTATGTGTGTGTGTGAATTTCAGCTACTGTTTTAGGATATTATACACACAAACATATGTATGTTTAGGTTCCGTTGGGTTTTCATATATTTTATTAGAAGAAGGGGTTCAGTAGTTTAATGACATAGGTACCCAACATATTCACTGGTCTAGAAGAGAATTATTATAATGGATTCTATTGCTCTTATACCCTACCTAATCAACCTACTGTTCTTTCTCCTAGTATTTATACACTCAAGATACTCTTGCACTTAAAATGTTCCATTTGATGTCTTTGGTTATTGTACTGAAGAATGTGATTGGACTGTTTTTATGGTTAAACACAGTTCATCTGAATGATGATTGACTCAGTTGTTCCAATGTATGGGAGTGTGCCTTCCTAAAGCCTTTAATTTAAGGGAGCAGGCTTTCTCTAGCAGATAGATTCATATAGCTGTAATAAATATTTGCAATGATTCATATAGCTGTAATAAATATTTGCAATGATTCATATAGCTGTAATAAATATTCTGGAAGCTAAAAAAAGGACTATGTAAAGAAAGGTGACCTGGCCTTTCACTGTTCAGCAGAAGGTTTGAGATTGAGATTGAGATAACTGTATTCAAAGAGCTACTGCTATGAGAACTACTCTTTCAAATAAAAAACAAAATCAAAACCACAAGTGATTTGCAAAATGCCTGAGTGTGATTAAGATGAACTGCCCGCTTACATATTGAGGGGGAGCTGGACCTTTGTCGGTGTCCCCTGATCTCCAATTATTGCACTTGTTCTGGGTCCAGCCACTGTAGCTGTTCCAATTGAGGAGGAGTCCTGAAAACATAAAAATAAGATACACAAGAAGTGAAATACATCATTTCCTAAAATAGAGGGTAAATACATCCTTTGTGAGTTTCCAAGCAAAGCCTATTTCTCAGATTTGCCACCTTACTGATATTGTATGACAGCATGGTCTTTTAGCCTCAGAAATTCCAAGAATACTTTTCAGGCACAAAGGACAGTAGCTTGTTAACAGCATTTCCACAGGCATGTCAGAAAAGTTCAGCTGTAACTTGCATATGAACCTTAAAACATTTAGAAAGCAAATCCACTTGGCTAGTTTATAAAACCAGTTCAATATTTATGTCCCCTGTAATGGTGTCTAATTTGATAAGAACATTTTTCTACTAGCTCATTTTCTTTTCCTTAACACTTTGGTTAATTTTCATATATTTTTCGAAAAACAGATAATTTTCACTCACTGATGTGATCTTATTTGAATATTGCTTTTTATGATCATGAACCTTTATCTCCTTAAAGAATGGAGACAGATGGCAGTGCAAGTGAAAACAGGGGCATCAGTGTGGCTGAGTATATATAGAACTGGGCTAAGATTCAAGAGACCTTGGTTCTATTCCTTGCTCTGTCACTAGCCTGCTGGGTGACCCTAGGCAAGTCAGCTATGTGCCTCAGTTTCCCCATCTGTAAAATGGGGATAATGATACTGGCCTCCTGCAACAGAGTGCTCTGAACCAGCACTATGGTCACTGCAAGTCAAATTAGTTTTCCCAGAGAAGGGCCTGACTGAGGGAAGCTGGAGCTAATTACTAGATAAGTATGAGCTGGGGGAGCCAAGGAGCTAGTTAACCCATTAACTGGAAGAGTTGAAAGGTGCCCAGGAAGGAAGTGCAAGAAAAAGGAATGAGAGAGAGTGGGAAAGGCTAACAAGGCAAGGATAAAGGGAGTTCTCTTTTCTCTGGCAAAATGTTTGCATATCACTGTAAACAGAGTTGCTGCACAGGACTGTGAAGGGGTGGTAGATGAGAGAACACAAACAATGTTAGTGTTTACAAACCAGAGGTGTTAGAGCCAATCGTAGGAGAAGACAGGAGCAGAGGGCTATGCCTGTTACACATCGTTTGTTAAGTGCTTTGAGATCTACTGATGAAAAGTGCTCTATAAGAAGTAGGTATTATTTTAACTGGAAAGTTCACTGCCCTAAAGTTGTAAGGAGGTAGATCAACTTTTGATGCTACAGTGTGTTCAAGATACCTCATGATGAACGGGGTCTTACAAAAGCTCCCTCAAAGTACTGCAGGATGTGCCCTTCAATGGACCTGACATCTGCATAAATCTAGTAACTACATTTTTAACTTCATTAAAGGCCTGACTCGGAGAGTTGCTGAGTGCCCACAATGCTAATTGTAGCCAAAAGCTGTGGTCCCTCAGCACCTCTCAGGATCAAAAAAGCATCACCAAACTAAATTCAGGCAACTCTAAGGTCCAAAGAACCAAATATTGAAGCATTAACATCTGTGAAATACACCATATGGACTGATTCTGAGTTCATATTGAAGTCATTTGAAACCATGGGTGCATATCTGTGGGAAGAATTTGGCTGTGTACTTTTAGAGGCTGCCAATATATGGAGGTTACTTACTGGTTCTTCGAGATGTGCTGTCCCTCTTTGTATTCCACACATGGGTACACATGTGCAGCAGGCGCCATGTGTCTGCTGGCCTGCACATGCACCATAAATCAACTTGTGCCCCTGACCAAGGGTATGAGAGTCAGTATGGGTTGAAACCTCTCTGATTCCTTCTCTTACCGCAATCCCACAGGATCCAAAACAGAGGGGAAGGAGGGCAGGTATAGTAGAATACAGATAAGACCACGCATTTCAAAGAATTTACAGTTATAGTAAGTAACCTCCATTTCTTCTTTGAGTGACATGTATTCCACACGTGGGAGATTGGCAAGCAGTGCTCAGATTGGAGCTGGGTGTGAGGAAGTTGGTAGCAAAGATATCTATGACACTGCAGAGCCCACTACTACATCGATAGCCAACTAAACCATAGTGTGTCAGGAATGTGTGGATAGAACTCCAGGTGTCTGCCTTGCACATGTTCTGCAGCAGAACATCATATAGGGATGCCATGGAGGCAGCTTGTACTTGCATGGAGTGAGCTGTGACTCCACCATGCCCAGAGGAGAGATTTTTGCTACTTATAGTACTCAAGGATGCATCCCAAGAGCCACTTAGAAATCCTCTGGGAGGACATGGCTTGACCGCAAGATCTCTCTCTCTCACTCTATCGCTGTTGCAATAAAAAGTCTCGGTGATTTTCTAATGGGTTTGGTTCTTTGCAGGTAGAACACAGGGGCATGCCGAACATCGAGGGAGTGAAGTCTCTTGTCTTCAGTGGAAGTGTGGGGTTTCGGGAAAAATACAGCTAAGCGTATACTTTGATTGATGTGGAGCTTAGAAACAATCTTGGGGAGGAACTTGAGGTGTAGTCGAAGATACACCTTTTCTTTGTGAAAAACTGTTTACAGAGGGTCCGCCATAATGGTTCCAAGCTTGCTGACCTTCCTGGCCGAAGCAATAGACACTAAGAACACCACCTTTATGGACAAGTAGGTCATGGAACATGTTGCCATAGATTCAAAAGGTGGACCTGTGAGCATCAACAGGATGAGATTAAGGTCCCATTGAGATGTACGTTTGATCACTGGTGGGAGGAGCTTCGTAAGGCCTTTCATAAACCGTACAGTAGCTGGATGAGTACAGTGGGCCACGAGGTAAAGTGAGCCCGGATTGTGGTGCTTGATTTCTCCTGCTCCTAGATTAAAAGGTTTGGGAATGGGCAGATCCTGACTGGGGGGTGTCAGGGTTCCTTCCCCACTCTGAACTCTAGGGTACAGATGTGGGGACCTGCATGAAAGACCTGCTTATTCTTACCAGCTTAGGTTAAAAACTTCCCAAGGTACAAACTTTGCCTTGGCCTTGAACAGTATGCTGCCACCACCAAGCGTTTTAAACAAAGAACAGGGAAAGAGACCTCTTGGAGACGTCTTCCCCCAAAATATCCCTCCAAGCCCTACACCCCCTTTCCTGGGGAAGGCTTGATAATAATCCTCACCAATTTGTACAGGTGAACACAGACCCAAACCCTTGGATCTTAATAACAATGAAAAATCAATCAGATTCTTAAAAGAAGAATTTTAATTAAAGAAAAAGTAAAAGAATCTGTAAAATCTGTAAAATCAGGATGGAAAACACTTTACAGGGTATTCAGATTCAAAACACAGAGAATCCCCCTCTGGGCAAAACCTTAAAGTTACAGAAAACAGGAATAAACCTCCCTCTTAACACAGGGAAGATTCACATAAAACAAAAGATAAACTAATCCGCCCTGCCTGGCTTACCTATACTGGTTACAATATTGGAGACTTGGATTAGGATGGGTTGGAAAAGATGGATTTCTGTCTGGCCTCTCTCAGTCCCAAGAGAGAACAACCACATAAACAAAGAGCACAAACAAAAGCCTTCCCCCCTCCCCCCAAGATTTGAAAGTATCTTGTCCCCTTATTGGTCCTTTGGGTCAGGTGTCAGCGGGGTTACCTTAGCTTCTTAACCCTTTACAGGTAACAGGATTTTGCCTCTGGCCAGGAGGGATTTTATAGCACTGTATACAGAAAGGTGGTTACCCTTCCCTTTATATTTATGACAGGGGGGATGGGAAGCAGAGGTGAAAGTGGGCCGGTACGGGCCGGTACGGTGTAGCAGTAAGAAAGTAGCCACTGGTACACAGCTGACGTTAAAGTGCTGCCATGGCAGCGCTTTAAGGACTGTACTAGCAGGGCTGCTGATAGGGGCGTGGCAGGCAAAGGGGCAGCTATCCAGGGGCCCGGCGATTTAAAAAGTAGGGCGGCGGCGGCTGGAGCCTCGGGCCCTTTGAATCGCCGATGGAGCCCCGGGTGGCGCAGGCTGGGCAGCGCTAAAGGGCTGGCTGGGGCAGGCTGGCCCCCAGGCCTGCCCATAGGCATGGGAAAAGTAGAGGTGCAGGGGGTGCTGCAGCAACCCCAGGCTTTGCGATGAGCATGGCCCCATGCCAGGGTCCCATCTGCCAGTCTGCAGGGGGCCCTGCTGGTGCCCGGGGTCCTGGCCATGGGGCTCTGCAGCCACCCCCAGCTGTGGTCCGAACCTGGGGCGGTGAGGGGCATGGACAGGAGCGGGGGGGGGGCAGCTCAGCACCCCCACCCTAAAAATTGTTCTAGCGCCACTAGCCGCGCCACTAGCCCTGCCCCTTCTGCCTGAGGCCCTGCCCCTTCCGGGGCCCAGAGTCAGGCCTCCTGCATCTTGCCCAGGGGTCCGGCAGCCCTGCATACCGGTAAGAGATTTAAGTTACTTTACTCCCCTGGTGGGAAGACATCCTTAGAAGTTCCATGAATGTCTGGGCCAGTAGCATGCTAAGAGAATGATTTAGACTTTGTTGCGACATATCTTCCCTATGACCTGTGGAAGCAGAGGAATGGGAGGAAAGGCATATCTAAGGTCACTCATCCCGGACAGCAGAAGAGCATCACCTTGGGAGCTGTGACCCATGGCTCCTCTGGAACAATATAGGGGAAACTTTTTGTTTGGGACACAAAAAAGTCTCAGTGGTGTATCCCATTGTGTAAATATTTCACTTAGGACCACATCATGGACCTCCCACTCGTGGTCAGCTAAAAAGCGTTTGCTTAGTCTGCGTACAACGGAGTTGTGAACACCAGGAAGGTAAACAGCCTGTATCGCGATGTGGTTGCTGATGCACCAGTTTCAGAGTCTGATAGCCTCCAGGCAGAGGGGACAAGATCTCGCTCCTCCCTGTTTGTTTATATAGACCACGGTGGTGATATTGTCCATCATTATCTGTATGGAGCAAGCGAATAAACGGAAGGAAGGCCTTGAACACAAGGCAGGCCACCCTCAGTTCCAGGACGTTTATATGTAGTCCGGCCTCTTGCGAGGTCCAAGTACCCTTAGCAGTGTGCTTGTTCACATGAGCACCCCATTCCAAGAGGGGTGAGAGGACTGAAGCGATCACCCACCATGATATCTCATCTGTGCTGCTACCACAGAGAGTATTTTTATAAATACTCTGTGTGCCATTACTAGCCGAAGGAGGAGGACTTGAAACTGGAAGTGTTCCTGGTCTACCATAAAACTCAGGAACTTCCTGTGTGATGGGTGGAGACACGCATCCTTCATGTCAAGAGCTGTGAACCACATCCCTTACTGATGTCAACGTAAAAATCCCAAATTTTAGCTTCTGAATAAAGATGTCAAGTTGCCGAAGGTCCAGGATAGGTCTCCATCTTTTTGGGGAATTAGGAATAGAGGGATTAGAAACACCCCCTGCCCCCCGCAAGATACTGAGGCAGGTCACATTCTATTGCCCCTTGGTGTAAAAGATTCACCTTGTGAGACTGGTCCCCAAAGGGGGACTGGGACAGGAGTTTGTGTGGAGGAAAGGAGGAAAACTCTATGGAGAATCCATAATGGATAATCTCCAAAACCCAACCATCCATAGTGATCTTCCTCCAGTGGTGGGCAAAGAGTGTGAAATGGCCCCCAACGGTGACGGGGGAAGAGGTGGGTGGCATCAGAGGTGATAGGGGGGTCTCCACCAGTATGTCAAAAATAGCCCTTGCCCAATGGTTGGGAGTGAGTAGAGGCTATGACAGTAGAGGGGTCAAGAAGCAAAGCTACTGAACCCTCTGAGGTTTGCACAAAGGCTTGGCTGGGCGCTGGTAATAAGGTGTATGAGGACGGGGTGGCTTCGGTCTGTAGGACTGTCTCTGGTGTTTCTTCCTGAGGGCTGGAGTATAAATCCCCAGAGAATCCAGAGTCAATGTTGAGTCCTTTAAAGAATGGAGGAATTCATTCCTGGATGGTGTTCTGAACCTTCCTAGGAATCCTTGACGATTGCAGCCAAGAGTTCCTCCTCATGACTAAGCCAGTGGCCAGACTTACAGAAGCTGTGTCCGCTGCATCCACTGTGGCCTGGGGAGCTACTTTTGCCACTAGCTTTCTTCCCTCAATGAAAAGGGACTGAAATTGGGCTCTGTCCTCCATGGGAAGCTTGTCTATGAAATCTGCAAGCCTGGAATAGCTGTTAAAATCGTATTTCGCTGAGAGCGGTTGGTAATTAGTGACACAAAATGGCAGGCCTATGGAGATCATCTTCCTCCCCCTGAAGTCCAATTTCTTCAAGCCCTTATCTGATAGTGTAGCCCTCTGATAGTGTGACAGAGCCCATTCTGTAGCCACCTCTACCACCAGCGAGTGGAGGGGAGGGTTAGAGAACAAAAATTCAACTCCCTTAGCAAGAACAAAATAGTTCTTCTCGGTTCTTTTCGGTGCAGAGGCACAAGATGCTGGAGCATGTCACACCACTCTGGCTGGTTCTAGTATGGCCTCATTGATCAAGTGGGGCCTCCTTATTCGGTCTCCGAGGTGGCAAGATATCCAAGAGCCAGTGTTGAGGGTCCTGGATCTCCTCTAGTGGACTCTGGAGGTCATTGGCAACTCTTTGCAGTAGCTCCTGGTACTGCCAATGGTAATCTGGCAAAGATGGTGAGGAAGGAGTGTCCACTTCATCTGGGGATGATGAGGAGACACCCATTGGAACCGTCAGTCCCTGTGGATCTGGGTCCACCTCTTCCTCCTCGTACACCAATGGAGGAGGAAGACTGGTGAGAGGGTATGACTCTTGAGAAGAGCCTGGATGCCTGCCTTAAGGATCCCACAGACCCCAATAAGGCCAGAAAGAGGGACTGATCAGTTATGGGGGACCCTAAGGGAATCAGTACCAGCGGTCCCTGGGAGGGTTGTATTCGAAGGAATAGCGAGCGTGACTCCTTGACTGTGTGTCAGGGCCCAACTGTCTCTGCAGAAATATTGGAGCAGCTATCACCTTTGACTCATGTGAGCCTGAAAACTGCTCCTCTGATAGCAGCAGGGCTGTTGATACCAGAATACACCTGCCATATGGCTGGAGGTGGGATGGTTCCTGGGATATCTACATAGGCTACTCCTCCAGAGTAATAACATCTCTCAGAAGACCCAGGCCAGAAAGAAGTGGAGACTGTGGATAAGGGAGGAATATATCCTCCGGTGTTATATAAATCTCCATACACCCTGGTGTCTGACTGGTTCCAGCAGTCATGTTTGATGCACTCGGTGCATCTATGGCAGCCAGATGGTCCTCAGATGAACAAGGAGGTACTGACAATGGGTCTGGATCAGCACTCACAGATGGAACCGGCCAACGTAGGTCCTTACCCTTCGGTACTGAGGTGACCAACAGAACCGGCAGATCTTTCTTTTTACGTGCTTTGCCCTCCAACCTGGGGGTCTTCAGTGGAGCCAGTTCCTTAGGTTCCAAATGTGACATCTTACCCAACTTGGACAGGCTCAGAGAGGGAGCACGTCTCTTATGGATAGTCCTCGATGGTGATCTGTCCTTACGCCCATGAGAGTGTCCGCTACTCTCATGGGAAGCCGTGGATGATGAGTCCTTGTGCTAAGGCACTGGTGGCTCTGCTCCTAAGCATGTGCTTGGAGGGCATGTGCTCATTAGTTGAGGCCAGTGTATGGGGGAGGGGGCCATCCCTGGCCTGGATCGGAGAGGGGCCTCATAGTTTTCTCCATCAGGTGCTTTCTCAGGCAAAGTTCCCAGGCTTCTCAAATTCTGGTTTGAAAGCAACAGATACTGAACTTTGCAGAGATATGAGCTTCACCCAGACAGTTGAGGTAGTGCTGATGTTTGTCGCTGATGGAGAAGAAGTGAGGGCAAGAGATGAAATTCTTGAATCCCAGGACTCTGGGCACAGTCTTGGGGAGAAAGAAAACATTCTATACTAACTATACTATGAACTTTAACTATTTAGCTAAGAAGTATAACTGTTCACAAACGTCTTTACACATTGTACAGTGAACTGAAGGAGGACACAATTTTTACTCAGGCCATGCAGCGGTAAGAAGGAACTGGAGAGGCATCGAACCACACTGCCTCTTGTACCCTTGGTTGGGAGCACAAGGAGATCTATGGCACATGCACAGGCCAACAGACACAGCTTTGAATAATTTCCAGACTCAGGCGCATGCGTACCTACGTGTGAAATACAGATAGGGACCATCGCTCACAGAAGAATGTGTCCAATGGTAAGTAGTGAAGCCACTTACTCAAGCTACAGGAACTCAGACAAAGTAGTAATACTAAGAATCTCCCCCTCCTAAGGTACTGTGGGATGTTTCAAATGCACGGTTTAGTCACACTATATATGTTGTGAAGCGTGACAGAAATTATAAATACTTCCTTCAGGCTCACATTCTAAGCTTAAAACTTCCGTCAGCAATTTATTTGACTGCCATCATGGGGAAATGAGGTCAGTGTAGCAGCGCAGGAGCAGGAGCAGCTCACAAGACTGACAGTGGGAAGTCGGGGAGCTCAGCACCTTTGAAAACTAGGCCTCAGATATCTCATTTGAAACTGAGCATTATCCTCCAAGAAGGTACGAGCCACACAGGTATTCCAAAACAGTATGGGATTGGGCTGAGGAAAATCAGGAGGAAGGAAAAAACTGGACCTTGAAATAATTGGCTAGGCTTTGTGTCCCTTGAAATCCTTGGTAGTCTATACACTGGCAACAAATACATAAAAAATTAACCAAATTCTTATGTTTATCCACTTCTATATTATATCTAGTAAATAAACAAATTATATTATATGCAGAGGTGGGCATACATGTTTTCTGGTGACAGTTGTTGAGGGGCATTGCTAAAAGTAATGCAGCCAATTTCAAAAATCAGTGCTGTTAGCTAATTAATCTTTCCCTGAAAAACAGAGTGAGCTGCTGGGATACCAGAGAGACAGGTAAATGCTATAATACTGGGACACTGCATGTGAACTAGTGCTCTAGCTTTTTAAAAAGTTTTGAGATCTGTGTTCAGAGTTGAAGGTCACGAATGCAAATGGGTTTAGAATCTTATCAGAATCCCAATTTATTTACATCAAAAAGCCACAGCTCTGTCTGGCACGATTAATCATGACTGGCAACCCCTGCTCAAGAGATGACAAGAGCTGTAACAACAGGTCTTAACTGAGGAGTCTTGGTAGAGTTGTGTAAAGCAGTGGTTCTCAACCTTTCCAGACTACTGTACCCCCGTTAGGAGTCTGATTTGTCTTGTGTACCCCCAAGTTTCACCTCACTTAAAAACTACTGGATTACAAAATCAGACAAAAATACAAAAGTGTCACAGCACACTCTTACTGAAAAACTGCTTACTGTCTCATTTTTGCCATATAATTATAAATCAATTGGAATGTAAATATTGTACTACATTTCAGTGTGTAGTATATAGAACAGTATAAGCAAGTAATTGTCTTTATGAAATTTTAGTTTTTATTGATTTTGCTACTGCTTTTTATGTAGCCTGTTGCAGTGGCAGATTTAGAGTTAGTGGGGCCCTGCGCGCAGCTTCATTTTCGGGGGACCCAGCCAAGAAAAAGAACATTCTCTCTTATCTCCCCCCACTTTTTTCATTCTTTTTTTCTTCATCCTCCTCCTATAAGTAATAGGAAGTAAATGACAAAGTGAGATACTTTGATTGGAGCAGGGGGTTGGGATGAAGGAGGGGGTGTGGGGGGTCAGGCTCTGGGAGGGAGTTTGGGTGCAGGGTGCGGGACGCTGGTTGCCCACCACTGATCTACACAAATGGATATATATCTACAGTTTATGGAGAAACTGTAGGTCATGCATCATGATAACCACAGCCTGGTTTACATGACGCAGAGTTTGTGCAGTTCACAAATATTCTGCATAGATTTTCCAAAAATTCCAGATGTCTTTTAACAGATAATAAAATATTGATGTAATTTGGTAAGTGAGAAAAGTAGAAATGTTATTTGTACATATATGTTGATTCATCTTAAGGCATATATTACTGTTTAACTAAAAGCTTTCCAGGTCACTTGCACACTATAGAATGTTAGAGCAAGCGCAAGTCTGTCTTGTGATGACAGGAGACTGTCTTGGTAGTTCTGGTGGTGCAGAGTTTTGTGAGTCTGTTTCAGTATCTACCGGTCACTCGTCTGCCTATGTGCCTTCTGGGTACTGCTGATCAAGTCTCAGCAAAGTGTGTATATCATCCTCTGCATTCATGTTTTTGTCTGGCATATGCAGTGGATGAATGTATTTGCAGTTTCAGTAAAATATATGTCCATCTACTGCTGCATGATGTGAATGAGGATTTATCTTTACCTGTCCAACACCGGTAGCTTGCTTCCAAGTGCATGATTTGTTCTGAGGAAATAATTTGATCCTCTCAGGATCTCCCAGTTGTAGTTCTGAGTGGTCTTTATCTTCGCAGTTATAGCAGGATTTGGCTTTTGCATGTGTGTCTTCTTTTTTGTTCATAACTCCTTCTACTCCTGGTTGTTGGGGCTATAGGCACCAAAGTATGCATGAGTCTTGACATCAAACATTGTACCAGGCTGCTGTGAATGACTTCTGGGAGTGGCTTCTCCATTTAAGAATGGCCTGCCATATATTTTCTTTGCTTTTGCAGCTCTCTTTTAAAAAGTCTTAGCAATTTTAACTGCCGGTTCAGCTTTGCTCTTTGGCTGGCTGTGGTATGATAATGATGTCATGTGACTAAATTCCCATTTCTGGATAAATTGCCCAAACTCACTGCAAGTGAACTTGAGTCCATTGTCTGAAGCTAGACAGTTTAGGATACCATGAAATGCTTCATTGCTTTGCCTATGATGGCTGCTGAGGTAGTGTCTCATAGACTCATAGATATTAAGGTCAGAAGGGACCATTATGATCATCTAGTCTGATCTCCTGCACAATGCAGGACATAGAATCTCAACCACCCACTCCTGCAATAAACCTCTCACCTATGTCTGAGCTACTGAAGTCCTCAAATCATGGTTTAAAGACTTCAAGGTGCAGAGAATCCTCCAGCAAGTGACCCGTGCCCCATGCTACAAAGGAAGGTGAAAACCCCCCAGGGTCTCTTCCAATCTGCCCTGGAGGAAAATTCCTTCCCGACCCCAAATATGGTGATCAGCTGAACCCTGAGCATGTGGGCAAGATTCACCAGCCAGATACCCAGGAAAGAATTCTCTGTAGTAACTCAGAATCCACCCCATCTAACATCCCATCGGGCCTATTTACCATGAATAGTTAAAGATCAATTAATTGCCAAAATCATGTTATCCCATCATACCATCTCCTCCATAAACTTATCGAGTTTAATCTTGAAGCCAGATAGGTCTTTTGCCCCCACTGCTTCCCTTGGAAGGCTATTCCAGAACTTCACTCCTCTCATGGTTAGAAACCGTCATCTAATTTCAAGTCTAAACTTCCCGATGGCCAGTTTATATCTATTTGTTCTTGTGTCCACATTGGTACTGAGCTTATATAATTCCTCTCCCTCTCCGGCATTTATCCCTCTGATATATTTATAGACAGCAATCATATCTCCCCTCAGCCTTCTTTTGGTTAGGCTAAACAAGCCAAGCTCCTTGAGTCTCCTTTCATAAGACAGGTTTTCCATTCCTCGGATCATCCTAGTAGCCCTTCTCTGTACCTGTTCAAGTTTGAATTCATCCTTCTTCAACATGGGAGACCAGAACTGCACACAGTATTCCAGGTGAGGTCTCACCAGTGCCTTGTATAACGGTACTAAATCCTCCTTATCCCTACTGGAAACACCTCTCCTGATGCATCCCAAGACCGCATTAGCTTTTTTCATGGCCATATCACATAGTCATCCTGTGGTCAACCAATACTCCAAGGTCCTTCTCCTCCTCTGTTACTTCCAAGTGATGCGTCCCCACCTTATAACTAAAATTCTTGTTATTAATCCCTAAATGCATGACCTTACACTTCTCACTATTAAATTTCATCCTATTGCTATTATTCCAGTTTACAAGGTCTTCCAGATCCTCCTGTATGATATCCAGTCCTTCTCTAAATTGGCAATACCTCCCAGCTTTGTATCATCCACAAACTTTATTAGCACACTCCCACTTTTTGTGCTGAGGTCAATAATAAAAAGATTAAATAAGATTGGTCCCAAAACTGATGCCTGAGGAACTCCACTAGTAACCTCCCTTCAGTCTGACAGTTCACCTTTCAGTATGACCTGCTGTAGTCTCCCTTTTAACCAATTCCTTATCCACCTTTCAATTTTCATATTGATCCCCATCTTTTCCAATTTAACTAATAATTCCCCATGTGGCACGGTATCAAACGCCTTACTGAAATCTAGGTAAATTAGATCCACTGCATTTCCTTTGTCTAAAAAATCTGTTACTTTCTCAAAGAAGGAGATCAGATTGGTTTGGCACGATCTACCTTTTGTAAAACTATGTTGTATTTTATCCCGTTTACCATTGATCTCAATGTCCTTAACTACTTTCTCCTTCAAATTTTTTTCCAAGACCTCGCATTCTACAGATGTCAAACTAACAGGCCTGTAGTTACCCGGATCACTTTTTTTTCCTTTCTTAAAAATAGGAACTATGTTAGCAATTCTCCACTCATATGGTACAACCCCTGAGTTTACAGATTCATTACAAAATTCTTGCTAATGGGCTTGCAATTTTATGTGCCAATTCCTTTAATATTCTTGGATGAAGATTATCTGAGCCCCCCGATTTAGTCCCATTAAGCTGTTCGAGTTTTGCTTCTACCTCAGAAATGGTAATATCTGCCTCCATATCCTCATTCCCATTTGTCATGCTACCATTATCTCTAAGATCTTCATTAGTCTTATTAAAGACTGAGGCAAAGTATTTGTTTAGATATTGGGCCATGCCTAGATTATCCTTAACCTCCACTCCATCCTCAGTGTTTAGCGGTCCCACTTCTTCTTTCTTTGTTTGTTTTCTTCTTATTTATATGGCTATAGAACCTTTTACTATTGGTTTTAATTCTCTTTGCAAGGTCCAACTCTACTTGACTTTTAGCCTGTCTCACTTTATCCCTACATGTTCTGGCCTCAATAAGGTAGCTTTCTTTGCTGATCCCTCCCATCTTCCACTCCCTGTATGCTTTCTGCTTTTTCTTAATCACCTCTCTGAGATGCTTGCTCATCCAGCTTGGTCTACAACTCCTGCCTATGAATTTTTTCCCCTTTCTTGGGATGCAGGCTTCCGATAGCTTCTGCAGCTTTGACTTGAAGTAATCCCAGGCCTCCTCTGCCTTTAGATTCACAAATTCTTCAGTCCAATCCACTTCCCTAACTAATTTCCTTAATTTTTGAAAGTCAGCCCTTTTGAGATCAAAAACCCTAGTCGCAGATTTATTTTTGTTTATCCTTCCATTCAGTTTGAACTGAATTAGCTCATGATCGCTTGAACCAAGGTTGTTCCCTACAACCATTTCTTCTATGAGGTCCTCACTATTCACCAAAACCAAATCTAAAATGGCATCCCCTCTAGTCGGTTCAGCAACTACTTGATGAAGAAATCCATCAGCTATCGCATCTAGGAAAATCTGAGCCCTATCATCTGCCAGTTCATCCAATTTCCAGAAGGCTGAATAGTAGTCTACAGTAATGAGATAGTTTGTATGGTTTGCTATGAAATGGACCATTCCTACTTGGCTCCAAGGACTGTTGGGAACGCTATTTATTTTCATTGTCTCTTTTTCCTGACTGGCCTGCATTTCCCCACATGTATCACAACTCCACATCAGGTCTCTGATAGTCTCTGATATCATGTTTGGCCAGTACGTGGCATCTTTGGCTTTCCAGAGACATGTTGCTATTCCAGAATGTTTCCAGTGACCCCATACATAATCACACTATAATGCCCCCTATTGGGAAGCTATTTATTGAAACAGTGGTAGTAGTGTTCTGATCTGGAGGCTGCTCCTAGAAACTGGACTGAGATCACTAACCCATACCAAAACTGATAAGCCACTAAACAGCTTGAAGATGACTAGCACCCTATACGGTCTTTAAACTCGCAATCTAGAATTAAGGGACTTCCTTTTCTATAACCCATTCTCTGAGCCAAATAATGCCCCATGTTTGCTGTATTTAACAAAAAGCTGTGAAATAGCAAATAGTTATTTTCTTTTAAATGACAGCTGATTCTTCTGAAGTAATGTACAGCTGGCCAGCAGATTAGAAAGGAGACTGCACAACTGGGTGCTGAAGGACATCTTTGATGCTGCACACCTGTGGGTGGCTCATTGTGCTCTGTTAGTAGCACCCTCTGTGCTACTGTAGGTCTAAACCCTGAAAAATAGTAGGAAGACTGCAATGAGAAGGATACACACAGGCAGAGAGAGGCTGAGCAAAGGAATTCTCAGTCACAACACATGGTTCAAGGCCTTCTCACCCATGTAAACATCTTGTGCTTGGTTAATCTGGGGAACTGGAGTAGAGGGACAGCTGACATTGCTGAGTTTGGCTCTTGGATTTCCATGTGGGCAGATCCAATGGCCCCAACATGCCCACCTTTCTTCTGCACCACACTGCAGTGTACAGACAGGGCTGGACTGGGACATAGGTACTATAGCCCGTGCCTGGGAGCTCTGACTCCTGGAGTTGTGGGATGATGTCACCATTTCAGATTTCATTAGAAAACAAAACACATTTCTAGCTCTTGTGGTTGCACAGAAAACCTTGAAAACATAAAGCAGTTGTAATCAATGCAGAGATACCTACCTGACGCTACAGACAGCCTGAAACAACAGTTCTGAGGCGTGTGAACTGTCCCTTTCATATTCATGGACTATTAAATCTGAAAGCCACTGGTCTGGTCAATCCCCTGCTGACAACACTGCGAAGTGGAATGTATGTAGCCCTCGCAGCTGCTACCCCTTCACAGCTATGCTCTGCTAGTGTCAGCAGGGGCACCCACACCAATCCCATTTCCTCAGCCTGCAACAAGTGCAAAAAAGGAGAAGTGGAGCCATGGACAAGGAAGGGGGTTCCATGTGCAAGTGTGGCTGGGGTCTTGGATTGCCTTAATCCAACTCTGACAACAGAGAAATCCTCTATGGCAAGGGAATGAACAGTCCCACTGTCTGGCCCTCCAATGTGGCAGAAAAGAAGCATTCTTGGTGTCCTTTTTAGATGCCTAAATATGTAATGACATTGCAAATGGTTATAGCCTAATATGAAATTTGGAGGTTAAGATATTATAAATCCACATCTACCTGACAAAATGGAACATTCCAGATGATTGGCCATTCTTAGGGTCAGAATCTGCCATCAGGTATGAATAAGTGACGCCCACGAAAGTGAGTGGGAACTGTACATGTGTATCTGAAGGGTCATTATATCTCTCTTTATCCATTGAATAGAAAGTAATATTTACAAAAGACCTACATCAGCGTCAAACAAAGGGCATCTGAATATATATTTAATGACATTTATATTACAGTTCACAGCTTGAACTCCTCAGTAAATAATACACTAGAGACGTGTTGCCTTTTGTGTCCATTCCTATATAGATGTATATATTTTGAAAGCTACTAAAACTACAAAAAGTTACATTAAACTAATACTGAAGGGCTGACAAGCCCACAGAGACCAAAGAAAAGACCATCAATCAGGGCACAAACTTCATCCCAAACCTATTTTCCTGGTGCTTTCCCTTCCACTCCCTTCCAACAGCATGACAACTGGCAGGCAAGTTTTCCATCCTGAATTCTCTTTTCTCTGTCTTTTTTACGTTTAAGTCAGATCTTCACTATTACTTTAATGCTGTTTTTGATGGTTAAATTTTAGAAGACTTTATGCCTTCGGGGAATAAGAGTCTCTTGGTGGGGCATGAGAATTATGAAGACAGTGATAAAACTAGGGACAGAGTACAGAAGTTTTGCAAGTTGCAGCCTTTGCAGAAAAATGTTATCGTCAATAAAATCAACCAGAAATCTTGATTCTGACTTCAAAGCAAATCCAGCACAGTCTCACCGCAGGGCATTTGCCACATTCATTAATTCAAAGGAAAATGTCTTTTAATGTTTTTGAATGCATCTTTACATCTTATTTCCAAGGCTTCTTTTTACTTCTGTATAATAAGAGAGAAACACTCAGATATTCAACACACACATTAATACACCATCCTCCTGAAATATTCCAGCTAGAAAACAGGCTAATGGTCCTTGAGATTCATGCTACTCATTTCTCTAATTCACTGACTCCATAAAACAATGACTCTGGCAATCACTGTAGACCTTAATGTTCCTAGAAATAACGCACTTAATAATAATGCACTTGATGCACGACAGTGCTACTGATTATTGACGAAAAATTTTCTAGCAAGATCAAGTGGCCTCATGAAATGTTAATTACCAAAGTGGGAGCTAAAAGGATGTTACCAGTTCCAGAAAAAAAAGACTTTTTCTTTTATAATGGTATAGGTGTAAAAACAAACATACACAAATAATTACAGCTGCAGCTGGGCAAATGCCACCTACTACCTGTCTTCTACAAATACTGTAGCTGATATTATTTAATTATCATTTACTTAGTGCCTTATGTAGCCCACAAATTACAGACTTTAGGCACTTAAGCCCCCAAAGGCAGTGCATGGGTGGGGGTACAGCTGAGCACTAGGTCCGCATATTCTCGCACCGAGTTGGCTTTGGTTCAAAATGGGACACCCCCTGTTCCATAAATGTGAATAATGAAGCTGATCAGAGGTGGAGAATTCATGTAAACAAGGCCCCTTAGCCTCCACTTACTGCTACACCTTATTCTAAAGACAGCTTTGGGTTCAGAAGAACCTATTTTTGTCAACTTCATCCATGAACACACTATGCATTAACATCAACAGGAACTCTGTCCATAGACTAAGTGCAGGATACATTGCTGGCCATTCTGGTATGAAATTTCCTAGGCCTCTAAAATGAATTGTTTAGAGTCATTCCCTATAAGATCTACAGTACATTTTAATCAGTTTTCTGCACATCCCCCCATTTCTATTTCAAAGTACCCCTTTCAGCAGTTAGCACTAGTGTTCTAGTCTCCCCTGAATGTTATTCAAGGAACATGTATCTGTCCAGTGTCTGGCACAAGGGGGCCTTAATCACTCCTGGGGCCTCTAAGTGCTACTGCAATATAAATATTACATAAACAAACAAACAAATAAATAAGAAAAGAGTATATTGTTTTTCCTAAAACATTGTGCATACACATATTATATGGTGGAAGGACAGGATGTTCTGGTGCATTGTAATATGTAGCCCCTAGCTTGCATATTTATATGCTCCTGATTCTCCAATATCAGAAGCTGATTGGCAGGTAACATAAATCACCAAGATTAATCTGCACAAAATGATTCCAGTGGTAAAAGGTTTTGGGGTTTCTACCCTGTTGAGAACCTGGGAAAAACGATCTTTTATTTGTTTTATTTTGCTAGTTTTGCAGGAATGAGATTTCTGCACAGTACAATAAAACTCAAATATTTCATAAAGCATATGCTTTTTTAGCTAGCTAGAGTATACAACTAAGTTTTTGGCTTCTTGAAAAATCTTTCAAACTATACTGATGCTAAACATATAGGATGAAAGGAGTATAACAACTACTTAAACCGGTCATTTCTTTAGGATGACTGCTTTGTATTGGGTTCTGATTAGCTTATATAACAAGCCTAGCGAATCAGTCAAATAACATATCTTTAGATTACAAAAGCTTCGAAGAGAAATGTAATACTCCAGGGAGTATAGCGCAGGCTAACAAGCCTTTTAAATTCTGTTGGTATTTTAAAAAATATACTTTGATAATACAGCACACACATGTGCATGTGTGTGCAAACCCCCATAAAACTCTGTGCTTTAAGATAAGCAAGAAGTCACAAGATTTGTTGATGATGTACTTTAAATAGAGATGGGCTGAGAAGGCAGTTTTTGGCTCCAGTTCCAGATATTTTTAGCCTACGGTTTCATGGTATATAAAGGCTAAGGGTGAATTCAGATTAAACTATGACAAAAACTCTCATGCTCTCTCCAATTTTTTGCTCCAATTGATATCACCTGATTTCTGTCATCTAGAATGGTGGAATTCTCATGAGATCAGTTGTTCTTGTGAAATTTCAGTTATCTTTAGGCAAAATCTCAGGAAAACTGTTCTGGTCAGTCTCTGTTCACAGCTGAACCGGGTAGTAGGTCCTATACAGTTTTGGATTTGACCTCAAACCAAAACTGGGGAGAGGGTTGAATTTCCCTTCCCCAGTCTTGCCCTCCCTCACACACAAATTCAAGGTTAAGATTCAAGGTTCTGCTCTTGGCCCAACTCTGATTTTAAATATAATCCATATGCTTCCCACAGTCAGCTCTCCCATATTACCTGTCAGACTCAACAGTTTGCAGCTTTAAAAGTGCTCTATGTTTACATTTTCTCAGCTAAAATTCAACACTTGCAAATGATTTATACAGAGACAGTCATTTCAAGGGGATTCTTTTGTTTTCAAATACTGTCACAGTTTTAGGTTTAAGAGTACGTGCCAAGACTCATTCTTCTTGGCCTGTCCAGAATGCGTGGCCCGCAGTTAGAATACCTGCTCTTTCACACAAAGAATTACAAATGGATTTCCCATACAAGGTAAGAAGTTTTCAAAATACAGATACACTGCTCTCGCAACCTTTCCTCCTCACTCAGACGCTATGCTAGTGTGCACAAAGCCATGCTTCATTATTCATGAGATGCATTTTCTGTCAAAAACCAGGGGACCTGGAGCAGGGCTGACCTATGACCTTTCCAAAAGCAGGGAAGAATAATTCATAATGGGTGAAAATGGAAGCAAGATGAAACATCTGAGGCTTAAGCACAATCAGTGTGCCATGAGACTTCGTCAGCTGTCCAGGGCATCTCAGTTATGGACAGCTCCTCTGCATCAGTTACCTATTCAACTTCAGTTTTATCACAGGCCTTCAGCGTTACTACATTTTCAATAAAAATTCATTTCACAAGCATGTCAGAACACTCTGCATGATGGACAGCCACCATTACCTTTTCAATGGCAGTTCTTATGTTTAATGGTGTACACGCAGCATGCAGGAATCAAGCATACTACATGCAAATTCTCTTGAAAGCAAATGAAATGGAGATCAAAGCAACGCTTTTTGCAACAGAAATGCTTTGTTTCCAGCTATTATTGTTTTCTAATATGTGCTGTGTTTGTGTTATTTTTTTCCAGCTGCTGTGGTTTGAAGCTCATAATTTTACCTCCAAGCATCTCTAAGTTTTTAGTAAATGAAAGGCCACCACTCATTTCCAAATGAATTCAAAACAGTATAAGAAACCTATACACAAAGTATTAGCTAGTGGGAAGCAGCTGAGTTGGTACCACTTGTATAAGAATGAACAAGTTAGTAAAGCTTGCAGTCTTCAATTGTTAGTTAAATGGTACGTAGAAATGCTTTTATTGTATGTGATGTCATACTCTGATTTTGTCCCGATACATATCACGGTTGAACAGGTAATAATATGTGCCTTTCTGGACAATGAATGGCTTATAATAATGTAGCAACTTACAGACGAACAAAAACCATGTCAAAGCAACATGAAGGGTCTGGTTTAAATCAACAAAAAGCCACAACATTTTGGTATTAGTGAAATGTAAAGGTCATTTTTATAATACTGTTTTTTAAAATACTTTTATAATACAGCAGTGCTTTATATTTGTGGGCAAATATGTGTTAAAAAGTATATGCAATGCTGTGAAAAGGTAAAGAAAAATACTGCAGTGAACTAAATATCAATCCTAGTATAAAGACAAGGTGGGTGAAGTAACCTTTTATTGGATGAACTTCTGTTGGTGAAAGAGACAAGGTTTTGAACTACACAGAGCTCTTCTTCAAGTCTGGGAAAGCTATTCAGAGGATATGGCTACATTGCAATTAAACATCCATGGCTGGCCCTTGTCAGCTGACTCAGGCTTGCAGGGCTTGGGCTACGGGGTTGTTTGATTGAGGTATAGACATTTGGGCTCAGGCTGGGGCCTGGTCACTGGGACTCTCCCCCATCAGAGGGTTCCAGAGCCCAGGCGCCAACCCAAGCCTGAACATCTGCACCGCAATTAAATAGTCCTGTGGCCCGAGCCCCCGTGAACCTGAGTCAGTTGACACTGGCCAGCCACAGCTGTTTAACTGCAGGGTAGACATACCCAGAGTGTCACAATTAAATACAAGGTGGAATAGATTGTTTAGCATAAGTAGTTAGCACTTACTCTAAGTGACAATTCAAGGAGAAGTGGCCGGCTAACACCCCTGCAATCATAGGACAAAAAAGGGGGATTAGTAGGTTGCAGATTGTTGGAATAAGCCTTAAATCCAGTGTCTTTATTAAGACCATGACTTTTAGTGTCTAGCAAAGTAATGAATTTGAACTCCCAGGCCTGTATTTTGAAGGTGTTGTACAGATTTCCTTTGAGGATGAGGACGGAGAGATCAGATATGGAGTGACTGTTTTGCGAAAAGTGTTCGCCCCGGGTGATAGGTGGTTTTGTCTTTTTTATCATTTTGCTGGGTGATTTCATTAGAGAGCATAGTGATTGTCTGGTTTCATCCACATAGTTGTTATTGGGGCATTTAGTGCATTGGATGAGGTACACCACATGTTGTATGGTAGGCATGTGTAGAACCTATGGATCTTGAAAGGTGTGTTCTTGGGGGTACTGATCATTGTTGCAGTGGAGAGATGTCTGGAGGTTTTGAATCTTTTGTTCTGGCGGGATGTGATGCAACTTTGAGTTGGTGTGGCCTGGTCTGTGAGGAGCTTGCTTCTGATAATGAGCTTGGGGGGTGGGGGGTTGTGTAAAGGGCAGAGAGGGGGTTCCGGGAAATATTTCTTTCAGGATGAGGTCCCCATCGGGTATGGGTTGTAATTGTTTAATGATACCCTGTATGGGTTCCAGTGTGGGGTGGCAGGTGACAACTAAGGATGTGTAGTCAACGGTTCCCCCCCCCACCGTATTGAAGCAAGTTCTCTTGGGGTATTTGGGTGGCCCATTCCATGATGAGATCTCCCTTTTTGGTGAAGCATTCTTGTTTGGTGAAGGCAGTTTTAAGACTGTTAAGGTGTGTATCCCAGACTTTCTCCTCAGAGCGTATTTTGTGGTATCTGAGTGCCTGGCTGTAGGTAACAGATGTGTGGTGATCTGTGGGTTTCTTGTGTATAGTTGTTTTTAGGGTTCCATTGTTGAAGCTGATTCCATTGTGGTGTCCAGGAAGCTGATGCTGGTGCAGGAGTGTTCTAGAGAGAGTTTAATGGCTGGGTGGTGATTGAAGTTGTGGTAGAAATCTATGAGGGAGGTTAGGTTGTCTGTCCAGAGGATAAAAATATCATCAATGTGTCTCGGGTATATCTTCTACAACACTTGCATGGCTGCACTGTACCACAGCTCTGATTGTGCCTTTAAGTACACACACTGATTGCACTGTGTCCACATCACAGGGCTAGATTATGATCCCTTTATTCACAGTGAGCAGTACCTTATTCCACCATAGTCGCAAAGAAGCCAAATGGAATACTGGTGGAGTAGGATATTAGTGTGAATAAGCGCATTGCAATCTGGCCCTTAATGATTTGGAAACAAACAACATTTTGTTAGAAAAGATTTTCAGTCACTTTTAAGGCTAAAAGTATTTCTTGCTCTCACCCATTGTACCTAAGTACTGCAGTGATTTTTCAGCAAGGTGGAATTTTACAGACAAATTCTAAGGGGTAGGTTAAGGACGGTCATTGTGTTTAAGTTTTAATTTCCTGGGTTATTAGTTCAGGACAAACCTTCATATTATTTTAATGGTGTGTGTGTGAATTTCTTTGATTAATTCAATTAATTCCAAAAAAATGATAAACTGTGACCTCTCTGGAAAGTCATTTCTACATTAACTAAAATTTGTGTGATTTATCTGATATGTTAAGGTCCCTGATCCATGTTTAGTACTTAGTGTTATTTTACTGATGGAGCTGTCACAATTTATCATGGCATAACTACATATTTTGGCACAGTACTGCATTGTGTGGGCCATAGTCTCATCTCCATTCTTCAGCCTAGAATGGAACAGAGTGGGCAGAATTTACAAGGTTCTGGAGAGGGCAGGTGAAGGGGAAATGCAGCTACAAATTTGATCCTCCCTTACACTCAGACTCCCTCAGCCCTACTTACTCTATTGATGCTTAAAGGGAAGCTAAACTGTAACCTATACATCCAGAACGTGGAAGATGGTGTAAGAAGGTACATGTTAGAGTAAGGTGGAGGCTATGTCAGCTTACATCTTCCAGCTCCTCGACTTGTAAATTACAACAAGTGAGACTCTCTTACACATTGAGGGAGTGGCTACACGTAGCTCTAAGGATGTGTGAGTCTAATATACACATTATCCACATCACTTGTGAGTTTGGCTCCTGTCCCTGGCTTATCAGATCCCTGCCAGTCCCATGTAGGATGTACTCATGAGGATGTACCTCAAAAGTTTCTCTCCGACTTCTGAGGAGTTTTCAGGAAATTTTGCCTGGGTTCCCCCCACTATTACACGTGAAGGGAGGACGTGACTGAAATCAGTTAGTATGCTTATTATTGCATCCTGTCATAGTCTCTGACTAGTAGTTACTTGGCAAACACAGTATTGTTAAATCACAGATTTAGGTCCCTTCCAGTCCTATGATTCTAAAAGGAGTATATTATTATTGATCTATAATAGGGCAGTTAAGCGATTAAAAAATTAATCTCTATTAATCACACAATTAAAAAAATTAATCTTGATTAATCGTGTTGTTAATTATGGAATACCATTTATTTAAATATTTTTCGATGTTTTCTACGTTTTCAAATATATTGATTTCAATTACAACACAGAAGACAGTGTATAGTGCTCATTGTATATTTACTTTTGATCACAAATATTTGCACTGTAAAAAAACAAAAGAAAAAGTATTTTTCAATTCACCTCGTACAGGTACTGTAGTACAATCTCTTTATCATGAAAGTTAAATTAAAAATGTAGAATTATGTATAAAAATAACTGCATTGAAAAATAAAACAATGTAAAACTTTAGAGCCTACAAATCCACCCAGTCCTACTTCAGCCAATCGCTCAGACAACCAAATTTGGTTACAATTTACAGGAGATAATGCTGCCTGCTTTTTGTTTACGTCACCTGAAAGTGAGAACAGGCGTTCGCATGGCACTATTGTAGCCAGCATCACAAGATATTTATGTGCCACATGCACTAAAGATTCATTTGTCCCTTCATACTTCAACCACCATTCCAGGGGACATGCGTCCATACTGATGAAAGGTTCTGCTCGATAACAATCCAAAGCGGAGTGGACCGATGCATGTTCATTTTCATCATCTGAGTCAGATGACACCAGCGGAAGGTTGATTTTCCTTTTTGGCGGTTAGGGTTCTATAGTTTCCGCATCAGAGAGTTCCTCTTTTAAGACTTCTGAAAGCATGCTCACACCTCATTCCTCTCAGATTTTGGACGGCACTTCAGATTCTTAAACCTTGGGTCGAGTGCTGTAGCTATTTTTAGAAATCTCACATTGGTACCTTCTTTGCATTTTGTCCAATCCGCAGTGAAAGTGTTCTTAAAAGGAACAACATGTGCTGGGTCATCATCCGAGACTGCTATAACATGAAATATATGGCTGAATGCGGGTAAAACAGAGCCGAAGACAGAGTTCTCCCCCAGGGAGTTCAGTCACAAATTTACTCAACGCATTATTTTTTAACGAGCATCATCAGCATGGAAGCATGTCCTCTGGAATGGTGGCCAAAGCATGACAGGGCATACAAATGTTTAGCATATCTGGCATGTAAATACCTTGCAATGCTGGCTACAAAAGTGTCATGCAAATGCCTGTTCTCACTTTCAGGTGATGTTGCAAATAAGAAGCAGGCAGCAGCATTTCCTGCAAATGTAAACAAACTTGTTTGTCTTAGCGATTGGCAGAACAAGAAGTAGGACTGAGTGGACTTTTAGGCTCTAAAGTTTTACATTGTTTTGTTTTTGAGTGCAGTTATGTAATCAAAAAAATCTGCATTTGTAAGTTACACTTTCAGGATAAAGAGATTGCACTAGAGTACTTGTATGAGGTTCATTGAAAAACACTTTCTTTTGTTTATCATTTTTACAGTGCAAATATTTGTAATAAAAAATAATAATATAAACTGAGCACTGTGCACCTTGTATTCTGTGTTGTAATAGAAGTCAATATATTTGAAAATATAGAAAAACATTCAAAATATTTAATAAATTTCAATTGGTATTCTATTGTTTAACAGTGTGATTAATTGTGAATTTTTTTTAATCTAGATTAATTTTTTTGAGTTAATCGCGTGAGTTAACTGCAATTAATTGAGAGCCCTAATCTATACCTAAGGCTATGATTTAGTCATGGGCATTTTTAGTAAAAGTCATGGGCAGGTCAGGGGCAATAAACAAAAATTCACGGCCCATGACCTGCCCATAACTTATACTATAAATATCACTGACTAAATCTTTGTGCGGAGGGCCTCTGCCGCAGGGAGCGCCCCGGGGGACCACTGCCAGTAGCTGCTGAGCAACAGCGGCTCCAACTTCTCCAGGGACCGCTGCTCGGGCAGCCCCTGAGGTCAACCGTGCTGGCTGCTGCTCGCTGAGCAGCGGCCGGTGCAGCTGACTGCGGGGCTGCCCGAACGACTGGTTACAGAACTGCTCCAGCAGCGGCCAGTGTGGCTATCCCTGAGTAGCTGGCCCCAGAGCCAGCTGCTTAGGCAGTCCCGGGGTCAGCCACATTAGTCACTGCAGAAGCCACAGAGCTCATGAAAAGTCATGGAATCCGTGACTTCCGCGACCTCTGTGACAGACAGAGTCCTATCTATAAATGACTATTATAAGATTAAATGTAGCTTTGCAATGTGCATCCAGCATGTGAGTTTCACAGTGATATTGTTGCCCTGTTGAGTAGCCAGGATGTTACTCATATTCAGCGATAGGAATGACAGGATTGCTAGTAAGTATTCCATTATATAACAGAAAGTGAGAATACAATCCATGTTACTTTTGTCCTTGAAAATAATCAGATTACTTCTCAGGATTAAATTTTTAAAGTGTAGTGCATTACTATAATCAGTTATTCTAACACACTGGACAATATTCTTCAGGCCCTTACACCTTGTGTAGTGATTTATGCCTGTACAAAGTGGATACAAAATACTATTGCAATGGCAGCATTTTACCCCACTCTACAGAGGTGTAAATGACTACACAAGGGTAAAACAATGGACTAGAAGACCCATCATCTGCGTGTGTTCTACAGCCAGTTTACAACAGTAAATATTATTGGCTATTTTACCGTGTTTTTAAATGTACACTTCACCAAAAATGATTACGATAAATTCTGAACTAGTCTCTTTGAAAAGACACTTTTTTAAATGCAGAGTTGTTGTAGCAATGTCAGCCCCATGATATTAGAGGCACAAGGTGGGTGAGGTAGTATCTTTTATTGCACCAACTTCTGTTGCTGAGAGGGACAAGCACTGGAGCTACACAGAGCTCTTCTTCAGATTTAGGAAAGGTAGTCAGAGTTTCACAGCTAAATACAAGACAACAGATAGTTTAGCATAAGTAGTTAGGACCCCTAGTTGTCACCTATCACCTTATATTGGAATCTATATGATGTATCATGGGGTATCATCAAACAACTACAACCCATACACAATGGGGACCACATCCGGAAAGAAATCTTTCCTGAACCCCCCCTCTTCTGGCCTTCAAACAAGCCCCCAAACTCTCCAAGCTCACAATCAGAATTAAGCTCCCCACAGACCAGGACACTGCCAGAACAAGAGACGCAAAACCTGCAGATGTATCCCCACTGCTACAATGATCAATATCTCCTGCAACACATCTTTCAAGATCCACGTGTCCTATCAGAACATGTGGTATGCCTCATCCAGTGCACTAAATGCCCCAATAACAACTATGTGGGTGAAACCAGACAACCGTGCTCTTGAATGAACTCACACAGAAAAATGATAAAAGACAAAAACACCACATCAGCCGAGGGTGACACTTTTTACAAGGTGATCACTCTATATCTGACCTATCAGTCCTCACTCATCCTCAAAGGAAATCTGCACAAAATTTTCAAAAGACGAGCCTGGGAGCTTAAATTAATAATTTTGCTCGACACTAAAAATCATGGTCTTCGGGCTTGTCTACACTGGCAACGTTAAAGCGCTGCCAGCCCTCTAAAAAACCCACCTCCATGAGGGGCGTAGCTCCCAGCACTGCTGCACTGTCTACACTGGTGCTTTACAGTGCTGAAACTTCCTGTGCTCAGGGGGGTGTTTTTTCATGCCCCTGAGCGAGAAAGTTGCAGTGCTGTAAAGTGCCAGTGTAGACAAGCCCTTAACAAAGACACTGGATTTATGGCTTATGTGCTCACTACTTGATGCTAAACTATCTGTTTGATCTTGTATTTAGCTGTGACCCACTGAGTACCTTTCCCAGACCTGAAGAAGAGCTCTGTGTAGGTCAAAAGCTTGTCTCTCTCACCAACAGAAGTTGGTCCAATAAAAGATACCACCACACTCACCTTATTTTTTTATTTAAATCTCAGCTGTCACTTTTTTAGTTCTGCAAAGATACAAAATATTTAGAAATAGCTCATTGTTATTTGATTCACACTCACGTTAATTTACAAATGGACAAAGTGTTTATTTTGAAATTTTAGTTAAGGGTGGAGGAATTGGGCTATCGCTGAGACACACTCTGCTCAGTTAAAGCCTAAAGATAATGATTACAGCATAGTCTGAAATCTCCCAAAATAGGGATTTGTTTACCAGTGAAACATGACTGACCCTAACCATGTTTGTTACTTAGAGAACTTAAATCAAATAGTAACATTCTAGGGCAGTCGGAAGTGGTGTCATTGAAAAAAAAAAAAAAGGTCAATGAACAGCAACGTGTTGCGCACAATGTATAATTATTCATAAACCACATCCACGTATTTAGGTAGGTGACCGTGATATTGCAGGTATAATAAATGGAGCTATTTATCAGACCTTATCTCTTCCTCAGCTCAGTGTTACAGTTACGTGATGCATTTTTTACCTGGGCTGGAGCACTGGATGAAAGATGAGTCAAGTCTCCGATTCTGGCAGCAGCTCGGGGATCGCTAGAGCTGATCAAAACTGGAGCACTAATGTCCATGGAATGCCTGTTATGCATGGCCTGAGAGGATTTGTGTGTCATACTGAGAGCAGTGAAGGAGTGGCGTTTCTTGGCATTCTTCTTGCCATCAATATGCCGCTGAATGGCACTGACTGCTCCTGTATTGTTTAAAGTAGAGCACTGGGCCAAATTTACTGCCATGTTGGTGTCAGATGGCAAAGGGACATCACAGCCAGATGCAGCAGCTAAGCATGTCTTGTCCATCTCTATAAGCTGTTTAGCTGATTCGTTGAGCTAAGTGCAGAGAAAAAAAAAAGAAGAATGGGGAAATTAAAGAACTGTCACATCTAGCCACTGAACCTGCGAGTTCAAATGCTGCACTCATGCCAGCACTATTAGGACTTCACTTACAGAAGCACCAAAATCCGTCGGAGCGTTTAAAAATAAATAGTGGAAGCCCATAATTCTAATACTCTTACATCCATGTTGAGTGTAATCCCATGGAAATCAATTCAGGCTAAAAAATTCAGTTTCCTGAAAGCAGCTACAAGCTTGCAACTCCCCAAGGCTCTAAAGAAGACAGTATAGCATTTCTATCCACGTCAAGTGATGTGAACAGAAGAAAAAAAACAAAATAGTAAGGAATATAATTTATACCCACTTTAAGGCCCCTTTACATAGCCAAAGCAATGAAAAGGGGCAGTAGTGTAAGAATTCAGGCCAGTGGGTCTAAAATTGAACCAGCCCGAAATGGAGGAACCCAAAACTACAGCCCACTTTTCAAAATGTAACCAGAAGTAATTTGCCTGAGACTACAGAGGAGCCATTGTCACAGCTGGGGTTAGAACTCAATACTTCCTGCATTCCCTAGTCCTGAGCAGAGTGTGCTATGCTATATTCTTTTTGCTAAACAATGCCTCTCTCATCTCAAATGCTAGGCCAGCAAAGTCTGGCTAGGTTTAACAAAATTGTTGGTGTTGAATAAAATGATATATTTGTTACCCTATGTACCCATGCTGCTGTATCAGTAAATGCTACTAAAGAATTCACTAATAGTGCTTTGTCTATGTCCTGCCAATCTCTCCAGTATAATATCTCACTTTTCACAGGGTTATTATAAATATGTACTCTAGGCTTGTCAGTCCAAGAGCATTTCTTCCAAAATCTCTCTAATATTTTTTCTTTAAACATATCTAATATTTTTATCTGTGTACAAAATTAAAGCAAAGGCTTTTTCCAGTTGTATCATTTCGACTGAGCAGTATCACAGTATCACACCTATTCTAACAAAATGCAGTCAAAGCCGAATAAACAATAAACAGGAAACATTAAAAATGGTTCCCAAGAACTCTCTCCCACAGTTTCAAACTTAGCATACAGTCCAAGTGGAAAGCAGACATTGGAGAGGAAGCAGCATATCACGAATGTCTATTCTCTACCAACTAGTCATGATCAATTTAACAGCTCTGGGTGGCCCTGACCCTACAAAAATGCAGAAAACATGCTATGTGGAAGTCCCATTTCTCTGAGGTTCTTGACTTGCCAGCTAACATAACTCATATAAGAAAGAACCTTTCTTACACAGTTAGAAATTCTGTAGACACACAGAGATGACCATATTCACTGTTCTACAAGGCACATTCTGGAGTAAGAAGCATTTTCTAAGACACTCATTGCCAACAGTCTGAGCATCCCTCAAGGGGTGCCGACAGCTGGGGGACAGGGAGATGGTATGACTCAGCCAACAGACTTTTATATTAAACTAGAATACCACACAATAGGATTTGTATTTAATGAACAGAATCAATATATGAATGAGGTTAACTAAGGTAAATACCTGCACATTTTCACATATACTAGCACTCTGAGGTTCATCTAAACCAGAGTACACTAAATATTACATTGGATGAGCATGGATTTTATTACGGTATTGCTATTAATAAATGCTAATTATTATGGTATCACCAAAACACCCCAGTCAAGCTTGAGGCCTCATTATGCTGCACAAACATACAGAATGACATAATCTCTGCCCTGAAGACCTGACAATCCAAATTTAAAAACAAGACATAGCAAGTGACGGTAACTGTAAGAGAGAGGGAGGCAAGACAAGAGTAACAGTAACAGGATCATACAGTTATGTAGCTTTGTTGTGAAACAGCTTGATGGTTCCAAATCATGGTAACAGAATTCTAAAATAAAATAAATAAATAAACTGGGTCAGCATTTTTCCATAGCTCTCATAATTCTTATGGATGCCTGACTCCAGTTTACAAAGCCTCATTCCCAAGTAAGAGGTGATAAAACATTAACATCCAGAACATAAATGTAAACACGCTGTAATTTTTCTTCCACTGACAACCTCCACCAGCCAAACAACAACCTCCAATTAGTGATGTACTGCTACTGACAGTGCTGGGAATAGCTGCTGGGAGTAACTGATACCATTCAATTACAAGGCCATTTTACCAGCTGCATTCTTCAATATGGGACCATTACAGGAGCCAGCACTGTGCACTGCACCTGCCAGTTTTTGCCTATAACAGCTGATCCCATTTGAGATTCTTCAAGAATGTCCATTATTTCCCGCTTCATCATGTTCTAAATTAGTACAGCCTAATATTTGCCAGCAGGCTCCAAGTGGCAACAAAACCAGATGGTTCTTAGGTGTTACAGCTCTGCTTACCCAATTAATGGAGACTCCCTTACTGAATAATTTAAAAATGTTAAGGAGGGAAGCTGAGACACTACCACAATTTATGAGATACAGAAGTCTCTTTTCTGCCACAGAACATGATGAATTATTTTGCTAGTGAGTATCAAATGGGCTAGGAATATCTGCAAAGAGTTTAATAAAGTGTTTTTTTGGACTCTGTGATAGGACCCTGGTTTCACAGCAATGTCCCAAATGGAGTCAGAAGTGCTCCTGCTTTTACTCTTAACATCAGAACTATAATTCACTATCTAATAACCCATTTATAAATCCCATTTGTCAATCTTATCAGAAATACAGTAATGGGCAAACACTGTAGAACAATGATCAGGCTCTGGCATAAGAAAGAAATGCTGGAAATATTTTAGAGGAAAAGTGAATCAATATGTTTATAGCTGTATCATTTTCTTTTCTTTTTCCTTCTTGCTTGATGACCAAGTTCCAGAGGCTTATCTTCTAGTGAATCTGGCCCCCAGGTACCAATATATGCCTCATAAAGGCACTATGGATATGGAAGAAAAAGCTGAGCTAGGAGATTGATTCCTTTTTGTAAATGGCTTTTACAACTTCTTTTTTAACCTGAATACAAACCTCCCATTAAACACTAAGAATTTAAACGTATCATTAATTTCTGTTGTCCTTCAGCTGATCTTTATACAGTAACTGTTTGCAGTATCAAAGCTTAATGGAAAGCTCTTTAAAACTACCCATGACTTCGACCCATTGACAGTCTCAGGAACTAGACATTTCTAGAGCCCGGTATATCCTACTGCAATTTACCAAATCTTTAATTTCAGAATCTGCATTTTCTAACATCTCTTTGATGTAAAAATAAAGGAAAGCCTTAGGCCATGTCTACATTACAGACCTTACAGTGGCATAGCTGTACTGAATGCAGCTGCATTGCTGTAAAGTCTCCTGTGCAGCCGCTCCATGCAGGTGGGAGACAGCTCTCCCACTGGCATAATTAAGCCACCCCCAACGAGTACCGGTAGCTATGTCAGCAGGACAGCACAGCTGACATAGGGCTGTATGCAAGAGCATTTATGCCAACAAAACTTATGTCACTCAGGGGCACGTTTTTTTCACACCCCTGAGCAACAAAAGTTTTGCTGACATAAGTGCCAGTGTAGACATGGCCTTACGTTGAAATCCTAGCCCCTCTGAAATCAATGGCAAAACACCCATTGACTAAAATGGGGCCAGGATTTCACCCCAACTATTTATATAACAAAGCGAGCCATGGGGATACCACAGAAAACTCAGCATATAACCATTATGGACAGGATCCTGCCAGGTGCCGAGCACTCTGACCCTGATGCAACAAAGCACTTAAGCACATGCTTAACTTTAAGCATGTGAGTAGTCCTGCAGTTTGGGGGCAGAGTGATCAGCTTCTTGCTAGGTAACGTTTTATAGAAGGCTTGTGAGAGGAAGGAAAAGATCTATAGGAGAGGACCATGTAAGGGTTGTGAAATGCTCCTTATGTAAGATTGTCTATAGGGGCTCAGTTAATTGATTTTGGGTTGCACATGGCTAAGATAATTGTATAACAAGCATGAGCTTGTAGGGTTATTGTGTCCCCTCCCTATGAGGAAATGCTCACGCTAGTGGTAATTGCATCAATAACTGGGGCTTGGTTTTGCTGGTTTTGTCTGAGAGACAGTGATATTCTCAGAACAAGTTTCCTTCAGGGGCTAGTTCACCTCCACACAACCTTCATTCTCAAAGGGAACAATGATCAAGCTCCATTTCATTTAAAAATCTGCGGCCCTTGGTCTGGGCCTCGTTGCACACCAATTCACAATATAAGCTGCCATGATTCTGGCATTTAGCCAAAGACAGTCCATCACCAGGTCATACAAAATGAACCAGGTGCTTTTTTCCCCCTCCAGTTCTTTATTTCACTTTTAGATATTCTACTTGAGCCTTTACCACACGGGCTACAAAGGTACAAGTACTAAGCTGGATCATTCAGGACTACTACTGCTGCCAAAATTGTTTTATTAGACTCTGGATAAACTTTACTTTTCTGCAGAACACATTATGATGATTCTCTCTCTCTCTCAGACATTTCAGTCTCTTATGTGTATGTTAAAAAGGGATTCAGTGCAAATGCTATCAAAATTGAGGTGATACAAGACTGAGCTACATTGTACGTTGGACTACATACCTATACATGGGAGTAAGAATTCCCCTTATGCCTCTTTGTGACCTAATAGACCTTGGGTCTTGCTGCGCAGGAGCATGCAGCACTATTCGCCCACTTCCTCCGAGAAGGTAGAATGGACAATAGAGGAAAAATTATATGATGGCAAGCATGGATTGCCAGATTCTTTCTTTGTGTGTGTGTGTGTTTGTGTGATAATCTGCTGCTGGCATAGGCTAATATTTAATAACTATGCTATGGAGCAAGGAGGAAGCAGAAGTATTGTATCTACACTGGAAACTTTTCCCAGTATAGTAATGTTGCTTAAGCATGTGATTTTTTTTTTTTTTTTTTTACTATAATTCTATACCAGCAAAAACCCTATTGTAGATGCAGTTATACCAGCAAAAGGGCTTTTCTGGTTATTTATGTATTTGGTTATAGATTTGCTTTTGAGTGATGTCTAGCTGACCAAAGACAATTTCTCTGTGGTCCTGATTCAGCAATGCACTTAAGCACATTCTTAAGTCCCATCAATGGGACTAAAGTGCTTTGCTGAAGAAGAATGGGATTACTCAAGCCTTTCTAGTGAAGCACATGCTTAAGTATTTTGCTGAATTGGAGCCAGTCTGATCTGAGGAGTGGAATTTATGTAAGATCTCTAGAAAAACAATGTTTCATGTTTTCTATGGGCTTTTTGCAGAAACAGTTACCTAATGAAAACATCAGGGTTTCTGGTTTGCAAACATAGGTATAAACAAAGAAGTCATGTTGAATTCAAGCCCCATTAAAAACAAAGGAGGGAATCAATGTCCGCTTAATAAAAAAGGATACAATGGTAAGGAAAGAAAAATGCATTCACCATACTCTGGAGTTAAAAACAAATTAAAACTATTAATACAGTTTCTTCACAATGTCCCTCTGATAAGATTAGAAGTGTTTGTACCCACAGACTGCTAATTTTGATATTTTACAGTTAATAAATACTGAGAAGATTAAACACATTGCTATTTTATGCCTCTCAGAGACTTTGGTAAATTGTAGCTCCATGGCTGATTTTATGATTAAAATAAACAGTCTGAATTTATTACAGTGCTTGCAGTTCACAGTAGATATTTGTAGAAAATATTATGCTCCTAAACTCTCAATAAATTTGTTACACTAGGAATGTTACTTATACTCACAAGTGTGGTGATGCGGATCAATGAATGAGAATGTAACTACATAAACTATTTCTGCCCTTGCCAGGTTAATAAGAACTACAGCATCTTTAAAAGTGTTCTCGACATTCTAATACATGAGAAAACAAAAATAAAAATTTTAAATGTTCAAGAAGCTTTTGTTTGTACTCTCCAAGCTTTCAACCATAGCATCCATTCTGCTCCTGCTAAAGTGAAATAACAAAACTCCCACTGATTCAAATGGAAATAAGATAAAATGCATCCTTAATTACTGATGCTTTAAAGGTTTGTGGAGTAGTTAATGAAGTTTAAACAGAACAGTTCTGAAGACTTACAAGTGGATTGATAAAAAGCAAGTATATTGTTAAAGTTTTACTAAATACATTTATAATCTCCATGTTTATAGAAAGCCTCCCAATTTGTTTAACAATGGCTTGAATGTGTTGGAGGAAAATTATAAGATCTTTGCAGCAAGTGCCAATTTATATACACTTCTTTCAAACAAGCAGGCATTAATGAAGTATAATGTGAAAGAAGAAATTATAATGAAAACCAAAGCATTACTAAATAGTTCTTGGTGTTAATCTCTGTAACAATCCAGTGTTGCAAGTGTTCTAATTTATTGCAAGGCAGCGACCAGCAAATGTAGAACAGATTTTTCTGGAAATGGTTTATCCACTATGGAAGAGAAACTCACACAATCCCCCTCGCCCACTGTGATTCAGAGAAGACTGACTCCATGCAGAATCAGGCTGAAAATGAAAATGACAGACTGTGCAGGCGCACAAAGTGACAATGGGCATACTGCTAGGGGCACACCGGCCATTCTAAACTCTGTGCTTCTCTACAGCTGAGATATGGGGTTCACTCAGATATAAAAGCCCAGTAAAAACATAATCATGCTCTCAGAGGAAGATAAATCCCTAAACATATAACTATGCAGCAGCTTGCCTATATTTCTCTTAACAGGCTTACCTAAATTCTGGGGGAAAAAATTCTCTTTAATACTGTTCCTTGAAACGTAGAAGGTATTTCATAAGCTATTTTCCTGTTTAACAAGATCTTTCTTATTTAGCACCATTGTCATTTCTAAAATATCTAGAGGCTGAAGGAATGTAGTATATTAGAACAATATGTTCTTGAAAGAACGTGTCATTATAATCCTCCAAAATGAAAATAAACGATGCAGGCAGCAGGAGTAAACATTAACCCATGGGTGGTGAACTGGGAATACTTTTTTCCTTTTCCTTTTTCTCCAACAGTCTTTGGACAGAAAATGATTCATATGGATCTAGGAAAAACAAATAGGTTGGGGAATCACATAAAATATATAGTATATTGCAAAGCATAACTCGTTACCTTTTGCAAAAAAAATCTAAATTAATGACTATTGCTGAGGAGAAAAGGAAAGAAAAAAACCCAGGAAATTAAAAATAAAAGAACCCACCAAAAAAAAGTTCAGTTTTCTAATTTTTCCTATTTCTTTCTGGAACAATTCCAGCTTTGCAGCCTTCACCCTTCAAGTATGCTGACTATTCTGTCACTGACATGTCATCTCCTGATGAATGAATCTCACAACTGCTGCACATCTCCAACATTTGAGGATATTTTTCTTCATATCTGTTCAATATGGGCCAGATTTTGCCACTCTCAGTCATGGTGAGTAATTTCTTACTTCACAATTGTCCCCATTGAAACCAACAGGAGAGTTAGCAAATTAAGGTCCAACACAATGTCAGTAAAGTTGTGCAATAGGGTATTTACCCCACACAGGTTGCAAAAAAGTAATATGGGCCTCAGAGACCAATTAATCAGACTGGGTGCATCTGGAGGGTGAGCCAGGACCAATTAGAAATAAAGCCCAGCTTGGGGGAGAGCAGGGTTTTGTCTCCCTAAAGGGCTAGGTGATCCCTACTGAGGAGAATGCAGAGGAGAGAAGGTGGGAAAAAACAGTTACCTACCTTTCGTAACTGTTGTTCTTTGAGATGTTTTGCTCATATCCATTTACCTTAGTGGTATCTGTAGGCCTGGCTCTGGCACTCTCTGGAGCCCCGCACTCATGTGCCGCTCATCCTGCGCCCTCTCAGTTCCTTCTTGCTGTCAACTCTGATGGTGGAAATGGAGGGCGGGTCATGGAACGGACATGAGCAACAGATCTCGAAGAACAACAGTTACGAAAGGTAGGTAATCATTTTTTCTTCTCTGAGTACTTGCTCATGTCGATTCTATGTTAGGTGACTCAGAAGCAGTATCCCTGGAGGTGGGCTCAGAGTCCATGGATGTGCAGCTTGCAATACTGCTCTGCCGAAGCTGGTGTCGTCCTGGGCCTGCTGGGTGATTATGTAATGGGACATGAAGGTGTGGACAGATGACCAGGTAGCAGCTCTACAGATGTCTTGAATTGGCACCTGGGCCAGGAAGGCTGCTGATGAGGCCTGCACTCTGGTGGAACGGGCTGTTACAATCGCTGGCGGAGACACCTTTGCCTGTTCATAACAAAACTTGATGCAGGTGGTTATCCATGAAGAGATTCTCTGCGAAGAAACCAGCAGACCTTTCATCCTGTGACTGCAACAAAGAGCTGTGTTGACTTGCGGAAGGGTCTGGTCCTCTCAACGTAGAAGGCTAAGCCCTGTCTGACATCCAGGGTATGTAATCTGCATTCCTTGCCGGATTTATGAGGCTTGGGAAAGAACAATGGAAGAAATATGTGACACCACCTTTGGCAAGAAGGCAGGGTGAGGTCACAGTTGGAGCTTATTCTTGTAGAACACTGCGTAGGGTGATTCTGATGTAAGTGCTCTAATTTCAGAGACTCTTCTAGCCGAAGTAATTGCAACCAGGAAGGTGACCTTCCACAATAGGAGCAGCAGTGAACACGAAGCTAATGGCTCAAAGGGGGGCCCCCCATGAGCCTTGACAGCACTAGGTTCAGGTGCCAAGGCAGGATAGGGTCATGAACTTGAGGATAAAGTTGCTCCAGGTCTTTCAAAAATCTTTGTCATATCATGGGAAAAGACAGATCTGCCCTGAACCAGAGGATGGAAAGCTGAATGGACTGGCAAGTGAACTTTGATAGATGAGAGTGCTAGACCTTGGTGTTTGAGATGCAGCAGGTAGTCTAGGATGGATTGCAGCGAGGTCTGGTCAGGAGACAGATTTTGGTCCATGGTCCGGCATGAAAAGTGTTTCCATTTGGCCAGGTACGTCGCCCTGGTGGAGGGCTTTCTGCTACCCAACAGGACCTGCTGGACTTGTGTAGAGCATGCTTGCTCCTCCGCATTCAAACATGCGGCAGCCACACTGTCAGGTTTGGGTGCAGCAGACGTTCATGTTTCTGAGACAGTGAGTCTGGCCAGCGTGGGAGTTCTAGCTGCGCTGCTATCGAGAGCTGCAACAGGGTGCCAAACCAGTGCTGGTGCAGTCGCGCTGGAGCTATCAGGATAACCTTCACCCTGTCCCGCTTGATCTTCAGGAATACTCTGTGTATCAATGGTATTGGCGGGAAGGCATACAGTAGCGTCCCCAGCCATGGGAGTAAGAAGGTGTTGGACAGGGGACCTCTGTCGAGCCTGTGGATTGAGCAGAACCTGTGGCACTTCCTGTTCCGTCTGGATGCAAACGGGTCCACCAGGGGGGGCCCCCAGTGGGAGATCGCGCTGGCCACCTCTGGGTGGAGTAACCACTGATGCCGAGACGAGAAGAACCTGCTGACATGTTCCTGGCACCCGGGAGATGTGAAGCCACAAGATGAGTGGCATGCCATACACAGAAGTCCCATAGCCGGAGAGCTTCTGGGAAAAGGGCCAATGAGAGGGCTCTGCCTTGCTTGTTGATGTAGGAAATCGCGGCGGTATTGTCCATCGGGATTTTGACAACTCTGCCCTTCAGGTAAGGAAGGAACACTAGGCAGGCTAAGCATATTGCCCTGAGCTCCCTGACATTTATATAGAGGGGGAGCCCCTTCTCCGATCAGATCCCTTGCATGCTGATGTCATCGAGGTGGGCTCCCCAGCCCAGGTACAACGTGTCAGAGACCAGCGTCACCAGTGGAGATGGGGTGACAAAGGGAATCCCTTCCAACACCGACTGAGGGTCTGTCCACCACTCCAGGGATGGCAGACGTGGCGGAACTGTAATGACTAGGTCCAGGCTGTGCCTGCTGGGAGCATAGACTGATGCTAGCCACAGCTGATGCTACAGGGATCTGAGACATGGCCACACGTGCCAGACCACATAAGTACATGCTGCCATGTGGCCCAACAGCCTGAGGCAGACCTGGGTGGTTGTGAGAGAGTGTGCTCTTATGTGGGTAATAAGCTCCGACATGGCCTGGAACCATGACTCTGGTAGGAAGGCTCTGGCCTGGGTGGGGTCGAGCACTGCCCCTATAAACTCTATCCACTGAACTGGGTCCAGGGTTGACTTCTGCTTGTTTATAAGCAGACCCAGGGCCTCAGAGGCGGTCCGCAGTTTGCTGCTGCACTGAACCTGGGCTTGTGACCAGCCTCTGACTAGCTAGTTGTCGAGGTACAGGTATATCTGAATGCCCCGGTGCCAGAGGTAAGATGACACTACCGCCATACATTTCGTGAACACTCATGGTGCAGCAGAAAGGCTGATTTAGTTCAGGATTGGTCCTGCTTTGAGCAGGGGGTTGGACTAGATGACCTCCTGAGGTCCCTTCCAACCCTGATATTCTGTGATTCTATGATTGAAGGGTAGTATTGTGAACTGGTAATGGCGTTGACCCACTATGAAGTGTAAGAACCTTCTGTGTCCATGGAAAATGGAGCTATGGAAGTAAGTGTCCTTTTAGTCCAGGGTGGCGAACCAGTCTCCCACATCCAGAGCGGGAATAATGGAGGCCAGGGAGACCATGAGGAACCTCAACTTCTTCAGATACTTGTTGAGGTGATGAAGGTCTAGGATGGGCCTGAGGCCCCCTTTGGCCTTCGGCATTAGGAAGTATTGGGAATAGAATCCCTTTCTCCTCTCGTCTTGAGGAACTTCCTTGATGGCTCCTACCCAAAGGAGGGTCTCCACCTCCTGTGCGAGAAGCTGCTTGTGAGAAAGGTTCCTGAAGAGGGACGGGGAAGGGGAGTGGAAGGGAGGGGAGGAGGAAAACTGCAGGGTACAGCCAAATGTTATGGTGCTGAGCACCCAGCGGTCCAAGGTAATTCAGGCCCACACAAAAAGGAACAAGGATAAATGGTCCAGGAAGAGAGGGGGAGCTGAATCCTGAACAGGTCCGGTGTGTTGCCTTCGGGGGCACCCTCAAAATGATTGCCGTTGACCACCCTGTTGGCAAGCAGGGCCTGACTGAGGGGCCAAGGAAGACTGGGTCAAGTGGTGACACTTAAACCCTCTGCCTTTCCTCCTGTAGGGGCTCTGCTGGGAAGGACCTGAGCACCTGGGTGGCTGCTGGTGCAGATGCTGCAGTTTCTGCATAAGACCATGTGGAGCAGGTCAGCTCTGAAGTAACCCCTGTGTAGCTTATCTACTCTAAAGCAACTTGAGCTTTATGTCACCAGCTCTAAGTATAGACACACCAACAGTCTTCTCAGAGTGTAGTAATTCATTAGCTCCAAATGTTAGCCCTTCAAACACTATAAATACAGTGACCGGCTCTCAGGAGAGACAACAGAATAAAGTGGATTTGGAGTTTTTAGGCCATGCTCTTGACTTGTGAGGTGGCTAAATTAATTAATGAATAAAAAATCCACATGTAATGAAAATTTTCTGGAAGTGCATGACAATGATTTTGCCTGTTGCTGTATCACACCATCTCAGTGATGCAAATTTTTCCCTAAAACATTCTCCTCTGATAGAGGCCCCCATGTACTGCACCCACATTTTAGCAAGCAGAGAGAGAGTGCATCCTAAGCAATGGGATTTCAGAATTTTCTTTTACAATGTGTGCTACTATGGTGGCACGAGCTGCACTCATGCAGAGGCTCTTACTAGGACATTAATTGTATTATCAAAGCTCCTTGGAACCCCAGTCCTGGACCCAGATCCCATTGTGGTAGGTGCTGTACAAACAGAACAAAAGGGCTGCCCCTGCCCCCAGGAGTTCACTATCTAACTATACAAGAAGAGACAATGGATGGATACAGACAGGCCAATGCAGGACTGCAAGGAAACAATGAGAAAATACACATCAGCATTATAGGCAGTAGTCTCTGCCCATCTACAGTCTAAATGTTGTTAAGTTTATTGCGGGCATCACAGAAGAGCAGGCTGTTAAGAAGGGATTTAAAGGAGGATAATGAAATGTCTTTGCACGTTTATGGGGAGCTCATCACTAACATGAGGGGCCGCGTGGGAGAAAGCACGAAAGGAGCCTGTTTGAAAATTTAACAAGTGCGTGACGGAGACTGGCACCACGGGCCAGCTGGAGATGGGAGTCAACACCTTGATAGTGAATAAGAGATAATAGGTAGGGTGGGGATAGGTCAGCAAGGGCCTGGAAAATGAAGAAAGCAGCTTATGTTTGATATGATAGAAAAGGACGAGCCTGTGGAAGGATTCAAAGAGAGGGGTCAAAGCAATGGGCTAGGAAAATGACTGTTGCAGCAGCATTCTGAATGGATACGACTTGGGCAGGACTGCATTTGTCAAGGCCAGAGAAAATGATGTTACTGTAATCAAGATGTGAGATGATGAAAGCCTGGATGAGAATTTTAGCTGTGTGGCCGGGTAAACACAGACCGGAGGATCTGTGAAGCCAAAAGGTGTTACCTCTACTACCTGAGCGAAAGCAGAACTTCTACTTCTGTATGGGTCAGCAACAAGAGGGCAATAGTCACACGCCTAACCATTCCATGTCAGTGCACAGAAACAACAGGCAAGGAGCATATGGATCAGATAGGGCTGACAACTTTCTACTCACACAAAACCAAACACCCTTGCCGCACCCATCCTCTGAGGACCCGCCCCTGCCACACCCCTTCTCAGAGGCCCCACCACCTCTCACTCCATCCCCCCTCCCTCTGTTGCTTGCTCACCCCACCCTCACTCACTTGCTCATTTTCACTGGGCTGAGGCGGTGGTTTGGGATGCAGGAAGGGGTGCAGTCTCTGGGGGGGGCAGGTATGAGGCGTTAGGGTGCAGGACTGGGGCTCTGGGCTGGTGGATGGAGCAGAGGGGTTCAAGGTGTGGGAGGGGGCTCTAGGCTGGGGTAGGCAGTTGGAGTGTGGGGGGGTGTGAGGGCTCTGCCTGGGGGTGCAGACTCTGGGTGGGGCTGGGGATGAGGGATTTCGGGTGCAGGAAGGTGCTCTGGGCTGGGATGGAGGGGTTCAGAGGGTGGGAGAGGGTGAGAGAGGCATGCAGGCCCTGGGTGGTGCTTACCTCAGGCAACTCCCAGAAGCAGTGGCCCCCCTCCGGCTCCTGTGTGGAGATGTGGCCAGGTGGCTCAGTGCGCTGTCCCGTCCGCAGGTGTCACCCCGCAGCCCCCTTTGGCTGCGGTTCCCGGCCAATTGGGAGCTGCAGAGTCGGCGCTTGGGGCAGGGGCAATGTGCTGAGCCCCCTGACTGCCCCTACACCTAGGAGCTGGAGTGGGGACATGCCACTGCTTCTGGGAACTGCGCAGAGCCACTGCAGGGAGGGAGCCTCCCGTAGCCCCGCTGCGCTGCTTACCGAACTTTTAACGGCCCGGTCAGCAGTGCTGACTGGAGCCGCCAGGGTCCCTTTTTGACCGGGCGTTCTGGTCAAAAACCGGACACCTGGCAACCCTAGTACCAGACACCATTCTAGACACAGAAAGCTAGTCCTATCCCTAGAGTGCAGCAGTACTACCTTTTGCCCTAACCTTTGCTTCTACAATTCTTTTTTTTAAATCCCTCCTTCCTCCAGGAGCCTGGCTATTGCCATGAGGGATCCCTAGATGCATAGGCACTGACTTTTATTTTTCCCCAGGAGTGCTCAACCCCAGCTTTGCCCCTAGGCTTTTCCCCTTCCCTCAAGGCCCCACCCTCACTCCGCTTCTTCCCATCTCTGCTCCAACCCCTCCCCCGAGGCTCCTGCCCACCACTCGCTGCTCTCCACCCTCCCCCAAGCGCCTCCCCCAGTCACCAAACAACTGATTGGTAGCACTGCCGAACAGCTGTGGCTAATGGGTGCTAGCATCCACTATTTTTTTTCCATGGGTGCTTGAGCCCTGGAGCACCCCCGGAGTCGGCTCCTATGCCTAGATGACACAGAAAGAGACAGCACTCCGGGGGCAGCTGGAGCATGTAGCTCAGCTATGTAAGAGAAGCTCCTCAGCAGGTGTGGAGCAGGAGAACACAGCACCATGGGCTCCTAGAACCATCCTGCACCCACGACCATTCTGCACCTTTCCCTGCCCCAGACCCCCCACTAATCCAGACCTTTGGGGAAAAGGACTACACCCATGCCACACACATATCACCCATTAGCAGACCACCGTGTTTCCCTCCCATGATAGATAACACTGACAAACAGACGAGGGGTGGGTTGAGGACAAGTAACTGCCCCAAAATCCTAGACTGACTGGGAGAATGAACAGAACAGACAGCAGTGCCACTGCTCCTCCCCTCAGAGAGCAGACACGCAGGCCCACCTACTGAGTTAGGCCTCAGGGAGGGAGACAAGGCATCCCGCCCCCAAATATGTATTCTGCTGCTGTGGTGTCAGAGATCGGAGAAGGGGTAGCACAGAATGTGCCCCAGCTGGAAACAGGCTGCCTTGGCTCAAATCTCTCTCACTTTCCCCTCTGCTGGCAGGCAAGGTTTACACTGTGGGCGCTACTCCTTGCCTTGCAGGGACAGCTCTCCTTGTGAGAAAGGATAAAATAACCCAGGAGTTTAGGCTGCCCGGCATGCTCTTTCCCAAGCCAGAGCAAAATCCACCACAATGTCTGACCTGTGATGTCACACACATGCCTTTCCAGATTTGTCCCAAACCTCCAGAACTATTCTATTATAAATGAAAATCATTCTCATGACATTTCCTGTTGAAGCAGTTCAGTTCTGTCAACATGGGACAAAGTCAGATTTATAACAGGAAACCTCTGCAACTTTGCTTACATTGAGACTTATGTCATTAACCTTGTTTATACAGTGCTTAGCATCCTTGCAACACAAATTAATACATTAAAATAAATAATAAATTGAGGGACGACAGTAAGGGAGGAGGCGGCTTACCACTTAATTCTGGGTTCCCTGCCTCATCATTTAAGTCTAATCTGTTGCACAGAACATGAGGCTTTGACAGCGCCTTCTAGATATTTTCACAAGAGCAAATGGTGGCACAGGATATACAAGTGACACTGGGTTAATCCAGTTGTCAAGGGATTTAAAAAGCAAATAAAAACCATGAATTTGGATGAGAATCCTTTTATTAGACAGACTAAAAATAAAATGGGTGAATTTTCAAGAATCCCTTGCTCACTGACAGGCAAACTGGAGCAAAGTGAAATTCCCGAATAGGTACCAACCTTTTCTTTTTGTTAATTTCTTAGATCTAGTCCTTCTCTTGTCTTGCTAACTTCAACACCAATACCTAAAAATATACTTTGAGTTGAGGCTTGTTTAAAGCAACATTTATTTATGGTGCAATTAATTAGTTTTTTAGCCTGAAAAAACAAAACAACAACTTCACCGAAATCGTTTTTTGTTTGAAAATAGCTTTCAGCACAGGTCTGTACTCTTGGGCCTTCTTGCCTCTTGTGCATTGCACAGAGAGTGCTCTAAAGTTCAAGAAACTTCCATTATCTGAAGCAGCAAGCAACTGGGGGGAAGCAGTTCCTGTGCTTCACCAGAGCATTCAGCCTTTGCTCCTTGTTTGATAAAAGGCATAAGCCTAGCCAACCTATCGTAACTCTTGGTGGGTGGCAGGATGTGAATCTATGCAGCATGCTAGCTTCTGAGGACCACCGTTTTATAGGTAAGTAATTCACTTTTTTATAGGTAAGTAATTCACTTTGCTAAATTTTGCTATATTGATTTCCACTCTTGGAGTTTATAGAGCTAGAGAAATACCTGGGCACAAAAAGGCAAGCTCAATAAGTGAAACTAATTAAGATACACAATTTACAGCAACAACTGTAATAAAAGAAAAATAGCAAAATGTCTATGTAAAAAATAAAAATCTTGTAGGTTTTTATTTTTAATTGAGTACTATGCAAATTAAGTATTTGTTGCTCTTGATGCAGATTTCTTCAGGCACTGGTTCAAAATGGACAATTGTGAGATATTTAAAAATAAATGCACACTCTTGAACTGCTGGAACAATCTTCAGAACCTGGCTGTCAGAGGTGATCAATAGCTAAGACAGAGGCCCCCTACAATGTAACTCCTCTAGATAGAGACCAGAATAATGATTACATGCTCTAGATCTACTTCAAACCCCCATGGAGTTGGGTACATTGCTGAATGGAAAATGGCACATAGAAATGATATATCTTAGGATCCCAAAGCCTATCACCCCAAAACCTGTGAAGTTGCTGAAAAGACTGAAGTGTTTCAAAACCTATTTTAATGGCAAAAGCTAACAGTAAATAAAATACTTTTAGGGGTCCCTTCAGTAAGTACCAAACCAAAGGGTTAGATGTTTGGCCTCAGGTATTTTTTTCACTCCAAATATTGTAGGAGTATATGAACCTCAATTTTCTCTTAAGAAATTCCCTCAGCCACCATGGCAGGCCTCTGAGCTGATGCTGCCCCTCTCACTGGAATCCAGAGATCAGAAGCCGGGTGATTTCTCTGAATATTGATTCCAGATGAAGAAATTTTCACTGGTCTATCGCCACATTCCCTGTAAAACTATAAATTCACTAGCCATGACTCGAGGAAGGAATTTAGTAGACAAAATGGATGTACTGTACCCAAGTCTGCCTAGACTTCCTGTACATTAGCATCTGATCTAAGCAGTGCTAATCTTTATTAGTGACAGCTAATATAATATGGAATTGCAATATACAGCAATTGGAAAGGAGATTAACTGTGGCAGTTTGTTTTCCCTTAGAGTCGCATTAGTTTCAGATGTAAACTTTTTTAATAAGTGTTATGACTTTTTATTTTGCTTGTAGGCATTGGTGGAAACTTACAATACCACAGACTGTACTAACACATTAAGTTTCTGACATTAAGGTGGGGATTCTTTTGTGGAATGGCCATTGTGCTGAGTGAATGTGATCTCGTTTGCTCTTTACATAACATTTATATAATATGAAGGAACGACAGGCACAGTGGGGCTCATATTACTGTATTTACTAAGTACATATAACACGCAAGCCCCACACATACACATGTTGAGGCTTTGGAAGGATTCTGACTCAAAAGACAGTGAAAGCCACTAGAGGGCTCAAAAACTACTTAAAGGGATATTACCCAATTCCTAATGTTACAGTGGGTTTGGCTGCTCTGTTATGGACTGTGTTTATAATAGACTTCTAGGGTGCCAAGAGTCTGTAATATGTGTCTTTTTATTTTGATTTGCACAGTAAATAAAATAAAGAGAAGAGATCAGTTACAAGTACATAGTTAAGAATGACGATCTGCATTAAGAACAGAGGTTGTTATGCGTCATTCCTAGAGGTGAGGGAATAATGCTTCAGTTGTACTGGTCTCAGCTGTAGTGGTACAGTGAGTTTTTTTAGCAACATTTTAAAAATAAAACAAAAACTTGGCACCCAGCATGTACATTTATATAAAACAAAGAGACAGAAAATGGACAAAAACCGTGAAAACAATGCACAGTTAAGATGGAAATGTTCCATGAACCTGCAATAATCAGGCAAAACAAGGCACCAATCTGATTTCTTCCTACTGCATCCCACTGTACTTGGATTTTTAGTCTGTTTCTCCTTTGATTGCAAATATTCCAGTTTTTGATGATTGGCACCTTTGTGCTAATGTTATTTAACTGATTTATTTTTGTACGAGAGTCATTATTAAAAGAACCTGTTACCTTAAATCAAAGGGTTTTTATCCTTGCATTGTTTCATACTCTGAGGAGACAAGCAGGAGTACTGATTCCCACCAAAACCCCTCTTGCAGTCAGCAATGCACCTTCAATATGTTTTGCTGTGCCTTTCGTTCACATTAACTATTCCGTCACAATGCACCTGCGTGGTAACCTGTTTTTCAGAAGTATGCTGATGGAATATTCCATAGAATGAGAACAAAGAAAACCTATTCGACCTAAAAGAAAAACGAGCAATGTAGCCGGACAAAAGTCAAGTAAAAATCTTACACAAGAAATGAGAAGGAAAAGGCAAAATTCACTTCAGGTATAAAAGGATGTAACTCCCGTAAGTCAATGAAGTTACATTTACTTACACCAGGGCTGAATTGGTTTTATGGATTTTAATAAAGGCAGTTTCTGAATGGGCACATTTTCTACCTTTCAAAAACTTTACTTTTTATTAACATTAAACAACATTAGCAAGGCTTGGCTGAAGCATTTTATCCATTTGGATGCTCTCTGCGGAGAGATTGCTTTCCTTGGACTTTCCTTCAAAGGCCATAAGCAAAAATGGTACTTTCCGGAAGGGTTTGTTCTTAGGGCATCTTGAAGTCAATAATTAAAGCTCTTTTTACATCTAGCATGTTACCAGGCTTTGGGGAAAAGAATAAAAGAGAGATGGTTAGCTAAGGTGAAATTCAGGTTCCACTACCTTAGATAGAAACTCAAAGGATGGAGATGCATCGTTGCTTTTTAAGAAGCCAAGAGATTGTGATTTCTTATCTACTGTTGTTGTGTCTCAATTCTCTTACTCTCCTCTTTGATGAAGCAGAAATTGCTGCCATGCAGACCACATATCTGAAGGGTCAAAAAATCAAGGACAAATTGATGTTTAGGGCCCTAACTTGTCATCCCTGTGATACAGGTGGAGAGGGGAACAAAACAGATGGGAAGGAGAGATTAAATGCAGTACAGAAATGTAATGGAATTCATTTTTTGTGGAAAAGGCCAAAATACTTATCACACCTAAAAATACACACACATTTTCTGAATATTACGTTCTTATGCATGTAATTGCTATGGCTGTCATTTTGCACAGAGATACTGAACAGTTTGGAAATGGGACTGGTGGTGGTCTACTCAGTTGAATCACAGAAACATAGAAATGTTGGACTGAAAGGTGTCATATGGAAGACAAGATGGTCCACAAGGAAGTCTCATTATTAGGATGTAGTCCATCTCAGGAAAATGTTTCCGAACCCCTGATTTAAAGCATTCACATGCTAGTCTATGAGAAAAGATTTTGTTCTTGTATGAAGAGCTAAGTGGTTCTTTGGATCTGCCATGACTGGATGCTAGGTACTAAAAGTAACTGAACACAGCTTTTTATTTATTTATTTTTAATAGAAACAAAAATATATTCTACAAATAAACTAACTACAGGGATTTCGGTAAAGCAACTTGGTGTGCAGTCTAAGACAAAGGCTGGCACAAAGACAGGAACCATGGGATGGTTGCAGAGCAGTGTTTTATGACCATGGTTGGAACATTGGCTAATGTGTATGTGCAGCTCTGAATAGGTTAAACTGCTTTACAATGGTTAAAGATCAAGAAGCACATCACAAGACAATTAAAAGTGGGTCTCTGCAAAGGTAATTTCATAAGGAAAAATCATTGTTTTCTCAAACAAATGTTATATTTAATGAATGTGCTGTCTTACTATTTGGCTACATTTTCTTCAATTTATTCTTCTGATCCAAACTTCTTTCAGACATTTACTCACAAGATATTTTTTCTCTGGGTTGTGTGTGTTCGCAGAGTACCCTGGACCTATATTGTGGAGCCCTGACTACCCTCAACTCTCCAAATGTTAGCCCCCCTTTCTATTATCCTTTCGACTACAAATAATTGGACAAGATACCAGTTACTCTTGACTCTGCTTTGCTTCGATACCTTAAGGAATTAATTTTAAAGATTCCTTACATTGTTTAATCCCAGCAATTAGTGCCCCAATGCAAAAAAACACATTGCAATAATGGGCTCACATGTTATCAATTGCAATTTGCTGATTTGCAATACGGTATAGCTATGATACAGTTATTGCAATAAGGAACATTATACAGCTCAGTCACTGATTCATGAGGTTCTTTTATCAGAGACACTGCATCTTTGGTGTTCAAAATCTAGCATTGTTGCTGCAGTCTGAATTTCTGCTTAACAACTCTCACTTTGAGTGTTTACTTCTTGAGTATGCTGGTGGGATCTGCCCTTCCAATTACTGGGTGTTCCTCCTGTCTCAATTTTTCATTACTACAGGTTTAAATCTATCAGGACATGCTGTGTTCTTCCGTCTCCTCAATCTTACACATGCCAGCACAGCTCTAACACCCTTGTGCCAATATAACAAACAAAAAGACAGTATTGTGAAGCTACAATGCTTCAAGGAGAAGGAGCTCCTCTTTGGAATCCCCCGTTCAACTATCTGAAGGGGGGTTCCAAAGAGGATGGATCTAGACTGTTCTCAGTGGTACCAGATGACAGGACAAGGAGTAATGGTCTCAAGTTGCAGGAGGGGAGGTTTAGGTTGGATGTTAGGAAAAACTTTCACTAGGAGGGTGGTGAAGCACTGGAATGGGTTACCTAGGGAGGTGGTGGAATCTCCTTCCTAAGAGGTTTTCAAGGTCAGGCTTGATAAAGCCCTGGCTGGGATGATTTCTTTGGGGACTGGTCCTGCTTTGAGCAGGGGGGTTGGACTAGATGATCTCCTGAGGTCCTTTCCAACCCTGATATTCTATGAGCTAATACACAGGTAGCAAGACTCAATGGCTGGGCAAAAGACTATTTTGCAGTCTGGTAATTTTTGAACTAGGAGACTTCAAATGGAATTATTGGTTAAATTTCAGGATTATCTGAATCTGGAATATCTATTTGGAACAATGGTAATATGAAAATGAAAATAAAAAACCTCAATAACTATTTTGAGCATCAGGCAGCGGAAACAATTTCAAAACCCATAATTTATGGCATTGAGGGCCTAGCTCTTGAGAAACGGTACATTGCTTACAATATGCATGACATTGCGAAATTGTTTACTCAAACTCAAGCAAAACTTTATAAATTAATCACAACAAATAATAAAAAGTTAAGGAAGGTAAAGAAATTTGTACTGCTTATGGGAGTTACGTGTTAACTGCTATAACCAACTTATTTGGGAACACTGAAAAAGGAAAATTGCCTGAATTTACTAAAGATGAATGGTTAGCTAACTGATATTGCTCTCAGTATATAACAAAAACTATGACTAACTGGCACTATGTTGACTCATAAACAAATTCCTTTTTAGTATCATTCATACTTTGGGATTAGTGTCACCGCATCCTTGGAGGCACATCATTCAAAACAATCTTGCTTCATGTCTAGTTCCATATACATTTCTTTTATGGTATCACTAACAGTATTTCCTCAAACAGTATTTGACAAATTGGTTACTGTCCATTCAGCAGGTTATCTGGAAGTCAGCACCTACATGAAACTGGATCTATGTCAACTACTGGTGTATCATGCAGCAATGCAAACCTGAAGAGCATCAACCATGGTTTGTTGTGCCAGTGATGTTTTTGACATTACAATCCAATGTGTGGCCACAATGGTTCAGGCCAATACAATGGAACAGAGAACTAGCTGCTCCTGTCTAGTGAAGCCTACCAGATGGCGACAACCAGCAGTAAGGGTAACCTTTAATACAGATGGACAATAATGTATAGTAATTAATTACATAAAATTTATACATGGAGGCCTCACTTGTATCGTCACTACTCCAAACATCTGTTTTCCTCAGGTAAGCGGCACAGTGGGACACTATAATAATGTCTATCCCAGTTTTCAGAATAAGTCATTATCCTAAGGTAGCCCCAATATCAGGATGAGGTTGAAACTTATCTACCAGTTTTTAATGTGCATATGAATCCACTTACTTTAAATTGAAAAACATCACTAGATTAACCCCCCCCACACACACACACACATTACTCAAATTAGCAATGACATGTGCAAGGAAAAACAAGCTTTGAATGACCTTATCCATTATGGAAATCTTGAAATACTGATTTCCCACACTTGAATAGAAGTTGCCTTTAAAGCTTTGCTTGTTTTACAAGGTGTATACAGTTATATAGGCTAGATAGGCCTTGTCAAGTTTCCTTCCCCACTCTGAACTCTAGGGTACAGATGTGGGGACCTGCATGAAAATCTCCTAAGCTTATTTTTACCAGCTTAGGTTAAAACTTCCCCAAGGTACAAACTATTTTCCTTTTTCCCTTGGACTTTATTGCTGCCACCACCAAGCATCTAACAGATATATAACCGGGAAAGAGCCCGCTTGGAAACGTCTTCCCCCCCAACATCCTCCCCAAACCCTACATCCCCTTTCCTGGGGAAGGCTTGATAAAAATCCTCACCAATTTGCATAGGTGAACACAGACCCAAACCCTTGGATCTTAAGAACAATGAAAAAGCAATCAGGTTCTTAAAAGAAGAATTTTAATAGAAGAAAGTAAAAGAATCATCTCTGTAAAATCAGGATGGTAAATACCTTACAGGGTAATTAGATTCAAAACAGAGAATCCCTCTAGGCAAAACCTTAAGTTACAAAAAGACACAAAAACAGGAATATACATTCCATTCAGCACAGCTTATTTTCTCAGCCATTTAAACAAACGGAATCTAACGCATATCTAGCTAGATTACTTACTGAGTTCTAAGACTCCATTCCTTTCTGTTCCCGGCAAAAGCATCACCCAGACAGAAAGAGCCTTTGTGTCTCCCCCCCTCCAGCTTTGAAAGTATCTTTTCTCCTCATTGGTCATTTTGGTCAGGTGCCAGCGAGGTTATCCTAGCTTCTTAACCCTTTACAGGTGAAAGGGTTTTTCCGCTGGCCAGGAGGGATTTTAAAGGTGTTCACCCTTCCTTTATATTTATGACAGGCCTATATCTTTGATATAATCCTGTTCTCTTATATTAAGTATCCCATAATGCCTTGCATTAGCTGAAGTAAGCTTTGGCATAAGCACATAGGAAACTTGTCAAAATCAAGATACATTCGTTCTATGTCTTAGTACAAGCTAGAGAAATACCTTCATGGACCAGTACCTGGAATGCTAGTATCCAAAACAAAGGTAAGGAAGGAACAGAACAACAAGTTAGGAACCGGGACAAACTGAGGTGTTGGATTTGAGTGATGTATAAAGGATGTATGACTTTCGAAATCATCATTTTATTATAATACCAGATGAAATGTGTAACTCTGGCAGCATACCTTCTGTGTAATGTGACTGTAATCCTGCTGCATGAGACGGCTTCCCACAGACTGGTATTGTACTGAAAACTTTTCCTGTACTATATTATTATTGGCTTAGAACAATAAATCTGACTATGTGGGTTATTTGGTCTCAAGTATATTTCATAATGAACCAGTGTGGTCAAGCAATGGACTAGATCATTTATCAACAAAATAATATTTGAATCTGGAATCAGTCATATACTTGTGAAACTCTGGTGGTGGCACAAGCTCTTTTCATACTCAAAACAAGATCTCCTCATGAGTAAAGTACCTCCAACTGCTACTTCCACTGGAATCAGTAGCTGCAGATATGGCACAACATGCTAATTTACTTATGTCGTCACTGGAGGACCATTTCACTGAGGCCTTCTAAACCAGTGGTTCTCAAACTTTTGTACTGGTGACCCCTTTCACATAGCAAGCCTCTGAGTGCGACCCCCCCTTATAAATTAAAACTGCTTTTTTATATATTTTACACCATTATAAATGCTGGAGGCAAAGCGGGGTTTGGGGTGGAGGCTGACAGCTCGTGACCCCCCATGTAATAACCTCATGACCCGCTCAGGGGCCTTGACCCCCAGTTTGAGAACCCCTGTTCTAAACCAACACTGAGGGCACTCATGCCCATGTCATCCAGGTTTCTAATTGAGAGAGGCCTTCCCAGCTGCCTAGTCAGATTTATAAAAAACAACTGTTTCCCCTTGTGTCTGTAAATCCGGCTGCACGTCCCTGCTCAGAGACGATCAAGCATGGCCGTGCTGCTTGTGCACAGCAACACCTCCGGGGCCTGTCCACTGAGCTCCTCTGCTGGTGCCTGGCATTAGCTGCCACTTAAGAGCAGTATCTCCTTTTTTAGGCTGCTTCTCACACTCTTGGCCCCTCACCCATCTTTGAGCAGCTCAGCTCAAGAGAACAAAGATTAGGGTAACAGATAATTGGAATCAAGAAAGGGGATGAGGGAGAGGTAAGAGAAGGATGAGAGCTGGGCTAAGCCCATTGTACCAGTCAATTATAACAAACTGACTGGATCTTACGCATTGAGCAGAGAGAATCATTAGGCATTAGCTTCCATCAAGCAGCCAATTTTTCAACAGCTACTACACATCCTCATTTTAATATTCTTGTTCTCATCAGGTGCGGAATGTGATTTTTATGCTTTGCTGAAAATTCATCATTGTTGTCGTTAATAATCAGACACAGCACTAATTATCTTTGTTTTGTCTCAAGTCATTAACTAAGAAATGTGGAGGACAACTAATTTCTGGGGGACAACACATTAATGCTACACACAATGGGTCTGATTTTGAACCCAGTACGTAAAAGAAGAATAACTCCACTGAAGTCAACAGAGTTACACCAGTATAAGTCTGAGATCAGAATCAGGCCCATATATTAGTATGAAGCTACTGATGCTTATAAGCCGCGCCTGTTGCAGCAGAGCTTACTACAGGCAAGTCACTCAAGTGTGTGATGCACAGACGCTTGCGGCACCACATGATACCTTTGATCAGCTGTGGAGGAGGAAAACAGATGCAAACGGGTATCTTGAAATGAAAACTACTTAAGAAAAGTGCTTGAGACAGCGCTAGAATCCTCCGAGGGAAACCTCAAGTACAACTGAAATATGGAACACATTTAACCAAAACATGGTTGCAGGTTGTATACAGGCAATACTAAGGGATAATGATGCCAAGCCAACATGCCAGTATGAAATATTTTCAAATTAAGAGCCAGACTGTTGCCAGCCCCTGACCAACATATGCCCCTCCCCACTTGTGATACCCATGCAAAAGTTAGCATTGTCTGTAATCTTTGTGCTCCTGTAGGCACAATGACTGCTGGATAGCTCTGCTAACCACCACCAAAGGTGACTGGACTGGCTGGTTTTCCACAGGAGCACTGGGACCAGATCCTCACCTAGCAGAAATCACTGTAGTGCCATTGAAATCAACAGAGCTGTTCTGAATTACATCAGCTAAGGATCAGGCCTAGTGCATTCCCTGAGAGGGGAGCAAAGGGTCATGCTACCAGAGCTCCCACTGGACCAGGGAACATCTGTAGTGTCCCCCATGAAGGGCTATGCTTTCAAACACAGCTGACCCTAACTTCAGTTGTTTCTATCTTGCTTTATTACAAACAGGGCCGCAAAAGGTGGCCGAGAATGTAAACAGGGAATGTCATGGAAAATGGAATGCAGAGAGAGGGTATAGCGCAGTTATCAGCACCTTCTTCTTCTAAGCTGACTGCAAATCAGGCTGCATAGTAAACTTTGTATTGTGATTACCTTCTCCTATTTTCCATATGTATCACTGAGATTAAACCAAAGCCTCTCGACTGGAAGCCAGTGACAATTCACAGACGTACATCCTATCATCTGGGTTAAATTAAACTGACGAGGATAAGAGTAAATTCATTGGGTGGCTTATATCAAAACACCATAAACAGTTTCTCTTCTCAGCCATTCCAAAATTGTTTGTCCTCTTTTCAGGAACTCCAAGGTTATTCTGACCTGCTATGTGTTTAAACAAACAAAAACGAAAGAAAGCATGCACAAACAATTGTGAGCTTACCTCAACATAGAGAATAGGGAAAATTCCAATTTTATCTCCCAGCATTCCTTCTGCCCAGTTATCATCTACTCGTCTGATAACAGTCAAAATTTCATCCTACATTCAGAGAGATAAAACCACACACAATACAAAGTTAGATTTTATATGGAAAGAGGAAAATGCTTTATGATAACCCTAAATTCATTATCTAATTAATACATAAGATTTCTTCAGCCTGTAACTGCCTGCATGCTGTATAGTGATTGGCATGAAAAAGGTCAGCATTTGCCAGTAATGTTATTACTATCTATATTACAGTAGCACCTAGAAGACCCAACTAAGATAATTGTGCCAGGCACTGCACAAACCCAAAGGGTGTCTTTACACTTGGAGCCGAAAGTGTGCATTCCATCTCGAAGAGACATAACTGTGCTAACTCTGATCAACCTAGTGCACTCGTAAGTGAGTGTAGCAATGACAGTGCAAGCAGGGGGAGAAGCTAGCTCCCGTGAGTCCATCCCTAGAATCCCGGATAGGTATGTACTAGAGGCAGCTCAATTTTTTGTGTGCCAACTCAGAGCTAGCACAGGTATGTTTCCTTGAGCTGGGATCTACATCTCCAGCTTCAAGTATAGACACACCCATAGTGAGAGGCAGTCTTTGTTCCAAAGAGCTCACAGTCTAAACAGACAAGACAAAGGGTGGACAGAGGCACAGACATTAAGTGACTTGCCCAAGGGCATGCAGCAAGTCAGCAGCAGAACAAGGACTAGAACCCAGGTTTTCTGACTCAGTCCAATGCTGCACTTGCTGAATCATACTGCTCTCTTGTAGGCATAAAAACACTTTTACCCTACTCTCTGAACAGGAAATAACTGTAGTAACAGTGTGGTTATCAATGGTGATTCACTTTGCAACAGCGACTACCGTGTGTGGTTGAATCTATGTTTCATTGCCAAATGCTCATACTGGCCCAAATCTTCATAGGTGAAGACGGAGCACAGGGCACAACTCAGCTGGTCCAAGATGGAGGGTGTATAAATGTGGCTTAAAGCCTTATTTGCATACACATCATGCATTGTGGACCAGCTGTCCACCACACTGATCCCCCAAAATGTATTAAAACAGACTGCAGATTGTCCCCAAGCCCCATGAGCCCCAAGGGGCTGATACAGCAGGTGTGGATCAACAGTTGTGACTATACCTCTGTAGCAGAGCGTACCTGGTTCTCCTGGCTCCTGCCTATGCTAGGCTCAGATAAAGTCACTCAGAGATCCTCGGGTTCTGAAACCACTGATGCGTTTATTTACAAGTTTGTGCTCCCACCACCTTCTCACCAGGCAGCGTGCACAGCTTTGGGTTCCTTGTGTCCAAACCCAGGAGGGAAGGGCTTTCTGCCTGCCTGCCTGCCTGGCTGCCCTGCCTGGCTCTCCTTCGTCCCACCCCCTTTCTGCCTTCTTCCCAGCCTCTGATGTAGCCCTGGGCTAATTGAGCTGGCAGCTGGCTCTCATTCCCCTATTAGGGCAGGTTCTGTCCAGCCAGCTTCACTTTATTCACTTAAATGAGGCTGGCATGGCAGGGGGCTGATTCTGCAGCCCTCCTGCTCAGCACCCTATAACACACCTTCCCCTTCTCCAACCGCCAGGTTCGCCCATCTGTGTCCTCTTCTTCCCCTTCTGGACAGGGTCCTCCAGGGGAGCCCTCCGGTATCTTTCCCATGATCCTCCGGGTCCTCCTAGAGGGATTCTGCTATCCCCCATCTGCAGAAGCCACACTGCGTGGGGGTTGGGCAGCCCCATAACTCTGCCACCACCAAGAGGTCCTCGCACCAGTCACACCCCCAGGTGTGTCCCCCTTCCCTTTCTGCTTTTGCCCCCGCCAGAGGTTCAGGGTCAATCACAGTGCCCTCCTGGACCTCACATTCCTCAGACCTGTCAAGTGGGTCCTGAACCTGGTCTTCTGGGGGTCCCCATGCAGGGAGTTCAGTCAGGCCTTTCGGCTCCATGACGGGCCCTGGGGTGCATATGTTGTCCTGCCTTTGTTCCTCTGGTCCTTCCCAGGCTCGCCCCGTTGTCTAGGGTTATTGACCTGAAGGACCCTCTCCCCCTTTCTCTGAGGGTGTTCCCTCTTTTCCATTTTAGGTTTCCTCCCCCAACCTCCCTTTCCTCTTGGGGAGGGTTCCCAGTAGGTTCCCACCACCATGGGGTATGGCAGGCCCCCTACTACCGCTATCTACATCCAGTGGAACCAGCCCTGGACCTCCAGGGGCAGCTGGGCCATTGGGCACTGCCTCTTATCCTCCTGGATGCACTCCACACTCAGATTGGCTCCAGGAATCACACACTCAGGCTTTACTAGTCCGCTCCTTAAGGGGGAGCAGGCTGAGGCTGTGTCCACTAGACCGCGCTGGGGTCTCCTCCCAACCATCAGGGGAATGATGGACAGCCGCCTCCCTTTCCCTGGCCCTCTCATGTTGGTCCACCTGCAGAACTGGGTGAATCATAGAATATCAGGGTTGGAAGGGACCTCAGGAGGTCATCTAGTCCAATGCCCTGCTCAAAGCAGGACCAATCCCCAATTAAATCATCCCAGCCAGGGCTTTGTCAAGCCTGACCTTAAAAAGTTCTAAGGAAGGAGATTCCACCACCTCCCTAGGAAACACTGGAATGCGTTATACCACCCTCCTAGTGAAAAAGTTTTTCCTAATATCCAACCTAAATCTCCCCCACTGCAACTTGAGACCATTACTCCTTGTCCTGTCCTCTTCTACCACTGAGAATAGTCTAGAACCATCCTCTCTGGAACCACCTCTCAGGTAGTTGAAAGCAGCTATTAAATCCCCCCTCATTCTTCTCTTCTGCAGACTAAACAATGCCAGTTCCCTCAGCCTCTCCTCATAAGTCATGTGTTCCAGACCCCTAATCATTTTTGCTGCCCTTCACTGGGCTCTCTCTCCAATTTATCCACATCCTTCTTGTAGTGTGGGGCCCAAAACTGGACACAGTACTCCAGATGAGGCCTCACCAATGTCGAATAGAGGGGAATGATCACGTCCCTCGATCTGCTCGCTATGCCCCTACTTATACATCCCAAAATGCCATTGGCCTTCTTGGCAACAAGGGCACACTGCTGACTCATATCCAGCTTCTCGTCCACTGTCACCCCTAGGTCCTTTTCCGCAGAACTGCTGCCTAGCCATTCGGTCCCTAGTCTGTAGCGGTGCATTGGGTTCTTCCGTCCTAAATGCAGGGTCCTGCACTTATCCTTATTGAACCTCATCAGATTTCTTTTGGCCCAATCCTCCAATTTGTCCAGGTCCCTCTGTATCCTATCTACCACTCCTCCTAGTTTAGTATCATCCGCAAATTTGCTGAGAGTGCAATCCACACCATCCTCCAGATCATTTATGAAGATATTGAACAAAACCAGCCCCAGGACCGACCCCTGGGGCACTCCACTTGATACCGGCTGCCAACTAGACATGGAGCCATTGATCACTACCCGTTGAGCCCGACAATCTAGCCAACTTTCTACCCACCTTATAGTACATTCATCCAGCCCATACTTCTTTAACTTGCTGACAAGAATACTGTGGGAGACCGTGTCAAAAGCTTTGCTAAAGTCAAGAAACAATACATCCACTGCTTTCCCTTCATCCACAGAACCAGTAATCTCATCATAGAAGGCGATTAGATTAGTCAGGCATGACCTTCCCTTGGTGAATCCATGCTGACTGTTCCTGATCACTTTCCTCTCATGTAAGTGCTTCAGGATTGATTCTTTGAGGACCTGCTCCATGATTTTTCCGGGGACTGAGGTGAGGCTGACTGGCCTGTAGTTCCCAGGATCTTCCTCCTTCCCTTTTTTAAAGATTGGCACTACATTAGCCTTTTTCCAGTCATCTGGGACTTCCCCCGTTCGCCACGAGTTTTCAAAGATAATGGCCAATGGCTCTGCAATCACAGCCACCAATTCCTTTAGCACTCTCGGATGCAACTCGTCCGGCCCCATGGACTTGTGCACGTCCAGCTTTTCTAAATAGTCCCTAACCACCTCTTTCTCCACAGAGGGCTGGCCATCTACTCCCCATGCTGTGATGCCCAGCGCAGCAGTCTGGGAGCTGACCTTGTTCGTGAAGACAGAGGCAAAAAAAGCATTGAGTACATTAGCTTTTTCCACATCCTCTGTCACTAGGTTGCCTCCCTCATTCAGTAAGGAGCCCACACTTTCCTTGGCTTTCTTCTTGTTGCTAACATACCTGAAGAAACCTTTCTTGTTACTCTTGACATCTCTTGCTAGCTGCAGCTTCAGGTGCGATTTGGCCCTCCTGATTTCATTCTTACATGCCCGAGCAATATTTTTATACTCTTCCCTGGTCATATGTCCAACCTTCCACTTCTTGTAAGCTTCTTTTTTAGGTTTAAGATCCGCTAGGATTTCACCGTTAAGCCAAGCTGGTCGCCTGCCATATTTACTATTCTTTCGACTCATCGGGATGGTTTGTCCCTGTAACCTCAACAGGGATTCCTTGAAATACAGCCAGCTCTCCTGGACTCCTTTCCCCTTCATGTTAGTCCCCCAGGGGATCCTACCCATCCGTTCCCTGAGGGAGTCGAAGTCTGCTTTCCTGAAGTCCAGGGTCCTGCTGCTTACCTTTCTTCCCTGTGTCAGGATCCTGAACTCAACCAACTCATGGTCACTGCCTCCCAGATTCCCATCCACTTTTGCTTCCCCCACTAATTCTTCCCGGTTTGTGAGCAGCAGGTCAAGAAAAGCTCCCCCCCAGTTGGCTCCTCTAGCACTTGCACCAGGAAATTGTCCCCTACATTTTCCAAAAACTTCCTGGATTGCCTGTGCACCGCTGTATTGCTCTCCCAGCAGATATCAGGGTGATTGAAGTCTCCCACGAGAACCAGGGCCTGTGATCTAGTAACTTCTGCGAGTTGCTGGAAGAAAGCCTCATCCACCTGGTCCGGTGGTCTATAGCAGACTTCCACCACTACATCACTCTTGTTGCTCACACTTCTAAACTTAATCCAGAGACACTCAGGTTTTTCTGCAGTTTCGTACCGGAGCTCTGAGCAGTCATACTGCTCCCTTACATCCAGTGCTACTCCCCCACCTTTTCTGCCCTGCCTGTCCTTCCTGAACAGTTTATAACCATCCATGACAGTACTCCAGTCATGTGAGTTATCCCACCAAGTCTCTGTTATTCCAATCACGTCATAATTCCTTGACATCACCAGGACCTCCAGTTCTCCCTGCTTGTTTCCAAGGCTTTGTGCACATTCCATGTCCAGGCAGTCCCTTTTTTTATGTCTGGATCACCCGCACTGCCAGCAGATGATTGTCTTGGTCCCCATGGGAGCTCCCTGGTTGGTCTCCTGTTTCTTCTCGGGACCCTTCCCGGTCGGGGGTTCCCCAGTGTCCTCCTCTCTTTCGGAGTGCACAGGGAAGTCTGCCTCTGTGTACTCCTCCGTCAGTTTCACTGCTGCCTCTACCATACTTGGTTGGTGCTTTCGCACCCAAACCCATAGGCCATGTAAAAACTGCTCTAAGACAAGCACGTCCATAATCTCCCCCTCTGTCTGGGCATCAGGCCCCAGCCATCGGGTGGCCCAGTCCATTAATTTCTGGGCAAACACCAGGGGTTTCAAACTCCCTGTCCACTTTGCTGCCTGGAACCACTGGTGGTATTTTTCGGTGGATAGCTCCAACCGATCCAGGACAGCCGCCTTCACTGCATCATAGCTTCTGGCCTGCTCCTCGCTTAGGGCCATGTAGGCTGCTTGGGCTTCAGCTACCAGGTAGGGAGTGAGCTGCAGGGCCTAGATTGCCCCATCCCAACCTGCTCCCATGGCTACCCACTCAAATGTGCCCAGGAAGGCATCGGGATCATCCGTGGGGCCCATTTTACAAAGTCCCAGGCCCAGCCCCCAAATACCATCCCCTACCGTGGGACTCACCATTCTCTGGAGGAACAGCTGCTGTACACTGGCCTGCTCCTTTGCTGCTCAGCCTGCCAGCTAAGCAAGGCCTCTCTCTCCAGCTGGTGGGCCTGCTGAAAGCTTTGCATGGCCTTTTTCACCAGCCATTGCAGGGTCTCCTCTATCTCCAGGCTGCCAAACTCTTGTTCTGGCACAGGGTCCCAGAGAAGCCCCCACATGTAGCAGAGCAGAGCTGGCCCTCCTGAGTCCTGCCTCTGCTAGGCTCCAATAAAGTCACTTACAGACCCTCAGCTTCTGAAACCACTGGTGATTTATTTACAAGTTTGTGCTCCCTTCTCAGCATGCACAGCTCTGGGTTCCCTCTCCTCCACCCCCACACTTCTGCTTCCTTCTTCCCAGCCTCTTATACAGCCCTGGGCTAATTGGGCTGGCAGATGGCTCTCATTCACCAATTAGGGCAGGTTCTTTCCAGCCAGCTCCACTTTATTCACTTAAATGGGAATGGCATGGTAGGGGGCTAATTCTGCAGCCCTTCTGCTCAGCACCCTGTCACAACCTCCTATTTCAAGTGCAGGGCAGGCAATAGCATAGGAGCCACTCTGTTGGCTTTATGCCACTGGAGAATTGCCCTAAACCTGCTTTCGGGTAATTTTTCAGTGTAAACTGGCCCTGGTGCAGGTGTTCCATTTCAAAATAAAAATTAATTTCCAAATCAGAAGTTATAATTTCCAACATAGCATGATATGATTAACAGACCAATTGGATGCATTTATATAATGAAATGACAATATACCACCTCCCCAAAAAGAAAGAAGAAAAAAAAAGCAAAGTACAGTTGAAGGTGCAGACAGGCTAGATTGCACGAGTGACTCACTAGGAGATGCACAGTGAATTGCTGATTTTTGTAAATTAGTAGTTGAATGATAAACAATAAACAAAGAAATAGCAACAATAATGCAGTACAAAATGTACTTTGTTCAAACTTTTTGTCAACGGTAGTTTAGTTTTACTTATGTATACTAGTAAATGTACTGTTGTATGGTATATTTTATAAAAATAATGAAATCTTATTATTATGAGATTTCATTTCAGTGCACCTCTATTAAATCTTGGTTGAAGGGTATGGAAAGACCACCAACTCTTTTGCACATATTATACAGCATGAGATTTAGAAAACTGTTGATTAGTAAATTCCTACGCTATTCAGCATTTCCAGGTGCAGACAAAAATCGAAAACATGCTAATGATTAGAAAAGCTCTTGCTACTTAGATAGAACTCTGAGCTATCTCAGCTTGAGCCACTGAATTCACTGACTGAATTGCATGATCATTTCTTGGTGCTGGGTTCACTATAACAACTTGAGAACTGAGCCGGCACCTGTTGTAACTGAGGAGTCCTGCAGAAAGGCATGTGGCAGTGGTCCTAAAGTGAAATGCCATGAGGCCATTAAATGTTTTCTGTGACAGGCCATTGAAGGAAGAACAGGGAGGACTGATTTGGACGACTTCTGAAAATGAAGTTCACCATTTGATTGTTCCCTTATTGCATCAAACCTTTCTCTTCCATTCCTGCGAAGAAATTCAGTGATTTCCTCAAATGCTACTCACGGGTTTTCCCTGAAAAGATTGGAAACAGAGTACTGGCATTTCTTGGACTACTTTTCCATTTATTAACATTTTGGGAATGACGGATGCAGGTGTCCAGCAATGTTGCATATATCTGTATAAGTGGTACAACTCTCTTGGTCAATGAATTTATAAGCTAGTGGACAGTGCTGTTTTTGCACGTTTTTCTCAAATTACAGAAAATACCTCCTAGGTTGTTTGGCAATGGATTCCACTTGACCAAAGATTATCATAGTTTGCAGCTTTGGGGCATGTACACTTGTACAGAAGCAACTCAAATAAGTTAAATAATTCCCTTGATCTGTTCACCTCACAACCCATAAGCAGAAAGACAGTGAAAACAGTCAGAGATTGTGTTCTTCAACTGTTTGTTTCAGCTGGAGGAATGCAAAAAGAGTTCATGCTTCTAATGTTCTGAAGAAACAGATACTATTAAATTACAAAGCCTTTTCTGAAATGACCATTTCTGATTTTTGCAGAGAATTGCCAATAATATGTCTCTGCAAAAGGGAAAGTTTAATTTCTTTATAACTCCTACAAAAGCCTGAACATTGTGTATGTAGAATTGTGATGGGTCTACTCCCCACACTGGCCCTGCAAAAGCAGAATTGAGCCAACTGGGCCCAATCAGCCAGTTAGGCTGCAATCTGGGAGAATTAAGCCTGGGAAGAAAGCCGTAATTAGGGGATGTTCACCTATGTGAGAACAGGCGGGGCTTATAAAGACAGGAAATTGGAAGCAGAAGAGGCAGCAAGGCCTGCAGTCCCCCTCCGGGGGGGGGGGAAGAAGCCCTGTAGGAACAGGTCCAGAAGTGTAGAGCAGTAAGGTGGTAGAGATGTAGACCTTAACTATTTGCTACAGGGCCCTGGACTGGAACCCAAAATAGATGGTGGGTGTGGGTTCCCCTACCAACCAGTGCAGAGTGGTACTGTTTGGGGGTGGTGAACAGGAAGACTGTCTGAGTCACTGTGGGAGTGACAGGGTCAGGGCAGTGAGTGTGAGGACTGCCTGACACCGTGTGGACAGAAGGGACTTTGAAAGACACCCCCCCCCCAACTCCTGAAGGGGAACCCACTTAGTGACATGGCTGGAGGGCCGAGTCACAAAAAGGATGCTGCGGTTCCTGGAGCAAGAGAGGGGCTGCAGGCTGAGAGTGGTGGAGTGTAATTACTGGAAGAGGCATCAACCTGGTGAGCTGTACCCCAGAGTGACCAGGACAAGGTGCCATCCTAGCAGTGAGTAGAGCACCCCATCAAAGAATCTATAGATGAGGAGCGTAAAATCAGGCAACTAAAAGAATAGATTGTTTCAAGATCCTGCCATAAATACTCTACATTTTCAATTACATTTGGTTCCTGCTACAAAGACTTTTGATAAAACCTAAATTGTGATGATTCTATACTTCTGAAGAGATTTATATACCTTTATGGCCAAATTTTCAAAGACTGACTGATGCCTAAATTGGGTTTGCACTGCAGCTGCCAAATCTGCGTGTGTATGAGCAAATCAGGTAATTGCACATGTTGGGATCCAATGGCACTCATACTGCCCATTTGTAAGAAAGCATGGTACAACCTTTGAAAATCAGCTCACAGTATTTCCTTGAGCATGCTATTGAGAAATTCCATGGATCGCAACAAATCCTAAAGTGTCAGTTAAAGTTCTTTATTTACAGAAAGTTTCATGGCATTTGACAGCTAGCAGCATTGCTCTTATGTTTTAAACAGGCAAAGATTTCAATGTCTAATATTTTGCTGCCTTAAATTAGTTGTATTACAATGCTACCCATTGACACCTAGAAAGGTTCCCAACAGGACCATGAACAGCAAAAAGTCTACAGCTCTCTTGTGAGTGCCATTCAATCTTCTGCACTCTATTATTACACATGCACTAAATTGATTTCCAGGCAGCACAAATGAATACCAGTCTAAAAATTGTTGTTTCAAAAGCTGATTGAATCTACTGTAATTTCCACAGTGACTCTTTTCTTTTTTCTTTTCTTTTCTTTTCTTTTCTGTCAGCTAAATGCCTCTGTATTAGTCACTACCTGACAGCCTCGTCCACAGCATTGTAAGACCTGCAATCCCATTTCATGAACATTGTCAAAATGAAAATCAAATACAAATAATTTTAAACCAATTTGGCTTGCTGAAAAATCAACCCTTTTGTGAGAAAATAACACAAAATTGTGTCACCAATGACAATCACAATTCGTGGCATGATATTTAATAGAGTCACTTACTGCTATTAATGCACCAATACAAAGCAGATTAATTTGCTGTTCATGGAGATAACTCTATTAGAGTTAGACAACTGGAAAGATTTCAGAGATTTCAGTGATGACAGAATGGCACAATGTACTACTCTGCTGTGCCTACCATCTACACTTGCCAGCTGGCAAGGAAGTCCTAATAGCAACATACTACAGTGACTGCACCACAGAAATGGAAATGCCGCTTGAATTGAAATGTTAAGGGGCTGGGATGTCACTCTGTAGCAATGAACCAGTATTGAAAGTGATAACACTTGGTAAGATTGGCACAGAAATTGTTAAACACTGCTGTGGGCTGGGAGTGAGCACCTGGGAAGATGAAAGAAATAATGAAAGTGACCACTGTAATTAAAAAAAAAAACCCACTACAATAGAACATAGGAAATGGCTTTTATCTTTATAGTTTTAAAATATATTTGCCCCTGGGGCACTTTCTTAAAGTGGCATGGGAACATACAGAGGGTGAGCCAGCACAGGAATGAAACTTTGGACTAAATTCTGACCTCAGTGTAAATCTGAAGTAACTCTCCTAAAGTAAGTGGATGACTCCAGGTTTAACTGAGATTGGAATCTGGTTCCTTGTTGGATTTGTTGCTTGTAGCACAAAGCCTAGCCCTGATGTGACTGTGTGTATGGGAGTGGAGGGGAACTAGGTTAAATAAAAACAGTACTAGACTGGATCCTGAGATACTGTGCAAGAAACAATTAAATAGATGTTGTGCGATTCTGTGGGCTAGAATTTGATCTCACACTGGTATAAATAAGCTGCAACTCTTCTGAACTCAATGGAGTTAAATTGGTGTAAAACTAGTGTGAGGTTGACACCGGGCCCTATAAAGAGCTACCCAACTGCTACTGCATAAATTGCTAATAGAATCCTTCCATTGAGAATCCTTCCTCAATACGCAATGGGGAATGCACCAAAGGCACCGTCTGTTAGGCTGGTCCAACATGTTCCTTTCTCTGTGCTCAGTTAACTCTGCTGACCCCTACAGAAAAGGGGGAGGGGTCTTGTAGGTGGCTAGAAGAGAGTAGTCCATGCACTCAGGGAATGAAAGAACTGGTCATTATGTTTGGTCATTATGCAGTGAGCCCAATGGGGAAGGACAGGTTTGTCATCTCTTCCCACCTTTTACACCCATGCCACAGCAGGTATAATTTGGCCCAGACATAAAACATTATTAAAATTGATTTATTCTTGTCCTTTTAATTGTAGGGCAGTCTGGAGAGCTGTGTCTGGGGAGGTCACAGGGGACATCATGGGACCCACTCTAACAGTGGGGTTACTGACAAACATCAGAGACAGACATACATTCATTTCATTGTATTTAATAGTTAGAGTAGGAGGGGGGAGCAGGCATTGTAAATTTGGGAGGGGACAGTGAGAAGGAAACCAAATACTCCTACTTTGTTCTCCTTAGTTACACCCACAGACTTTATGACTGTGCCACCACAAACAGGAAAGAAGAAAAACAGCATCTGGTTTCTCTGGCTTCAGATACTGACAGTGTCATGAAGTCCAATGAAAGAATAATAAAATGCAGTGATATGGAAAAGACCTGTATTTGGTTTGCCTAAAGGCTTGTCTACACTACTGCTAAAGTCGATGTAACTTACGTTGCTCAGGGATGTGAAAAAAACCACTTCCCTGAACAACATAAGTTACACCTACTTAAAGCGGTGTCTACACCGCGCTATGTCGACGGGAGACGCTCTCTCACTGACATAGCTTCTGCCTCTCGTTGAGGTGGAGTAATGACCTCGACAAGAGAGTGCTCTCCTGTTGATATAGCATGTCTTCACCAGACACGCTATCTAGGCGCAGCTGCATCGATTCAGCAGCGCCAGTGTAACACGGTAGTGAAGACAAGCCCTAAGTCCACTTCCCTGCCAATACAGGATTATTCCTCCTTTTACATTTACTAGAGAAACCTAACTCTAAACATCCCATGGCACTGTAAATGAGTCTGATGGTTACAAACATCTTTTTTGTAAGAAACATGGCGTCTGACTCTGATCTTGTTTACACTAGTCATGCGCTGATGTGACTCCACTGACTTAAATGGAAAGATAACACTGTAAATGAGGTCGGAATCAGATCCAGGATCTCTGGAACGCAAACAGAGAATCACAAATGGTGAAATGAAGAACAAGGCTAAGATTCCCTGACTGACAAATCATATCTATGCACTGTTGTAGCCACATTGGTCCCAGGATATTAGAGAGACAAGGGCGGTGAGGTAATATATTTTATTGGACCAACTTCTCACCCACTTTGTCTCTCTCTAATATCCTGGGAGTGAGGTGGCTAAAACAACACTGCAGCATACAACAATGGAAGATATTGAATTTTGCCGCCTGAAATAGAAACTCCACAGCTTGAAAAAGGAAGCAAAACTTGACAGACATCTGCTTCCTGAGCAAATACAAGAAACGAAACATCATCCCCAGAGGTCTCGCCATCTATAACACTCTGACCACTATATACAACTCCAAATGTCAGAAGTTGGTCCAATAAAAGATGTTACCTCACCCACCTTGTCCTCTAAAATCCTATCTATGGCAAGGCAGTGCTCATGCCATTGAACAGAAGATAGCCACATAGGCTCTAAAAACTGATTAAACAGGAAGCTTCATCAGCAAGGTGAAAGCTAAAATTAGCATTGAAAAAGGTGATGAAATAAAGACAAGAGTGAAATCCTTAGATGAAAAATAGATTATTCATTGTCAGAGAGAACAACAGACAAGACATAAAAATAATTACAAGGTGAAGACGCTAAGGGATAAAACAGTGGTAGAAAGGAAATTCCTTAGGCAAAACAAAGCAGCTACAGGTAAAGAGTAAAAGAACAAAGGAAGATGGCAACATGATAAAAGATGGTTGAGAATGCAGTTATAAACTTATTCAGGAGGAAAAAATTGCATGTGTAAATGACACTGGACACTCAAGAATGTGAAGGTGTATTACAGGGGGCTAGGACCTGTTCATTTATCTGAGAAGATTTTATAAGGAGCGCTAAAGCAGTCATCAAGAGATCACGTTTTATAGAGCATCAAGTATACAGAACAGAACAAGAAACTAAAAGATCCTTAGTGCTTTAGAAGAAGAGGCAATGACCATTTGTCACACTAATAAAGTTACCTAAATTAAGTGAGCAATTTAGGCTTTTTAAATTGTTTTATATTTTAAAATTAGCATTTAATAAACATTTTACAATCATAATATAGTATCACAATTAATATAATATAAAATTGATGATTGCTTTGGCAACTGGTATAATATAAAAGTATAATATATGAAAAAATGTAATATAAAATAGATTTTAAAATACAATATCAAATATAATACAAAATAAAGTAACAAATATAAAAGATCTCTCAAACTGAAAAACAAACATTTCATTCCAATAAGGATCTTATCAAAACACTTCATTTCATTTTTTTTTAAACAAAATTTAGTTGAAATGGACATGTTCCCACAGAATAATTCCCATTAATTGAAATGGCATTTTATGATGGAAAAATGTTCTATTAGAAATTTTTTGACCAGCTCTACTTGTAGATTTTGCCTTTTTAAAAAAACCCTATACTTCTCACATGTGTAGTATCAGTGCGTTATCCTGTGGACAGAAAATGAGTCAGCAGCTTTCTGATAGGCTTGGCACAAATGTCATTCCAAAATGAGGTCTTGACTTCTAAGGGATTCCCATTGGCTGCTAAGGATATGTCTACACTGCAATTAGACA